>NC_073239.2:91452500-92092500 GCF_029281585.2 Gorilla gorilla gorilla | reverse complement strand
CCAAACTTACAGCACACGGACCTTCACCAGGGAGATTGACTGAACTGGTGACCAAGGGCTCCCTTGAGACAGCATGGCCTTTGGCCTTCCAGGTTCAAATCCTAGGTCACTCAGTTACTACCTGAGGCACATTATTTAACCTCTTGGAGCCCCAGCTCTCTTATCTTTGAAACAGGCATGGCTGTTGGGAGGGTTAGTGGAGATAACATGGAAAGAGCCTAGCACAGGGCCTGGCCCACTCCATAAATGTGAGCTCCCTCCCATTTCCCCTCCCAGGCATCTGAGACACCCCTCCACCCCTTCCTTGTCTCCTCACTGAAGACAGTTAAGCATGCTGTCTGGGGATGATGCCAGTTCTTGATTATTTGATATTGCCACACATCTGGCCTTATCACTGACTATTGACTATAAGACTGGCTGCCCTCTGCTCCACCTGGCTCCTTCCGGCCAGGTGGCTTCTCCTGACGCACTTGGACAACAGTGAAGGGTTGGGCCAGGTCGCCTGGTGGCACCACAGTTGATGTGAAAGAGTTTTTCCTCAATATTCCAAACTTAAGAGAAGGAATGACTTTAAAAATGCATATGTATCTGCATGCCTGAAACACACACCTTTGAGAAGTTTCCTTCCTTTGAGTACCCAGACTGCAGTTGTTCTGACAAGTGCCCTGCCTGATCCTCCCTCTGAACACTTTCGTAGTTCCCAAGCTTCTCTTCCAGATAATCTAGGGTTCCTGTTTCTCAGCTCATCTCCTAAATGTTGGGGTTCTAGAAGATTCTGCCGTCAGTGCCCCCACCCACCATGCTCTCTGCATGACCTCAACCGCAGCCATACCCTGCTGAGTTCCGAATCCACCTGCCTGGCTCTTCTGCCCACACATCTGCATGCACGGCCGCCTCCATTTCCACCTGGTGGTTCTTAGACTTAACGTGTACAAAACAGAAAGACTGATCTTCTCAACACACACCTAATTCTTCTATATTCTGTGCCCCAGTAAATGGCATGTCCTGCAAACCCAGAAGCATAAGCAAATCTCTTGATCTCCCTCTTCTGTTAATTCTATTTCCTTAGTATCTCTTGACTGTATCCCCTCCTTCCCATCTACCTTCCGCCTCTGCATTCTGGCTGCCACTGTATCTCCCCTGTAACACGGGAACCACGGCCTCAGTGGGCTCCTTGCTTCTAGTCGTTGTTCTCCACCATTGCCCCTAGAGACAACTTTCTAAAATGTAAATCTGACGGCACGCCTCCTCTTACTTAAAAATCTCTCGGCCAGGCGCAATAGCTCACGCCTGTAATCCCAGCACTTTGGGAGGCTGAGGTGGGCAGATCATGAGGTCAGGAGATCGAGACCAGCCTGACCAACATGGAGAAATTCCGTCTCTACTAAAAATACCAAAATTATCCGAGCGTGGTGGTACACGCCTGTAATCCCAGCTACTCGGGAGGCTGAGGCAGGAGAATCACTTGAACCCGGGAGGCTGAGGTTGCAGTGAGCCAAGTTTGTGCCATTGCACTCCAGCCTGGCAACAAGAGTGAAACTCTGTCTCAAAAACAAAAAAAAAAAACCTCTCAAGGGCCCTTTCTCAGTCAGGGTCCAGACGGGGAACTGAAATCACACCAGCTATTGTAACACATTGTAACAGGGTCAATTTAAGATAAAGAATTGTTTACTAGGTCCAAAACAAAAAAGAATTGTTAACTTCAACTTGGAAAGTGAAATGACAAAGAGAACAGAGGTATCACTGAGGCAGCAACTGCAGGAAACAGCTACTCCTCCTCCCAGGACTGTGGGAACAAAGGGGAAAAGGTGGGATTATTCATTTAGGGAGGAGGGATCCATGGCTTTAATGATAAGAAACAAACTAGTATGACATGTAAAGTCCTCGTGGTCTGTCCCCTGCTTTCTTTCTGGCTTTCTCTGTAGTCACAGCACCGGCTTCCTCATCCTCACCCAGGCTGAGCCACTCTGCTCTCCCCACTCCATGCTTTTTACACGTGCAGCTGCTGCCTGGAATACTGTTCCTCACCCTTTTTCCTGGTAACTCACCATTAATTCAGAAGACTTTGCTGACCGCTGCCCCACTTCAGGCTGAGTTCAGTAGCCCCCTTTCTTTTCTTTATTTTTTTGAGACGGAGTTTCACTCTTGTTGCCCAGGCTGGAGTGCAATGGCACAATCTCGGCTCACTGCAACCTCCACCTCCTGGGGTCAAGCGATTCTCCTGCCTCAGCCTCCTAAGTAGCTGGGATTACAGGCAAATGCCACCACACCTGGCTAATTTTTTGTATATTTTAGTAGAGACAGGGTTTCACCATGTTGGTCAGGCTGGTCTGGAACTCCCGACCTCAGGTGATCTGCTCACCTCAGCCTCCCCAAGTGCTAGGATTACAGGCGTGAGCCACCGTGCCCAGCCTCAGTGGCCCCCTTTCTTTTATTTTTTTGAGACAAGGTCTTGCTCTGTCACCCAGGCTAGGTGCAGTGGCACGATCTCAACTCACTGCAGCCTCAACCTCCCGGGCTCAAGCAATGCTCCCACGACAGCCTCCCAAGTAGCCAGGACTACAGGCACATGTCACCATGCCCAGCAAATATGTAAATGTTTTGTAGAGACGAGGTTTCACCATGTTGCCCACCAGGGTGGTCTTGAACTCCTAGACTTAAGCCATCCACCTGCCTCGGCCTCCGAAAGTGCTGGGATTACAAGTGTAAGCCACCGTGCCCAGCCTCAGTGGCCCCCTTTCTTAAGGGCACCCATAACATGCTGGTCATATCACTACCACATCACACTGTATCATCATTGTCAGTTTAGTCATCTACGAGCTCCATGGAACAGGACAGGGGCAGTCCCTTTTTTCTCTTGGCCCCTCCAGTTTTCAGTATTGGCAGGTACCATGCACTCAATACATTGTTGAGTATTAAAATCAAACCCATGTTGCCTCTCATATAAATAAATGGTATTCTCCTGCCTGATTTCCCCACCAAATCCAACCTTCCTAAGGGCCAGCTCTGGTCCTATCTCTCTAATAATCAAAAAATCTTCAGTGGCTCCCCATTGTCTGTGGAATAAAGTCCAAACTCCTTAGCATGCCATGTCTGGTGTTGTCTCTGACCTTGCTATCTAGGCTTATTGCCCCCTACACCCCTGCATGCACCACCCCTGCCAGGCTCCTCCCATGCCAGGCCACTCTATTTCCTCAGCACCTTGGACTCTGTCCCTCTGGATCAGAGTTCACTCTGTTACCTTCACCAGGAATACCTTTTGGGGCTACCTTTACCTGTTGCAATTCTCACCAACCTTCAGGGCCTGGTTCCTAGACCATCTGCCTCAAGAATCCTTCCTGCATCCTCCTGAAGCAGTGGAGGATCAAGTCTCGAATGTTGAACAGGACCTTTATATCCCTATGGGGTCGGTCTAGCTTCTACTCACTAGTCTCACCTTCTCTCTTCCCACTCACCTCTTTGCTCTGTCCTAGAATGCCCTAGAATGCTGGCCTTCTCTGGGCTCCTGACATGTGCCAGGCTGTTCCATGCTGCTCAGCCATTGTGCATGCTGTTCCTTCTGTCTGGAAGGCTGTCCTGCTCACCCTTCACCCACCTCACTTTCCTGACCCCAGACCATGTGAGCGCTCTCTATTGGCATTCTGTGTGTGACCTTTTATTCAGTTGTGTCTCCCAGCTCTGCTGGACTCTATACTGCATGAAAGAAGAGCCTGTGTGTATCTTTTTACTTATTATTATTATTATTATTATTATTTTAAACGGAGTTTCGCTCTTGTTGTGCAGGCCGGAGTGCAATGACGCGATCTCGGCTCACCACAACCTCTGTCTAACAGGTTCAAGTGATTCTCCTGCCTCAGCCTCCCGAGTAGCTGGGATTAAAGGCATGCGCCAACACACCCAGCTAATTTTTTATTTTTAGTAGAGACGGGGGTTTCTCCATGCTGGTCAGGCTGGTCTCGAACTCCTGACCTCAGGTGATCCACCCGCCTCAGCCTCCCAAAGTACTGGGATTACAGGCATGAGCCACTGCACCTGGCTACTTTTTATTATTATTATTTTTATTTTTTGAGATAGATTCTCGCTCTGTCACCCAGGCTGGAGTGCCATGGAACAAATCCGGCTCACTGCACCTTCTGCCTCCCAGGCTCAAGCAATCCTCCCACCTCAGTCTGCTGAGTAGCTAGGATTACAGGCGTGCACCACCACTCCTGGCTAATTTTTTTGTATTTTTAGTAGAGATAGAGTTTCACCATGTTGGCCAGGCTGGTCTCGAACTCCTAACCTCAGGTGATCCGCCCTCCTCGGCCTCCCAAAGTGCTGGGATTACGGGTGTGAGCCACTATGCCCAGCCCTGTGCGTGTCTTGTTATCATTCTAACCCTAGTGCTTAGCACAGTGCCTAGGCATACCAGATGCTCAAAAATGTTTATTCACTAACAAGTTTCTCCATTTATACCACTCTCAGCAATCTTCAGCAAAATGGTTATTTGTATATACATACTTTTCCCCATCTTGATCATAAGCTGCCTTTTTTTTTTCTTTTTTTTTTGAGACAGGGTCTCACTCTGTTGCCCAGGCTGGATACAGTGGCACATTCTTGGCTCACTGCAGCCTCGACCTCCTGGGCTCAAGCAATCCTCTCACCCTCAGCCTTCTGAGCAGCAGGGACTGCAAGAGCATGCCACTACACCCAGCTAATTTTTTGTAAAGACAGGGCTTTGTCATGCTGCCTAAGCTGGTCTCAAACTCCTGAGCTCAAGCAATCCACCCGCCTCAGCCTCCCAAAGTGCTAGGATTACAGGGACAAGCCACCATGCCTAGCCATAGCTGCTTTTTAAATAAAAATTTTAAAATACCTTTTTGTTTTGTTTTGAGCAGGAGTCTTGCTCTGTTGCCCAGGCTGGAGTGCAGTGATGCCATCTCAACTCACTGCAACCTCTGCCTCCCAGGTTCAAGCAATTCTCCTGCCTCAGCCTCCCGAGTAGCTGAGATTGCAGGCGCCCGCCACCATGCCTGGCTAATTTTTGTATTTTTAGTACAGATGAGGTTTCACCATGTTGGCCAGACTGGTCTGGGGCTCCTGACCGCAAGTTATCCTCCCACCTCAGCCTCCGAAAGTGCTGGGATTACAGGTGTGAGTCACCGCACCTGGCCAAAAATACCTTTTTATTATGGACATTTTGAAAGATACACAAAAGTCAAAAAATAATGTAATAACCCCCCTTTTCCATCATGCTACCTCGATAATCATCAACATTTGGCCAGTTGTATTTCATCTGTCCTCCTTTTTTTCTGCATTATTTAAAAGTACATCTCAGACATCATGAATCAAACACTTCTTGAGAGCTGATGTGTCTTGTTTATGTTTCTCATGGCCTTTAGCTTAGTATCTGGCCCCTAACAGATGAAAATTGTTAACTGAATTAATCAAGGAAAAATGTGATTCATTCATTCAAAAATTCATTCAACAAATACTTATCGAGCAGCCACTATATACCAGACACTCTTCTAGGCATTGGGGATAGATTCTAGTGGAAGGACACAGGAATGAACAAATGAATGAATGAATAAATGACAAAATTTTCATTTTTTTTATTTTTTTGAGACAGAGTCTCACTCTGTCACCCAGGCTGGAGTGCAGTGGTGCGATCTCAGCTCACTGCAAACTCCGCCTCCTGAGTTCAAGCAATTCTCCTGCCTCAACCTTCCAAGTAGCTGGGATTACAGGCTTGCACCACCACACTGGCTAATTTTTGTATTTTAGTAGAGGTAGGGTTTCACCATTTTGCCTAGGCTGCTCTCGAACTCCTGAGCTCAGGCAATCCACTTACCTTGGCCTCCCAAAGTGCTGGGATTATAGGTGTGAGCCACTGCACCCGACCAAAATGACAAAATTTTAAAGAGCACATTACTGCAGATTACCTGGGGCAAAAAAGAAAGAAGGAAAGAAAGAGAGAGAGAGAGAGAGACAGAAAGAAAGAAAGAAAGAAAGAAAGAAAGAAAGAAAGAAAGAAAGAAAGAAAGAAAGAAAGGAAAGGAAAGAAAGAACCCCATAGTGATAAGTGGTATGCAAATAATTAAAACAGGTGAATGTGATAGCAAGTGATTAAGTGGCTACTTAGAACAGGTGGTTAGGGAGAGCCTCTCTGAGAAGGTGACCTTTATACTGCGTCTTGAATGGCAAGAAGGAACCAGCCGTGGGAAACTGAGTGAGAAAAGCAGTCCAGATGGAAAGAATAGCAACTGCAGTGTCCCTAAGGCAGAGCCAGCTTGACTGTTTGAGGAACAGAGAGAAAGGCAGTGTGGCTAGAGTGTGGGGGTGGGGGAAGTGGCAGGAGTGAGGTCTGAGAAGCAAGCAGAGGCCACATCCTGTAGGGATTAAGGGTTTTGTTGAAGGTTTGTTTGGAATCCATTGGAGGCTTTGCAGGGGAGTGATACAATCTGTTTAAAAGATCATTTTGCAGGCCACGTGCGGTGGCACATGCCTGCAATCCCAGCACTTTGGGAGGCTGAGGCAGGTGGATCCCTTGAGGTCAGGAGTTTGAGATCAGCCTGGCTAACACGGTGAAACCTCATCTCTACTAAAAATACAAAAATTAGCCAGGTGTGGTGGCACGTGCCTGTAATCCCAGCTAGTCAGGAGACTGAGGCAGGAGAATCACTTGAGCCTGGGAGGTAGAGGTTGTAGTGAGTAGAGATCGTGCCACCACACTCCAGCTTGGATGACAGAGTGAGACTCCATCTCAAAAGAAAAAAAAAAAGATCATTTTGCAGCCTGTGCAATATATCAGACCCTGTCTCTACAAAAAAACAAAATAAAAAATTAGCTGGGGCCAGGCGCAGTGGCTCACGCCTATAATCCCAGCACTTTGGGAGGCCGAGTGGGTGGATCACAAGGTCGATTTCATCCTGGCCAATATGGTGAAACCCTGTCTCTACTAAAAATACAAAAATGAAAATTAGCTGGGTGTGGTGGCGCACACCTGTAGTCCTAGCTACTCAGGAGGCTGAGGCAGGAGAATCGCTTAAACCTGGCAGGTGGAGGTTGCAGTGAGTCGAGATCATGCCATTGCACTCCAGCCTGGGTGACAGAGCGAGACTCTGTCTCAAAAAAAAAAAAAAAAATTAGCTAGGCACATGCCTGTCGTCCCACCTACTTGCAAGACTGAGGCAGGAGGATCACTTGAGCCCAAAAGGTCAAGGTTGCAATGAGCTGTGATCACACCACTGCACTCCAGCCTGGACGACAGCAAGACTCAGTGTCAAAAAAATTTAATAAATAAAAATACTTTTTAAAAAATAAAAGATCATTTTGGCTGTGGTGTGGAAAATAAGGCATATGGTGGCAGGAAGACCAATGAAAAGGCAATTGCAAAAGTTTAGGAAAGAATGATGGTGTTTTAGGCCAGGTAGGAGCAGCAAAGATGGAGAGAAATGGAAGACACAGGGGATGTGTTGGAGGCAGAGTGGATGGGTCTTGCTGACGGATTCGATGTGGAGGTGAGGGAAAGAGTCAAGGATGATTCCTGAGAGAAGGAAGGCCACTCTTACAGACTAAGGGGCACCAGTGACGGGGAGGAGGCAGTCGGGGGTTCCAGCTAGTGAACAGCAGTGTGGGCATACATGACACCAGGTAGAGTCAGCCAAGCTCACACAGTTTTACTTCAGAAGCTTCAGCACCAGCCTCAGGTTCCTCGTCTGTAAAATGGCCATGACAATAACATCCTGAGCATTTCATTTCAAAGTTAAACGAGAAGGTGCATGAAGGGTCAGTGGTGAGCTAATGCATAGTGAATGTCCTTACCCATTTCCTCTTCCTAGAATGCACCCTCCCACCGTGAGCTTCGGTCCGTCTGCGGAGCCGTCCCGGGGAGTGAGTGTACTTCCCTTGCTCGTTGGGGAGTGTCATACTCCCCAGGGAGAACCCGATTCACCCACTCACTGGTTGGGTAATTCTTGTACTTTTGGTACTCCCCGCAGGCGGGGCTGGGACAATAGGGAAATCATTGCCCCAGGGCTAAGGTTTTTTTAGGGGATGAGTGAGACCCAGGATTCTTGGGGTCCTGGACTTCCCCAAAAAAGGGTAAGAATGAGAAGGGAGCAGGAAGAGTAGGAGGCTGTGGGTGCTGCTCCTCTGTTTATGTGGGATCCAGGGAGGCAGGACCCCCAGAGACCGGGGGCTCTCTGCTCATGGCTCCTCCCCTGGTCCAGTGATTCAATGAACAGACAGGGCCCCAGGAACTTGCCTTGGCTTGTACTTGGGGAAATGCTTCCGGATCTCCTATAACTAGAGTCAGAGAGCAGGGGCCAGGCCACCTAAAAGTGGCTCTCACCACTGTCTCCCTCCTGGCTCCCCAGACAGCACAAGTGCTAACCTTTTTAAAAGTTATATATGTATATGTATGTGCATATGTATGTATATATACACACATATGTCATATTTTGTAAGTATGTATATGTATAGAAAGACTAAAAAACAGACATTAAAATGTTAAAGGTAGATTTTCTCTAGGTGGCAGAATTGTGAATTATTTTTATCTGTGATTTTTCTGTATTTTCTGCAATGTGTTTTTTCCCAAAAGGGCAAAATATTACAACTAAAGAACTTCTAAAATATCTTTCTTTCAAAGTGCTCAAAATCTTCCATGATTCTGATCTCTCCCTGAAACCCTCAGCAGGGGGAGAATTTGTATAAGAGTGATAGTAAAGATCGTTCTTTTTTTTTTTTTTTTTTTTTGAGACCGAGTCTCGCTCTGTCACCCAGGATAGAATGCAGTGGCATGATATCGGCTCACTGCAACCTCTATCTCCTGGGTTCAAGCGATTCTCCTGCCTCAGCCTCCCAAGTAGCTGGGATTACAGGTGCCCACCACTACACCCAGCTGCTCTTTGTATTTTTTTTTCTTCTTCTTTTTTTTTGGAGATGGAGTCTCGCTCTGTTGCCCAGGCTGGAGTGCAGTGGCGCAATCTCGGCTCACTGCAAGCTCCGTCTCCCAGGTTCATGCCATTCTCCTGCCTCAGCCTCCGGAGTAGCTGGGACTATGCGTGCCCGCCACCACACCCAGCTAATTTTTTGTATTTTTGTAGAGACGGGGTTTCACTGTGTTAACCAGGATGGTCTCGATCTCCTGACCTCGTGATCCACCCGCCTTGGCCTCCCAAAGTGCTGGGATTACAGGCATGAGCCACCACGCCCAGCCTACTCTTTGTATTTTTAGTAGAGACAGGGTTTCACCATGTTGGCCAGGCTGGTCTCAAACTCTTGACCTCAAGTGATCTGCCCACCGTGGCCTCCCAAACTGCTGGGATTACAGGCATGAGCCACCACGCCTGGCCCATTCATTCTTTTATTTAACAAATATTCATGTGCTTAATGTGTATTATTTCTGGACTCTATAGGAATAAAAGATGTTTAGGATACAGTTCCTGTCCTTTTTTTTTTTTTTTTTTTTGATACTGAGTCTCACTCTGTTGCCCAGGCTGGAGTGCAGTGGCGTGATCTCGGCTCACTGCAACCTCCGCCTCCCAGGTTCAAGCAATTCTCCTGCCTCAGCCTCCTGAGTAGCTGAGATTACAGGCATGCGCCACCGTGCCTGGCTAATTTTGTATTTTTAGTAGAGATGGGGTTTCACCACATTGGCCAGGCTGGTCTCAAACTCCTAACCTTGTGATCCACCCCCCTTGGCCTCCCAAAGTGCTGGGATTATAGGCGTGAGCCACCGTGCCCAGCCCTGTCCTCTTTTTAATTTAGATTTAAAAAAAATTAGGCTGGGCAGTGGCTCATGCTTGTAATCCCAGCACTTTGGGAGGCCAAAGCAGGAGGATTGCATGAGGCCAAGGGTCCAAGACCAGCCTGGGCAACATAGCAAGACCCCACCTCTACAAAAATAAAAATAAAAAATTAGCAAAAAAAAAAAAAATTAAAGTAGAAAAAGGCAAGGAAATGAATGAATAATGTGGAAAATTAGGGGTCCTGAGGAGGATGACACAACTACCATCTGGAGACATTAAAAGTTATTGTATGCAAGAAATGGGATTTTTGGCTGGGCGAGGTGCCCATACCTATAATATCAGCACTTTGGGAGGCTGAAGTGGGCAGATCACTTGAGGTTAGGAGTTCAAGTCCTGCCTGGGCAGCATAATGAGAACCTTCTCTACAAAAAAAAAAAAAAAGAAAAAGTAGCCAGATGTGATGGCATGCTCCTGTAGTCCCAGCTACTCAGGAGGCCAAGGCGGGAGGATTGCTTGAGCCCTGGAGGTTGAGGTTGCAGTGAGCTGTGGGGGAACCACTGCACTCCAGCCTGTGTGACAGAGCGAGACCCCATATCAAAAGAAAAAGAAAAAAAGAAATAGAATTTCTGAGCCTCAAGGAGTGGATAAGACTTGGAGAAGTGGAACAGGTGGAAGGGCATTCCAGGAAAGGTCAATGACATAAGCAAAGACACTGAGGCAGAGATGTGCCAGGGTAGTTTGGAAAATAGCAAGTAAAGGACATTGACTCTCTTGACTGTCATGGCTAACAAGTAATGGTTTACCATATATGTATATAGGTATATATATACATATATGTTCCTTCCCTTGGGAGTTTTGCTCACAGTGATCCTATAAAGTAGATGGGCCAGTAGCATGCTCCCATTTCATAGATGAGGAAACTAAAAGTCTGCTGAGACAATGGCTTCTATCTGAGGCCTCCAAGGCAAAGTGGAAGATATAGAAGGATAAAGTTTTCAGATCTCCTAACCCCATGGGTGCTCACACCTGGGAAAGAACCTGTGGATACAGACGGAAGGTTTCTCATCAAGAAGAAAACCAAGGCACTAAGGATATGGAGCAGCATTCCGTTACTCATAAATCAATGACCAAACCAACATGCCCTCTATGTGCATATAGGCTGTACATCATTGCTTGAGCATAGAGAAAGGTATAGAAAACTATATACCATGCTGTCAACATTGATTTGGGTGGGGGAAGGTACAGGAAAAGAGAGAAGGAAGGTGGGAAAAAAGAAATACTGAATAAAAAGTTTTCAAGAACACAGTTAGAAAAAGCATAAAAATGTTTGTTGGAGGCATAGTTTATAATCACAAAACGTGAACAACTAAAATGTTTAGGTATAGATTTTAGTTAAAATACTTATAGCACAGTATTCATGCCATCAGAAAGCTTTCTTGCCCTTAAAAATGATGAAGAGACTCATCAGTTTTCTAATTATGTTTAAAAAATAAAATAAAATCACCAATTTCCAATCATATTCAAAAATAAATAAAAATGATAAAAAGCACATATAATTATCAACATTAAATGATGTTTAGAGAAAAAAATTTTTTTTTTTTCTGAGACAGACTCTCATTCTGTCGCCAGGCTGGAGTGCAGTAGCACAATCTCAGCTTACTGTAACTTCTGCCTCCTGGGTTCAAGCGATTTTCCTGCCTCAGTCTCCCGAGTAGCTGGGATTACAGGCGTGCGCCACTATGCCCAGCTAATTTTTGTATTTTTAGTAGAGACGGGGTTTCATCATGTTGACCAGGATGATCTCGATATATTGACCTCGTGATCCGCCCGCTCGGCCTCCCAAAGTGCTAGGATTACAAGCGTGAGCCACCACACCCGGCCACTTTGCAGTTTTTCTAAATTAAATTAATTTTTTTAACAAGCAGATTGCTTTTTAAGATAAGGAAAGTTAACAAGGATTCTAATCTGCTTTTGAGTTACATTTTCTGGGCGGGCACGGTGGCTCATGCCTGTAATCCCAGCACTTTTGGAGGCCAAGGCTGGCGGATCACGAGGTCAGGAGTTCAAGACAAGCCTGGCAACATGGTGAAACCCCATCTCCACTAAAAATACAAAAATTAGCCGGGCAAGGTGGCGGGTGCCTGTAATCCCAGCTACTTGGGAGGCCAAGGCAGGAGAATTACTTGAACCTGGGAGGCGGAGGTTGCAGTGAGTGAAGATGACGCCACTGCACTCCAGCCTGGGTGACAACAGCAAGACTCCGTCTCAAAAAACAATAATAATAAAATAAAATAAATTACATTTTCTTAGTTGCTGGACTTAATCTCAGGCATTCTCCTTCCTTTGTTTTACTAATTGCTCTGCTGGTGCACCTGCCCACGTGGCACACCACTTCCATCTCGCACGGCTGCTGCCAGCTCTGTGCACTTCCTAAAATGTCTCACCAGGGAAGAAAGACAACCTGCGGCCCATCCTGGGGCTTATTCAGAACAGATCCTACAGCCCCAAAATAAACAGCCAGGGTGTTTCCTCTTCCTAAAGGGGAAGCAGAAGCTCCTGGTGAGCAGAGGGAAGGGTGAGCCCTGTCTAGACCACCATCCCGGGGGAATTCTGTCCACACAGTTCCCCATGGAAATCCCCAAGGCCTAGAGCAGCTCTGCTGACTCAGGCCATTCTAATTGTGTCTCGGAAGCCGGCCAACCTTCCCTCTCCAGCACCCTCCATCCCATACCTCCTGAGGAAGGCAAAAGATCCCAGAGGCACCTACCTGGGTGCAGGGTGAGCTTCCAAAAGACAGTCTGCTTAGGTGAGGTAATGGGTCCAATTAGAGTTTTCTTGATTGATTGGGCTTTCAGGTCTCACTTTGAGCACTGCCTGGAGATAATCCTCTGCTCCTATTTTCCCTGGCTGGGGTATGGCCCAAAGGGACTCCGAGAGTAGCTGCATTTTACTGGTGCACGTAAATTGCTCCATGTTCATTTCTGAGTAAAAGAATCAAGTGCAGTGCATGGGCAATTTACCCCTCAGGTTATATTTGACAATGTCTAGTGACATCTTGGGTCATCACAACTGTGTGCTACTGGCATCCAGTAAACATCCTCCAATGCTCAGGATAGCACACAGCTCCTCCTGACCCTACCAAATAATTAACCAGCCCTAAATGCCAATAATGCAGAGATTGGGAAACCCTGGTCTAAGGTGTGCCCTGTACTTAATAGATGCAAAGAAAGGGGGCACTAGGGAATCCCAAGACTCGGGGATATCTGGAAGATCCACTGGGAGGAGGATTTTCCTAAAGAATATGAGCAATATTTCCAAACTGCTGGCTCCCACCAAAAACATGGTATATTTCTGTTTCTTTTTTTTTTTCTTTTTTGAGACAGAGTCTTGCTCTGTCACCCAGGCTAGAGTGCAGTGGCACGATCTCAGCTCACTGCAACTTCCGACTCTCTGGTTCAAGAGATTGTCCTGCCTCAGCCTCCCAAGTAGTTGGGATTACAGGCACGTGCCACCACACCCAGCTAATTTTTGTATTTTTAGTAGAGACAGGGTTTCACCATGTTGGCCAGGATAGTCTCGATCTCCTGACCTCGTGATCTGCCCACCTTGGCCTCCCAAAGTGCTGGGATTACAGGCGTGAGCCACCGTGCCCAGCCTATTTCAAAAAGACTTTTAAAAGCTATTATGCTATAGGTAGTTTTTTTTTTTTTTTTTTTTTTAGTTTAGAGGCAGAGTCTCTCTCACTCTGTCGTCCAGGCTGGAGTGCAGTGAAATGATCATGGCTTACTGCAGCCTCAACCTTCTAGGCTCAAGCTATCCTCTGGCCTCTACCTCCTGAGTAGCTTGGACTACAGGCACGCACCATCACATCACACTAATTTTCTATTTTTTATAGAGATGGGGTCTCACTATGTTGCCCAGGCTGGGTTCAAGCAATCCTCCTCCTGCCCAGCCTCCCAGAGTGCTGGGATTACAGGCATGAGCTGCCGTGCCTGGTCACAAGTACTTTTTTTTTTTTTTTGAGACAGAGTCTCACTCTGTAGCCCTGGCTGGAGTGCATTGGCGTGATCTGGGCTCATTGCAGCCTCCACCTCCAGGGTTCAAGCGATTCTCCTGCCTCATCCTCCTGAATAGCTGAGACTGCAGGCGCTCACTGCCGCGCCCGGCTAATTTTCGTATTTTTAGTGGAGACAGGGTTTCACCATGTTGGCCAGGCTGGTCTCAAACTCCTGACCTCAAGTGATCTGCCCACCTCAGCCTCCCAGAGTGCTGGGATTACAGGTGTGAGCCACCGTTCCAGCCACTTTTCATATTTTTAAGGAAGAAAAAAAAGCATATGGGAAAGGACAGGGGATGGAAGGAGAAAAATCTGGATTCTGGCCACTAGCTTTGCTCTGATTCCGAGCACTTGGTAATTAGACATAGACTCTTCTGTCAGGAATCTGGCAAATAAAACAAAAGAATAGGATCCATATTTGTTATGTTAACCCTTGTAATTGTCTGGAAGCTTGACCATGCCTGAAAGTATATCAACACAAGAAAAAGTGAACTAAAAATTTAATAACATTCTGGTTCATTTAACTAACAGGTGGTCAAATGTCTATAGTTGAAGTTGCATCCGTGAACATTTGAATTAACTATGGCTGCAGTGATAACACTTGCCAGATCTTTGCTTTACTTCTCCCTGCAAATCCTGGGTATTTACTTGGGTACCTTGAGCCTCTGGTAAAATGCTATTGCATGTCCTCCTCCTTCGACTCTGTTCCCAAGAGCTGCTTTGATTTGACAAGCCTCCACTGAGCCCTTCAAATGTGCCCTGCAGTGTAGTAGTTGCTGTGGATACACTCATAGTACGTGGATGCTAATTTGGGATTAGTATGGCATTTTGAGACAGAAGGCTTGAAAAAAATGGTACTGCCTCTAATGGAAGAGGACACTAAGTGAGTGAGTGGGAGCTGGGTTGGTCTGGAAGACAATGACTCAGGACATGAGGTGATCAGGTCATCCCAGTGGAAAATGTTTATGAAGTTGTTGGAGCTGAAGGGTTGGATCTTAGGTGAGAATATGAGCTCAAGAACTAAATGTGGAAGTCTTCCACATAAAGGTGAGTCCACTGAGAAGGGCAGAAAATAGAACAGAAGCCCACCGGCTAAACCTTGAGGTGCAATTCAGAGATGAAAGGTAGGAGGAGGCTAAGAAAGCAGCCAAGGAGATGAGTAAGAACAACTGGAGAAATAGGAAGAAAGCCAGGAGAGCTCAGCACTATTGCAGTTTAGAGTGAAGTGTGTTTTGCTCTGCTTTTTTGTTGTTGCTGTTTTAATTTTTATTTTATTTTATTTTATGAGACAGGGTCTCCTTATGTTGACCAGGCTGGTCTTCAACCCATGAGCTCAAATGATCCTCCTGCCTCAGCCTCCCAAGTAGCTGACATTCCAGACATATGCCGCCATACCAGCTTTGTTGGATTTTTGTTTTTGTTGTTGTTGTTTGGTTTTTGAGACAGGGTTTCACTCTGTCCCCCAGACTGGAGTGCAGTGGCACAATCATGGCTCACTGCAGCCTCCACCTCCCAGGCTCAAGTGGTCTTCCCACCTCAGCCTCCCAAGTGGCTGGGACTACAGGCAAGCACCACCACACCAAGCTAATTTTTAAATTTTTTGTGGAGATGGGTGTCTCTTTATGTTGCCCAGGCTAGGGTTTTATTTTTATTTTTATTTTTAGATGGAGTCTCGCTCTGTCACCAGGCTGGAGTGCAGTGGCACGACCGTGGCTCACTGCAACCTCCACCTCCCAGGTTCAAGCAATTCTCCTGCCTCAGCCTCCTGAGTAGCTGGGATTACAGGCACACGCCACCACACCAGCTAATTTTTGTATTTTTAATAGAGATGGGGTTTCACCATGTTGGCCAGGATGGTCTCCATCTCCTGACCTTCTGATCCTCCCGCCTCAGCCGCTTAAAGTGCTGAGACTACAGGTGCGAGCCACTGCACCTGGCTAGGTTTTATTTTTTAAAGGGACAATAAAAAGGTTTCAAAGCTTCATAGCATGAGCACTGAGAAAAGGCCTCTAGGGTGTAAGATGACCAACATCCTAGTTTGCCCAATATTGTCCCAGTTTTAGCACTGCCAAGTCCCACATCCCAGGAAACATCTTAGTCCCGGGCAAACAGGACCGTTAGGATGTGCAGAGCCTTACACTAAGATACTAAGTTGGGCAACCAGGAATGTCAATACATACCCTCTAAAAGACCACATTAAAAAAAAAAAATTAGATCCTGCATTTGCCACATCCTCTGGGCATGACCTTGGCCCGGACATAGGCCAGGGTTAATAAACTGTACTCACTGGATCCAGTCTTTGAAAACCTTTGATCGCTTTTGAAGTTTTTGGCCTGGAAGCATTTCCTATCATAAAATTTAGTTAAGTCAAACTCTTATTTGGCTCAAGTGCTCTTTCTCTGCATTGCCTTCACCCAAGCGATGGCTTTTACTGGAAACTCAGGGGTCAAGATAGAGCTGACGGCTTTCAGAAAAGAGAGTAAGCCTCAAAACTGATGCACCTGATAGAAAGATTAAAGAAAATTAGTTCACTCCATCAAAGCTGGAGATCCAATTTTAAGGAAACTGCAACAGACATGGGGAGCTACAAGGTATATCTCTGGCAACTTCCAGGGCCTGTGGCTTTTCTGAAGACCCAAGGTATTGTGTTTTAGTTAGCAGTTATCACAAGGCTCTTTTTCCAATAGTATCTTGTGGTGCTTGGAAGTCGGAGGAAACTGAATGGCTTGCATGGTTTTTGTTTTTGTTTTTTACATGCCTTTGGTTCTGCCCATTTCCTCTAAGCTGGAGGCCCAAAACTGGCAGCTTGGATGGACCAATTCAGCCTGCAAGTGTGTTTTGTTTGGCCTACATGTTGTTGTTTTTAAAATTTTGAATTAGTTGCCAACATTTAAAAATCAGTAGATTTCACACACAAAAATCCAGATTTCCTGCTTTTCTTGAAAAATTGGAAGATCTGAAGACAAGGGGGCTGCAGGTTCACGTGGCAACAATAGACAGGACCTGAGCAGCAAGACCCCCTTTGGATGAGACCTGGGTCCCTCCCCGAGCTCCAGCCCCACCTAGCTCTCTACTTTCCTGTCCTTTACCTACCAGGCCTATTCCTAAGACTCCACAGAGAATGAGGCTTCCAAAATACCTCAGTCATTAGTTCTGAACCACTTGCCTTGACCTATTTCCTGCCCTACATCCCAACATGTTCCCAAGCCTTGGAGGTTCCGACGTCATGACTGCTTTCTTGTTTGTGGATTCAGCTCATCCTCCTGGACTGACACCTGGTACCATTCCCTCCCACTACCACCACCAGGTTACCTGTGCTCCCTGCCCACCCTGCCCCTGCCCCACCAAACCACAAAGACACACCCATGCTCCGGGCTGCTGGCAGCCACAAAAACCAAACCACAGGCCCCTCTACTTGGTCTGCTCTCACTTTATATCTATCCCTGATCTTTTTTCCCACTCCCCACTTCTTTCAGGTCCCACCTGGTTGCTGACCCTTCAACTTTCTCTTTTGTTTCCATCCTTGAAATCATCCCTTGGACTTCACCACAGAGTTCAGCTCTTCTTGCTGTGATGCTTGGCCTCTCTCAAGATGGAGTTTAAACTTTGCTTATGCTTCTACTTACAAAATCTTCAACTCAACCCAGCTCCAGGCATTGGAAATGTATTAGCCAGAGTACTGCTAGCTGCTATAACAAACACATCCCTAAAAAAATGATAATCGGCCAGGCGTGGTGGTTCATGCCTGTAATCCCAGCACTTTGGAAGGCCGAGGCGAGTGGATCACCTGAGCTCAGGAGTTTGAGACCAGCCTGGGCAACATGGTGAAACCCAATCTCTACAAGAAATACAAAAATTAGCTGGGTGCAGTGGCATGCACCTGTAGTCCCAGCTGCTGGGAGGCTGAGGCAAGAGAATTGCTTGAGCCCAGGAGGTGGAGGTTGCAGTGAGCCAAGAAAATGCCACTGCACTCCAGCCTGGGAGTGAGACCCTGTCTCAAAAAATAAACAAATAAATAAATAATTGTTAAAATGATAATCACAATAATATCCACTTTGGCCTTAACTAGAGCATGGCAGAAACAACAAAAGGCAGTTAATGTGGTATGAACTAAGTTCTTGTGTCAAGTTGCCGGCACATTATCTTTGTTCCTTTAATGAGGAGGACTTCGCTTGCAGATATGGCTCATGACTAACTTAAGTGGTCCGATCTTTGGGCAATTGCCCTTACTTTGTGTGCTTCTTGGTCCAGTAATGGAAGCCACGAGCAGTAGGTAATTGTAGCAGCCTCAACTATCAAATAATATTAGAAGTCAACAGCTATAATCTGAAAAAAAAAATTCCCAACATTTCAGCAGCTTAACATAATGAAAGTTTGTTTCTCACTTACATAACAGTCAAATGTAAGTTGTCCTGGTCCTAGCCTTTTTCCACCTGTGGCTCAGCCATCTTCCAGAGCCTCAGAATCTTCTTTATCCAGCTGGTGGAGAGCAAAAAGGAGAGAGTGGCAAAGGAATCCCTACTTTTTAACTGCCTCTTGGAAGTGATACACATCGTTTCTACTCATATTCCATTGGTGAGAGCTAATCATGGATCCCTACCTAAATGCAAGAGGAGATGGGGAATATAGTCTGTGGTGAGGTGCCACCCCCAGTGACAATGACATGCAATGGTAGTAAGGGCTTCAATTTTGGTTGGACAGCTGGCTATCTCTGTCACAGCACCAAGTCCAAGCAGAGGCCCACATTGCTGGTTCCCTGAATGAGCAATGCAAACGTTTTGCCACTGTGAAGTAACCGTGGAAGTGCGTATCCTATTTCCCATTAGGGATGAGAAAGAAACTGCACATTTTCCTCCAGGATTATAGTAGCAGTCAGAACTCTCTATGGTAACTGATAGAAACCCAAATCAGCCTAAGAAAAAGGGCACATAGGCCAGGCACAGTGGCTCATGCCTGTAATCCCAGAACTTTGGGAGGCCGAGGTGGGCAGATCACTTGAGGCCAGGAGTTCGAGACCAGCCTGGCCAACATTGCAAAACCCCATCTCCACTAAAAATACAATAAAAAATTAGCAGGGTGTGGTGAAGCATGCCTGTAATCCCAGCTACTAGGGAGGCTGAGGCACGAGAATTCCTTGAACCCAGGAGGCGGAGGTTACAGTGAGTCAAGATCATGCCACTGCACTCCAACCTGGGTGACAGAGCCAGACCCTGTCTCAAAAAACAAAAACAAAAAAAAAAAAGAGAAAAAAAGAAGAGAAAAAGGGCACATGTTGGCTGTCATAATTGGGAAGTCCAGGGGGTTGAGTTGGTCTAAAGTACAATTGCATCGAGGCACTCAAACATGAATATTAGTTATTTCTTCCTCTCTCCGTTTCCACATCCTGGCTGAGTTCTCTCTTTTCTCCTGTAGATATTCTCCACGTGGCAGGGAAGGTGGCTGACAGCTGCCCTTGACTCACATCCTTCCAATCCCACGTTCTAAAAGGCAAAAGCCCTTCTCCTCTAGCCCCAAGTTTTAAAACCACAGAGAAGGCTGTGATTGGCCTGGCAGGGGTCACTGGTCTACCAGAGAGACGAGTGAACTAAGAGTTCCTTTCCCACCACATTGAAGTGGGGTAAGAGCAGCTTCCTCAAGAAAGCAGGTACTGTAGGACAGACAAAGCAATAAATGTCTGCCACAAACACGATGTAGACTCTCCTTTGACCACACAACCTCTGACCATATACCTATGTGGCCAGCCCAGACTCTGAGCCTCAGTGCAGGTCCTGGTGAGCTGCCTCCTGAGACCAGAGCACACCCACTGTGCACTGTTTTAGTTAAGGTTATAGTTTCTACAAGAGTTAATAAGGTCTTCACGACTTCCTATGAATTCACTGGAAGGAACCGGAAAAGGGCTATTGGTAAGTTTTTATAAGATTTGAAGAAAAAGTTCCATCAAAGGGGTATACTTGCATAATGAATATCATTGGAAAATGCATGCTTTTTAGGCAGGAATTTACTTCAAACGTTGACTTACCTCATTTACTCATCCATCCAACAAATAATTATTAAGCACCTGTAATGAGCCTCATTTGGAGTCAGGGGCTGGACATGCAATGGTGGGTAAGTTCAAGTCCATGGTCTCACCAGACTTAATGTCTCTAGTATATAAGAATACAGAGAAATACAGTTGAGGCAAAATGTGATGCCATGACCAAGTGTTTAAGATAATATTGTTACATAAACAAATAAACATACAAAGACATTTCTTCCAAGCATGGAAGAAGTTCCTGATATCCTCAAGAAAGAAAAATAGGAATCAGGAACCAACGGCAGTCAGGCTGTCTTGGAATTCATGATATATGGCAAAGCACTTCTGGAGTGTTGGTGCCACTGGTATGCCACATTGCCAGGTACATTCTTGGGACCAGCCACCATCTGATCCCTTCCTTGATTGCTACTTAGGTTTGGATAGAGAATCTTTTCCATGAATACACATTTCCAACCTATTGTTAAATCAATGGCAATTGTTTTATATTTATAAAAACTTGTTTTATATTTATGGAATACTATTATCCAAGATGAAGAAAATCTATACAGCTATCTACCTCTTAATTTTTTTAGTATTTTTTTTCTTTTTTTTTTTTTTGAGACAGATTCTTGCTCTGTCCCCCAGGCTGGAGTGCAATGGCGTGATCTCGGCTCACTGCAACCTCTGCCTCCTGGGTTCAAGTGATTCTCCTGCCTCAGCCTCCTGAGTAGCTGGGACTACAGGTGCCTGCCACTACACCCAGCTAATTTTTGTATTTTTAGTAGAGAAGGGGTTTCTCCATGTTGGCCAGGCTGGTCTTGAACTCCTGACCTCAAGTGATCCACCCACCTCAGCCTTCCAAAGTGCTGGGATTACAGGCATGAGCCACTGGGCCCGGCCCAGTAAATTTTTTATTTTGAAATAATTTTAGATTTACAGAGAAATTGCAAAGATAACACAGAGAGTTCCCATATACCCTTTATCCAGTTTCTCCTGCATTCTTACATTACCATGGTACATTTGTCAAAACTCAGAAACCCACACTGGTACATTACTAGGAACGAAACTCCCTGCTTTATTCTGATTTCACCGGTTTTTCTTCTAATGTTTTTTTCCCTGTTCCAGGATCCAACCCTGGATATGACATTGCATTTAATAGCTCTTGATTTTTGAAGATCATTATTCTTCAGGCATGAGTCAATGCTTCTTCTTTTCCTCCTTGCTGCCAATGTTTTAGATATTTCATGGTTCATTAGTACCTCCACCAGAGTGTGAGCAAGGGAAGGAAACCGTTTTGAAATGCAAATCAGCCAAATGTTGTTATTTATTCATTTGTGGCAGTTAGCTCGGTTACTAATAAGGCCAAGGTTACTGGCTTCACCTCTGTAAATGAGTCAGCTGCCTTAGCAATGACGGGGGAGATTTTGTCCAGTGGCCATTATTTGCACCCCAAACCCTGTTAAGCTTCTCTTAAATGCAAACTTTTCACCACTGTGAGGTAATGGAGGTAATGGTGGGAGTGTATATCCAATTACCTTGCTACTCCAGGTGTGACTCCTGAACCAGCAGCATCAACATCATCTGGACGTTTTTAGAAATGCAGACGCTCAGGTGCTACCCAGATCCAAGAAGGAATCTGCACTTTAACAAGATACCCAAGTAATTAAGAAGCATGGCCATGGCCAGGCGCGGTGGCTCACGCCTGTAATCCCAGCACTTTGGAGGCCGAGGCAGGTGGATCATCTGAGGTCGGGAGTTCAAGACCAGCCTGATCAACATGGAGAAACCCCATCTGTATTAAAATACAAAATTAGCCAGGCATGGCGGTGCATGCCTGTAATCCCAGCTACTCGGGAGGCTGAGGCAGGAGAATCACTTGATCCCAGGAGGCAGAGGTTGCAGTGAGCCAAGATCGTGCCACTGCACTCCAGCCTGGATGACAGAGCGAGACTCCATCTCAAAAAAAAAAAAAAAAAGCATGGCCATGCAACAAATATTTATTGAGAAACTACTCTGTGTCAGGTGCTGGAGTTTCAAAAGTAAAAAAAAAAAGAAAACATCTCTCTGTTATTCTAGACTTATAGTCTAGTAGAGAATAACAGGTACAATTATAAAGACAATTGTATTGATGGGGTACTACCAGGGAACAAAAGAGGGCCTACTCTTGAACTGGGAGACCAGAGAAGATTCTCAGAGAATGTCATATTTAGCTGAGACCTGAAGAATAAGAAGATTTAGCCAGCTGAAAGAAGGAGGAAGATACAGGGGGTGAGGATGGAGAAAAGCAAGTTAGGGATGTAGGAACTCAGAGGCAAGGCAGACCACGGTGGCTTCTGCAAATTGCACATAGTTCAACACAGCGAGAACATCAAACGCCAACACTGGGAATGTTTGAGGTGGATGATCTGGAGATTTTCTTCCCTCTCTAGTCATCAGCATCATCAACTCATATTATTGAGCATCTACTATATGCTGAGCACCATGATAGGTGTTGAGGATATGGGTAACAAATGTCACAAACCCATTATACACAGGACATCAGTCTAGGTTTGCTACATACTATAACAACTGGAGGGAAGAGGTACACATACATCAGAGGTCCTGCGGGAATGCTCAGGAATCGCCCCCGGGCAGAAGAGTCCAAGGGAGGCCAAGCCTGGAATCAGATAGGGTAAGTGGAGTATGTCAAATATTGAGAGGCTAAACAAAGGGGTCCCAGCTAAAGCATGCCATAATAAAAGAGTACATGGCTGTGGCTCACACCTGTAATCCCAGCACTTTGGAAGGCAGAGGCGAGCAGATTACCTGAGGTCAGGAGTTCGGGACCAGCCTGGTCAACATGATGAAACCCCATCTCTACTAAAAATACAAAAATTAAGGCCGGGCATGGTGGCTCACGCCTATAATACCAGCACTTTGGGAGGATGAGGCAGGTGGATCACGAGGTCAGGAGTTTGAGACCAGCCTGACCAACATGGTGAAACCCCATCTCTACTAAAAATACAAAAAATTAGCTGGGCGTGGCGGCACGTGCCTGTAATCCCAGTTACTCAGGAGGCTGAGGCAGGAGAATCGCTTGAACCTGGGAGGCAGAGGTTGCAGTGAGCTGAGATCACGCCACTGCACTCCAGACTGGGCGACAGAGTGAGACTCTGTCTCAAAAAAAAAAAAAAAAAAGCCTGGAATGATGGTGCGCGCCTGTAGTCCCAGCTACTTGAGAGGCTGAGGCACAAGAATTGCTTGAACCCGGAAGGCAGAGGTTGCAGTGAGCTGAGATCACCTCACTGCACTCCAGCCTGGGTGCCAGAGCCAGACTCTGTCTCCAAAAAAAAAAAAAAAAAAAAAAAAAAGAGTCACTTAGGGCTAGAAGGTGCTGCTGAGGAGGTCAACATTGGGCAGGGCATGAGAGGTATATTAGTTTTCTATTCCTCTGTAACAAGTCACTACAAACTTAGTGGCTTAAACACACCCATTTATTAGCTCATGGTTCTGTGGAATTCATGGTTCAGAGTCCAGCAGGCTCAGCTGAGCTCTCTGCTTAGGTTTTCACGCAGCTGAAGTCAATATATCAACCACGCTGGGTTCTTATCTAGAGGTGCTGGGGAAGAGCCCACTACTAAACCCATTCAGGTTGTTGCCAAAATCCAATTCCTCATGGCTGTAGGACTGAGATCCCTGTTCCCTTGTTCGCTGCTATCTGGAATCCGCTCCCTGTAAGTAGATGCCCCCATGTTCTTCTCAAACTCCCCCCCTCCATCTTCAAAGTCAGCCGCAGTGCATCGTCCTTTGAATCTCTGACTTTCTCCTCTGCTACTATCCAGGGACAGCCCTCTGCCCTCAAAGGCCCACATGATTAGGCCAGGCAGACCTGGATAATCTCCCTGTCTTGAAACAGAACACAATCATGGAACTGAAATCCCATAATATTCAGAGGTTCCTGGGATTTGGACATCTTTTGGGAATCATTTTAGAAATGTTGTCTCCTACAAGAGCAAGGAATCAAAATAGAGGCTTAGAATTTTAACTGGCAGGCCTTTGTAGCAGCCAAAGTTCTGTGAGCATAGAAGTGGGGTCTGCATTCTGATGGCCCCCTGGGAGGTGTGCCTTTGCACTGTATGAGTACACACATTTGCAAAAGGTCTCATACCCACTCCGTTACTTCTGTGATCTCCTAGGATATTCCGATAGTCATAGTGATTTTGGAGGCCAGGATCCTCCTTCCTCTGAATTAGGTCAGGCTGCAAATCTTCTTGCTGTCCCCATGAAGGGTCCCTGTTATGTCCCACAACAGCCCAGATCTGGAGCTCAGTCCTGTTCTCGTTTTGTTTGTTTGTTTGTTTGTTTGTTTGTTTTTTGGGACAGTCTCGCTCTGTCGCCCAGGCTGGAGTACAGTGGTGCAATCTTGGTTCACTGTAACCACCGCCTCTCAGGTTCAAGCAATTCTTTGTCTCAGTTTCCTAAGTAGCTGGGAGTACAGGCACGTACCACCACGCCTGGCTAATTTTTTGTATTTTTAGTAGAGATGGGGTTTCACCATCTTGGCCAGGCTGGTCTTGAACTCCTGACCTGGTGATCCACCTGCCTCGGCCTCCCAAAGTGCTGGGATTACAGGCGTGAGCCACCGTGCCCGGCTTCCTTTCTAGTCATGGCACAAAAACCCACTGTCTGTGGCGTTGGTGGGTGCAGCAGTGGACTTTAATGAGGGTTTGAGCCATGCCCTCCATCCTCTTTCCAATAGCACCAAGCATCTCACTCCTCAGAGGGCCTTCATCCTTCTTGGCTCTCTTCCTTCTCTCTCCTCCAATGTCGCTTCTCTCAGTGCTTTACCTCGTCCCTGTTTCTCAAAAGCCAGCCCTGTGTCTCCTTTTTTCTTATGCACAGGGATTCCCTTTTCCCCACCTCCGCAGCAGAATGTTTCCACTTCCGATGATTTGGCTAAGGCTTTGCCTGTCACTGCCTGTAAGGATCTACCAGATTAATTCCTTAAATCAAGACCACCCTCCTCCCACGCCTTCGTCTTGCAATGGGAATGAAGGTGAAGGTGGTTTCCTTCTTCCACCTTCACCTGTTATGGATGGAATGAATGAATGGAAGTACCCAGTAACACAGGAACATGGGGGTGGGAGGAGCACCTCCCCAAGCAGGTTACAGGGAAGCAAAGCCCTGAAAGGGTGACTAGGAGGGTGGAAACCAGATCCCAACTGAGAAAAAGAGGATTTTTTTGGTTTTGTTCTTGTTTTTGAAACAGGGTCTTGCTCTGTCACCCAGGCTGGAGTGCAATGGCGCCATTCTGCTCCCTGCAGCTTCAACCCCCTGGGCTCAAGTGATCCTCCCACCTCAGCCTCCCAAGTAGATGGGGTCTTGCTATGTTCCCCAGGCTGGTCTCAAACTCCACAAGCAATCCTCCCACCTTGGCCTCCCAAAGTGCTGGGATTACAGGTGTGAGCCACTGCACTCAGCCTTTACTGGGCTTTATTATTATTGTTATTATTTTTGAGACACAGTCTCTCTCTGCTGCCCAGGCTGGAGTGCAGTGGCCCAATCTCAGCTCACTGCAATCTCTGCCTCCCGGGTTCAAGAGATTCTCCTGCCTCAGCCTCCCGAGTAGCTGGAATTACAGGAACATGCCTCTGTGCCCGGCTAATTTTTTTATTTTTTGTAGAGACAAGTTCTCACTATGTTGCCCAGGCTGGTCTCTAACTCCTGGGCTCAAGTGACTCTCCCACCTTGGCCTGCCAAAGTGCTGGGATTACAGACATGAGCCACTGTGCCCAGCTAGGAGTTTTTTTTTTTTACCAATACAGACAGAAGAGAGTGGGAGAACAAGGCCTGCTTTAGGAAGTGAGGAAAATGCACAGAATTGGCCTTGAAGGAAGACTGAGACTCAAGTTAGTCAACAGGAAGAGGACAAGGCTTTCCAGGCAGAACCCTATTAACCAGGAAGGCAGGAAGGGGGGGACTGTTTGGCTGTTTCTTATTCAATCACTAGAGCTCTTTAACCAGAATGGAGGGCTGTCATAGAATGTGCCAGGTGTTAAGGGATGAGAGGTTAACTAAGGGCGAACTTGTAAAAGGTATAGTATATAAGGCTATTACTTCCCCCAGGCAATGAGGAGCCATTGAGGTTTTGGTGTGGCATGTCAGTTTGTGCTAGCAAGGTCACTTTTATTGACTTAACCTGTATGTTTGTAAGTGTGTAACTTCAGATTACACAAAACCTGGTTTTACACACATACGCACATGCATACTCCCCTAATTCACATAAGAGCGACTATTTGGTAACATAAGAACCTGTATTAATGGTGGGTTTCTGTGGTCTTTTTTTCCTGCCTTTGGCTTAGTGATTTCTTAGTTCACTGAGAATCAGCAGCACAGCTGCCACTAATAGGCAATTTGATGAATATGACTAATTGGCTCTCAGCATCCATTCTCACCTTTCTTTTCTTTCTTTTTTCTTTTTCTTTTTCTTTTTTTTTTTTTTTTTTGAGACATGGTGGTCTCACTCTGTCACCCAGGCTGGAGTACAGTGGCATGACCTCAGCTCATTGCAACCTCTGCCTCCTGGGTTCAAGCAATTCTCCTGCCTCAGCCTCCCAAGCAGCTGGGATTACAGGGGTGAGCCACCACGCCCAGCGTACTGGACTTTCTTATGTTAAAAAAGCTCTCCAGCTACAAACTCAGACTCCCTCAAGTTAGAGTTCTGGATGATGCGAGTAGGCCTCATTAAATTTGATGCACTCGTGAGAGATTTGAAAGGCAAAAGGAAGTTGAGTCATGGGCCCCTTTCTTCCTGCTTTGGCCACGTTCTGCTGTAAGCAATGTCAAGGAGATGTGGGGATCCACAGCAGCAGTCCAGTGTGTAATTTCCAGATCCATGACTATCTACTGGAACTTGTGGCAGAGGAGGTGGAGGTGATACCTAATCCCTGGATTACAGCTGTGGTCGTGGTGAAACCTTAAACTGAGCCGTCCCATTAGCAGCCTCCTGATTATGAAGGAGTTACAGGTCCCCTGGGAGGTCAGTTCTGGGGTGCTCGGGTACTCAGTCCAAGAGGGAGCTCCGTTCCCAACCTTCTGATAATATAAAATTATTAATTTCCTGCCGGGTTCGGTGGCTCATGCCTGTAATCCCAACACTTTGGGAGGCCAAAGCAGATGGATCACCTGAAGTCAGGAGTTCAAGACCAGCCTCGCCAACATAGTGAAACCCCGTCTCTACTGAAAATACAAAAATTAGCTGGGCATGGTGGCAGGCACCTGTAATCCCAGCTACTCCAAAGGTTGAGGCAGGAGAATCGCTTGAACCTGGGAAGAGGAGGTTGCAGTAAGCCGAGATCATGCCACTGTACTCCAGCCTGGATGACAGAGCAAGACTCCATCTCAAAAAAAAAAAAATTATTAATTTCCTTCTTGCTTAAAATACCTTGGGTAGCTTCTGTTTCTTGCTCTGAACCTTGACTTCTGCAATGAGAGGATATGTACAAAAGGATAACTTTTCAATAAATAGACTCAAAAAAATCTTACATTTGGCACCAAAACTACAATGAATTACAGGGTCTGGAATCACTGGCCTCTTAGCTCATGGACATTCCTAAGCTAATGTTCCCAAACTGTGATACATATACCTCTAGTGGCACACAGGAGGATTTTAGCACATGAGTGAACATTTACACAATTTCAATAAGTGTATATTTATTTTAATGTGTACTAGAAAAAAATTTATAGGTAGCATACCAGACCCGATTTCATGAATCAGCAACTTCACGAATATGATTGTTTACAGCAAGGCTAGCATAGGTAGTGACTATGCCAGCAAAAATATGTTAATTAATGAAAAGTATAAAATAAATAGCAGATGGATAACATGAAGATTTGGCAAAAATCATGAGGATGGTATTCAAACAACTGAAGTTTGGCAAACCCTTTCCTAGTTATTCATTCTTATGAGTCCCCTCACTATAGGAATGGGGAAAAGCCAGTTGGCACCGTAAGTCCTATTCGCCCACCTGTACCACACTCCTACTCCCAAAGATCACCATTCCTTTTAAACTCCAGCAATTACTGAAAAGTCAATACTGTTCTTCAGTGTCCTAGAGAAAACTCCCAGAACCTGAGGTTTATCACATGCCAAGGCTGAATGAGCCCATCAGCAGGACCAAAGGGTGGAGTTGGGAGGAGAAACTGCAAAATGAGCCTGGCTCCAGGAACAGCATGTATTCAGTACAGAGCCATAAGTTCAGAAATACCAGACTTGGGTGTGTTTGTTATGGAGACTTACTATAGCGAAAGGAAAAGCTGACAAAGTCATCTCTCGAGTCCCTGTCAAAAGCCACAAGCCCCAGACACACTAACAAAATAAGGCGACAGTTAGGAGCCAACATACCTCTCTGTCCTTGTTTTCATTCCAAAGACCTCAGAAGAGATCTTGCAGATATATGACTCTAAATGTAATGAGTACAAATTGCAAGTACTCAAAAGCTAAGCTTTGATAATGCTTAACTGCAAGAGCAAAGAGATAAGATGAGACATTGGACTAGAGGACATTTAGAAAAAAGGGTCTAATAGATCAATGGTTTCCAAATGCCCATCTACACAGACCAGTGTTTTCTATGGAGGATGGCTGTGTGTTTTAAAATTGTAGATTCCCAGTCACTTCCCAGAGAGGATTCTGGTGTAGGCTGGAGATGAACTCCTGGGGTCCCAACTGCCCCAGATGGCTCAATCGAGTTTACAAACTACTTTTTGAGCCCTTGTGCCTCATATCTGGTTACTTCGTTCCATTCTCCGCCAGCCCAGCCTGGTTCATTCCTTCCACAATGGTTGACAGCTAATAGCTTTCTAACACATCTCCTGCCTCTCTCTGTCTCTCTCTCTCTCTCTTTCTTTCTTTTTTTTTTTTTTTTTTTAGATGGAGTTTTGCTCTTGTCACCCAGACTGGAGTGCAATGACATGGTCTCAGCTCACTGTGACTTCCACCTCCCAGGTTCAAGTGATTCTCCTGTCTCAGCTTCCCAAGCAGCTAGGACTGCAGGCACGTGCTACCAGGCCCAGCTAATTTTTGTATTTTTAGTAGAGACGGGGTTTCACCATGTTGGCCCAGCTGGTTTCGAACTCTTGACCTCAAGTGATCTGCCCCCCTCAGCCTCCCAAAATGCTGGGATTACAGGCATGAGCCACCACAGCTGGCCCTCTCTCTTTTTTTCTTTTTTTTTTTTTTTTTGGCCGGGCGCAGTGGCTCCCACCTGTAATCCCAGCACTTTGGGAGGCCAAGGCGGGCAGATCACGAGATCAGGAGATCGAGATCATCCTGGCTAACATGGTGAAACCCTGTCTCTACTAAAAATATAAAAAAATTAGCCGGGCGTGGTGGCGGGCACCTGTAGTCCCAGCTACTTGGGAGGCTGAGGCAGGAGAATGGCGTGAACCTGGGAGGTGGAGCTTGCAGTGAGCCGAGATCGCACCACTGCACTCCAGCCTGGGTGACAGAGCGAGACTCCATCTCAAAAAAAAAAAAAAAAACAAACTCCATTTAAAAAAGAAAAAAAATAAAAACAAAGGAAAAAGAGAGAGCAATGTCCAGTGGCTACTAGAGCAGACATGTCTCGTCTGTCTGGCCAGCATCTGTTCCTTTGGAATTTGTCTCCTTTTCTCTGTTGTGCAGAATTCTGGAGGTCAGCCAGTCCCAGGTCCCATGAAGGGGGCACATGACCTAAGCTAAGCCATTCAGACTCACCTGGGCATTTGAATTTTGAACAGAGATTCAGGGATGGGAAGTTTGAAGTTGAATCATGAGTTAATCCCCAGGAGATCCCCTCTTGCCTGGTCAGATTTTCCTTCAATTCTATAAACTCCCCAATATCCTTCCTTCAGATGGCTTTTTTTTTTCCTGTTAACTCAGAATTGGTTCTTATCTCCTGAAACTGCAGAGCCCTGATATAGTCCTCCATCGTCCATAGAATGAAGCTTACCAAGTTCTCACCCTATATTACAGATTCTCCCCATTCTGTTTATGTCTCACATGATGGCTCTGCCCCAACTAAGCTTTAAGCCCCTATGTGATGATTTTCTGTGAGCCAGCAATTAGATAGTCTGCATTTTATAAGCAAGGAGGATATATAACTCATGTCTATAAGGCCTTGAGGTCCTGTGCTAGATGGCATGCTATGTTTTGATCAGATTTAATTGAGAACTAGCTCTGATATTTTATTTATGTATTTATTTATTTATTGTAGAGATGCGTAGTCTTGCCATCTTGCCCAGGCTGGTCTTGAACTCCTGGGCTCAAGCAATCCTCCCACTTCAGCCTCCCAAAGTGCTGGGATTATAGGTGTGAGGCACCATGCCTGGCCCTACATATTCTAAAATAAGAAAAGGTGTTCTGCTATTTAGAAATGACTGCCAAATCACCATTCTTTTCTTGGGTTTGTGCTACTGTCCAATGAGCGCATAGTGAGGGCAGTACTGCTAACACATACCAAAAAAAAAAAGCAAAAATAAACATAAAAAACAGAAGTACTTTCCAGAGACTAGGATTACAGACAACCTGGATATAAACTAAGTTCTGGAGGCATTTTAAAAAGAGTATTCTAAAGAGTATATTCTAGGCCAGGCACGGTGGATCACACCTGTAATCCCAGCACTTTGGGAGGCCGAGGTGGATGGAACTCCTGAGGTCAGGAGTTTGAGGCCAGCCTGGCCAACATGGTGAAACCCCATCTCTACTAAAATGTATATAAACTAGCCAGGTGTGGTGGTGCATGCCTGTAATTCCAGTTACTTGGGAGGCTGAGGTGAGACAATCACTTAAACCTGGGAGGCAGAGGTTGCAGTGAGCCAAGATCACGCCACTGCATTCCAGCCTGGACAACAGAGCAAGACTTCGTCTCAAAAAATAAATAAATAAATAAATAAATAAATAACTTTAAAAAGAGCATATCTTATTCCTTTGGTTGGAAATTAGATTTGGAAGTTTAAGATAGAGGGCCCAAACAAACTAGCCCACTGACTCTTAATGAGGCCAAATCCCTCTGGGTTGTTGTATCCTGGGAATTTAAATCAAGTGGAATATATGTATATATTCTGCAAAAGGAAAGGAGTGCAAATTCGTAACAACACAAATAAAATTAAGAAACAAGGTTGTTTCCAGATAGATGGCAAGGCTATTAGTGGATTTTCTTTCCCTTCCTTATCTGCCCTGCTCGCTCGGCCAATGTTATTAGCTCCAGTCACCAATTAGCCATTGCTTATCTGGGGCCGCATTCACCAGAGTTTTTTTATTCCCTGATAATGGAGAGAGGTAATGAGTAAGGTAATTTCTCCTTCAAGAATGATGCAATGAGCAAGACTGTGTTGGAGTCCAGTAAACTCGGGTTTATATCCTGCTCTGGCACTTGTTGGTAGATTAACTTCGGGCAAGTTATTTCCCCTCTCTAAGTCTCAGGTTTTTTAATCTGTAGAATGAGGACAATAATGCTGGCCCCATCCTCAAGATTCTGATTCCTTTGGTCCATGGTGGCTTGAATCCTTGGAATTTTGTTTACAGTGCCCAATGGGTTGTTGTGAAGATTAAATGTATAAAAAACTCTAGAATAGTGCCTGGCACTGAGTCGAGGCTCAATCATTATTCCTTTCCCTTCTCCTTTGGTGCCCTCTTCTCTGGCACCATCTGTCCATTTCTACCCCAGACCTCTGATCACATTATCTGCAGGTATACCTATATGTCTGTGTACATGAAAACACATAATTTAATACATAAGCATGCTATGTCCATTTCCACTTATTTGTTCAACAACTAGTTATTAAGAATTCATCCGTGCCAGGCACTGTGACAAACCAGTTAGACAAGTTCCCCGTTCTCATGGAACTTGCTTCCTAGTGGGGAGTATTGTAGGTGATAATGATAGGGAGGGACAGGAAGGGAAAGGAGTGCCACGTGGACTAGGCAGGTGAGGGAAAGCTCTCTGAAGAGGGGACCTCTGAGACCTGTAAGATGAGGAGGAGCCAGCCATGAACTAGGCTGGGGAAGAGCACCAACCACAGGGCACAGCAAATGCAAAGGCTCTAGGGCAGGACCAGCTCGGTGAGTGTGAGGAACAGGAAGGTGCTAGTGGTGGCCGGGTGCAGTGACTCACATCTATAATCCCAGCACTTTGGGAGGCCAAGGCAGGTGGATCACCTGAGGTCAGGAGTTCAAGACCAGCCTGGCCAACATGGTGAAACCCCATCTCACTAAAAAATATAAATATTTGCCGGGTGCAGTGGCTCACACCTGTAATCCCAGCACTTTGGGAGGCAGAGGTGGGTGGATCACGAGGTCAGGAGTTCGAGACCAGCCTGGCCAATATGGTGAAACCCCATCTCTACTAAAAATACAAAAATTAGCCAGATGTGGTTGTGGTGATGCGTGCCTGTAGTCCCAGCTACTTGGGAGGTTGAGGCAGGAGAATGGCGTGAACCGGGAAGGCAGAGCTTACAGTGAGCGGAGATTGCACCACTGCACTCCAGCCTGGGCGACAGAGCGAGACTATGTCTCAAAAACAAAACAAAACAAACAAACAAAAAAACATTAGCCAGGTGTGGTGGCAGGCACCTGTAATCCCAGCTACTCGGGAGGCTGAAGCAGGAGGATTGCTTGAACCTGGGAGGTGGAGGTTGCAGTGAGCCGAGATTGTGCCACTGCACTGCAGGCTGAATGACAAGAACAAAACTCCGAATCAACAACAACAACAAAAAAGGAAGATTCTAGTGGTGTCAGGGCTGAGAGGAAGGTAGGGGAAGAGCCAGATCCCAGAGCGTCCTACTACCCCTGGTGAGGAGTTGGGATTGAAATGGGACATACTGGAGATACTGAAGTGGGAAAGGGATGGGATCTGATTTTTGTTTTGTTTTGTTTTGTTTTGTTTTGTTTTGTTTTGTTTGAGATGGAGTCTCGCTCTGTCACCCAGGCTGGAATGCAGTGGCACGATCTTGGCTTACTGCAACCTCTGCGTCCCAGGTTCAAGCGATTCTCCCATCTCAGCCTCCTGAGTAGCTGGGACCACATGTGTAATTTTTGTATTTTTAGTAGAGATGGGGTTTCATCATGTTGGCCGGGCTGGTCTCAAACTCCTGGGCTCAAGTGATCTGCCCGACTCAGCCTCCCAAAGTGCTGGGATTACAGGCATGAGCCACCATGCCCAGCCGGTTTATGTTTAAAGGCCTCATTCTGGTTGCTGTGTTTCAAAGGGTAAATGGCAAGGGGCCAGGATGGAAGCAAGTTCAAGTGATTACAACACATACATCATACCAGACATGCAGACACTTGGAGATAGAAGGAGCTCTGGTCCAGACATGGGAATGCCTTGGGAACACTGGTCCTCATCCACCTCTGCACAATGCAGGCACCTAGGGCACTGTTAACAAAATTCCAGCCACTGTGAACCAATGGAATCAGAATCTCGTAGATGGGGACCAGACTAACAGTATCTTTACAAAACTCTTGGGATATTTTATGGGCGTCCAGGTGAAAAACCATAGTATCTGGGTAAATTCTTCAGGGCCCGAGCTCTGGCTGCTGCCTCAGACACCTTTCCAGCATAAAACATTTGTTACTACAACATCCTTTCCTAGAATGGGCTGAAATCGGCCTCTGGGGTACCTTCGCCGCACACACACTCCTGTGGGGCCAGCCTTTCCTTCCACCCCTACCATCACCCAAGGCAAACCTTGGCCAAGGGGACTGAGGGAACCCAGACTCAGGGAACATGAATGGGGAAGGGAGGAGTTGCCAGGCTTCTGGGCATGCCGTCTGCCCCGCTGCCTGGCCGTCTGCCAGGCTGGTACCCAGGAAGACTGGCGTGTGCTGCTCAGAGAGTACAGCCTCACAGCAGCAGCCGCCATGTCCCCAGGAGGTGAACTGCTGTCTTCTCCCACCCAGTCTACTCACATTGCCAGAGAATTTTAGAACTTCAGAGACTTTAGCATAAATAGTTTCATTCTAATTTAACCATGGGTTGTCGGGGGAGGGAGCCAGACCCTAAATATAGCCAGTCTTGTATTTCTGGGGCACTCCTGGAAGCTTGAGAAGGGGGAAGGGAACTTGGTCGCCTACATTCTGGCAGGCTCTGTGCTATACAATTTACAGTCCTCGCAAAAGAGCTGTGAAACAGATGTTGTTATTCTCACTTGGAGATTAGGGAACTGAGGTTCAAAGAGGTAAATTAACTTGACCAAGGTCACACAGTTAGTCAGTGCTGAGGCCCCATGGAAACCGAGGTTGGCCTCACACCAAAGCTCATGCTTGGTCCATGGATGCATCTGTAGCTGCCCTGTGCTTCCTCTTGGTGTCTTTCCCCAGAATCTTCCTCCAGCACCGGGAGTATCAGCATCCCTCTTTTCCGTGTTAGCCCATTGGAGGCCAGGAGGGTCGCTGGCCCAGATCCCCAAACCCTGTGACTCCTTGCCGGCCCATCACTCTGTGTTTCGTTCTCCTCACACCCACCCATGCCTTCTACCATGGCCAAGCCTCTTCCAGCCCTTTTCTCCTCTTCTCTCCCATTTTTCCTGCAAACCCAGGCCAGAGCACGAAGCAACCCTAAAATACTAAGAAATAGCCAAACATGTAGGTTTAAAGGTTGTCCATCAGCAGGGCGCAGTGGCTGACGCCTATAATTCCAGCATTTTGGGAGGCCGAGGTGGGCGGATCACCTGAGGTCAGGAGTTCGAGACCAGTCTGGCCAACATGGTGAAACCCCGTCTCTACTAAAAATACAAAAATTAGCCAGACATGGTGGTGTGTGCCTGTAGTCCTGACTACTTGGGAGGCTGAGGCAGGAGAATTGCTTGAGCCTGGGAGGCAGAGGTTGCAGTGAGCCAAGATCACGCCACTGCACTCCAGCCTGGGCGACAGGGCAAGACTCCGTCACCACATTAGAAGAAGAAAAAAAAAAAAAAAAAAAAAGGTCCATTTAGGTTGCCTGTTTTGATGTAGGAGTGAAGAAGGGAAGCCATCATTCCCCTGTGCCTTGATATGCTGATGACTGCTTTGCCTGCGTTCCTCTGATTTTGTGTGCTGACTCCTCAACACTGAGAAATTTCCCAACTCCCGCAGGCCTGCAGAGATATCTCCTTCACAGGCTGTGCCCACAGGATAAGCATTTACCTAGGAAACAAACTTATCCCATAATAATCTCTTGCTGTTGCATATGGGTATATTAAAACTAACCCCCTCCTAGCACTTTGGGAGGCCAAGGTGGGAGGATTGCTTGAGTCCAGGAGTTTGAGACCAGCCTGGGCAACACAGTGAGACCTCATTCCTATAAAATTTTTTTTTTAATTAAAAAAACACTAACTCCTACCACCACCCACTCCAGCTAAACTAAAGGGTTATGTTTATACCCTTATGTTTATGTGTATTATGTTCATGTGTGTTCCCCACTTACCAAACACTTCCGTTTTGAATGTGTTCTTGTTGACTAGATGATTGGCTGACCCTGTAGTATATAGGGACCCCTCAATTCATATCTGAAAGGTGGCACCACAGGGACTGTGGAATGTCCTTATCTCAGGTGCTCTGCCAGGCCCTCTAGGGATCTTAGTTAGTCCTCACAACAAACCTAGACAGCATTACTCCCATTTCACAGCTAAGGAAATTCAAGATCAGAAAGGATGTCACTTGCTCCAAGGTAAGACAGGGAGTAGAGAGCAGAAATGGGATTCCAGTCCGCGGTGCTCTGGTCCGCAAGACCCGTGGCATCTGAGATGCCTCGTGTGCCTCATCTCTACCAGACTCGAGATGCCCCAAGGTGGAGACCAGGCTTGGGTTCCCTACGGGCCTTAGCACGGAACCCTACATAGGGCAGTTGTATGGTAAATGTTTGCTCAGTAAATTGTCAGAGGAAGTTTACACTGATTACCAATTGTGTGAGAACCAGCACTGGGGAAAGAGGAAGTGTTTGCACAGTGATAAGGCCTATGTGCCTGATGGTACACCCCATGCCCTGGGCCAGTGGTGAGAGTGGGAGGTGGGCAGCAGAGGGGGGCAGTGCGAGACGCCTGCCCGAACAGGGCTAAGGGAAGAACTGTGGTGCCCAAGAGACCCGGGATATAGTGGAGGATAGGAGGGACATCCTGAGGGTTGACTGATTGCCAGCTCCCCGGCATCAAGACCTTCAGGTTCTTCCACCAGAAGGAGCTACAGAGACACAGGGGAGTGAGAGGGAGGCAGTCTCTCAATGGACACAGGGTCACCTGGGGGCTGTGGGGGAAGCCAGCCAGAGTGGCTGTGTGTGAGGAGAGGACTCTGAATGGGGATGCTGGGCCAGGTGGCATTTGGGTTTGGGAGACCCTGGGAACAGAGGTAGCATTTGAGAGAGCTTCTCAGGAAGGTGGAGGAGGAATGTGGCCTGATTCATCACCTCTGAGAAAAGGACATTTTCTCGGAAGGCCCAGACCAAGAATGCAACAGAAAGGCATAGTTTGAAGGGATCAGATGAAACTTTTTTTTTTTTTTTGAGATGGCATCTCGCTCTGTCACCCAGGCTGGAGTGCAGTGGTGTGATCCCAGCACACAGCAACCTCCACCTCCTGGGTTCAAGTGATTCTCCCACCTCAGCCTCCGCAGTAGCTGGCACCACAGGTGCACACCACCACGCTCAGCTAATTTTTGTATTTATAGTAGAGAAGGAGTTTCACCATGTTGCCCAGGCTGGTCTTGAACTCCTGACCTGCCTGCCTCAAGTGATCTGCCTGCCTCGGCCTCCCAAAGTGCTAGGATTATAGGCGTGAGCCACCACGCCCCGCCCAGAAAAGATGGAACTTGATGTAAGGAAGCTATGTGATGGGAGGTTTAGGGAGTTGGTTCAAGGGGATGGTGGGCCTGATGACCACAGGGGGAATGCCTTCGGGGTCATGTAGAAATGCAGAATAGCCATAAAGTTGGGGCCCAAGCTGATATTTCACGTCCCTGCCTTGCCCTTCACTGGCTATAGGACTTTGAGCAAGTTACTTAACCTGTCTGACCCTCAATTTCCCTATAAATGAAATGGGAGATAATAATATTACATGACTTATACCCTTGTTATAAGGATGAAATGAGATAAAGCTTGACCTGAGTTTGGCGCAGGGCCTGGAAGAAAAAAAGGTCCAAACAACATTAATAATAATTAATGATGGTGGAAAGATCAGCGTATGTTCCTGGAAGAGAGGGATCCAGAAATATAGTTAATAATAATATTAATAATAATAGCCACCTATAATAATAATAAATGCCTATAATCCCAGCACTTTGGGAGGCCGTGGGCGGATCATGAGGTCAAGAGTTTGAGACCAGCCTGGCCAATACAGTGAAACCCCGTCTCTATGAAAAATAGAAAAATTAGCCAGGTATGGAGGTACACACCTGTAGTACCAGCTACTTGGGAGGCTGGGGCAGGAGAATGGCTTGAACCCAGGAGGCAGAGTTTGCAGTGAGCCAAGATCACACCATTGCACTCCAGTGTGGGTGACAGAGTGAGACTCTGTCTCAAAAATAATAATAATAACAATAGTTTTTTAAAAAATAAGCCATTGCCAGCCTGTTCTGTTTCATGACAGCTTACATTTACTAAGTGTATACCATGTGATAGATACTGTTCTAAGAAGTTGGGAAGATTGGAAATTATTCCAGCACTGTAATGCCAGCACTTGGGAGGCTGAAGCAGGAGAATCACTTGAGCCCAGGAATTTGAGACCTGCCTGGCCAACACAGTGAGACCTCGTCTCTACAAAAATCTCTAAAAATTAGCCAGGTATGGTGATGTGCACCTGTAGTCACAGCTGCTTGGGAGGCTGAGGTTCTCTTGAGCCTGGGAAGTCAAGTCTACAGTGAACTATGATCACACCACTGCACTCCAGCCTGCATGACAGAGCGATACCCTGTCTCAAAAAAAAAAAAAAAAAAAAAAGACATTGTTCTAAGCACTTTACATGCTTTATTTCATTTAATCCTCCCCACAAACTTATGAAGTAGGCACTATAATTATCCTCATTTACATGAGGAAGCAGAGATGCAGAGAGTCCAGGTAACTATCCTGAAGTCACGCAGTTAATGGATAGTAGAGCTTGGATTTGGTTGTGTCTTTGTCCATTTTGTGTTGCCATAACAAAACGCCACAGACTGGATAATTCATAATGAATAGAAATGTATTTGACTTACAATTATGGAGGCTGGGAAGTCCAAGAGCATGGCCCCAGCCTCTAGCAAGGGTCTTCATGCTGCGTCATCTCATGGTGGAAGGCAGAATGGCAAGAGAGGGTGAGAGCAAGAGACACAGAGGGCCAAACTCATTTTTATACAACCCACTCTCACAATACCAACCTTACTCCTATGATAATGACATTAATCTACTCATTAGGGCAGAGCTCTCATGGCCCAATCACCTCTTAACAATTCCATCTCTTACCACCGTCATCATAGTGGCAATTACATTTCAACATGAGTTTTGGAGGGGACATTCAAACCATAGAATTCTACACTGGCCACACAAACCTCATGTCCTTCTTACATACAAGATGCATTCATTCCATCCCAATTGTCCCAAAAGTCTTAACTCATTCTAGCACCAACTCAAAAGTCCAAAGTTTCATCTGAATTAGATAGGTGTGAGATTCAAGGTATAATTCATCCCAAGGCACATTCCTCTCCAGTTGAGAGCCTGTGAAGTTAACAAGTTTATGTACTTCTAAAATACAATAGTGGGTAGGCATAGGATAGATGTTCCCATTCCAAAAGGGAGAAATTTAAGAAGAAATGTATAATTGGTCCCAAGTAAATCCAAGACCCAACAACGAAAAAGGGAAAACAACATTAAGTCTTTTTTCTTTCCCTCTCTTTTTGAGACAGAGTCTTACTCTGTCACCCAGGCTGGAGTGCAGTGGCAAAATCATGGCTCACTGCAGCCTTGACATCCCAGGCTCGGCAATCCCCCACCACAGCCCCCTGAGTAGTTGAGACCACAGGAATGCAACATCACACCTAGCTAATTTTTTTTTTTTTTTTTGCAGATATAGAGTCTCTCTGTGTTGCCCAGGCTGGTCTCCAACTCCTAGGCTCAAGTGATCCTCCACCTCAGCCTCCCAAAGTGCTGGGATTACAGGCATGAGCCACTGCACCTGGCCATAACATTAAGTCTTAAAGCTCCAGAATAATCTTCTTTGACTCCATGTCCCACCCTTCTAGGCACACTGGGGTGGGGATTGGGCCCTATGGCTTCACTGGCCTCAGTTTAACCAGCAGTTATCATGGGTTGGAGTCACATGCTTGTAGCTCTTCCAGGCTGATGCTGCAAGCTGGTACCTCCACAATTCTGGGGTCTCAAGAGTGGCCTCATTCCCATGGCTCCACTAGGCATTGCCCTAGTGGGGACTCTGGGGCAGCTCTGACCCCACATTTCTGCTCAGCACTGCCGTATTATGGGGCCTCTGTGGGCTCTCTACAGTGCTCCTGCAATTCTTCTCTGCTTGGGCCCCTGGGCTAAGATATCCTTTGAAATTTTGTAGAGGAAGCCATGTCCCTACAGCTCTTGCATTCTACATGGCTGCAGAAGTAGCACCATGTGGACACACCACCAAGGTTTACCACTGTTTGTTTGTTTGTTTGTTTGTTTGTTTGTTTGTTTTGAGACAGAGTCTCACTCTGTTGCCAGGCTGAGTGCAGTGGCACGATCTCAGCTCACTGCAACCTCCGCTTCCTGGGTTCAGGCTATTCTCCTGCCTCAGCCTCCCGAGTAGCTGAGACTACAGGCGCCCACCACCACGCCAGGCTAATTTTTGTATTTTTAGTAGAGACGGGGTTTCACCATGTTGGTCAGGTGGGTCTCAAACTCCTGACCTTGTGGTCCACCTACTTCGGCCTCCCAAAGTGCAGGGATTACAGGCATGAGCCACTGCATCCAGCCTGTTTTTTTTCTTTTTCTTTTCTTTCTTTTTTTTTTTTTTTTTAAGACAGATTTTCACTCTTGTTGCCCAGGCTGGAGTGCAATGGCATAATCTCGGCTCACTGCAATATACGCAACCTCTGCTTCCCGGGTTCAAGCAATTCTCTTGCCTCAGCCTCCCGAGTAGCTGGAACTATAGGCACGTGCCACCACTCCTAGCTAATTTTTTTTTTTTTTTTTTTTTTTTTTTTTTTACAGAGTCTTGCTTTGTTGCCTGGCTGGAGTGCAGTGGTGCAATCTCGGCTCACTGCAACCTCTGCCTCCCGGGTTCAAGTGATTCTCCTGCCTCAGCCTCCTGAGTAGCTGGGACTGCAGGTGTGTGCCACCACCATGCCCAGCTAATTTTTGTATTTTTAGTAGAGATGGGGTTTCACCATGTTGGCCAGGATGGTCTCAATCTCTTGACCTTGTGATCCTCCTGCCTTGGCCTCCCAAAGTGCTGGGATTACAGGTGTGAGCCACCACGCCCAACCTAATTTTTTGTATTTTTAGTAGAGATGGGGTTTCACCATGTTGGCCAGGCTAGTCTTGAACTCCTAACCTCAGGTGATCCACCCGCCTTGGCCTCCCAAAGTGCAGGGATTACAGGCATGAGCCCTTACACCCGATCTGTTTTTTTGTTTTTCTTTCTTTTTTGTTTTTTTAAGACAGATTTTCACTCTTGTAGCCTAGGCTGGAGTGCAATGGCTCAATCTCGGCTCACTGCAATATATGCAACCTCTGCCTTCCGGGTTCAAGCAATTCTCTTGCCTCAGCCCCCCTAGTAGCTGGAACTATAGGCACGTGCCACCACTCCTGGCTAATTTTTGTTTTTTTTTCTTTGACGGAGTCTTGCTTTGTCGCCAGGCTGGAGTGCAGTGGTGCAATCTTGGCTCACTGCAACCTCTGCCTCCCGGGTTCAAGTGATTCTCCTGCCTCAGCCTCCTGAGCAGCTGGGACTGCAGGTGTGTGCTACCACCACGCCCAGCTAATTTTTGTATTTTTAGTAGAGATGGGGTTTCACCATGTTGGCCAGGATGGTCTCAATCTCTTGACCTTGTGATCCACCCACCTTGGCCTCCCAAAATGCTGGGATTACAGGCGTGAGCCACCGCGCCCAACTTAATTTTTTGTATTTTTAGAAGAGATGGCCAACCATGTTGGCCAGGCTAGTCTCGAACTCCTGACCTCGGGTGATCCACCCGCCTTGGCCTCCCAAAGTGCAGGGATTATAGGCATGAGCCACTGTGCCTAGCCAAGGTTTACCTCTTAGATGTTTTAGTGGGTCAAGCATCACCTGGGCCTGCATGAGCCATGGCTGGAGCAGCTAAGGAGTGCTGCACCAGAATGCATGGAGCAGACCAAAGATAGTTCTCGGCAATGAGCCAGAAGGCTCCCAGACCAGTCTCCTGAAACCCTTCTGCCCTCCTAAAGCTCTGGGCCTGAGCAGCAGCCTTGAAACTCCCTGTAATACCTTTAGAGTCATTCTCCCATTGTTTTGATGATCCTTTCTGGGTTTTCTTTATTTTTTATTTATTTATTTTATTTTATTTTTTATTTATTTTTAGACGTATTCTTGCTCTGTCGCCCAGGCTGGAGTGCAGTAGTACCATCTTGGCTTACTGCAACCTCCACCTCCTAGGTTCAAGCGATTCTCCTGCCTCTGCTTCCCAAGGAGCTGAGACTACGGGCACGCACCACCGCGCCTGGCTAATTTTTTTTTTTTTTTTTTTTTTTTTTTTTGAGATGGAGTCTTGCTCTGTCACCCAGGCTGGAGTTCAGTGGCACAATCTCGGCTCACTGCAACCTTGGCCTCCCGGGTTCAAGCAATTCTTCTGCCTCAGCCCACAGAGTAACTGGAGCTACAGGCATGCACCACCATGCCCGGCTAATTTTTGTATGTTTAATAGAGACAGGGTTTCACCATATTGGCCAAGCTAATCTCAAACTCCTGATCTTGTGATCCGCCCGCCTCAGCCTCCCAAAGTGCTGGGATTACAGGCGTGAGCCACCGAGCCCGGCATTTTTTTTTTTTTTTTTTTAGATGGAGTTTTGCTCTTGTTGCCCAGGCCTGGAGTGCAATGGCACGATGTCGGCTCACCCCAACCTCCACCTCCCGGGTTCAAACGATTCTCCTGACTCAGCCTCCCGAGTAGCTGGGATTACGGGCAAGCGCCACCATGCCTGGCTAATTTTGTATTTTTAGTAGAGATGGGGTTTCTCCATGTTGGTCAGGCTGGTCTTGAACTCCTGACCTCAGGTGATCCGCCTGCCTTGGCCTCCCAAAGTGCTGGGATTACAGGTGCGAGTCACCGCACCCAGCCTAATTTTTGTGTGTTTTTTTTTAAGTAGAGATGGGGTTTCACCATGTTGGCCTGGCTAGTTTCAAACTCCTGACCTCAAGATCTGCCCACCTTGGCCTCCCTAAGTGCTGAGATTACAGGCATGAGCCATCATGCCTGGCCTAAAATGCACACTCTTGAGCCCCATCCCTAGAAGGCCTGATTCATTGAAAGCAGTGACAGTGGGGGCTAGGGCAGAAAGGACAGACATGTATATTTTTAACCAACTCCTGAGATGATTCTGATGCAGGTGGTCTAGAGGCAAGAGGAAAAGACATGTACGATATGGGCGTAACTAAATGGCTTGGTGGAAAAATCACGTCTATGTGGCAGGAACTGGCAAGCCCTCCTGGACAAGGTAGCATTCCATCTGGGCTTTAAGGATGGGAAGGATTTTATACATTCTTCTACACTTTTCCATTTGGAGGCTGATTGGGTGCCCACCCCCTCTCCCCTAACCCCCAAAGACATGTTGAAGTCCTAATTTCTGGAACCTGTGAAGGTAACCTTATTTGGCAAAAGAGTCTTTGCAGATGTAATTAAATTAAGGATCTTGAGATCATCCTGGGTTCTCTGGATGGGTCCTAAGTCCAACGAAAAGTGTCTTTATGAGACACAGAGAGAAGAGAGAAGGCCATGTGAAGACAGAAGCAGAGATTGTAATGATGCAGCCACAAGCCAAGGAATGCCTGGAACCACCAAAGAGGCAAGGAAGGATTCTCCCTTAGAGCCTTCAGAGAGATTGCATCCCTGCCAACACCTTGATTTCAGACTTCTGGCTTCCGGATCTGTGAAAGAAAATATTTTCTGTTGTTTTCAGCTACCCAGTCTGTGTTCCTTTGTTACAGCAACCGGCACTTTGGGAGGAAACGAATACAGTCTTTCATCCTAGTCCCAAAAGCTGCTCTGGGGAGGTCTTTGCAACTACATTCGCCCCATGGAGGTCAGAGCCTGCAGACACTTGAGCTGTGCTTGCCAAATACCTGGCTGGGACCCCAGACCCTGAAGGAGGATGGTGAAGCACAACTGTTAGTGATGTAGTATCATCGTCCTTCTGAACTTGATACTTCTTCACTTCTCTTTGGATGCAGATTGGAAGAAGTCAAAGAAAGGCTTGTTCTCAGTTTCTGGCTTCACATTTTACAAGGGAGGAAGTCAACACCTAGAAAGGGTAACTATCAGCCCAAGGCCACCCAGCAAGTGGGTGGCAAAGGCAAAGCCTCTGTCCAGAGCACACTCCTGTGGGTTGCCCAGTCTGTATCATTAAGGTCTGGTTGTGATAATGACGTAATAATGTTACTTTAATTTTACTCCAAAAAAAGTTGATTGCCTCTAATGACTTTGCTTGGTGGTCAGTCTTCTTGTCTCTGACCAACATGTGGGTAGTGGCTTTTAACCTCTGGCTTAGAAATGAGGATGGTCTTCTTCCCCATAGTTGTGTCTTCTGCTTTAGGGATACAAGTTGAGCTATCTTTGGAAGCCGTCATCCAAAATGCAGAAGTTGGCCATCTGTAGAACTGACAGCACTGGTTGCGGTTTTGAAACACCAAATGTTGGAGAAGTGCGTCTTTAGAAAGGTTATTAATACTTCCTTTGTCCACGTGCCACGATGACTTTCTGTAAGGGAGAAGAAAAAAGCTCCCCCATGTGCCTGTGCAGAGAGCTTCCTCCTCTTCTGAAGTCCTCCTAGCTTCCCATTCCTCCCTCTTTGCTAAAACTTGAGCTGATAGCACATGGCCAGCAGAGGAATGAACCTTGTCCTCAAGCTGGTATTGCAGGTACTCTACTTACCAGAGGACAAATTCACATAGCGTTCTAGGTGAAAGGGTGGCAGTGCTTCAGTGGGGGAAACAGGAATGTAAATCAAACTGAGCAATATTTATTGAGAGCATGCTACATGAAAGGCATTGAAAGGTTAGGCGCTGAGATAGGAATGGGCAAGCATTACTTTGGAGCATTGGTTTTCAACTATGGATGTACATTGAATCACACGGGAGTTTTTAAAAAAATACTGATACCCAGGTTACATCCCACATCAATTACATCAGAATGTCCGGGAGTGGGAGACAGGCATTGGTATTTTCTGGGGTTTTTGTTTTGTTTTGTTTTTTTTAAGACAAGGCCTCGCTTTGTCACCTAGGCTGGAGTGTGGTGGTGCAATCTCGGCTCACTGCAACCTCCACCTTCTGGGTTCAAGCTATTCTCCTGCCTCAGCCTCCCAAGTAGCTAGGGTCACAGGTGCATGCCACCACACCTGACTATTTTTTGTATTTTCAGTACAGATGGGGTTTCGCCATGTTGGCCAGGCTGGTCTGGAACTCCTGACCTCAGATGATCCACCCGCCTTGGCCTCCCAAAGTGCTGGGATTACAGGCGTGAGCCACCGTGCCCAGCCAGCATCAGTGGTTTCTAAAGATCCCCATGTGATTTCCAATGTGCAGCAAAGTTAGGGAACCACTGAAACATACTATTTCCATGTGCCATACCCGGATGTTTTGTTTTCATTCATCTAAGTTGGTAGTTTTTAAAAACTGCTCAGGTGATACTCAGAGACTATTCATTCCAGTAGATAATACAAAGAGTATAGGCCAGGCACGGTGGCTCACGCCTGTAATCCCAGCACTTTAGGAGGCTGAGGTGGGCGGATCACCTGAGGTCAGGAGTTCAAGACCAGCCTGGCCAACACGGTGAAACCCCGTCTCTACTAAATATATGAAAAATTAGCCGGGTGTGGTGGCGCGCACCTGTAATCCCAGCTACTCGGGAGGCTGAGGCAGGACAATCGCTTGAACCGGGGAGGCAGAAGTTGCGGTGAGGCCAGATTGTGCCATTGTACTTCAGCCTGGGCAAAAAGAGTGAAACTCGATTTCAAAAAAAAAAAAGAAGAAGAATGCAGTCATACAGGCAATATCAAGATGCCTGCAGCTGGTACTCTTTTTCCATCTATATGGTCCATCTCTCTCACAGGATGGAGCTTTTGTTGGAGGATAATGAGTTTCAGCAGATTTCAGAGCCAACCAGTGATGGTGGATGACAGATACTGACCACTTAATGGCCTGGAGAGGAAAACCAAAACTTTCTCAGAACCAGGAATGAAGATCTATAACAATGTAATTCTTCACTCTAGACCACAGAACTTTAAGGTTTCAGAACCCTTTTGAAGTAATCCCAAGCCCTCTGAGAATCTTCTTGTACTCAGGCTTCAGGCACAGCTGTGTCCAGGTGCTGAATGTAGCTAGTGTTTGGAGATAGATGCATTTTGACTCTCCATTAATCCTCCTTTGGAGGTCTCAACTCTGGAGCTATTTCTCAAAGCTCTGAGCAACTTTCCCATTTCTTTCTTTCTCAATATTTTTTCCCCTTCCTTTGTAGGTCTACAGACATAAGGTAAACCAGGGCCCCCACAGTTCCCACTGGTCCTTCCTTACCCCACCTCTTTCTCCCATAGAGTCTCATCTTTACAATTCTATTTTTCTTTTTGTCTCTTGGTTCCTCCACTCAGACTAGTTTAGTGGATTTCTTTTTCCCTCATTCCTTCCTTGGGATATTGTCTTCCTGGCCTCTAGGACTTCATCTCTCTGCACCAGGACCTGGGGCCAAAGCTCTTCATAAGCAAGTAATGCTTATGGGGCAGAGGAGATGCCTCTCTTCTTTCAGTCCTGTTCTTTTCAACTTTGGTTTATTTTCAAAGAATATGAGTAGTGGTGATCGTTCATGTAATGGTTCTTGCATTTTCTGAACTTGTTCTTTTGAGACACATCTTATATATTTTGCTTGCATCATCTCTAAAATTCTTCCTAATAAAGTTTGTTGTTGTTGTTAAATCCAGCCCACTTATATCAATCACTAGAAGAACTTTGGTCCTGGCATTCAGACTTACAGGTTATATAATAGCATCTAAGACAGGGTTCTAATTGTTTATCTCAACAATATCCTGTAGAAAACATTGATAAAGGGCATTAACTGTCACGAGAAGCTGGTGGGGGTTGTTCTGAAAAAAACTTTCTCAAACTGTTTTTTTCCTCTCCTCTCACAGGAGCATAACAATCAACACAGAAATTTTTTTTTTTTTTTTTTTTGCTGGAGTGCAGTGGTATGATCTTGGCTCACTGCAACCTCCACCTCCTAGGTTCAAGCAATTCTTCTGCCTCAGCCTCCTGAGTAGCTGGGATTACAGGCACCCACCATCATGCCTGGCTAATTTTTGTATTTTTAGTAGAGAAGAGGTTTCGCCATGTTGGCCAGGCTGGTCTCGAACTCCTGACCTCAAGTGATCCTCCCATCTCAGCCTTCCAGAGTGCTAGGATTACAGGTGTGAGCCACCATGCCTGGCCCAGAAGAAGACTTTTGAGTTCAAATGTACGAAAGTTTTTCCTCACATACCAAGCAGCGGGGCATCCTCTGATTCAACTGCAACACCATCTACCTGGAGATAGCATCAGATCCTACAGGATGAGGGCTCTGTCCCCAAGACTTCCCCCAACTCCGCCCCCAACCAAACCAAAGTCCAGGCCTTCGGAACTTCTACCCAGTGGGCTTTAAGTAGGGTTTCCACAACTCCCTCTTTGAGTTTGATTAATTTGCTGGAGAGGCTCATAGAACTCAGGGAAACACTTAAGTTTTTTGGCTTATTATAAAGGATATTACAAAGGATACAGATAAGAGATGTGTAGGAAGAGGTATAGGGGAAGGAGCAGGAAGCTTCTACACCCTCCCTGGGTGCTCCACCTTCTAGGAGCCTCCATGTGTTCAGTTATCTGGAAGCTCCCAAAACCAGTCCTCTTGGGCTTTTACGGAAACTTCATGATGTCAACATTCCTTCCCCCAGGGAATAGGGAAGGACCCTCTCTGGGGAAGGTCTTAGGACCTGCAACCAGAAAGGTGGGGGAAAATTAGAGTCCTGCCTTGGGGCAGGTGAAAGGAGAGCAGAAGAAGGTCAGCAAGATTCTATTACCTGAGGCCTGCCTCTGAGGACTGACACACCCAACATTACAACAAAAAACTGTAACAAGGGCTATGGGAGTTATGAGCCAGAAACTTGGGAGAAAAATCATATGTATACCACAGGGGTTCATGTTTCCCACCTAGGCAGATAAATATATAGCACCATACCATGGGAATCTGGAAAAGAAAATAAATCTTGTTTTTTTCTTTTTTCTTTTTCTTTTTTTGAGAGGGAGTTTCAGGTTTCACTCTTGTTGCCCAGGCTGAAGTGCAATGGCGCAGTCTCAGCTCACTGCAGCCTCCACCTCCCGGGTTCAAGCGATTCTCCTGCCTCGGCCTCCCAAGTACCTGAGATTACAGGCTCCCGCCACCATGCCTAATTTTTTGTATTTTTAGTAGAGAGAGGTTTCACCATGTTGGCCAGGCTGGTCTCAAACTCCTGATCTCACGTGATCCACATGCCTCCGCCTCCCAAAGTGCTGGGATTACAGGCATGAACTACCACACCCGACCGATAAAATCTTGTTTTTTCAAGCAAAATGAGTTGGGAGAGGCTAGTGGATCTTTTACTAGCCTCTGAGTGAAAGTAGAGAAAGACTGCCCAAGAATTTAAAACTTCTTAGTAGAGTGGAAACTAAATCATAAATACCAAGTTTTATCAAATGTAATGACAAAAATTGGTCTGCAGTTAGGAGCTCTCATTTCTATTTTCAGCTCTAACACTGACTCATTGTATGACTTGAGGCAAGTCACTAAGCAGTTTCAGACCTCAGCTTCTCCATATAAAAAATGGCAATTAAAATATTGTACCTACTAGATAGAGGAACTAGCATTTATGGAGCAACTGCTCTATGTTCATCTCATGCTAGGAGCTTTATATTATGTTGTATTTCATTTATTCGATAAGTATTTATTGAGCACCAACTATGGACAGGATATTGTGCCTGATCTCAGGGAAAGATCAGGCAAAAATCAAAGCCCTTGCTCTTCTGAGCTTAAATTCCAGTGGGGTGGGGTGATAATAAACAAGAAAGATATATACAAGATACTTTCAAACAGTGACAAGAGCCATGTAGATAATAAAACCAGGGCCGGGTGCAGTAGCTCACACCCATAATCCCAGCACCTTGGGAGGCAGAGGCTGGAGGATTGCTGGAGCTCAGGAGTCTGAGACGAGCCTGGGCAACAGAGTGAGACCTCATCTCTACTAAAAAAAAAAAATTAGCCAGGTGTGGTGGCGTGTGCCTGTAGTCCCCAGCACTGGGGAGGCTGAGGTGGGAGAATCGCTTGAGCCAGGGAGATGGAGGCAGCACTGAGCTAGGATGGCGCCGCTGCACTCCAGCCCGGGTTACAGAGCAAGACCCTGTCCCTAAAAAAAAAAAAAAAAAAAAAAAAGAGCCAGGCGCGGTGGCTCACACCTGTAATTCCTGCACTTTGGGAGACCAAGGCAGGCAGATCACTTGAGGTCAGGAGTTCAAGACCAGCTTGGCCAACATGGTGAAACCCCATCTCTACTAAAAATACAAAAATTATCCACGCACGGTGGCAAGTGCCTGTAGTCCCAGCTACTTGGGAGGCTGTGGCATGAGAATCGTTTGAGCCCAGGAGGCAGAGGTTGCAGAGAGCCGAGATCATGCCACTGCACTCTAGCTTGGGCAACAGAGGGAGACCTCCATCTCAAAAAAAAAAAAGGAGAGAAAAATAAAGATAATAAAACCAGATAATGTGGTAGAAAGTAACCCAAGGGTGGGGATACTTATGTGGGGTGGTGACATTCAGTTGGGACCCAAATGATGAGAAGCAGTCAGCAGAGTCTATGAGACAACAGCTGAGAAGGAGAGCTCCAGGTAGGCAGCAAGGTCCAAGGCTCTGATGCAGTTAGGGGCTTAAACTGTTTGGAAGGCCAGGTAAGACATTAATGGGTAGGATGATCACAGAGAGGCAGGCATGAGCCAGAACACAGTGGCCTCAGCCTTCAGGCTGTGGCTGGGTGTTTGGATTTTAATCTAGTTGATCTGCTTTACTTAAAAAAAAAAAAAAAAAAAAAAAAATCATTCTGGGTATGTTAATGAGTATGATTATTGTCAGGCAATAATAAAAGCAGAGATAACCATTAAGGAGGCTGTTGTCTTGTTTGCTTAACTGACAGAAATAAATTTTTCTGTAAAAGGTCAGATAGCAAATATTTCAGGCTTGCAGGTCACTTGAGCTCTCTATCGCACATTCTTCTCTTCTTTCTCCTCCTCCTTTTTTTTTTTTTTTTTAACAGCCCTCAAAAAATGTAAAAGCCATTAGCTCTTGCACAATAGAAAAACAGGAGGTTGCATGCCAGATTTGGCCTGCCTAGCTAGGCAGCAGTTTATGGACCCCTAGCTTATAGAGAAGTAGAAACTGACCAGCATACATTTTAGGACCCAATCCAGAACTGATGGGACTTGATGAACTGACTCTGTCTGGGGAGAAGGTTAGTTAAAGAGGAAACAAGAATGGTGTCATTGACTAGGCAGAAGGTGGTGCCATTTACTGAGATGCGGAAGAAGTAGATTTGGGAGCGGGGTGGGGGAAGAAGGGAGAAGGGAAATCAAGAGTTAAGTATGAATTGCCTATTAGTCCTTCAAGTGGAGATGTCAAGTAGGGAGCTCGATATAGACTCTGAAGCTTATGGGAGAGGTCAGGAGATCCATGTTTGGGAATTATCAGTCTACAGACACATTTAAAGTCATGGGATTGGGCTGGGGATGGTGGCTTATGCCTGTAATCCTAGCACTTTGGGAGGCCAAGGAGGGTGGATCACCTGAGGTCAGGAGTTCGAGACAAGCCTGACCAATATGGTGAAACACCATCTCTACTAAAAATACAAAAATTAGCTGGGCTTGGTGTCGTGCGCCTGTAGTCCCAAGTCCCAGTTACTCGGGAGGCTGAGACAGGAGAATTGCTTGAATCTGAGAGGCAAAGGTTGCAACGAGCCGAGATTGCGCCACTGCACTACAGCCTGGAGGACAGAGCACGATTCCATCTCAGAAAAAATAAAAAATCTAAGCCTGGGCACGGTGGCTTACACCTGTGATCCCAGCACTTTGGGAGGCCGAGGTGGGCAGATCACCTGAGGTCGGGAATTCGAGACCAGCCTGACCAACATGGAGTAACCCTGTCTCCACTAGAAATACACAATTAGCCAGATGTGGTGGTGCATGCCTGTAATCCCAGCTACTCGGAAGGCTAAGACAGGAAAATCACTTGAACCCTGGAGGCGGAGGTTGCAGTGAGCTGAGATTGCACCATTGCACTCCAGCCTGGGCAACAAGAGTGAAACTCTGTCTCAAAAAAATAAAAATAAATAAACAATATAAAAATAAAGTCATGGAATTGTATGACATCACCTGGAATGCAGCAGAAGTTTCCAGGACCAGGTCCTGGGGGACTCTAACATTTAGAAGACTCATTGAAGAGGCCCTTGGAATCACTCTCTGGGTCAAAGAGTATGGCATGTGGCAAATATTGCCAAATTGCTCTCCAAAGGGGTCTTTCATATCCTCACAGAACCCATCTTGTCTTAGCTATGTAAACACACACTCCATGTGGTGCTATACACATGAGTAGGCAGGAACAACTAAGTCAGGAATCCTTGATGGCTTTTGCATGGAGCTGGGGAGTCTCAAGCCACACTGCAGGATTAGGCTGGTGCAAGGAGTTGTCAGGAAAGGGTCTAAGCACTCCCAACCACAGAATCACTAAGCAAGCTTGTTACAAATGCAGATGTTTCTTTTTTTCTTTTCTTTTTTTTTTTTTTTTTTTTTGAGACATGGTCCCACTCTGTCACCCAGGCTGGAGTGCAGTGGTGTGATCTTGGCTCACTGCAACCTCTGCCTTCCGGGCTTAAGCAATCTTCCACTTCAGCCTCCAGAGTAGCTGCGACTACAGGCATACACCACTATGTCCAGCTAATTATTGGTATTTTTTGTAGAGATGGGGTTTTGCCATGTCACCCAGGCTGGTCTGGAACTCCTGGACTCAAGCAATCTGCCTGCCTCAGCCTCCCAAAGTGCTGGGATTATAAGCGTGAGCCACTGTGCCCAGCCCGAATGCAAATTTTTAGTAAGAGCTTCTGATTCACCATCTGGGGTGAGGTGTATTTTAAACATGCCCCCTCTTACACAAAGGAAAAGTTGAGAAACATATGCCTTAGGGATAGATTGGCAGAGGGTGTCTTCATGATATTTCTTCACCTCCAGAGGCTCCAGTGGCTCAGGAATCTTAGGTGGATTTGGCTGGGGAAGTTTCAGGATGACAGGATGGCAGAGGACTGCTGGCCAGAGAGAAGCATTTACTGTAGTTATGGGACACTTTCCATTTGCTCTCCAAGCCAAATGAGGCCTTTCTACCATGCAGATGTAAAACGGTATCTCTTTTTTGTTTTTTTTTTTTTTTTGAGTTGGAGTCTTGCTCTGTCACCCAGGCTGGAGTGCAGTGGTGCAATCTCAGCTCACTGTAACCTCTGCCTCCTGCGTTCAAGCGAATCTCGTGCCACAGCCTCCCAAGTGGCTGGGATACAGGCGTGAGCCACCACACCCAGCCAATTTTTGTATTTCTAGTTGAGATGGGATTTCACCATGTTGGCCAGGCTGGTCTCGAACTCCTGACCTCAAGTGATCTGCCTGCCTCAGCCTCCCAAAATGTTGGGATTATAGGCATGAGCCACCGCGTCTGGCCCAATGGTAACTTCTTTTTCTTTTTTTTTTTTTCTTGGGATGAGTCTCGCTCTTTCGCCAGGCTGGAGTGTCATGGCGCAATCTCAGCTCACTGCAACCTCCACCTCCCAGGTTCAAGCAATTCCCCTGCCTCAGCCTCCCAAGTAGCTAGGACTACAGGCATGTGTCACCACGCTGGGCTAATTTTTTGTATTTTAGTAGAGACGGGGTTTCACCATGTTGGCCAGGATGGTCTCCATCTCCTCCTGACCTCGTGATCCGCCTGCCTCAGCCTCCCAAAGTGCTGGGATTACAGGCGTGAGCCACCATGCCCGGCCGGTAACTTCTTTAACACAGGTGCAGGTTTAAAAGTCTTGGTTCCATTCCACAGCATACAGAGGAGAATTGTTTTTGTTTGTTTGTTTTTCTGTGTCCTTATATAGAAACAAGAGTGTATTTTCCATTTTTTTTTAAGAAAAGATAGACATGTTGGTGACACTGAAACTGTACCTACGCTTTAGATACATTACGGATTAAACAAATTTATGTGAAAACAGCTAAAGAATAATGGGAGAAATTTGTGGTTGTGCTTTCTAAGGTACCAGTCTTAAATTCATTGCACCATTATTTATTGTACCTAAGTGTTAGGCACTGTTTTAGGTTCAGAAGATAAAACAGTGAAAAAAATAGATAAAAATCCCTGCCCTCACAAAACAGACATTCTAGTTAGGGAGACAGACTAATAAACACAATAAGTAAGTAAAATGTATGCTTTATTTGATAGTAATGAGTGCTAAGGGGAAAATTATAAAGGAGGGAAGAAAGACAGGAGGTGTTGGAGGATGGGGATAAGTAAGACTACAGGACAAGAAAGGACTGGAAGCCGGGCGCAGTGGCTCACACCTGTAATCCCAGCACTTTGGGGGCTGAGGTGGGCAGATCGCAAGGTCAGGAGTTCAAGACCAGCCTGACCAACATGGTGAAACCCTGTCTCTTCTAAAAATACAAAAATTAGCCGGGTATGGTGGTGCGCACCTATAATCCCAGCTACTCAGGAGGCTGAGGCAGGAGAATCACTTGAACCCAGGAGGGGCAGGTTGTGGTGAGCTGAGATCGCACCACTGCGCTCTAGCCTGGGCGACAGAGCCAGACTCCATCTCAAAAAAGAAAAGAAAGGCCTTGAGAGCTGTGACACAGAAAAGTAACTGCTGTGCATCTGAGTTTCTTCGTCTTTAAAATAAGGAATAATAGCATCTTCCTGAGGATAGCTCAGGCCCCTAGACTGCTTTTGTCACTTTTAAGCTTATGAGGTTTGGGGTACTGACAAAGATTCTCTCCTTGACCAAACTTTACCCAGGCTGTTCTGATCTGTCTTCTCAATAGGCTCTGACTTTTGGACTTCCATGACTCTGCATTGTCCAATTTTAGGAAGAATCCTGCTAAGTTAGTTTAGCCAGAATCTCCCCTTACTCCCAATATTTCCTTTTAGTAATTTTCCATCCACTGACCCTGATTCTTGGCTGTAAATCCCTACTTTTCCTTGTATTTGGAATTGAGCCTGATCTCTCCTTCCTACTACAAAACCCCATTGTCATAGGCCCTTGTATTACCTATCTTGGCAGTCCCCCTTGAATAAAGATTTGCTTTACAATTTTTTTTTTTTTTTTTTGAGAAGGAGTCTCACTCTGTCGTCCAGGCTGGAGGGCAATGGTGTGATCTTGGCTCACTGCAACCTCCACCTCCTGGGTTCAAGCAATTCTCCTGTCTCAGCCTCCCAAGTAGCTGGGATTACAGGCATCCACCACCATGCCCGGCTAATTTTTTGTATTTTTAGTAGAGACAAGATTTCATCATGTTGGCCAGGCTGGTTTCGAACCCCTGACCTCAAGTGATCCGCCCGCCTTGGCCTCCCAAAGTGCTAGGAGTACAGGCGTAAGCCACTGCCTCTGGCCTGCTTTACAGTTCTTTAACAAATGTCATGAAGTATTTTTTCTTTAACAGTATAATTATTTGGCCTCTCAGAACCTCAGTTTCCTCATCTGTAAAATGAACAGATTGTCCAGACTATTTCACAGGGTTTTTGAAAATGTCAGAGGAGATCATTATGATATGTGAAAATATTTTAAATTGCATTATCTATTATGTAAATGTAAGATGGAAATTTAAAGGAAACACATACACAGTTTTTTCATGGGTTGCAGATCTCTTGCTATTGGTCAGCAGAGCCTCAGGAATGCAAGTAGACAATGAATTAGGTAACTGCTTATACTGATTCCCTGCATTGGCAGGGAAAAGGCCAATGCAAATTATCAGGATGTACTGTGTGGACTAGCAATCTTATCTTAGATCAGTGATACAACAATCAAACTAAATGTTCCTGAGTGGACACCTCATAAAATAATTATTGTATGGCATTTGTCAAAATTTTAAATGCTTTACAGCTCCTTTGTTTGTTCTTGTTTTGTTTGTGGGATTTCGTTTCTAGTAAAATAACTAAATGGACTAAGTTTAAAAAAAAAAACACCAATCATGTACATTACTAAGGGCAGACAGTCCATCTTCTGGATATTTCTGAAGATGCTCAATAAACGTTAATCAAAGTAGGTAATGATTCCGAACATGGGCTATTGTGTCTTCCACGTTTATTTTCTACACTTGATGTTAGCCAAAAGGCCAAGGAGCAATTCCATTTTCTTTCTTTCCTTCTTTCTTTTCTGAGACAAGTCTCACTCCGTCGCCCAGGCTGGAGTGCAGTGGCGCCATCTCAGCTCACTGCAACCTCCATCTCCCGGGTTCAAGCAATTCTCTGCCTCAGCCTCCTGAGTGGCTGGGATTACAGGCGCCCGCCACCAAGCCCAGCTAATTTTTCTGTATTTTTAGTAGAGACGGGGTTTCACCATCTTGGCCAGGCTGGTCTTGAACTCCTGACCTCGTGATCCACCCGCCTCAGCCTCCCAAAGTGCTGGGATTACAGGTGTGAGCCACCGCGCCTGGCCGTTTATTTTCATATATTCTTCAGCTCTGAATATTTGCTAGTATCCCAGTAATAGTTTGTTAAATCAATAAACGTGTTGACATACATGCATAGCATAATGTCTGGCACACAGTAGGTACTCCATTGAATGAATGCATGAATTATTACCGTGTCAATTTGCTTGTCTATTTGCAAATATTAATAGTTAATTTGATCCCTAAAGTGTTTGTGAATTTACACACATACGCACTTTCCCTGACAACGCTTATCTGCTAACCCCTTAATTATGTTCATCTGAGACTGGACCAAAACATGTTGTTTTATTCAATTTAAATACCAAATTCAAATTTATTTTGAATATAGCTTAGAACACATTCAATGTTTGCTAAAATAATAATAATAATAATAAATAATAATAATAATAATAATAATAATAATAATAATAATACCATGTACATTCAGTTAGCCAATTACTCCAGCCCAAATACCCTGCTATGGGACATGAACTGCATGTCTGCCCGGCACACATTCATCAGGTGACCCCTACAACTTCTTCTCTAAGGTCCACACTCTCTAACAGCCAAGTTGAAATCTTTCCTCGAAATTTTCCTCTCTAGTGTCTCAGTGCCCCAGGTGTCATCAAGGTGTCAAAGGCGCTTGGGAGTGCCTGCAAACCGCTCCATCCCCGGAGACACAGCCTCATTCCCCGCCCGCGCGCCTAGGCGGCCGGTGGGCGGGCCCAGCGAAGGCCCTTGTGGCTGTTTCCTATTGGGGCTTGGTTGCTATGGTGTCACTCGCCTTTAAACTCGTGGGTACATCTTCCGGAAATTAAAGGAGAATTACTTCCAGGGCTGCCCATACTTGCCATGGCCGACTCAGTAGTCACTAACTTCAACAAAAATAAAACTGTTGCAATAGTATTCTATTAAAGCTTCTTTAACTGCTTAAACTTGCGGTTTTGACATGGTACCTATCCTTTCTTCCCTTTTCAAAAGATTCGCTATAAATTCTTTCTCTACATGCCAGTCTCCAAAATGGCGCGGACGGCATCAGTAGGTCAGAGGTGAGTCACGTGGGTCCCCCCGGTTCCGGCGCGGTTGAGGCCTTGGGTGGTGAACGAGTCTCCAGCACCATGTCTGGTTTGTCTGGCCCACCAGCCCGGCGCGGCCCTTTTCCGTTAGCGTTGCTGCTTTTGTTCCTGCTCGGCCCCAGCTTGGTCCTCGCCATCTCCTTCCATCTGCCCATTAACTCTCGCAAGTGCCTCCGTGAGGAGATCCACAAGGACCTGCTAGTGACCGGCGCGTACGAGATCTCCGACCAGTCTGGGGGCGCTGGCGGCCTGCGCAGCCACCTCAAGGTGCGGCATTGGGCGACGTGGGGCCGGGAGGGAAGACGGCAGGCTTAGGCGAGGGGAGGCTCGGGTTCGGGGGAGTCGGGCCGGCGGAGGCCTGGGAGTTGTTCTGGCCTCTCGGGAGCGCAAAGGACGTGCGGTGGAGCCCGCCCCCTCACCCCGCTGGTTGCCTGTCGCGGGGCGGGGCGGGTCACCAACGCCTGGGAACCCCAAGAAGGGCTGCGAGGCTTTGGCGGATGTGGTGACACCTGAGCTGGGGCGGTTGTCAACGTCCTATCCCAGTTTTGGTCTCAGATACATTGAACCGTAATTTGGTTCTCCAAGTAAGTGTTGGGGTGTTGAATATTTATACGGATTGGCATCATAAGATACCGCGATACCTGCAGGAAAGTAAAGGAGACAAAGCTAACCATGATTAATAAAATGTTATTTATTGAGCATCTGCTGTGTCACTTACTGTGCTACTTTGCATATATTACCATTTGGTTCATGCACTACCCTATGAAGTAGGTAGCTACTGTTAGCCCCATTTTACAAATGAGGAAACTGAGACTCAGAGGTAGGATAAACTAGTGTCACAGATGGAATAGATTCTTTTTTTTTTTTTCATAATTATTATACTTTAAGTTCTAGGGTACATGCGCACAACTTTCAGGTTTGTTACATATGTATACATGTGCCGTGTTGGTGTGCTGCACCCATTAACTCGTCATTTACATTAGGTATGTCTCCTAATGCTATCCCTCCCACCTCCCCCCACCCCACGACAGGCCCCGGTGTGTGATGTTCCCCACCCTGTGTCCAAGTGTTCTCATTGTTCAGTTCCCACCTATGAGTGAGAACATGCGGTGTTTGGTTTTCTGTCCTTGCGATGGAATAGATTCTTACTTAGTTTGGTAGTTAAGTATGTTGAGGGAAAAGCGCTGCAACCTTATTCTTTCCTTGTTTTAAATTTGTAATTTCTGTAATTGATTAAAGTCGATTATTGGTTACAAAATGGTCTCAGTGTCTAGTCCTTTTTCTTTGGTATGCCAGAATCTGGACTTGGCTCTTTTATGTAAATACCAACTATGCTCTTGGATGGTGACAACTACTGCCATAATACCAGTTTGGTCCTGTTTTGTAGCTAAGAGTAGCCTGGCCTGGTCTTTGAGACATTGGTATAATTTGATATCTGTCAGTATTTGGTTGCATTTTAGGTAATTTTATTCATTCACAATAAGCAAAGTGTCTTTTTTTTTCTTTGTAACACAATGGGGCTTTTGTTATACTAAATAGAAACATTTTTACTTTTTTTTTTTTTTTTTTTTTTTTTTTTTTGAGACGGAGTCTCGCTCTGTCGTCCAGGCTGGAGTGCTGTGGCGCGATCTCGGCTCACTGCAGCCTCTGCCTCCCGGTTTCAAGCAATTCTCCTGCCTCAGCCTTCCGAGTAGCTAGGACTACAGGCGCCAGCCACCACACCCAGCTAATTTTTGTATTTTAGTAGAGATGACGGTTCACCATGTTGGCCAGGATGGTCTTGATCTCTTGACCTCGTGATCTGCCCGCCTCGGCCTCCCAAAGTGCTGGGATTACAGCCGTAAGCCACCGCGCCTGGCCTCGTTTTTACTTTTTAAAAGGGTTTCAGATATAATAAGACCATAACTTATGTTAAAGTAGTGGAACCCAGTAGTGTGGGAATACATGTAATTTATTTCTACTTTATTTGGGAGAGACAAACTATTTTCAGGGCAATTAATCTGTGACCCATCATTTTATTATTCTGTTTGGGTATCAAACTCTCTACCCAGGAAAATAGTGATGGCATGATTTTAGAAGCTTAGATATAGTGTTTCCGGAGTGGGAGATCATGCTTCCAACTCTTCAGAGGATGTTCATGGACTCAGGGAATTTCAGCAATGAAAGAGACCTTGCTCTCATCTCGTGTTGCTGTCTGATTTGTTCTTATATTTTAAAGCCCTTCAGTGGCTCACTATTGCTTATTGATAGTTTAAATTTCTCAACATGCTTTGTTGTGCTCTTCATGATCTGTTTCTGAGCTATACGTGTGGTCACTTCCCACTTTGCATTCTACAGGGAGCCACCCTGAACAGTACCCTGAACTCACTTATTTTCTGAACTGTTTTTGTTTATGCCTTGACCTACTTACTAGACTGTTAGTATTCTCAGGGTAGGAACTATTTTCAGGTTCATCTTTTCTAGAATGCCAAGCATGTTACCTTGCTTCTAGTAAGTACTCTATAAATAACAGGAACTGTAGTTTAGCATGGCCTTATGGGAATTACATTGAATTTAGGGCTGCTGAAGGCACCTCAACAGCAGGACTTTAGGCCAGGCTTGGTGGGTCATGCCTGTAACCCTAACTCTTTGGGAGGCTGAGGCGGGTGGATCACCTGAGGTCAGGAGTTCAAGACCAGCCTCAGCAACATGCTAAAATCCGGTCTCTACTAAAAATACAAAAATTAGCTGGGCATGGTGGCGTGTGCCTGTAATCCCAGCTACCCGGGAGGCTGAGGCAGGAGAATCACTAGAACCTGGGAGGCAGTGGCTGCAGTGAGCTGACACCGTGCCACTACACTCCAGCCTGGGCAACAGAACAAGACTCGGTCTCAAAACAAAGCAAAACAAAAACCAGCAGGACTTTGTGCATACACCCTAGCACTTTACCATCACTCAGTTGCTCTCCTGTGTCTGCTCTGTTCTTTTGCTACTAACCAGCTTAATGGAACCACAAGGGTCCTAAACCCAAATGCCAAATAGGTAATATCATTGAATAAATTGGACCAGGTATTTAAAAAAAAAAGCAGTGATGATAAATGGGAGAATAATTGGACGTAGTAGAAACTGTTAATTAGGGGCGACCAATACTTAGTTCTTGATGAGACTTGCCATTCAAGCATGTGGGCCCTTTTGCCACATCTGATTTTTCCCTTCCCCTCCCCTCCCCTCTTCCTTCCCTTCCTTCCTTTCTTCCTCCCTCTCTCCCTCCCTCCCTCCAGTGGCACCATCACGGCTCACTGCAGCCTTGACCTCCCCAGGGCCCAGGTGATCCTCCTACCTCAGGCTCCTGAGTAGCTGGGATTACAGGCACATGCCACCGTATCCGGCTAGTTTTCATATTTGTTTGTAGAAATGGAGTTTCGCCATGTTACTCAGGCTGGTCTCGAACTCCTGGGCTCAAGTGATCCGCCCACCTCAGCCTCCCAAAGTGCTCGGATTACAGGCATGAGCCATTGCACCCAGCCCACATCTGATTTTTCAAATGAAATAGGAACACCAGATTTTGATGTGAAAGCTCCAGACTTTTAAATTTCATCAGCCAAGTTTCAGCACTGCAGAGCTTGGGAGCTGCCGGCCCACCCGAGGGCCATGGATCTCATTGTCCTCACCACTGCTTTGCCACTCCATTTTCCTCAATAAAATGGTTTGGCCCCCTAAAAATTAAAAAAAAAAAAATTTCACCAGCCAATTCAGATTGGTTTGGGCATTGATTTGTTTTCAGTGTTATAGGGAATAGTATAGTGAGTTCACCTTTCTACCCATTACTCATATTCACCAATTATCAGGATCTTTCCACACGTGTCATCTTAACTGCTTCTGCCATATCATTTCATGCTAAATTGTATTAAAGTAAATCCCAGATGTCATGTATTTCATTCCTGCCTATTTCAGTATGCATCTCTTTAAAAATATAAACCACAATGTTACGTGGCTAATCACACCTCACAAAATGAACAATGATGGCCAGGCGCGGTGGCTCATGCCTGTAATCCCAGCACTTTGGGAAGCCGAGGCGGGCGAATCGCGAGGTCAGGAGTTCGAGACCAGCCTGACCAACACAGTGAAACCCCGTCTCTACTAAAAATTGAAAAAAAAAATTAGCTGGGCGTGGTGGCACACATCTGTAATCCCAGCTACTCTAGGCTGAGGCAGGAGAATCGCTTGAACCTGGGAGGCGGAAGTTGCAGTGAGGTATGATTGTGCCACTGCACTCCTACCTCGGCTACAGAGTGAGACTCTGTCTCCAAAAAAAGAAAAAAGAACAATGATTCCTTAATACCCAGTCCATATAGTATGATCCCACTTGTCTCAAAAATATCTTTTGAAAGTTAATTTGTTGTCTCAAGTGTCTAATCTAGAGCAGTCTCCTCTTCCTCTCACCTCCTTTTTTATCCTTGCAATTGAATTGTTGGAGTCAATTGCTCTTAAAAGAATGTACAGCATTTCGGAGTTGTCTTTTGCTTCCTAGAGGTGTCTTTTAACCAGTTCTTCCCCTATATTTTTTGTAAAAGGAATCAGCTGTAAAGATGTAACCAGAGGTTCAGCAAACCACCATGGCACACGCATACCTATGTAACAAACCTGCACGTTCTGCACATGTACCCCTCCAGAACTTAAAGTGTAAAAAAAAAAAAAAAAAAGATGTAACCAGATTCAGGTTTATCTTTCTGTCGAGGGTGTCACTGCAGGAACACACAGTACTTTTTGTGCCCCTTATTGCTGCTGCTAAGATTGATAAGTGGATTAAGGTGTGTCTTAGTGTCCTGTTGCTGCTGTAACAAATTACCACAGATTTATGGCCTAAAACATCAGGGATTTGTCTTAATCGTTCTGAAGGTCAGAAGTCCTAAAATCAAGGTTTTGGCAGAGCCATGTTTCTTCTGGAGACTTTTTGGGAATGGGGTGGGGATCAGTTTTCTTGCCCTTTCTAGCTTCTAGAAGCCACTTGTATTCTTTGGCTCATATCTCCTTCCTCCATCTTTAAAGCCAGGCTGGGCGCGGTGGCTCTTGTCTGTAATCCCAACGCTTTGGGAGGCCAAGGCGGGCAAATCACTGAAGGTTAGGAGTTTGAGACCAGCCTGGCCAACGTGGTGAAACCCCGTCTTCACCAAACATACAAAAATTAGCTGGGCATGGTGGTGCACACCTGTAGTCCCAGCTACTCAGGAGACTGAGGCAGGGGAATCGCTTGAACCTGGGAGGCAGAGGTTGTAGTGAGCCACAATCGTGCCACGGCACTCCAGCCTGGGTGACAGAGCGAGACTTTGTCTCAAAAAAAAAAAAAAAAAAAAAAAAAAAATTAAAGCCAGTAGCATAGTATCTTTAACTCTCTCCCTTTCCTTCCCTTTTCCATCCTCTGCTTTGTTCCTCACCACCCCTTCTTCCTCTCTTCCTCCCTCCTTGCCCGGCTATCATCATCTCATCTCATTCTCTTACTCACCTGCCTCCCTCGTTCCCTTGTAAGGACCCTTGTGATAATCTTCTCCACCTCAAGACCCTTAATCTGATTTAATCACATCTGCACAATCCCTTTTGCCATATAAGATAACACATTCATGGGTTCTAGGGATTAGGATGTGGACATCTTTGTGTGTGGGAGGCATTTTTCTCTCTACCCGGGTAGTAATAGCCCAAAGCCTTCATTGTAAAGTTTCCCATTAACCTTTCACTTAGGAATCCGCTGATGACTACTGTGTGCATTTATTATTTCATTAAGGTTGTGAAATGATGACTTTCTAATTCTGTTACTCCTTCCATATTTATTAGCTGAAATTATTCTTAAGGAATTAATATCATCTGATTATCCTAAAATTTATCATTCACGTTGGTAGGATAAATGCAGAATTTATTTCTTCTAATTGATAATTGTCAGAGTAAGGAATTGTTGCCCTTGTCATTTTCAGTGTTGTCCAAGAGTTTTTGGGGTTTTTTTTTAAGTATTTTACTGAACTCTTTTTAATTGTTGGCTTCAACTTTTAGAATCATTGTGTTTTAGGCAGTTGTTTCCATTCTTTATGCCCAGTTTGTCCCTTTGGTTCCTTCATATTGGCTCCTGTATTTTTTCAACATAATCCTGTTAGGTTTTGATAGCATCCTTGTTTTCTGGCACAACAAAGTGTTCTAGGCTTATCTTGTATATGTCTATCCTCTGACCTCAGAACAACTGTTTCTCTAAGGAATTCTAGTTCCTTTTTGTGGGGATTGGTATTTGGAGACCACAAGCTAGGTGTCATTTTTGAAAATGTAATATACCATGCAAGCCACAGAACACATTTGTGAGCAGATGCAGCCCATAGCAGCTTTCAGTCTTTTTCATAGTGTCCGTTCACTTAGTTCCACTTTTTCTTTTTTTGTTGAGACGGAGTCTCGCTGTCACCCAGGCTGGAGTGCAGTGGTGCAATCTTGGCTCACTGTAGGCTCTGCCCCCTGGGGTTCACGCCATTCTCCTGCCTCAGCCTCCCAAGTAGCTGGGACTACAGGCGCCCGCCACCACACCCAGCTAATTTTTTGTATTTTTTGTATTTCACCGTGTTAGCCAGGATGGTCTCAATCCCCTGACCTCATGATCCGCGCGCCTCGGCCTCCCAAAGTGCTGGGATTACAGGCATGAGCCACCACGCCCGGCCGTTCCACTTTTTCTTATATTTTGACGACTGCTTCAGGGATTCTCCCTATGCATCATTTTAGCTTCTGAAGTGCAACTCCTAAGTGCCAGAGCTCCTTTTCATATGGTAGGCCACATTCTAGGTCTCAGATCAGCCAGTGGATTGTCTTGTCTTTGGTCGTATTTCCACCCCTGCTTTAGGCAGCTGTGGTTTGATTTGAGGTAGGAGGAGAACTGGAGACTGGTGCAGAACCTGGCCAGCTGAGCTTAGCATTTGGTGGTTGTGCTGAATGAGGCAGTCTTTTTTTTGAGATGGAGTTGCGCTCTTTTTGCCCAGGCTGGAGTGCAATGGCATGATCTCGGCTCACTGCAACCTCTGCCTCCCAGGTTCAAGCAATTCTCCTGCCTCAGCCTCCCAAGTAGCTGGGATTATAGGCGCGTACCACTACTCCCAGCTAATTTTTGTATTTTTAGTAGAGACGGGGTTTCACAATATTGTCCAGGTTGGTCTCAAACTCCTGACCTCAGGTGATCCGCCCGTCTCCCAAAGTGCTGGGATTACAGGCGTGAGCCACTGTGCCTAGCCTGAGGCAGTCTTTCTTATAAGGGTCTCTGTGAATATAGTGCCTTGGTTAATCTGACTGATTCACCTTCTTTCTGTCTAGGAACATCTCAGTATCCAGTGAATGCACCTATGTTATCATATACCACTCTGTGTTGCAGTTGTGTATTTGCCCATCTCGTGGGATAAACTATAAGCTGCTTGAACAGAGACTAGGTTTCATTCATCATTGCAATGCTTGTCTAAAATAAGGCCTGGCACATAGTAGGACCTCATCCTAAGGAATTAGTGAACAGACGAGCAAGCACTGTCTTTGCCTCATCTCTGATCTTTCCCTCTTCCATTCTCTTTATTTGCTTCCTCCCACTCTGACTCTAGCTATACTGAACACCTTACAGTTCTTTGAATATAATGTTCTCTTAACCTGGATCAATCTTTGACTTTCTGTGTCCCCTATGTGCCCCATTGGCTTATAACTTCTTTTTTCCCACTCACCAAAAGTTGTATGAAAAGATACTGTAGTACCATTACATCCTGTTTTACATGGCACTTTTCATGTAGTGTAGTGTTTACTTTGTGAACTCTTTAATGTCTTACTCATCTTTGTGTCTTTAGTTTAACGTACACATTGTTGTATAACTGAGTTAAACATCTTAGTCTTCTTGAGAAGCCTTGTGGTATGGTAGAGACTAGATCTGAAGTAAGATAGATTTGGTTCAGATCCCAGCAGCTCCACCATTTAAAGGTTATGTGGGTCTTGCAGGGATTTCTTAACCCTTCTTCTCTGGTCCTGTTTCTGTAATATGGGAATCGTAGAGCTCATAAACTTGTTAGAAGGACTGATTGAGATGGGTGAGGTTTTTATTGTGCAGGGCCCATTATGGTGCTCCATAGATGTTAGTACTCTTTTCTTTCCTCTGTATTGAATGAAAATTGAATTGCTTCTCAGAGCCCCTCATGCTATATGTCATTGAAATAAGTAGATATGGAGTATTTTAATGAGAGGAATTATGAGTAGTTTGTGATTCATTCATTCAACAAATATTTATATAATATTTAGTATGTGTCAGACCTGGCTGAGAATATGGGGATAAACAGGGGACAAGGTCCTCAAGCTCTTATGGGGAACAAAGACAAAAAACAAGTTAAAATAATAGAATTTCAGGTAGTGATAAGCACTATTATGAAAGTTCAGGCACTAGGGAGTAGGGGGTGACTGATGGGTTAAAGGGTGTTTGAGTGGTCAGGGGAGGCCTTTCTGAAGCAGAGAGAGATAAATGGATTGAAATGATGGGTGGTCCTCTCCTGCAAAGATTTCTACTTCAGACCTATATTGAGATGCATTTTGTGTTAAGATCTCCAAACTGAGTCTATTCCATACTTCCCTACTCATTTCATAAAGTGAGGCTAAATCAAGCCTCACTAGTGTCAGGTGTAAAGACTTTGCTGCACATAATTGAAGCAGGAAGTATCAACTCGTCATTTACAGTGAATATAGAAGTTTCCTCCATTACTTCAGGTCCATAATAAAAGCCTGTTGTAGGGACTCAGAAATTTGGGTAATATTTTTATTATTATTTTGCTCTGGCTGGAGTGCAGTGGCATGATCATAGCTCGCTGCAACCTCGAACTCCTGGCCTCAAGTGATCCTCCCACCTCTACCTCCCAAAGCAGTGAGATTACAGGCATGAACCCCTGCACCTGGCTGAAAATTTGGATCTTATACCAAGTTATGATTTCTGTCCTTCCCAACTAGCTTATAGATAAGAAAGCCAAACAGATCCCTTAAAGAGTTCAGCCTTGAATCACAGGCCTACCACAACTTAAGCCTAAAAATTATGAAGAAGTAACTTGGCAGTTGGGAAACTATTGGCTTATAACTTCTTTTTTCCCTCACCAAAAGCTGTATGAAAAGATACTATAGGCCAGGCATGAGGACAGAGAGGAGAGGGAGGAGGGAGGAGAAAAGGACAGTGGTGGGGGTGGGGGCGAAGAGGAGAAGGAGAGAGAGGCAGAGGGGCGAAGAGGCAGGGGAGGGAGGAAGAAAGGAAAAGATGGTATATATGCTATAGTTTTCAGATTATTTTGTTTGGAATTACTGTATTTCAGCTTTTTTATTACTGGTATCTGTACTGAGGTCTGTTCTGTGCTGACAAGGAGAAAGAATAGGATGCTTTAGCTGGGCGTGGTGGCTCACGCCTGTAATCCCAGCGCTTTGGGAAGCTGAGGTGGGTGGATCACGAGGTCAGGAGAATGAGACCATCCTGGCCAACATGGTGCAACCCTGTCTCTACTGAAAATACAAAAATTAGCCAGGCGTGGTGGTGTGCGCCTGTAGTCCCAGCTACTCAGGAGGCCAAGGCAGGAGAATCGCTTGAACCCGGGAGGTGGAGGTTGCAGTGAGCCGAGATCATGCCACTGCACTCCAGCCTGGGCGACAGAGTGAGACTCTGTCTCAAAAAAAAAAAAAAAAGGAATAGGATGCATGTTGCTCAGTCATCAAAATGAACCATCCTTTTTATCAATAACGATCCCATGAACCCTTACTTATGCCAGACTTTTTCTGTAGGGAGAAATATGGCCCTTTCAGCGTGAATTTAACGTGACTGTTGTCCACTGGGTTAGAAACAGGTCAATAAACAGATGGTTCAGTACAGAAGGCTAATTGGTACATTAACATTTAATAATATAAATCGAATTTCTTTTTGTATTATATACAAAGTTCCTAGCTTTTAATTATAACTTGACCTTTGCGTCCTTCTCCATAAAAGTTAAAGGATACATTGCTTCATTTAAATCTCTCTTATTCAGTAAACAGTTGTCTACAGCCTTCCCTGTTTTGAACTGATCTAGAGAAGGGGGCTGCTTCCAGTTTGAAATTGCTACACCATATCTTTATGCTGACTTCTGAAGACTGAGTCTGGTTTCTAGGAAAGTGGAACAAATATATAAAGGTAACCCAGTAGGGGTGCAGTGACTTCTATGCTGTTTCTTGTGTGAATTGCTGACTGGTAGTTTGATCCTGAGCCATTGCCCCCATATGCATATAGAGCCTGGCAGCCTGGACAGTAGAGCCCTCTGTGAAATCAGCCAGCTGGCCACAGACCCGAACTTGGGCTCCCAAACAAGTCTCCGACTTGAGGGAGGTTGATGTCATCTGCTTTATCCTGTGCTCCCAACCTCATTGTTCAACATAAAATGTGGGAAGTCAAGGGAATAGTTGTTAAGAAAGAACAAGACTTTGTTTGTGCTCATAATGAAAGGGTCATGCTGGAGGTTTTTACCGTAAATAACTTTGGAACAGTATGAAAAAAAACATTTGATCTGGCTTCACCCCCGCAGTAGTATTGTTAGGGCAGCAACGGGTCTTTCGTTCTCGTTCCCCTCCTTTCCTCCCTCTCTTTCTCCCCTTTTCTTCCCCCCTCCACTCCTCCCCCAAGTCAAGCATGACGTATTGCCTATGTTAAGTTAATGTAGCAAATGCTGATAGAAGCAGGAAGAGAGCATCTATCCATTATCATGCCAGTGCCTGGAAATTTGCTATTTCTGGTTTTCAGCACTTCTAGAAAAAGCCTCCTAGCCTCCTTGATCATATTTTAGCTTAAGCAATACTTATGTACTATGTTATACTATCAGTGAACTGTACTAGAAATTTGAAATAATTTAGTGTTGCCAAATGCTGCCTGTGGGCTAAGTTTGACTTTGTTCTGGGCAAAATCTAGATGTGATCCTTTTATTTCAGGAATATACTTGATAGACTTTGTACATGCTTTTGTTTAAAAGATCAGCTTAAATTCATTTTATGCCCATTAAATATAGCACCTAAGCCGTCAGAGTTTATGTTTTTCGTTTTTGAGATACAGTGGTCCCTTTTGAAAGTGTTTCTGAGGCTGGGCATGGTGGCTCACGCCTGTAATCCCAACACTCTGGGAGGCTGAGGCGGGAGGATCACGAGGTCAGGAGTTCGAGACCAGCCTGGCCAACATGGTGAAACCCTGTCTCTACTAAAAATACAAAAATTAGCCGTGCATGGTGGCGTATGCCTGTATTCCCAGCTACTCGGGAGGCTGAGGCAGGAGAATCGCTTGAACCTGGGAGGTGGAGGTTGTGGTGAGCCAAGATCATGCCACTGCACTCCAGGCTGGGCAACAGCGTGAGACTGTCTAAAAAAAAAGAAAGAAGGAAAAAGAACATGTTTCTGGTATATTTTTCTATCTAAAGCCATAGCATCTTTAATGAGTTGGTGTTCTTTCTGCTTTTTTATATCTTAGGGGAATAGACCCTTTGGCTCAGTATTCACTTGTGAATTCTTATGAAGAGTAGAGATAATTATATATGCAACCTCAATCCTCTCTTTCCCCCATATCTAATGTTGGATTCTTCATGTAGTTTATTCCTTATTAAGTTAAAAACCACATACAGGAAAAGCTGGCATCATCTTGGATTCCTTACTGTCTCTCTTTTTATCAGCTAAAAGGATCAAACATCTGCTTTCTTAGGCATTTTGTATCCTTTCATTTTCTAAATCTTGCTGCTGCTTCCTTGAGAGTGTACCTGACTACCCCTTTCTCTCTGTTTCCATGCAATAGCCATTTGGGCCCTAATCATCCCTGGATTTAGTGAACATAGCACAATTTATCTAGTTTGCCATCCATTAGTACTGTTAGGTTAGAACATATGGTTAATGGGCCAGACATGGTGGCTTACGTCTGTAATCCTAGCACTTTGGGAGGCTGAGGCAGGTGGATTGCCTGAGCTCAGGAGTTTGAGACTAGCCTGGCCAACATGACAAAACCCCGCCTCTTCTAAAAATACACACACACACACACACACACACACACAAAAATATATATATATATATATTAGGCCAGGTGCAGTGGCTCACGCCTGTAATCCCAGCACTTTGGGAGGCCGAGGTGGGTGGATCACACGGTCAGGAGTTCGAGACCAGCCTGGCCAACATGGTGCAACCCTGTCTCTACTTAAAAAATAAAAAATTAGCCGGGCCTGGTGGTGCACACCTGTACTCCCAGCTGCTTGGGGAGGCTGAGGCAGGAGAATTGCTTGAACCCGGAGGTGGAGGTTGCAGTGAGCTCTGATCGTGCCACTGCACTCCAGCCTGAGCAACAGTGCGAGTCTCCGTCTCAAAAAAAAAAAAAAAAAAAAGCCGGGCATGGTGGCATGCATCTGTAGTCCCAGCTACTCTGGAGGCTGAGGCACGAGAATTGCTTGAACCCGGGAGTCAGAGGTTGCAGGGAGCCGAGATAGTGTCACTTCAGTCCAGCCTTTACGACAGAGCAAAACTCTGTCTCAAAAAAAAAAAAAAGGAAGAAAATGTGGTTAATGACCTAAATATTTATGGAGTTCTGAGTTATCACCAACAAACAGTTATAACAATAATATAACACCTATTGAATGCCTGCTATGTGACAAACACTGTTCCAGGCAGTTTACCTGTATAACATTTAATCCTCACAGTAGCTGGGCGTGGTGGTGTGTCCTTGTAATCCCAGCTACTCAGGAGGCTGGCACAGGAGGATCTCTTGAGCCCAGGAGTACATAACCAGCCTGGGCAACACAGTGAGACCCTATCTAAAAAAACCATCCTCACAATAACCTTATGATCATGTACAACTGTTGTCCTTATTTTACAAATGAGGTAGAGGAGTTAAGGAACATGCCCAAGTGTTTACAGCTGGTAAACGGCACACTTGTGATTTGAGCACGGACCAGAAAGTCTGACTCTAGAACCTTCCATCTTAAAAGTACTATGTTGTATGGTCTCTCAGAGAGAGAAAAGGCTAGCTATTCCTGTTTCCGTTCTTTTTTTTTTTTTTTTTTTTTTGAGACGGAGTCTCGCTCTGTCGCCCAGGCTGGAGTGCAGTGGCGAGATCTCGGCTCACTGCAACCTCTGCCTCCCGGGTTCAAGCGATTCTGCTGCCTCAGCTGCCTGAGTAGGTGGGACTACAGGCGCGTGCCACCATGCCTGGCTAGTTTTTGTATATTTAGTAGAGACAGGGTTTCACCGTGTTAGGCAAGATGGTCTCGAACTCCTGACCTCAAGTGATCTGCCTGCCTCAGCCTCCCAAAGTGCTGGGATTACAGGCGTGAGCCACCGCGCCTGGCCCGTGAGTTTTTTGTTTGTGTGTTTGTTTTGAGACAGGGTCTTGCTCTGTCACCCAGGCTGAAGTGCAATGACATGATCACAACTCACTGCAGCCTTGACCTCCTGGGATCAGGCAATCCTCCTCCCTGAGGCTTCTGAGTAGCTGGGACCACAGGTATGCACCACCACACCAAACTAATTTTTTTTTTTTAATTATTTTTAGAGGCAGGGTCTTCCTGTGTTGCCCAGGCTGGTCTCAAATTCCTGGACTCAAGTGACCCTCCCCTTTCGGCCTCCTAAAGTGCTGGTGTTACAAGGTGTGAGCCAGTGGGCCTGGTGGACCTTGTGAGTTTTGAGGACCCTGGCCAAGTATTTTGTAGGTTGCCCTCTATTGGGCATTTGTCAGATGTTTTTCTCATGATAAGCTGAGGTTATGGGTTTTGGGGAGGAAGACCACAGAGATAAAATGTCATTTTTTTTTTTTCTTGTCAAAACCATGATTCACTTGTAAAGTGTCATTTTCATCACATCAGATCAACATGATTTGTCACGTTGATACTGCCCTTGATCATTTGGATGAATTAGTCAGGTTTCTTCACTATACAATATTCTTTTCTTTCCTTTTTTCCCCCTTAATGATGTTTTGGTCAGTCCACTATAGAGTAACTCTTTTTTCCCCCTTTCTATTCTGTGTTCTTTAGAAGGAAGTCACTTTATGTAGCCCACACTTAAGGAGTGGGGAGTTATGCTTCACACTCCTTACGGGTGCCTACATAAATTATTTGAGAATCTTCACGGAAGATTTGTCTCTCTTCCTTATTTATTTATTTAATCAATCATTTATATGTAAGTGTAGATTCATGAATGTTTACTATGTACTTTGGATTATAAACCAGTACTATATTTTGTTGCCCTGCTTGTTTCAGCTTTAGCTATTGGGAGCTCTTTAGGTTCCTGTGTCCCTTTGACATACCCGCATTCTTGTATTTTTTGGATTTTCATTTTTGTTTGTTTGTTTGTTTTGAGACAGAGCCTCGCTCTGTCACCCAGGCTGGAGTGCAGTGGCATAATCTCCTCTCACTGCAACCTCTGCCTCCTGGGTTCAAGTGATTGTCATGCCTCAGCCTCCTGAGTAGCTGCAATTACAGGTGGGTGCCACCATGCCTGGCTAATTTTTGTATTTTTAGTAAAGATGGGGTTTCTCCATGTTGGCCAGGCTGGTCTTGAACTCCTGACCTTAAATGATCTGCCCCCCACCCCCACCCCCACCCCCCCCCCGCCCCGCCCCGCCCCGCCCCGCCCCTGACCTCTGGTTTTTGTTTTTGAGCACTTTCTTACTTTCTGGCACTATAAGATGCTCCAGGCTCATTTTGTACATTTCCTTCCTCAGTCTTAGGATCATTTCTCCAAGGAGCCCTGGTTGCTTTTATTGGAGAAGGGAATTAAGTCTGGGTGGATAGTGTTATTTTTAAGGCATCTTTTTCTGGTACCTTTTTTTTTTTTTTTTTTTTTAAATGCAGTTGTGCTAGCAAGTGGCCAAAAGTAGTCCCATCCTTCCTGCAACTTTAGAGTAAGGGTGGAATTCTGTGAGCAGCAGGAGTGGGCTAGGATGGGGAGAAATGTAGTGCTTAGGGGCAGGGCAGAGAACCAGGTCTCACCTCTGCATTAGATCAGGTCATTCATTGTTAGGGAGGGTCACTAAAAGAACTCATTTGAACTGTACTTGTATCTTTAGCAAGATGATGGTTGAAAATGAAGAGTCTGTTAGTTACAGTCCTTTTACGAGGATCTTCCTGATAAATTGTTGTTCGTGGTTACTTCCAGGAAAATTGTCCCTTAGATAAATTTGTGAGCTTTCATCAGAAAACAAATGATGTCTCTTTAGTCTTTTAATTTTGGCTTCCAGAAAACTTAGAACCAAATTTATTATACAGATATCATTTGCTCAATTTAGGTTCTTGATAAGACTTTTTTCTTCCCTCAGGTGAACTCTATTCCATTTTATTCCTAATTGCCTTATTGACCTAAGCTACTTATAGATCCTTTTGAAGTTTTATTTTGAATGTTTGGTAAAGGAATGAGAGCAGGCTTCAGTGGCAGGACCTGCTCAAAAATCTGTTTCCAGCCACTGCCTAGCATGGTCCAAGAAAATCCAATTTTAAATGAGTTTATCTTCCCAGTTACCTGTTTTCGCACTTCTCACAGGCTCAGTGTGAGTATTCACATATTCTTGACATCACCTACTCTGCATATAAAATTAACACTTTTTTTTCCTTCTTTTTTTTTTTTTTTTTGAGATGGAGTCTAGCTTTGTCGCCTAGGCTGGAGTGCAGTGGCACGATCTCGGGTCACTGCAACCTCCGCCTCCCAGGTTCAAGTGATTCTCCTGCCTCAGCCTCCTGAGCAGCTGGGGTTACACGCGCCTGCCACCATGCCCGGCTAATTTTTTATTTTTAGCAGAGACGGGGTTTTGCCATGTTGGTCAGGCTGGTCTCAAACTCCTGACCTCAAATGACGCGCCACCTTAGCCTCCCAAAGTGCTGGAATTACAGGCATGAGCCACCGTGCCCATCCCCCCTACTTTTTAAGTTGTGAACTTTGTTTTGCTTTTCTTCAGAAGGTGATATCTAGAAACAAATCTATTACTTCCTATTCCTTGATGTCATATGGGCAAATTTTATAGCTTGGTATTACCTTTGTTTAATTAAAGAACTTTATTATCACTATTATAAGTATTTATTGTTAAAAGGGAAGAAAAGAATCCTTTTAAGGTCTTGCTATTATAGTAGGTAAAAGTAGCAGTTATTGATTCACCAAGGTGGTTCTCTAGGACAATTTAAGAAGAAAAAAAAAAACCTCTCAATTCTTGAGAAACCAGATGACCTTTTAAGGTGATCTGTAATTAGAACATTTTAATGAAAGGAAATTAAGCTATCATTTTATTTTTTTAGCCTATTAGACTTTGCTGGCTCTGGTTAGTCATTGAGTTTGGCCCAGTTTCCTATTCCCTAATTTTAGCTACCTGGTTTATGTAATGATATTGGGGTTGGGAGATGTGATTTTTGTTTTGTTTTGTTTTTCTTTAAGACTAATGACTTGGCTTCTAAATAACTACAAAGTTATATGAACTAGATAGGAAACCTACTGATTTTCAGAAAAATCCTGAGATGTTTTAGAATGCCCAAACAGGCCATATGAGTGAGCCCCACCTGAAAGTTCAATTGTCAGGTTGCCTGCCTGGATTTCCAAATATCCAGATAAATTCCCTCATGTAGTTGTGTCATCTGAAGGTTATAGGGAATGTAGACATGTGGAGGCCTTGGGGGAACTTCCAGCATCATCACACACTATTTCTGGGAGGTAAATTTCATGTTGATAAAAGGTGCAGGCTGCAGTGGCGGGCCCTTTGCCTTCAGCCTCTTGAAATGAATTTCAGTTTTTGCCTTAAAATGAGTCTTTAATAATCTTCGGATGTCATAGAGAGAAGAGACAATGCAAATGGTTCTTCTGTGATTGCAGTTCCTCAGTACAATGTGGTAGAGGACAATTTAAATAGTATTTACCCCTTTGGAGTACCAGCTGGAGATGTGATTTTCCTGAAGTCTTTCAGAAAAACATAGCAGATTTCTTAATTCATTTTGTAAGGTACTTTTAGCAATGACTTAAGAATTTTATGACATGCATTTAAGCTCCTTTATGATGTAGAGAGACTCCTCTCCTTAAGTTAAAAGAAAAAAAAGTTTTTGAAGGACACTGTTCATATCTTGGAGGAAAATTAAGAGATTATAATCTCTTCTCCCAGGAAATAAGGTGGTTGGGCAAATGTGTGCAAATCTTGCAAGCACTGTTAAATTCAGTTGTTTGTCCTAGGCCAATGACTTAGTCTCTTTCCTTGCCTTAGCATGGAGATGATGAAATCTGTGATGGCTCTTTTCAGTACGTTCACCTTGATGCTTATTCCAGGCTGTCCTCTACCAGTTTCACTTACATTTAGACATTTTCAGCAACCTGTAATTATTAGCCTTCTTCGTTCAGAATTAAGCCAATGCAATGAGCAAATCTGGAAAGTTATGTTACCCAAGTTCTATGTTGTCTGCAACTTTATTCATAGGAGGAAAGTCCAAATCCAAATTAGGGTTTCTAGATTGGCTTGGAATGTGAAAAATCTGTTATTCCTGCTGTCTACCTTTTTGAACTTCTTCTTTGCTCTTAAATTTTGTCTTTATGCTTTATAAAGTGAGAATCTTGGGGAAGTGAGTATCTTTGTGGGTCAACTGATTCTGAAGAAAGGAAGAGAGGCATCACACTGATGACTACACATTACTTTGTGATTTGGTTAGTTCTCAGACTTTTTTGACTGATATGTGTGTATCCAGGGTTCTAAGGTATTTATTTATTTATTTATTTATTTATTTTGAGACGGAATTTCACTCTTGTTGCCCAGGCTAGAGCGCAATGGTGCGATCGCGACTCACCACAACCTCCATCTCCCGGGTTCAAGTGATTCTCCTGCCTCAGCCTCCTCAGTAGCTGGGATTACAGGCATGCACCACCATGCCTGGCTAATTTTGTATTTTTAGTAGAGATGGGGTTTCTCCATGTTAGTCAGGCTGGTCTCGAACTCCCGACCTCAGGTGATCTGCCCGCCTCGGCCTCCCAAAGTGCTGGGATTACAGGCATGAGCCACCACACCCGGCCCTCTGAAGTACTTTTTGGCTGAGGCACGGTGGCTCATGCCTGTAATTTCAGCATTTGGGAGGCCAAGGTGGGAGGATCACTTGAGCTCAAGAGTTCGAGACCAGCCTGGGCAACATAGGGAGACCCTGTCTCTACAAAAAATAAGACAATTAGTCGGGTGTAGTGGTGCACACCTGTAGTCCCAGCTACGCGGAAGACTGAGGCAGAAGGATGGCTTGAGCCTACGAGGTTGAGGCTGCAGTAAGCTGTGATTGTGCAGCTGCACTCCAGCCTGGGCAACAGTGAGGCCCCCTCTCAAAAATAAATAAAAATAAAGTAGTCCTTTTTTATGCTGCTTCTTTCAGTTTATGATTCAGAAAAATTATCACACAAACAAGAGGCCTTTAAGAATCTTCAAGGCTAAATTTCCCTTGATTGTTTAGCTGATGCTAACTTCAAGGTCTTTACCTTGTGGCTGCCTGCTGATCTCTCTAAGGTGGAGAATGCAGACTGATCAGTGCTGTGTTAACACTTGAGAGGACTCTCAACTCTGATTTGCACTGATGCAAAGATTCTATTAGTCTTTCTTGGCCACTGTACATTCCTCTTATTTCAGACATTCCTTTTGGGGGAAGGCAGCATGGGATGCAGAAAGAGAGTGGGTTTTGGACATTTCTCAAATCCATGTAACACTATTTATTTATTTTTACTTCTATTTTTTTTTGAGATGGAGTTTTGCTCTTGTCACTCAGGGTGGAGTGCAGTGGTGCGATCTCGGCTCACTGCAGCCTCCGCCTCCCAGGTTCAAGCAATTCTCCTGCCTCGGCCTCCTGAGTAGCTGGGATTACAGGCACCTGCCACTACGCCCAACTAATTTTTGTATTTTTAGTAGAGACAGAGTTTCGCCATGTTGGCCAGGCTGGTCTGAAACACCTGACCTCAGGTGATCCACCCACCTCGGCCTCCCAAAAGTGCTGGGATTACAGGTGTGAGCCACTGCACCTGGCTATTTATTGAGACATGTTCTCACTCTGTTGCCCAGGCTGGAGTGCAGTGGCACAATCACAGCTCACTGCAGCCTCGACCTCATGGGATCAAGCAGTCCTCCCATCTCAGCCTCCTGAGTAGCTGGGACCACAGGCGCATGTCAACCACACCCAGCTAATTTTATTTTTTGTCGAGACGGCATTCCACTATATTGCCCAGGCTGGTCTCAAACTCCTGGGCTCAAGTGATCCTCCCACCTTGAGTTCCCAGAGTGCTGGTATTACAAGTGTGAGCCACTGCACCTAACCAACACGATTTATTTATTAACTGCTATAATGGACAAGTTACTAAGTTTCCTCATCAGTAAAACAGGAATAACAAGACCAGTTTCCATGGAGTTGCTGAGAAGATTAAAGATTATGTTTGTAAAGTATATAGCATGATTCTTTAACCCTTTTATCTTTCCAAACCACTCAGTTGCAGAACCCCAAGCTCCGATCAGTTCATGCATGTGCCTTTTCTTTTCTTCTGCATCCTGGCTGCTAGGTTGTACCGCTAGAAATGTGTGGTTCATTATCTTAGCTGAGATCTCAGTGCTACCCAGCAGTCATTCTATGTGATGTTAGTCAGCTTTCTTTCTGTCCTGTGGAGAGGGCAAAATTGTTGGCCCAGAAGAACTTGGTTCTATAGGTGTGTTTTGTTTTTCCTTGAGATAGTTTTTCTTTTCTTTTCTTTTTTGAGACGGAGTCTTGCTCTGTCACCAGGCTGGAATGCAGTGGCGTGATCTCTCTCACCCTGGTTTCAAACGATTCTCCTGCCTCAGCCTCCCAAGTAGCTGGGACTACAGGCACGCATCACCATGCCCAGCTAATTTTTGTATTTTTAGTAGAGACGGGGTAGGATGGTCTCGATCTCTTGACCTCATGATCCACCCACCTCGGCCTCCCAAAGTGCTGGGATTACAGGTGTGAGCCACCGTGCCTGGCCTGAGATAGTTTTTCAAATGTTGGGATTGGTTGTAAAGATTTAAAAATTAAGAGATTTCAAATGAAAGTTAAAATGTCTACCTTCTCTTGAAAAACTGGATGATCTGAAAACCTGGAGTGCCATGGCAGTCATTGGCTTTTCCTATAACACAGGCCATCTTTTCTAGTTTGCTGTGTGTGGCTTGTGCTGGTCCAGTAGACTCAGTATGTTTCTCACTTGATCTCTGTGGGCATTTACTTTTTGGTTTTGTCCTGTAGACTCTACCTCCTTAAAATCCCTCAAACTCTTCAGTTCATGGGTTACTAAACTTTTTTGTAATTAAATAAAATTATTTAATTAAATACAATTTAATAAACCTTAATAAAATTAAATAAAATTTAAAATTATTTTAATTAAATAAAATCTGTCACCTTCTCTCTATACTGAAGGCCCTTCTCCCTTCTTACCTGGAGTACTGGGATAGTGTCCCAACCCACCTCCTTATCTCTAGGGTTGTCTCTCTCTAGTCTGTCTTCATAGTACTGGTAGCTTCGTCTTTCTGAATTGACTCACATCATTCTGTTTCAAATTCCTTATTGCCCTTCCACTTTGTACTAAATGAAGCTTAAACTCCTTAGCATGCTATTCTAGTTCTACATGATCGGGCCAGTACCTCTCCAGGCACTTAACCTCTCTGGGCCTCAGTTTCCTCCCATGGAACACGGGGGAAATAATTCTTGCCAGTAGGGTTATAGTGAGGATTAAATTTAAAATGCTTATAAAGCAGCAACACATTATTTGACACTTAGTAAGTATTCAGTAAATACTAGCTATTAGTAATATGATAATGCCATATTTTTGTTTTATGTTTTTCTGGACCCAGGCCTTCATATTTGCTGTCTCTTCTACCCTGAACTTCTTTACCCCTCTTTCCCTTGATTGAAATTCATCCTTTAGGACTCAGCTCATGTGCTACCCCCTCCTAGATACACTCCCTGACCCTCCATAATCCCATGGCACTTGTGCATACCTCTGGTAGCATGCCTTGCACATTGCAGTGAAGCGCTCTCTCTCTGTTAGCTTCATTGAGGTATAATTGACAAATAAAAATTGTTTATATTCAAGATATATAATGTGATGTTTTGTTATACATACACATTGTGAAGTGAATACCACAAGCTAATTAACATATTTCATCACCCCATACGAATGTCTAACAAATACATTAAAAGTTCCCCAGTATCACTAACCACCAGGGAAATGCAAACCAAAACCACTATGAAGGCATATCATTTCTTATCACTCTCCTCTCCTCATTTAGACTCATAAGCCCTTTGAAGACAGGAACTATCTTACTCATACTTGTATCCCAGTGACCAGCACAGGTCTAGGTATCTTAAATGTTTGATAAATTAGGCCAGGCGTGGTGGCTCACACCTGTAATCCCAGCAGTTTGGAAAAGCCAAGGCAGGCGGATCACTTGAGGTCAGGAGTTGGAGACCAGCCTGGCCAACATGGTGAAACCCCATCTCTACTAAAAACATAAAAATTAGCCGGGCTTGGGGGTGCATGCCTGTAGTCCCAGCTACTTGGGAGGCTGAGGCAGGAGAATCACTTGAATCCGGAAGGCGGAGGTTGCAGTGAGCTGGGATTGCGCCACTGCCCTCCAACCTGAGTGACACAGCGAGACTCCGTCTCAAAAAAAAAAAAAAAAAAAAAAAAAAAGGGCCAGGTGAGATGGCTTACACTTGTAATCCCAGCACTTTCAGAGGCCAAGGCAGGTGGATCACGAGGTCAGGAGATCAAGACCATCCTGGCTAACACGGTGAAACCCCGTCTCTACTAAAAATACAAAAAATTAGCCGGGTGTGGTGGCATGTGCCTGTAATCCCAGCCACTTGGGAGGCTGAGGCAGGAAAATCGCTTGAACCCGGGAGGCAGAGGTTGCAGTAAGCCGAGATCGCATCACTGCACTCCAGCCTGGGTGACAGAGCAAGACTCTGTCTCAAAAATAAATAAATAATAAAAATAAATTTAAAAGTTTGACAAATTAGCAAATGGTGCTGGATGGCAGAAGACAGTTGACTAATACTACTGTTTATTAGGGAATTTAGAAGATATGCCATAAAACTTTTTTTAGTTAATCTGTCATTTCAAATTTATCTAGTAGTGATAACTTTTCTTTAGTTATTATCAATTTTTTCCAAAATAAAATAACTTTATTATTATTTTTGAATATAAGTGATCCAGTGATACATGCCTTTTTTTTTTTTTTTTTTTTTTTTTTGAGACAGAGTCTCGCTGTGTTGCCCAGGCTGGAGTGCAGTGGCACGGTCTCGGCTCACCGCAACTTCTGCCTCCTGGGTTCAAGCGATTATCCTGCCTCAGCCTCCAAAGTAGCTGGGATTACAGGCGCCCAATACCAGTCCTGGCTAATTTTTTTTTTTGTTTTTTGTATTTTTAGTACAGACGGGGTTTCACCATGTTGGCCAGGCTGGTCTCAAACTCCTGACCTCAGGTGATCCACCTGCCTCGGCCTCCCAAAGTGCTGGGATTACAGGTGCGTGAGCCACTGCATCTGGCAGAGCTACCACGCCCGGCTACATGTCATTTTAAAAAAAGGCCAGGTGTGGTGGCTCACGCCTGTAACCCCAGCACTTTGGGAAGCCGAGACGGGTTGGATTATGAGGTCAGGAGATCGAGACCATCCTGGCCAACACGGGGAAACCCTGTCTCTACTAAAAATACAAAAAAATTAGCTGGGCATGGTCATGGGTGCCTGTAGTTCCAGCTACTCGAGAGGCTGAGGCAGGAGAATCACCTGAACCCGGGAGGCGGAGGTTGCAGAGAGCCGAGATCACGCCACTGCACTCCAGCCTGGGGACAGAGTGAGACTCCATTTCAAAAAAAAAAAAAAAAAAGGAAAAAAAAATATAAAGAGAAAGTCTCACCCCTCAGAAATAACTACTGTTATAAAGTACTTTTAAATATATAAGCTTAAATGTGTCCTACTTAATTTTCCTGCTTAAAATTTCCCCTTAAAAGAATTATGTTTTAACAAATAGCATTAGAACATCCAGTTTAATGTAATTAAGCCACTACTTTTGTGTTCCACATTGCAAAGTAGCTTCCAGTCTTAAGTGATGAAATATGCTTTCTACTAAGACAGTGCTCTAGAAATGAAGGCTAAGATCCAGTCTGTTAAATTACCATGGAATTCCCTTGCTTTGTATGTGGCTGTTTACTTAGCAGTATATGCCCTTTATTCTGTGCTGATAGGCCATTCTTTGGTAATAGAGCAGCTTAAGTCTGAAGAACTAAAGCTAAGGATCTAGAAGAAAGGAATAATCATTTATGGAAGCCAAAGATATCTGTTTTTTTTTTAGGATAAATTTCTCTCCTTTTTGTTTTTGTTTTTGTTTTTTTGAGACAGAGTCTTGCTCTGTCACCCAGGCTGCAGTGACATGGCAAGCTTCCCAGTACCTGGGACTATAGGTGCGCACCACCATGCCTGGCTAATTTTTGTATTTTTTGTAGAGATGAGGTTTCGCCATGTTGGTCTTGAACCCTTTTTTTTTTTTTTTTGAGACAGAATCTCACTCTGTCATCTGGGCTGGAGTGCAGTGGTGCAATCTTGGCTCACTGCAACCTCCGCCTCCCAGGTTCAAGCGATTCTCCTGCCTCAGCCTCCTGAGTAGCTGGGACTACAGGCATATGCCACTGCGCCCAGCTGATTTTGGTATTTTTAGTAGAGACGAGGTTTCTCCATGTTGGTTGGCCAGGATGGTCTTGATCTCTTGACCTCGTGATCCATCCGCCTTGGCCTCCCAAAGTGCTGGGATTACAGGCGTGAGCCACCGCGCCCGGCCAGGTCTTGAACTCTTGAGCTCAAGTGATCCTCCTGCCTTGGCGTTCCAAAGTTTGGGATTACAGGCATGAGCCACCATGCCTGGCCAGAAACTTCTTGTTTGTTTCCTGTGTTTTGTTCCCACTCTACCTGGCCATTGACATAATTAACATGAAATTTGCAGGAATAGATCTCCTGGATTGTCTTCTCTATGTATGCTTTTTTTCCTGCTGTCCTTGTGTTGTGTGTCCTAATTTTATTCTCCACCCACACCCCTTCCCTATCAAATTTGTTTTATGGAATAAATGTGTTTTTATATATCTTTGTCCCTCTTGTATAATCTTTTGATAATTGTCTACTTTCATTTTTGTGACACGTTCCTCTATGCGGAATGATACTAGTGAGTTTTTGCCAATAAATGCAATGTATGTAACTTGGAGCATTCGCTAGATTAACTTTTTGGTATGGTAGACATCCCAAAGCAGCAACAGATTTTAGCCCACAGTGTGATTAGGCTATTTGAATGAATGAAATTTGCTGTATTTGGATTTAATCTTCTAATCCAGTTTTTGTCTTTGGGGATGGTTGGAACATAGTCATCATAATGAGAACTATCAATTGTCTTTCATAGATAGTGTCTCTATCTTCCCAGTTTCTGTAAGTTCTCTTCCTGAGTGTTATTTGCTGCCTATTCTTACTACTTTTCTTATTTTAGATCACAGATTCTGCTGGCCATATTCTCTACTCCAAAGAGGATGCAACCAAGGGGAAATTTGCCTTTACCACTGAAGATTATGACATGTTTGAAGTGTGTTTTGAGAGCAAGGGTGAGTAATCAAGAGTGTTTCTCTGGATTAAGAATCTTCTCCAACTCTAGTGCTCCTTAATACAGTCAGCACTTAATATCTAGTTTCATTTGTATTCTTTATTTATTCTGATTTGGAGACCTGTTACCTTGTAGTCTTTGGGGCACCTTTTAAAAGGTCAACTACATGGAATAAAAGATTGAATAGGTGGAACAGAGAGAATTTTTAGGGCAGTAAAAATATTCTGTATGATACTGTAATAGTGGATACATGTCATTATATGGTTGTCCGAACATTACATTTGGAATGTACACCAAGAGTGAATCCTAATGTAAACTGTGGACTTTGGTAGATAGTGATGTGTCCATGTAGGTTCATCATTTGTAACAAATGTACCACTCTGGTGGGAAATGGTGATAATAGGGGAGGCTATGCATATGTAAGGGGAAGGGGGATATGGGAAATCTTTGTGCCTTCCTCTCAGTTTTGTTGTGAACCTAAACCTGCTCTAACAAAGTGAAGTCTTAAAAAAAAGGCTGGGCATGGTGGCTCATGCCTGTAATCCCAGCACTTTGGGAGGCCAAGGCAGGCAGATCACTGAAGGTTAGGAGTTTGAGACCAGTCTGGCCAACATGGTGAAACCCTGTCTCTACTAAAAATACAAAATTAGCTGGGCGTGGTGGCTCGTGCCTGTAACCCTTGCTGCTCAGGAGGCTGAGGCAGGAGAATCACTTAAACCCAGGAGGTGGAGGTTGCAGTGAGCAAGATTGTGTCACTGCACTCCAGCCTGGGTGACAGAGTGAGACTCCATCTCAAAAAAATAAACAACAACAACAAAAAAAACTGGCCGGGCACAGTGACTCACGCTTGTAATCCCAGCAGTTGGGAGGCCGAGGCGGGCGGATCACCTGAGGCCAGGAGTTCGAGACCAGCCTGGCCAACATGGCAAAACCCCATCTCTACTAAAAATACAAAAATTAGCCAGATGTGGTGGTGGCACATGCCTGTAATCCCAGCTACTCGGGAGGCTGAGGCAGGAGAATTGTTTGAACCCAGGAGGCAGAGATTGCAGTGAACCAAGATCGTACCACTGCACTTGCAGCCTGGGTGACAGAGCGAGACTCTGTCTCAAAACAAACAAAAAGGATTGTCTGTTTGCCAGGCAAATGCAGAGAGAAAAATTATGAAGGGTCTTTTTACAAAGGAGACTCTTTAGGGCTATGATGTCAGCTAAGAGGATAGGCTGACAGTTCTATGCAAGAGACTGTATAGTCTAGACTCGACCATTCTGAGAAATGGTGGTTAGGTGATTTTGTTGTGCAAATATTAAGTGTACTTACACAAACCTAGATGTTATAGCCTACTACCCACCTCGGCTATATGGTATAGCCTACTACTGCTCCTAGGCTACAAAGCTGTAAAGCATGTGACTGTACTGAATACTGTAGGCAGTTAGAACACAATGCTATTTGTGTATCTAAACATAGAAAAGATATAGTAAAAATACAGTATTACAATAATCTTATGGGACCACCTTCATATATGCAGTCTGTCCTCGACTGAACTGTCTTCATGCAGTGCATGACTGTACTGTGCTGTGACAATCAGGGAGGTAGTTGGAAGACTCTGTAAGAAAGAAGATATCCTGATCATTTGGACCAGGTGGGGCTGTGAACTGCTTAAGTTTCACAACTTTTTCAATGAGGAAGGAAAAGCAAAAATTTGCTTTACATCTTCCATGGACAATGTCGTAATCAGGATTACACATTGGATTTGGGAGAACAGAACACTCTGGGTGCCACATTTTGTTTTGTTTTGTTTGAAGACTTGTTGTTTTCATGCTCAGAAGACACATGTGACTTGTCTTACTTTGTTCTCAGTCTTACCCTGTGCAGTCTTATTTATATTTCTCTTGCTTTCGAGTTAATCTTTCCAGTCTATCCAAAAGAAGTCCTTTTTTTGTGTGTGTGTGAAACAAGAGTCTTGCTCTGTCACCCAGGCTGGAGTGCAGTGGTGCGATCTTGGCTCACTGCAACTTTACCGGGTTCAAGTGATTCTCATGCCTCAGCCTCCGGAGTAGCTGGAACTACAGGCACGCACCACTGCGCCTGGCTAATTTGTGTATTTTTAGTAGAGATGGGTTTCATCATGTTGGCCAAGCTGGTCTCGAACTCGAACCTCAAGAGATCCACCTGCCTTGGCCTCCCAAAGTGCTGGGATTACAGGCATGAGCCACCGTGCCCATCCCAAAAGAAGTTCTTTACTGTCTTTCAAACATGCCATACTCCGATTTTAATATCTGAGCCTTTGCTCATGCTTTGCCATCTGCCTAGAGTACTTTGCCTAAGTCCTGCCTTTAGGTGTTCCCTTTTTAGTGAAGTCTGTCCACAACTACTGTCTTCTCTCCTCTTCCCTTTGCTCCATATTGGAATTGTCTGAACCAGTTCCTTTGGCTTAAACTTTTACAGTGCTTTGCATTTTCACCATAGTTGTTTTGTGTATATGTCTTAGATCCCAATTGAATTATTTGAAGGCAGGGATTGTATTCTGGCTTAGTCCATTTTGGCTGCTATAACAGAACATCGCAGAGTGGGTAATTGATAAACAGTAGAAATTTGTTTGGTTCATGTCTGGAGTCTGGAAAGTCCAAGATCAAGGGGCCACATCTGGTGAGGGCCTTTTTGCTGTGTCACAATAACATGGCAGAAGGTATCACATGGCAAGAGAATGCACAGGAGAGCAAGAAGGGGCTGAACTCACTTTTATAACAAACCTACTTCTATGATAATGACGTTAAATCTATTGATGAGGGCAGAGCCCCATGACCTAGTCGATTCTTAAAGGTCCTACTTCTCCGCCAGGCACAGTGGCTCATGCCTATAATCCCAGCACTTTGGGAGGCTGAGGCAGGAGGATCGCTTGAGCCCAGGAGTTCCAGATCAGCCTGGACAGTACAGCGAGACCCTGTCTCTACAAAAAATACAAAAATTACCTGGGTGTGGTGGCTCACGCCTGTAGTCCCAGCTGCTTGAGAGACTGAAGTGGGATGATCGCTTGAGCCCAGGAGTTCGAGGCTACAGTGAGCCATGATGGTGCGTGCCACTGCACTCCAGCTTGGAAGACAGAGTAAGAACCTGTCTCAAAAAAATTTTTTTAATTAAATAAATAAATAAAATTAAAGGTTCTACCTCTCAACACTGTTGCATTGGGGATTAAGTTTCCAACACATGAACTTTGAGAGGGGCACATTGAAGCCGTAGCATATCTCTTTAAAATCTCCAGCACAGTTTTAGTACTTAGTGAGTTTTCAATGAGTAGTTATTGAATTGACTTCAGTTCATTTCAGAAAACTTCCAGTGTCTCTCAGGCATCAGAGGGTACAGTACCATTCAGTGTGGCTTATGGTTTCAGGAACCCCAGCACTTCAGTGGCACTGTTTCCCAGAACTTCTAATTTCATGCAGGCAGTTGTAAATTTTATAACTAGGTGAATTCCAGGGGATTGGGGCTGAACAGTTTTCTGGGGCTCCTTGGGTCTTTTCCTTTCTCCTACTTGATGATTTAAGATTAGAATGCTTCTTTGATCCAGCTGAATCAGATTGACTCTTCTAACATGAACTCTATTATAAGAAGCATCCCTGAGATTTGAACACTTAAAGTTGTTTTTTTTTTTTTTTCCTTGAGCTGTTGTAACTCTTTTAAGGGCTTAGTGGGAATAGCTCTATAACATTGTACTCCTACTGAACTAGGCCATACATTGATCAAAATGTTTGAATTAAAGTGGAATATTAGATAAAACTTATATTCTTTTCAGTACTCAGATTTATACTAAGTAAATCCAAGCTTAGCACATATCCAATAATCCTAATTCATCATGGCCTTCCCTCAAAATTTGACAGGGCAACCTTTTCAGATGTGGAACTACGCATTTTCAGCCAAAGTTGTTGCCTACTATCTCTTGATTTATATGCCACTCAATTTCACACTGTTTTGATTTTTGAGTTTTATTTCCCAATTCAATAAGCCTGTGTGGTTTCCCTTCTGTTCTGTTCCTCTGTAGTACCAGTTGCAGTATCTTGTGTCCTTGCCTGCTCAGAGATGTTTGCCAGCAGCATGTTCTTGTTGCTTTCCGGCACCCCACACAGATAGAGGCTTTGTCTGGAATGTTTGTGATTTTAGCCAGAGCCAGGAATTTTCTGCAACTGAGCAGGGGGAGGAGTTGTGGCTGTTTCCCTCTATTGAGAGGGTAGGGGTTCTGGAGAGGGAGGGCGGGTGGGTGGGTTGGTAATTTCCCAGAATTTTAAGTATTTCACACAATGATTCCTTTGATTTCTTTCTCAGGAACAGGGCGGATACCTGACCAACTCGTGATCCTAGACATGAAGCATGGAGTGGAGGCGAAAAATTACGAAGAGGTATGTCCTGCTCTAACAGCCAGAGGAGGCAGCAGTGTGCTATGCTGTGAGGTTTCTGTGACCTCGGCAGGCCAACAGGCTGTGCTTTGCCCAAAGGGCTGTGGTTTCTTAGCAGTCTTGTGACAGCCAGCCATGGTCTTACTGATACAAAAAGTGGTATTAACAGCCTTAGCCGGGCGCGGTGGCTCACTCCTGTAATCCCAGCACTTTGGGAGGCCGAGGCAGGTGGATCGCCTGAGGTCAGGAGTTTGATACCAGCCTGGTCAACATGGTGAAACCACGTCTCTACTAAAAATACAAAAATTAGCCAGGCGTGGTGGCGTGCGCCTGTAATCCCAGCTAGTCTACTCGGGAGGCTGAGGCAGGAGAATTGCTGGAACCTGGGAGGCAGAGGCTGCAGTGAGCTGAGATCATGCCACTGCACTCCAGCCTGGGCGACAGGGCAAGGCTCCATCTCAAAAAAAAAAAAAAAAAACAGCCTTGAAGAATAATTCTGGCTGTGCTGTCAGCCAAAGACTGAACTAACTGTCCCACAGAATGTTGGTTTGATAAAACACTGAAGCATATGGCATTAGTTCTCTTGAACTGTGTGTGTGTGTGTGTGTGTGTGTGTGTGTGTGTGTGTGTGTGTGTAGAGAGAGATATTTTAAATTTTTTAAAGCTGGAATTCAGTTATTTGTTAATGCCCAAGGTTAAGAAAAGTGATTTGTTTTTAATTCCTAAGACTTTTTCCCCAAGACCAACAGTTGTATATCTATCTATCTATCTATCTATCTGGGGCATGGATTCAGTGCTGTTTAGTCTTGAACAACTGTTTTGTCTTTGGGAAATAACAATAGTCAAAGATAGTTTTTAGTTAAAATAATTTCAAACTTTCAAGGAAGAGGGCAGGATGGAGGAAAAAGCTGCAAGAGACTAGGAATGGTGATAATAGAAGTTTGATGCTGATAAGAAGTTATTTATTATAGACTAATAAAAACTGACACTTATTTGGGTGACGGAGATGGAGGTGTACACAGAATGAGGAGAAGGACAACAGCCTTTTTCATCTCTGCGAGACTTTGGGGGCAGCACAAAAGGGTTCTTCAAATGAAGGTCATCTTTGAAAAACCACAAGAACTATTTAAGACTAGATAATTGATCTTTACAGAAAGATAAGAGTATTTTTACCCAACAAAACAGTACGTAAGGGCATGAAGGAGGAGTGGGGTACAGAAAATAGAATGGGCTTTTGAAGAATGCAAACTAAGTAAATGAAGGAAAATTGGTTTAAGTGATTTAGGAAAATTGTCTAGGAATAGTGGAACAGAAGTTGCTCTCTCTTTGGACAGCACTTTGGAAGGGAAATATCCTAAAATGGAAGAAGATTGGAAATGACTGGTTAATTCTGCAACAGGAAGTAGTACAACAGTTGCAGCTCTTTCCTTGTTCAAATCCTCAATTGAATGAAACTAGGTAGCGTTATTTAGAGGCAGTAAATAGGAGCAAGTGATACAGTTGTGAATGGGAGACAGTTTCCGGTAGAGAATTTTCAATTGTTTGTTTCTGTTTCCAGGCTAGTTTAATTTAAATAAATAAAACAAGAAGACCTCTTTATTTGATGAACTTGAGTAAATTGAAAAATTTTTTTAAACCTTCATGATTCAGAAGAATCTTAATTACATTTAAATAAGATTATGTTAAAGTGCTTTTATAAGATATAAAACACTAGGGAGAATGTTCTCATTATTATAAGGTAGAAGAATAGGTAAAATGATTTCCAGTTTGTTGTTACTGCTTCTGTTCCCGAACTGTGGACCATTCTCAATTGAATTTGTACTCTGTGAAATTTTACCTATTGTAATCTTTTTCTCCAACATGATGCCTGTCATTAAGGGTATTTATTTATTTATTTATTGAGATGGAGTCTCGCTCGGTTGCCCAGGCTGGAGTGCAGTGGCGGGATCTCTGCTCGCTGCAAGCTCCGCCTCCCGGGTTCACGCCATTCTCCTGCCTCAGCCTCCCGAGTAGCTGGGACTACAGGCGCCCATCACCACACCCAGCTAATTTTTTGTATTTTTAGTAGAGACGGGGTTTCACCATGTTAGCCAGGATGGTCTCGATCTCCTGACCTCGTGATCTGCCTGTCTTGGCCTCCCAAAGTGCTGGCGGATTACAGGCGTGAGGCACCACGCCCAGCCCAAGGGTATTTATTAAATAACAACACATCAATGCTCTATTAGACAGTAGACATAGCTAGTTCCCCTCAAAAACAGATGACATTATTGTGGGTTTATATAAAGAATGCTTTGGACACAGCTGTCGTATAGCATTTTAGAACCCCTATACCTCCTGGAATTTCCATCATCCTTGGACTTTATAGACATTAGGAAAGGGGCTTTATCTTTCCTGACCTTTTGCTTAACCCAAGAGGGGAATCCCTAGCCCAAAGAAAACCACGGTGCTTCCTTTGCCTGCTTCCTGCTTCAGACGTCTGACATGTCCTAAGCCTGCCTTTACGCATGTAGTTACAACACAGCTCCAAGGTTCTGCTTCTTAACCAAGAAACTCCTCCCCACTACTTTCTTTAACATCTATCCCCACCCTCCTGCCCTTCACCCCTGCTCCCCAGCAGCAGACCAGATTGATGTAGAGGAGGAATGGCTATGACACAGTCCGAAGACCAGCCCTTTCTTCAGTCTGCAGCAAGGTTCCCTTGAACCTTGCTTAGAAATGGCTGTTAGCTGGCAGGGCATGGTGGCTCACACCTGTAATCCCAGCACTTTGGGAGGCCAAGGTGAGTGGATCACCCAAGGTCAGGAGTTGGAAACCAGCCTGGCCAACCTGGCGAAAACCCCATCTCTACTAAAAATACAAAAATTAGCCAGGCATGGTGGCGGGTACCTGTAGTCCCAACTACTCGGGAGGCTGAAGCAAGAGAATCACTTGAACGATTTAATTTCAGGCCCTTGAGATAATGGAGAGGCTTTATCTCCAGAGGATTTGGAATCTTTGGCATCAGCATTAAGATTCGGGAATGTGGCATACTTCTTTAATTTTCATGTCCAACACATCTCTCCCTCATATCTGTGGACTCATAATTCTGAAATCCCATGTGGTCCTGTAAGATTGAATAGTAATTGTACCACACTACCTACCTAAATTGTTATTAATTAATCCATGTGAAATTGCTATGTAACACAATACAAATGTAAGATGATATTATTTGGAAGACAGAATGCTTGTCATACTGTGAAGAAGCATTAAGTCTTGTTGTTTGAATTCTTTAAAGAGAAAGAATGCCTTTGTCCTCAGAAATAAAGCACTTTTGATTTTGATTTCTTGTATTGTATTTTATGAACCTCTGACCACTGTCTCACTTCTGCCCTTCAGAGGGTGTATCTTTGTAGATTCAGGATGTGAACCGAGCCACTTCTTTTTAGTTTGTCATCTGTGAACTAGAGCAGTTGTTTGTAGGGACTTACTGTCTGTGCAGTTGGGAGAATGCAGGCAATTACTGTCCGACAAAGAAGGAGCTATCTGACACATCTTCTAACTCCTGGGCTGTGTGACCCACGAGTAAAATACCGTTTTGCCTAGGCGATTCTATTTGTCTGTCATTTGCTATCAATCTATATTCCAAAAACACAGCTGCCCTGGGTGGAGCAACAGCTGAAGACTTTCCAAAAGTTCTGTTTCTCTGAGTGCTCTCAGGAAGGAGGAACTCTGATTCCATGTACTAGATCCAAAGTCCTTTTTTTTTTTTTTTTTGAGACAGAGTATCACTCAGTCGTTCAGGCTGTAGTGCAGTGGCGTGATCTTAGCTCACTGCAACCTCTGCCTCCCGGGTTCAAACAATTATTCTGCCTCAGCCTCCCGAGTAGCTGGGATTACAAGTGTGCACCACCACACCCAGCTAATTTTTGTATTTTTAGTAGAGACAGGGTTTCACCATGTAGGCCAGGCTGGTCTCGAACTCCTGACCTCAAGTGATCTGGCCACCTCGGCCTCCCAAAGTGCTGGGATTACAGGCATGAGCCACTGTGCCAGCTCTGTTATGTTTATCTTGCTTGTGTTAGACTAGATGGTCTTCACATTTATTGCTGTGCTCCTGGAGTTGGTGGGGGCTGTGGTGGGAGGCATGGAGGCAGCAAACTCCTTTGACTGAATTTGTCTTGTCACAAGAAGCTTCTCTCTTGGATCTTGATGCTCCACCAAGGAAAAGAATTTAGAGATTCCCTAGGGGTTAGATTAACACCTCTGTTTTAAGAAGCAGTTTTTTCAGAGAATTAATACCTTTTCTTGGTACAGTTACATATAACTCTGTGAACTCTTTAGATTCAAATCTTCATTATAATGGAAGATTTGGATATGGTTTTAGAAGAGTTTAATTTTACTGGTATTTTGGAGGTGTTATACAGGAAAAGGCTTTGTAACTTGTAGCTTTTCCAAACAGTACCTACCATGACCAGTAAGAAGGATGTTAATAGATATGGTGGTAGAGAAGGCTTTCTCCTAGGCGACGGGCCTCATGAAAATAGATGCAGGCTGGGCGCGGTGGCTCACACCTGTAATCCCAGCACTTTGGAAGGCTGAGGCAGGTGGATCACCTGAGGTCAGGAGTTCAAGACCAACTTGGCCAACATGGTGAAACCCCGTCTCTACTAAAATACAAAAATTAGCTGGGTGTGGTGGCAGGCGCCTGTAATCCCAGCTACTCGGGAAGCTGAGGCAGGAGAATCATTTGAACCTGGGAGGCAGAGGTTGCAGTGAGCCAAGATCGTGCCACTGCACTCCAGCATGGGTGACAAAGCAAAACTCTATCTCAAAAAAAAAAAAAAAAAAGAAAGAACGAAAATCAATGCAGAGTGCTTTTGGTATATAAGAAACACTTGCTTCAGGGGACCAGCAGCACTTAGCTACTTTGAGAAAGTTGGCTTCTTTGAAGAAGGCATAGAGTGGGCAGAACAGGTCAATTACAAGTGTTTACCAAGTCTCAGGTCTTTACGACTATATAAATTATAAATCATTTTAATTTCCTTGAGTTCAGGAGCCAAACTAGTGTGGAGGGACAGGATAAAAATAAAACAATTTGTGAATATGACAATATATGATTGAGTGTTAACTGTGTGACACAGTAAGTGTTGTAGGGCTTCAGGGAAGACACTGTGGACAGGAGTGCTTGAAGGAGGCTTTCAAGGAGGCTTGAAAGATAGGTCAGATTTGGGTACAGAGAGCATAAATGCTTTTGGAAGTCAGGGATTCTGTTCTCGAATTTTACAACAGAGTTTGGCAGTTTAAATGCTGTGATCACCCTGGGTAGGGAGTTAAGAGACCATGGTACTGTTAATTTTGGTTGGACACCCAAAGGGCTGAGTAACTTTATGGAATCTTTAGTTTCCTCATTTGAAAAATGAGGGACTCACTGCAAAATGAAGCACCTTGTAACTATAACATCCTTTGATTATTTAACAACTACATGCAGCTTGCCAGGGGGATATCACCCCCTATTGGAGAACCTGTGGTGCACATTGTCTTACAGACTTGGCAAAACATACCTCATGCTTCCAGCGATGAAGGAAAGTAGAATAGAATACCAGCCTGCCTTCATGAAACATGTATAATTTGGCATTTTTACAGATAACTCTGAATAGTTCAATCAACTGCTTACAAGAGCAGAACAACAGAAAGTGGGAATTTTGATATTGAGGATTTTTTAGCTTTTTGTACTGTGATATAAAGTCTCAATGCTATTTATTGAATGCTTAGTCCAGAGCAAGTAAAGAGCGTCTTCTTGAGAATACTTACCATGATTTGTTTTAAAATTTTACTCTGTTGCCCTGCAAAAATAATAGCAATGGGAAACCCAGGAAGTTTATTAGTCAAACTTTATTAGTCAAGCAAACAGGACAACTTATATAGATCCTTGTGGCCTAATATAGCTTGTTCATTTCACCTTTGATTCAGGAAAAACTTAGTATACTCATCTGGTTTTCTTTATTAAATTTCTAGTACTTGCAGAATAAACTCACATAGACTTGGATTCTAATGCCAACTGCACCAAGCTGTGATACTTTGGGCAAGTTATTTAATACCTCAGAGCCTTAGTTTCCTCATCTGCAAAACTTAAGGATAAAAATATTCACCTTATAGGGTTACGAGGATTAAATGAGATTACAAAATATACCACATTGTGAGCATATATGAATGGCTCTGATTCATTATACTACCTTTTTCATCCACTTCCCTAATTTAGTCTCAGCCTAACTTTTGAGCCTTTTATTTGCTATTATCCCCTACCCTCCCCAAGCACAAGTGTGTGGCAGTTATGTGTGTACATGCACACATACCCTATAGTCTAGTTTCTAGCACACCAGACTACTTATGTCTAGACTATTCATAGTTACTAAACATGCCTGCACTTTACTCCCTCCGTGTTTTAGTTTACAGGTTCCCCTCAGCCTTGAATGCCCTCTCAAAAGTCCTGCCCAACTTGTGAGACCCAGCTCACCCACTTCCTGTTAAGCTTCACTTTGTCCTCCCAACTAGAACTGTTTTTAATGTGTATTTTTTGTTATAGAAGTTGCTACATAAAGCCATATATTATGGTTATAACTTACTATGTAAGCTGTGAGAGCTTAAGATCATAACTTACCTTGGTACCTTGCACATAATAAGAACTCAGAAAAAAACGTTAAGGCCTTAAAATGTTTTAAAAAAATCAAGAAACTTTTTTACATTTGTTTTAAGCTGGTAATAAAAGTCTATTGTTATATATTCTTGCAATAAAGTTTTTTTTTCTTTATTATTATTACTACTTTGTAATAGAGATGGGGTCTTGCTGTGTTGCCCAGCCTGCTCTCCAGCAATCCACCTGCCTTGGCTTCCCAAAGTGCTGGTATTACTGGCATGAGCCACTGTGCCCAGCCTGCAGTGAAGGTTTTTTGTTTTTTGTTTTTTGTTTTAAACCACTGACTACTACTACTTCTTCATTTATTTATTTTTTTTGAGACAGAGTCCACCCAGCCCAGGCTGGAGTGCAGCGGTGCCATCTCAGCTCACTGCAACCTCTGCCTCCCAGGTTCAAAGGATTCTTGTGCCTCAGCCTCCTGAGTAGCTGGGACTACAGGCATGCGCCACCATGCCCAGCTAATTTTTGTAATTTTAATAAAGACTGGGTTTCACCATGTTGGCCAGGCTGGTCTCAAACTCCTGGTCTCAAGTGATCCATCCGCTTCAGCCTCCCAAAGTGCTGAGATTACAGGCGTCAGCCACCACACCTGGCTAATTTTTTTTCTTTTGTAAAAATAAACAGGCCAGGCGCAGTGGCTCACGCCTGTAATCCCAGCACTTTGGGAGGCCGAGGAGGGCGGATCATGAGGTCACAAGTTCGAGACCAGCCTGACCAACATGGTGAAACCCTGTCTCTACTAAAAATACAAAAATTAGCTGGGCGTGGTGGCACATGCCTGTAATCCCAGCTACTTGGGAGGCTGAGGCAGGAGAATCTGGGTGACAGAGCAAGACTCCATCTCAAAAAGAATAAACAACAGAAATTTATTTCTCATAGTTCTGGAGTCTAGGAAGTTCAAGATCAGGGTGCCAGTGTGGTCAGGTTCTGGTGAGGGTCCTCTTCTGAATGCATACTGCCTCCTCACTGTGTTCTCACATGGAGGAAGGCGGAATTACTTTCCTTAATAGCATTTAATTGTTAAGTCCGTCAGATTTTGGTGGTTTGAAAAGATCTTTGTTCTTTGATTTCCTCCAAATATTATTTGGATTTCTAGGTTTAGATTCAACATAGAAATATATCCATGATTGTTGTTTTTTACTATTGAGTATCCATGGTGTACTAGGTGTTTGGAATGGCAAGCTAGATTTCAGTACTGTTTTAGTCTCTTGAGATTTCTTTAAGATTTCTAGATTTTAAATTAGTATCATGAGTGAAAGTAATTATTAGGCAAAAATGGCTTCTAGGAAATGAGACCAAAATGAGACCTTCATCCCACTAATGAAGGTCTGAAAATAATTTTCTGGATGAAAGATGGGATTCAATAGATTTTTTTTTTTTTTGAGTCGGAGTCTCAGTTTGTCTCCCAGGATGGAGTATAGTGGCATGATCTTGGCTCACTGCAGCCTTGACCTCCCAGGCTCAAGTGATCCTCCTGCCTCAGCCTCTCGAAGTATTGGGATAACAGGTGTGAGCCACCACGCTTGGCCTCAGCAGAGATTTTGTTGAGGAAATAAAATCAACTTTGAAGATAGGAATTTGACTGTTTGGTTATGAATAGAGGTGTAGAGTCTGAAGTAGCACCTGTACTAGAAAAGGGGTTGGGAATTGAATGATTAACTAAACAATGTGGAATACTAGCTGTGTGGAATGCTATGCAGCAGTTAAGAAGAATAAGATGAATTGATAAGCACTGACATTTTTGGAAAGATCTTACTAAATGGAAAAAAGCTATAGAACAATGTGTGTAGTATGCCATTTATAAATATATTTTAAGTTATATTTTTCTGTGTACCTTTACATACAAAAGCATAGTGTCTCAGAAGAAAAGGTGTGGAAAGATAATACATCAAGTTTATAAGCGTCTTTACCTCTGGAAAGCAATGTGGGAATTGAGGAACCATGAAGGTAGACTTTTGGTTTATATTCTCTTTGCTTCTGGATAGTTTAAATTTGTAGCCAAAGAATATATTTATGTGTTGGTTGTACAACTAAAAAATAAGTTTTATTACTGGAAAGGGATTGGGAACAGTTTGTGGGGGGCTGTAATCTACAAAAGCCATCTTCAGTACCAGGTTTAATTCCATCATTGTTTTTCGGGTTTTAGGTCTCTGGACTATTGTCCTTTAACAACAACAACAACAAAAAAAAAAAAAAAAAAAAAGAAGCAAAGGCTGTGGGATTCAGTAGGCTTTAAAGTAATTTTTTTTTTTTAATATCATTTTCAGCTGGCAGAGGCACAGCCATAGTTTCACTTCCAGTTTCTTTTGCAAGTTTCTATTTAGGGAACTTTAAATAATTTATCTCTAAGAAGTATCATGCCATTTCCTTTATACTGTCTCATTTAGGAAGCTCTGAGTGGGGAAGTATAGAGCAGGAGGGAAGATGTTAGACTAAGGTTCAGCTTGTATAGCTCCTGTATTTTTCTTGGGGAATTTTTTTTTGTTCTGCAGCTCTATATGAGATCAATGAACAGATATATGTTCTCAGTTAATGACAAAACCTGGCATTTGGCCATTCACTTAGGAAAGTTAGCTCTGTGCATTAACTATTGGTTAAATCTTACACCCAGAAGCTGTTCTGCAGTTACCAGTCACACCGTTAACTCTAGCCAACATTTTACAAACGCAAGAAAATGTGCATCTGGTGAGAGAAAACTGTAGGTGTATCATCGCAAGTCTATCACCATATTTTTATGGACCTTAAATATAAACTCAATTTTTACATCCCAATTTTAACAGCAGTTTGTTTTATTTTAAATAACTTTTGTTCATCACACATTTAGTGAAGAATATAATAAGAAAACATAAAATAAATGCCTCCTATTCATCCCTTGTTAACTGCTGTTAACATTTCACAAAGAGAAAGAACAAGGACAATGAATTGAACAAAGGAGAGAAAAAAAAGTGGGCCATAGGGAATGTACAGTAAATAGAGAGTAAAGAAGCAGATATATAAACAGAATTATTAAGGCCAGGTGCAGTGGCTCACGCCTGTAATCCCAGCACTTTGGGAGGTCGAGGTGGATGGATCACCTGAGGTCAGGAGTTCAAGACCAGCCTGGCCAACGTGGTGAAATCTCATCTCTACTGAACATATAAAAATTAGCTGGGTGTGGTGGCACACACCTGTAATCCCAGCTACTCGGGAGGCTGAGGTGGGAGGATTTTTTTGAACCTGGGAGGCAGAGGTTGCAGTGAGAGGTTACAGTTACAGTGACAGTGAGTTACAGAGGTTACAGTTGCAGTGAGCCACTGTACTCCAGCCTGGGCAACAGAGTGAGACTCCATCCTTAAAAAAAAAAAAAAAAAGAAAGAAAGAAACAGAAAATTTTTCTTTTTTTTTTGAGATGGAGTCTCGCTCTGTCACCCATCCTGGAGTGCAGTGGCACAATCTCAGCTCACTGCAAGCTCCGCCTCCTGGGTTCACGCCATTCTCCTGCCGCAGCCTCCCGAGTAGCTGGGACTACAGGCGCCCGCCACCACGCCCAGCTAATTTTTTTTTTATTTTTAGTAGAGACGGGGTTTCACCGTGTTAGCCAGGATGGTCTCGATCTCCTGACCTCGTGTTCCACCCACCTCGGCCTCCCAAAGTGCTGGGATTACAGGTGTGAGCCACCGCACCCGGCCAGAAACAGAATTATTAAAGAATTCTCTATGTGGAAACTTTAAGAGCAACTGGTATGTAAAAGTTTTAAGATCTGGAAAGCTGGCCGGGCATGGTGGATCACGCCTGTAATCTCAGCACTTTGGGAGGCCGAGGCAGGTGGATCATGAGGTCAAGAGATGGAGACCATCCTGACCAACATGGTGAAACCCCATCTCGACTAAAAATACAAAAAATTAGCTGGGTGTGGTGGCGCACGCCTGTAGTCCCAGCTACTTAGGATGCTGAGGCAGGAGAATCACTTGAACCCGGGAGGCAGAGGTTGCAGTGAGCCAAAACCACACCACTGCACTCTAGCCTGGCAAGAGTGAGACTCCATCTCCAAAAAAAAAAAAAAAAAAGATCTGGAAAGCTCTGGTGGTGTATCTCATTTTAAAGCAAAGCATAATCTAAGACTGATAAGAAAAAAACAATAATGACATCTTTGCTGGTGTGATAGATGCCTCTAGTTATTAGATACTCTTAAGAGTTTTCTTAGGGGTCTAACTTGAGAGCAGAAGACAGTTAATTTCTTTCTCACATCCTTCATTCCTCAGCATACAGGGAATTCCTTGAAGATTTCTTTTGATAACTGGCTTTGTCATTCTAAAAGAAAAAAATACATAAAAAATTCAGTGCAGTTTTCTCACATCTGAGCTCTGATATTAAACCTTAAAGTTGTTGTAGGATTTATATGAACCAGAATTCTCTAATTGTGTATTTTGAATTATTACTTTAATGCTGTAACAACACATGCTCACATTCCTATGTACTGTCAAAGGTTTAATGAATTTAGTGGTTTTTCTTCTAAAACCAGGTTTGACCTAATATGACTCCCACATTTACTGTATTAACAATAGTTTACTTCTTAGACATGAGTGGAAGTGCAAAGTAAAGTGCTTTACTAAAGTCAAAAATCAGCTGGGCATGGTGGCTCACACTTGTAGTCCCAACACTTTGGGAGGCCAAGGCGGACAGATTGCTTGAGCTTAGGAGTTTGAGACCAGCCTGGGCAACATGGCAAAACCCCATCTCTAGAAAAAGTATAAAAATTAGCTGGGTGTGGCAGTGCATGACTGTGGTCCCAGCTACTTGGGATGCTGAGGCAAGAGGATTGCCTGAGCCCAGGAGGTCGAGCCTGCAGTGAGCCAAGACTGTGCCACTGCACTCCAGCCTGGGCAACAGAGTAAAACCCTGTCTCAAAAAAAAAGTAAAAAATCTTGAGACAATAGTATATCTTACTTTATAGCCTATGGTTATTATATTACTTCTAAGATTTTAGTCAAAATTAAAGTATCAAAAAAGGTCTGAAATGGAAAGATATAGTCTATAGGGAAAGAAAGAAGCCCAAATTTTAAAATATGTTAGGATGATTGATAGGAGAGAATTTAAATCTGGTGAAACTTTAAAAAAGACTCCTCTGTTGCCTTCTTTATGTTCTTGACTGAAGCGATGTTTTCAGAGAGCTGAAAATATTCCATTCTTTTCCAGATTGCAAAAGTTGAGAAGCTCAAACCATTAGAAGTAGAGCTGCGACGCCTAGAAGACCTTTCAGAATCTATTGTTAATGATTTTGCCTACATGAAGAAGAGAGAAGAGGAGATGCGTGATACCAACGGTGAGGGGGAAGGCGACTCTTACTTCTTAAGTGACCCATAAATGAGACAGTCTCCAAACTTTCAATTCTGGTGTACCCTTTTCTCAGTTTTGCCAAGGTGGGTATATGGAGGGGAAATTGCTTGCTTCGCTGTTGTTGCTGCTAAAGGTAAATGAGCCTTGTTAGATTTTCAAGAGAGTAGAAACTCCTACTGTGATAGGCAGGTGACAGCATCCTCAATTAGTCTATACCCACATCAAACTGATAGCACCAATCTTTGTAATTTTCAACATTTATATATAGGATAATGAACTTTTATTTTTATTTATTTACTTATTTTTGAGATGGAGTCTCGCTCTGTCGCTCAGGCTGGAGTACGGTGGTGCGATCTCGGCTCACTGCAACCTCCGCCTCCTGGGTTCAAGCAATTCTCCTGCCTCAGCCTCCCAAGTAGCTGGGACTATAGGCGCAAGCCACCATGCCTGGCTAATTTTTCATATTTTTAGTAGAGACAGAGTTAGCCAGGATGGTCTCGATCTCCTGACTTCATGATCTGCCTGCCTCAGCCTCCCAGAGTGCTGGGATTACAGGCTGGGATTACACCACGCCCAGCCAGGATAATGAACTTAAAAAAAAAAATTATCTGAAATCCTACTGTTAGACCTAGGGACAGAGTGAAGTTAATTAATTGCCTTTACCCGCCTCCCCTGCCATTGTTTAGCCAGCTGAGGAGGCTCACTTCATTATGTTTACAATGCTTTTGTTTTTTTTTTAGAGTCAACAAACACTCGGGTCCTATACTTCAGCATCTTTTCAATGTTCTGTCTCATTGGACTAGCTACCTGGCAGGTCTTCTACCTGCGACGCTTCTTCAAGGCCAAGAAATTGATTGAGTAATGAATGAGGCCTATTCTCCTCCCACCTTGTACCTCAGCCAGCAGAACATCGCTGGGACGTGCCTGGCCTAAGGCATCCTACCAACAGCACCATCAAGGCACGTTGGAGCTTTCTTGCCAGAACTGATCTCTTTTGGTGTGGGAGGACATGGGGTACCACCTACATCCAACAAGTCAATGAGGGACTTCTTTTTAATTTGGTAGGATTTTGACTGGTTTTGCAAGAATAGGTCTAAGAGTCACCTATGACAAAAAATAGGGGTTACCTAGATAATGCCAAAGTCAGCATTTGTCCTGGGTTCCCTTGTGTGATCTGTTTGGACTATGTTTTCTTTTCTTCTCCCACTTGCTCAGCAGCTTGGGCTTCCATTCTAGTTCTTTTACCAAGATTTTTGTGTGACCATGTTGACTTCATTTGGATTGCCCTTTCAATTTCCTTGTGAAAACACCCTTAACTTTCTCTTTACCCTTAGCTGAAATGTTTACGTAGCTTCTGGTGATATCTTTTCATGATTTTATGTCTCTTAAAATGGTGATGGATGTGACACCTCATAAAAGTGAGCTTTGAACTGTAGATAACTCTTAAAGAAAATGTCATTTTAGACAATTAAAATATTTGTGCTCAACTGCTTGAACTTTTTTCGTGTATGTGTATTTAATTCTATGCAATATTATCACATGTGTAGATTCATGTGACCACCATCACAAGAGACAGAACAGTTCTGTCACATGGATCCCTTGCACTGCCCTTTTACAGCTGCAGCCACATCCCTTTCTTATACCCTCACCCCAACCTGTGGCTACCACTGTTCTGTCCTCCATCTCTGTAATTTTGTCATTTCAAGAATGTTATATGAATGGAATCATACAGAATGTAATCTTACGAGGCTGACCTTTTTTCATTCAGCATAATTCCCTTGAAATCCATCCAAGTTGTTGCATGTATGAATAGTTTCTTCCTTTTTTTCTTTTAAAAATGTTTTGTATATTTAGGGGGTATAAGTACAGATTTCTTACATGCATATATTGCATCGTGGTGAAGTCTGGGCAATTCCTTTTGATTGCTGAGTAGTATTCCATGGTATGGATGTACCACAGTTTGCTTAACCATTCACCCACTAAAGGACATAAGAGTTGTTTTCAGTTTTTTGCCCTAATAAAGCTGCTGTGAACATTCATGTACAGGTTTTTATGTGAACATACATTTTCATTTTCTGGGATAAATGCTCAAAAGGGCAACTGTTGGGTTGTATGGTAAACACATATATTTTTGTAAGAAACTACCCTACTCTTTTTCCAGAGTGGCTCTACTTTTTACATACAGCCACTCATACAATTCAGACAGCAATGTATGATTGATCCAGTTTCTTCACATCCTCACCAGTGTTTGGTATTACTACTATTTTTTATCTTAACCATTCACATAGATGTGTGTAATGATACCACATGTGGTTTTAATTTGCATTTCCAATGGCTAATGATGTTGAGTATCTTTTCGTGTGCTAATTTGCCATCTATATATCCTCTTCGGTGAAGTGTCTTCATGTCTTTTGTCTATTTTCTGTTTAGGTCATTTGTTCTTTTTACTATTGAGTTTTGAGAGTTTTTTATATATCCTAGATAAAATTCCTCTGTTAGATATGTGGTTGCTTGAATTTTTAACATAACTTCTACCAAGGAAAAATAAGTAAAATTTCCAACCCTTGCATGGCCAGTCACTTACTTAATTCCTGTCCTTCAGTGTTCCATCTAGAGAATTAAGAGGTATGATGTATAAAATAGACATCGAGGGCCATTAAGAGAGTAAATACTTAAAAATACATGTTATGAAAGCAAAGCCAATAATCACTGTAGGAGTATGAGGTGCCTAAGGGCCAAAACTAATGTAAATAAGAGAAAATGTGGATATAAATGACCATTGTTTATAAACAGTTATGAAAAATGCTGTGACTTGAAATCTTTCCCACATCTCCCAAGAAAGTAGGTAGGAGTTTATCCTTTCTGTAATCTCTTTTTAACCCTGCTATTACAGGGCTTGTTTAACCACAGTGGCAAGAATTACATGTATCTTACAGTAAAGAAACAGAATACTGGAATTGTTAGAGAACCCTGATGTGTTGACCTGGATAAAGTACAAAGGTGGAAGAGGGAATGAGTTATGCTGTTAAAATCTCAGGCTATTCTGTTAATGTTCCTGCTACTATGAACCCAAACTTTTTTTTTCCTCCTTTTGACTCCTTGTGTCTTCCTCTCCTGTGGCATAAAAGTAGTTCTGTCGTTAACTTGTACAACATTGCCATCTGCTGTTGAGAATTGGTAGGTACTGCTTCTGAGAACCTGGCTGCAGATCCTTAGCATAGGCAGCAAATGTTGAGAAAGTCTATCTGTAGTATTACATATACTAAGTTACAGAGGATGCATCCAAGTAGAGAAAATAATATGTGGGTTAAGATACATCCTTAAACTTTTTTTTTGGGGGGGGGGGGGGGACGGAGTCTTGCTGCAACGCCCAGGCTGGAGTGCAATGGCACTATCTCAGCTCGCTGCAACCTTCACCTCCTGGGTTCAAGCAATTCTCCTGCCTCAGCCTCCTGAGTAGCTGGGAATATAGGTGCACACCACCATGCCTGGCTAATTTTTGTATTTTCAGTAGAAGCAGAGTTTCACCATATTGGCCAGGTTGGTCTCGAACTCCTGACCTCAAGTGATCTGCCTGCCTCAGCCTCCCAAAGTGCTGGGATTACACGCGTGAGCCACCACGCCCAGCCTCCATCTTTAAACTTTTAAATGTGAAATTTCTATCATGTACCGTTAGCCTAACAAGATTTTCTTTCCTATTTCTGACTGGTGCCTTTCCCCTTTTTAGGAGCAACGAAAGCTACTCTCTTAGTTATGTTCTTCTGATGTGACAAAATGTCAAGAAGATAGGAGAAGAGAATATTTTATTTCGTTGATGCTTTTGTTCCCAAGTGTGACCCTAAACTTAAGCTTTGTAGGAGTTGACATTCTTTCATGTCCCTTCCCTTTACTCATGCCGAAACTATCAACTGGGACATTTTGTGCTTTTGGTTTAAAAGTTAATTGATATTATACTTTGGTTTTATCTAAAAAGTAAAAGTATTTGCCTTTGACAAAAGACTGATACAAGAGCAAATAAGCTTTAAAATTGGGTGTTATGTGCTTTCCTCCATTTTTGAGCATATTATCCAAAATGGTCTGTATAATATAAATGAGAATGATGCAGTTTAAGTAAGCCTTGTTATACCATTGTCATGGACCCCTGTCATAAAGCCATTTCTTGGTTTGTTTGGGAAAGAGGCATATGGGATTTATACAGATTCACTTGTAAATGTTGGATTGGGGATTTTTGTGTAAATTTTCTCAAATAAAGGCTAGCAGAAACCATTTTAGGTGTACTGTTACTCTTGAGTACTTCTATGTCTGGATTGGTGATAATTCTTCCATATTTCTCTATTTTAAATTATGGCAAATTATACCTGATGAATTAGAGAAAAAATATTGTTATTCTTCAGTTACTGCAGATCGATAGTTTATATGAGCTAGTAAAAGATTATCATATTTTGTATGTAATATATGTAAATTTTTTATATATATATATAAAATTAAGAATCCTTAATTATGCATCCTCAGACCAAATATGGTTCTGTAAGCTAGGCATTTTATTCTCTTTATCTTCTCTCTTTTGGAAACTGTTACTATTAGGTTCGCGCAAAAGTAATTGTGGTTTTTGCAATTAAAATTGCAACTACATAGAATCACTCCTACAGAGAGCCATCTCCCTTGCCTTTCATTCCTAAAAGACCCACCCCCCCACCCCCGGTATATGAACCCTCAGGACTCACTTTTTAGGCCTATCATATCCAATGCAAAACCCCACTCCAGGAGGTAAACGTCTTTTCTCCTCTCCTTTCACTTACAGTTGAACATTTTTCACAAAGCTACTTTCCAAGAGCCAATATGAAGTGCTTTGCACACTCACTGGCTGGCCTCTTATTTATCCTCTTATCTCCATTCTCCCTCAAATAAATTTTATTATGAATCCATAGTGTGTAAAGTAATGGTTCCCATTATTGGGGTATAATTTTTTTTTCTTTCCTTTTTTTTTTTTTTTGAGACGGAGTTTCACTCTTGTTGCCCAGGCTGGAGTACAATGGCGTGATCTTGGCTCACCACAACCTCCACCTTCCGGGTTCAAGCAATTCTCCTGCCTCAGCCTCCCGAGTAGCTGGGATTACAGGCATGTACCAGCACGCCCAGCTAATTTTGTATTTTTAGTAGAGATGGAGTTTCATTATGTTGGCCAGGCTGATCTCAAACTCCTGACCTCGTGATCCACCCACTTCAGCCTCCCAAAGTGCTGGGATTACAGGCGTGAGCCACCGTGCCCGGCCCAATACATGCTTTATAAATCATTTATTCAGTCTGCTGCAGTGGTGTCTCATAAAATGTTGAGCTGCATGTATAATTTTAAATTTTCTAGTATCACATTAAAGAAGTAAAAAACAGGTAAAATTTGCCGATTCTCCAGCCTCCCGAGTAGCTGGGATTACAGGCACACGCCACCACGCCCAGGTAATTTTTGTATTTTTAGTAGAGACGGGGTTTCACCATGTTGGCCAGGATAGTCTCGAACTCCTGACCTCGTGGTCTGCTCACCTTGGCCTCCCAAAGTGCTGGAATTATAGGCATGAGCCACTGTGCCCAGCCGAAAATTATTTTTAGTAGTGTATTTAACCTAATATACCCAAAATATTATTTCAACATATAGTTAATATAAAAATGGTTAATGAGATGTTTTGCATTCCATTTTTCATATAAAATCTTGAAAATCCAGTGTGCATTTCAAGCTATACCACATCTATAGCTTAAAATTAGACTAGCCACAATTCAAGTGTTGAGTAGCTATATGTAGCTAATGGCTACTGTGGCAGACAGTGAAGGATATAAACTTGGGTTGGTCTTTGGTAGATTCTTTCATCTTGACAGTAACTCTATGGCCCCTGGGAATTTGCCATTCACAAATTGGAAACTAATGCAAAATAGCATTCTAACCATTCACTTGTTAAAGTACAATGTGGAAATAGTTTGGTTTCAACCAAAGGCGCTTTAAAATTTTACACTTTGGCCAGATGCGGTGGCTCACACCTGTAATCCCAACACTTTAGCAGGCCAATCACTTGAGGTCAGGAGTTCGAGACCAGCCTGGCCAACATGGCAGAATGCCTTCTCTACTAAAAATACAAAAATTAGCTGGGCATGGTGGCGGACGCTTGTAATCCCAGCTACTCAGGAGACTGAGGCATGAGAATCACCTGAACTTGGGAGGTGGAGGCTGCAGTGTGCTGAGATCATGCCACTGCACTCCAGCCTGGGTGACAGAGACTGTCTCCAAAAAAAAAAAAGTTATACCATTAAAATAAATGTTGACTATTTTTGAACTTATAAATATTCAAAGGTAAGACAATTAGTTTCAGTTATATCCAATATAATGAAGAATTCAGCAGGAATGTCTCTGCTCTATAATAGGACATGTTTCTTCTAGGCTTGTAGTATCTATGCATTATCATTAGAACAATTCAGTTTCAGGCCAACCACGTTATAGAAAACTAGTTCCTCATTGCAAAGGTGCCAGAAAAAAATGAATTTTTAAGCTTAGGCTGAAATCTATTCAGCCTCTTTGAAAGTCAGCATTCCCAATTTTAAGTAATTGGTTTTTTCCCATTCAACTGAGAAACAATTTATTGAGCATCTTTTCTGTTTAACAGAGTTAATCGAGAATAACAGAATTAACAGTTAATAGAATTAACAGATTTAAGCCAAACTAAACTCTGGAGTTTAGATAAACAAGAGGCAATATCTATCCTCAAAGTGCCTTCTAATTAATAGGAGGATGTAGATGGAATGGCCTCTACCTGAAATGATCTCTCTACTTTGTTTAGACTTAACATTTTGTATATTCCTGCACTCACACAGCAAGTTTGGCTTGGACAGATGCCACTCCTAAATGCCTCTCTAGAATCTTGCACTTTAATAGCCCTTATAGAAATTGTTTTAATTGCCTGGTGGTTTTCTGTTACATGTAAGCTCTCTTAAAGTAGGAACTTTTCACAAATCGATATGACATAATTTATTTTTATGTATTTATTTGAGACAGGTTCTCACTCTGTTGCCCAGGCTCGAGTGCAGTGGCATGATCTTGGCTCACCGCAACCTCCGCCTCCCCAGTTCAAGCAATTCTTGTGCCTCAGCGTCCCAAGTAGCTGGGATTACAGGTGTGTGCATACCCGGCTAATTTTTGTATTTTTAGTGGACACGGGGTTTCACCATGTTGGCCAGGCTGAACTCGAACTCCAGGCTTCAAGTGATCGGCCCTCCCAAAGTGCTGGGATTACAAGTGTGAGCCACCACTCCCGGCTAGGCACATGGCTTTCTCTTAGCCCCATCACATCCTGCTTTTTCAGATTGCTGGGTTCAACTTCCCAGCTCCCTCTTACTAGGTCTGTCACATTAAGCAGGTTACTTAGGTACCTCTGTTTCTGTAAAATGGGAATGTGAGGATAATACATAATACATAGGATAATACATAATAATGTGAGATAATACGTAAAAAACCTTTAGCGTAGTACCCAGAACATAACACTCAATAAATGTTAGCTGTTATGTCTGTGATGTAGACCACATTCTCACAACAAAACAAGCTTGGAGATGAGAAGTTGCCCAAGGTCACGTAATTGCCCAAGGTCACATAACTGATGGAACACCTATTGTTCACCATATTGCTGTTTTCCTACTTGACGGTAGGGAGAACGTTATTGCAGATTTCCTGTTCCCAAACTGTGTGGCACCAAGTGCTCAAAGAATGTTTCATGATATCATATGGTCAAATATCTGGAAACACACTAGAATAAATTGAATCTGGAAAAAGACGGGGGAGAAGGAAAGTGTCAGGAAAGTTGACTTAAAATATTTTTGGAGTTGTGTAGAAGACGGAGGGACTTAGGATGGCCCTGGGAGAAAGAACTCGGCCCAGGGACCGAGATGACCGGAGGCAGACATTTAGGCTGTCTATATATATATATTTTTTTTTTTTTTTTTTTTTTTTTTTTTTGAGACAAACTCTCGCTCTGTCATCCAGGCTGGAGTGTAGTGGCGCGATCTCGGCTCACTGCAACCTCCTCCTTCCGGGTTCAAGTGATTCACCTGCCTCAGCCTCTGGAGTAGCTGGGATTACAGGCGCCTGCCACCACGCCTGGCTAATTTTTGTATTTTATAGAGACGGGGTTTCACCAGTTGGCCAGGCTGGTCTCAAACGCCTGACCTCAGGTGATCCGCCCGCCTCGGCTTCCTAACATGCTGAGATTACAAGCGTGAGCCACCTTGCCCGGCCATATTATCTTTACTATACTATCTCTCTAAAAAAGAATGCTGTCCAACGTTGGAATGGGGAAGAAGGTGTACACTGGGAATGCTTCCCCAATCACCCTCTTGTCACAGACCTGACGTCAAGATGAGACTGGACGACCTCTGGACCTCCAAGTTGTATGAGTCCGGACCGGGGAGGCAGAGAAGGGTCAATAGACCCGAGAGGCCGTACCGTCAGTGATGCCCTTGTTCCCGTGGGAGCCCTTCGGTTCCACGCGGTTCCCACCACGCGCCAGCCAACCCCAGCCCGAGGCCTCACTTTGCAGGCCTTCCCCGAAAGCGGGAAGCCCTGGCCGCTAGACTAGCCAAGCGGGCAGGCAAAGGCGGAGGAAACTCAGCCAGGCCGGAAACACAGAGAACTGTTTCCGGGTCGGGGGGCAGGAGCCACCATGGAGCTTCGCGGGGTTGCTGGGCTGACGGATCCGCGGGCCGGCATCTGAAACAAGCGGGACGCAGCGCGGCCAGGGCCTCCGGGCATACGCAGGCTGGTCCCCAAGGCCCGCGGCCGCCGCCATGTCGGTGCTGGGCGAGTACGAGCGACACTGCGATTCCATCAACTCGGACTTTGGGAGCGAGTCCGGGGGTTGCGGGGACTCGAGTCCGGGGCCTAGCGCCAGTCAGGGGCCGCGAGCCGGCGGCGGCGCGGCGGAGCAGGAGGAGCTGCACTACATCCCCATCCGCGTCCTGGGCCGCGGCGCCTTCGGGGAAGCCACGCTGTACCGCCGCACCGAGGTAGCGGCCCTCGGCACCGGCCGCCCTGTCTGGCGCTGTCGGGTCGCCCCGAGTCCCTCCTTCTCGGCCCCGCTTTCCCAGCGTCGTGAGCTTAGTGCTTTAGGCGCCCACAGGGTATATGTCTTAGGGTCTTCACCACTCTTCCCACTCACCGGCACTAGAAATTGGCTAGATCATTGGTTTGACTAGTCATTTTTGATTGTCCTAAGTCACCTAACCGTCTCTTGAGCTTTAGTTTCCCCATCTGTAAAATGGGCTTACTGATAATACCTTGAAATCATCTTTTTTTTTTTTAAGATTATCTTGAGAATCAAACGAAGGCTCTTGTTCTGTAAATTAAAGTGGTATACGAATGTGAGGTATTGCCAAAACTTCCTTCCTCTCATGCTGTATATATAGTTCTCCAAGGTCGGGGTGAGGAGGAGGGGCATAGCTTCAAAATCCCCACACCCGTGGCAACTCCGTTATTTTTGTCATTATCTTTAAGTTCAGCAGTGATCACTCAGTTGGAAGCTTTTCTTGAAGCTCATTGGGAAGATCTTTGTGTGTTGGTTCTTTATCAGTGTTTATCCTGCAGGGTTTATGCATGGGAAATACTTTGTTGGTATATTCTAAGCCATTAGTTCTTAATTTGGGGGGCACAAGGACCCCTTTGATAACCTAAGCAAATAATCTTACCCCCTCCATCAACACATTTGCACATATGCACATCCTTTGGAGAGATCCATGGATCACGGAATCCCAAGTTAATATATACTAGTGTGAAACCCTGCAGTGATTATTCTACTTCCAAAAACTAACGATACACTGGATTTGATCATAAAATCTTACTTTAGGGTAAATATTTAATGAGAACTTGCTGGGGTTGCTGAAGGTGATTCATCCGTCAGAAATCCATCTGCAGTTCTGGTGTGTGTTCCAAGCCAGCATACTTTTAAGGCTGAAAGATGGAGAAGGAGAGAAGTGGTTGCAAGAGAATATTTTTAAGTGTTCTTTTTTATCCTGATGCCACGTTAATGTATGATGTTTGTTAGAGTTAGTTATTCTTAGTAGTCTGTTTTCTTTTTTGCACTCAAAATGAGAAAGAGGAGATAAGGATTGTTATTTCTATATTTTAGTTAGAGAAACTAAAACAGTATACTTAAGTGACTTGCTCACTTAAGTTATAAGTAAATCTTGGACTAGAACTAAAGTCTCACATCTTGCCCATTGCCTTTTTATTATTATCCTGTTGAACTTGATTACTGGGTTGGTTTTGAGTTAAATTTGATTACACTTCCCAAAAATTGCATAGCGTTATCCATATCACCAAATATTTATTAGATCTGTGAATTTACATAAGTTCAGAAGCACTCTTTTCCTCTAGAAGCTTATATTTCAGTAGGAAAATAAGTTGACCATTGTTAGTAAACAAATAGCATTAAGTTGCATATGTAGAGATATGAAAAGAATGGACAAATATCATTTCAGTGTATGAGGTCTAAAAATTAAAGATATGGTTACAGTAAAAGATTCATCAGAGTCTTTTCAAAAACACTGTAAAGGCTTGGCAGAGGCATTCAAAAGGATGGGGAGGGTTACATAGGTGGAGATGCTCCTGGGCTAGGAAGCAGGGTCAGCAAAGAATGAGGCGAGGCACAGTGGCTCATGCCTATAATCCCAACACCTGGGAGGCCAAGGTGGTTGGGTCGCTTGAGGCCAGGAGTTCTAGACCAGCCTGGGCAACACAGTGATACCCCATCTCTTAAAAAGAAAAAAAAAAAAAAAAATTTTAGCTGAGTGTGGCAGTGCATGCCTGTAGTCCCAACTACTGGGGAAGCTGAGGTGGGAGGATTGCTTCAGCCCAGGAGTTCAAAGCTGAAATGAGCTATGACTGCACTCTAGTTTGGGCAACAGAGTGAGACCCTATCTCTGGAAAAAAAAAAAAAAAAAAAGATAGTAGACATCAGGAGCTACAGGATACATAAAAGTATGAGAGGAGATTATAGAGTTGCAAAAGGGGGCATGACTTTTCTTATCCAGAAAGGGTAGGTGAAAATCACTAGGGAAGTCTAAATTTATAAAACTAGAGGCAAGTTTAGTATTTTCATTTTAGAAGCTGTGACCAGCTATAGATAATTGCTCCCCAGTTCTCTGCTTCTCCAGTATTTTTGCCCTGCCATAATCACCATCATGATTAGCAGTCTGTCATAGTATCCTCAATAGAATCTTTTTGAGATCTATCCCCAGCCCATATTTTTACCTGAAACTGACATCATGCAAATTAAGTGTGACAACAACGTTTTAATGCTTTACTTCCCCTGTCCTGCAATAAATTATAATGCTAAATTGTACACATAACCTTTAAAGTCTGTTAAAAGGAAAAAATAAGAGGAGTCAGTCTCTGCCCCTCTAGGAAGTTTTCCTTCTAGGCTTACAGATCTAGGTGTGGATTCATTTGCTGCCAGCCAAGAGGAAAAGCACGATACCTCTGTTACTGTGTTTAGGATGACTCACTGGTTGTGTGGAAGGAAGTCGATTTGACCCGGCTGTCTGAGAAGGAACGTCGTGATGCCTTGAATGAGATTGTTATTCTGGCACTGCTGCAGCACGACAACATTATTGCCTACTACAATCACTTCATGGACAATACCACCCTGCTGATTGAGCTGGAATATTGTAATGGTAAGATAGAGTTCAGTGGGACTTTCTCCAGCAAGACTTTCTTAGATTCATAATTACCTTGAGGAGAAGAATATAAGAAGAGACATATACAGTGATAAAAACTTTAAATGAATTTCTAGAGTTTAAGAGAAACTTTTCAGGCCTTGGAGAATTTTTGAAGTGGTGTACAAAATAAGGAGAGGGATTTTCCCCTGCATACCCAAATTTTCTCTTGTGATTACAGTTCCATTTTCAAACTATCTTTTCTTCGGTTGAATTTTACATTTATTTTTCAAGGCTTTTCTTTATGAATGACATTAGTTAACCAGAGTGTGGCTTGGCAGCACTTGATACAGTATTTAATAAGATCTTATAGGTGATATTTATTTATATTGTCTTCAGCTAAAGCTATCCTATTGAAAAGTGGTCCAAAGATCATAACTGAGTGAAAGTAATGTATGGTAAAGCGTGGCCCTATTTATCTGGTCCCTGATTTCTTCAGATCATTTTGCTTGTAAGATAGCAATATAGCCTAGTTAAGAAAATAGACTCTAAAACCAAGTTTCTCTACTTTCTAGCTCTATAACCTTGGCAAGAAACTTAACTTCTCTGTGCCTCAGTTTCCTCATTTTATTTTTATTATTATTATTTTTGAGATGGAGTTTTATTCTTGTTGCCCAGGCTGGAGTGCAATGGTGCCATCTTGGCTCACCACAACCTCCGCCTCCTGGGTTCAAGCGATTCTCCTGCCTCAGCTTCCCAAATAGCTGGGATTACAGGCATGCGCCACCACGCCCAGCTAATTTTTGTATTTTTAGTAGAGACAGGGTTTTGCCACGTTGGCCAGACTGGTCTCGAACTCCTGACCTTAGGTGATCCGCCCACCTCCGCCTCCCAAAGTGCTGGGATTACAGGCTTAAGCCACCATGCCCAGCAGTTTCCTCATTTTAAAATGAGTTTGTTGGCCAGGGACAGTGCACACCTGTAATCCCAGCACTTTGGGAAGCCAAGACAAGCAGATCACTGGAGCATAGGAGTTTGAGGAAAGCCTAGGCAACATAGTGAAACCCTGTCACTACCAAAAATACAAAAACTTAGCTGGGTGGTGTGCATCTGTAGTCACAGCTACTTGGGAGGTTGAGGAGGGAGGATGGCTTGAGACTGGGAGGCAGAGGTTGCAGTGAGCTCGTGAGCTCAGACCACTGCACTCCAGCCTGGGCGATGGAGCCAGACCCCGTCTCAAAAAAAAAAAAAAAAAAAAAAAGCCGGGCGTGGTGGCTCACGCCTGTAATCGCAACACTTTGGGAGGCTGAGGTGGGTGCGTCACAAGGTCAGGAGATTGAGACCATCCTGGCCAACATGGTTAAACCCAGTCTCTACTAAAAATAACAAAAATTAGCTGTGCATGGTGGCGTGTGCCTGTAATCCCAGCTACTTGGGAGGCTGAGGCAGGAGAATCGCTTGAACCAGGGAGTTGGAGGTTGCAGTGAGTGGAGATCATGCCACTGCAGCCTGGTGACAGAGCGAGACTCCATCTCAAAAAAAAAAAGTTTGTTGATGACAGTACCTACTTTCTAGGATTGTTGTATTACATGCATAGTGCTTGGTAGGTAGAAAGTGTTTGCTACATATTGTACTAGCTGTTAATCATCTTATTGCACAGGAGAACCTCCAAAGCCCTTTTCTGAACTGCATGCTAAAGAGGTCCCAGCATATTCGTCACTTATGACTTCCTTGTGTAAACTCTTATATATTATGATCATTGGTGATCAATGCCATATACAAGATTCTGTTAAAAATTTTCGAAGTAGCAGAAGCCCTAGGTAGTTAACTTCTTTTGTGATTAGGAAGAACTGGAACAAATGATACATTTATTGAAACTGAGTTATTAAGTTGCAGGGGAAAAGAAGTTGTAAAAACTTACCCAGGGCTAAAGTGTAAGTTATAGTTGCAGGTGGGATGTAAGATGAACCATGATTACTTGCAGCCTGTATTACTTGGTAAAGGAAAGAGAGAAGTAAATTCACACTTATCACAGGAAGGAATTAGTAAAGAGAGTAATGATAGGAAACAGTCTAGGGGTAGACCCTAAATTTTGGGAAATTTTTCGGTATGAAGTAGAAAATTTGTCAATATATACCCTATAAATACAAAACATTGCATCACAGGTATAATCCAGTTTTTTTCTTTTTTTCCTGAGATAGACTCTCACTGTCACCCAGCCTGGAGTGCAGTGGCGCGATCTCAGCTCACTGCAACCTCCGCCTCCCAGGCTCAGGCGATCCTCCCACGCTCAGGCGACCCTCCCACCTTAGCCTCCTGATTAGCTGGGACCACAGGCATGTGCCCCAACAGCCGGCTAACTTTTTGTATTTTTGGTAGGGCTAACTTTTTGTATTTTTGGTAGAGACAAGGGTTTTGCCGTGTTGCCCAGGCTGGTCTTAAATTCCCAAACCCAAATGATTCGCCCACCTCAGCCTCCCAAAGTGCTGGGATTATAGTCGTGAGCCAATGTGCCCAGCCTAATCCAAATGTTATAGTAGTCACAACTGGGAGAGTTGTTACAAAAATATTGTAGAGTCCTTAAAGGAGAGTTCTAGAAAAGAAATCTGATTTTGAATATACTTCACTTGTTGGGAACAACAAGAATGGTCTTTACTCACATCTTTTCTCTAAATGTCTTTTTTAATTAAGCCTCTTGTGTTAGAGAGGGAGATCTTTGAAGAATATTTCTGATGCGGTCCTTGAGAGATGGGAAGAGTTTTGTGCCCATGTGAAAAGTCAAAAGAAGTAGTTGCCTATGGAGAGAAAGCAGAATCCTTCATTTCCTTGTGTCACCTACAAAACCCTGTTACAGGAGCCAAGCTTTGATCTGTATTAAGCAATTCAAATCTGTGTCTTGTTTAATTGCAGGAGGGAACCTGTATGACAAAATCCTTCGTCAGAAGGACAAGTTGTTTGAGGAAGAGGTAATTCATATTTCTGTGGAAGGAAGTTAGAATTGTAGTGTTGTAATTCTTGCATTCTAGTTCTGTATTTACTCTTCCAATAGTGAAGAGTGTTTTTTTCCTTTTGTTCAGACTCCTTCCAGGCTCTGATATTCAGGAGAAAGGAAACCTCTAACAAGGAAGCTGTCTATAGCTGCTTCCTAAACGTTTTACCTCCACATCATGATTCTCTGTGGGCTTTCTTTCCTGGTTCTATTACTGCATACTGGTATGCCCAGTTTTCTATAACTTTGCATTCTTCCTGAATTTTTCCACATGTCTGCTTTACCATACTATATATTATAATGACATTGGAACTATTTTATGAGGAACCTGTTTTTTGTGTTTTTTTATCCCTTCACTTTTCTTTGCCTACTCAACCTGCAAGGAAGAGATGTCAGGTCATGTTGAATCATAACTTCTGGTTGCAGTTTTCTTTGTTTTGTTTGTTTGTGTGTGTGTGTATTTACTTAAATGGAGCTTTTTGTTTCTAATCCAAATATTTATTTTTTCTCTGCAGATGGTGGTGTGGTACCTATTTCAGATTGTTTCAGCAGTGAGCTGCATCCATAAAGCTGGAATCCTTCATAGGTAAGAAGTAAAAAAATTTATGGATGGATTCTTCCCTACCAATTCAGCCCCTACCCTGGATACCCCCCCAACAACACTTTTATTTTCTTGGTTAAGCAGCCAAGAGTTTTTCCATTGATATCACTAGGAAAGGAAAGTAATGAGGAATATTATTTTCACTCCCTGAGGTTAAACCATGTTTATGATCTAGAAGGAGTCTCCTCAGTAGCCAAGTACTACTTAAGTCATTTTACAGACAAAAATTTTAGAGTTCAGTTTGTTAATTCATCAGTAAAGCCTAGAAGGGCACTATGAGAAAGAAGTAGTATTTGGTAAGAACTCACAGCAATAATAATTGGCAATTCTTTTTAATTCTATAATTAAGCTCTTTTAATTTAAATAAAAACCTCTTCACTCTGTACATTTAATTGTACAAATTTACCAGATCTTTAAAAACAAGCACGTTTCCATCCATTTCTAGCTATAGAAGAGAAGCATCTCAATAACATTTTCACATCATTATGCCCTTCTTAAGTGAGTCATTGACTGGTGCCAGAGATTAATTATAATACACTAAGATTTCTTTTTTTATTGGTTTGTTCATTCAGTTAACATATATTTCTTGACAGCTATTAAATGGCTTCTGTTGAATGTTGTTATTTTCTTTTTAAAAGTAACAAAGTATATTGTTCTGGTTTATTCGCATCTTTCAATAAAGGAAGCCATAGTGAACCAGGCACAGTTCATTTTGTTTTACATATGGTCAATTTATCTTTAGAAAAATAGCCTGTGATTTTATTTAGATGACTAAATGGCCTAATCATATCATTGCAGGGACATGTAGGCCTCTTCTCTTGCCTTAACAGATTATTTGAAACTTTGACACCAACCAAGTTTGTTAAAGTTGCCTTGATATCACTTAATTCAAGGCATAAGTGATAGTTGAAGAGGTGTGGTATCTTATGGGAATTATGGTTACCTAGAGCACCATTTTCCTCATCTGACCCTCTCAACTTTTCCTAATAGCTTCAGTAGTATGGGAGATATTTCTATGCTGTGAAGCCCTAGAGGATGAAGTTAATTCTCTGCCTTCCCTCCTTTAAAGTCCCCGCTTCAGTGTTAAATAGCATGTGAAAGTGATGACCACTGTGGGATGTTTAGGATATCCTAAATGAATGAGCAATGGTAACACTCTTTTTTTGTTTTATTTTGTTTTAGTTTTTGAGACAGGGTCTCACCCTGTTGCCCAGGCTGGAATGTAGTGGTGCAATCATGACTCACTGCAGCCTCAGCCTCCTGGGCTCAACTGATTCTCGGTGCTTTAGCCTCCCGAGAAGCTAGGACTACAAGTGTATGCCACCACTCCTGACTAATTTATTTTTTGTAGAGATGGGGTCTCACCATGTTGCCCAGGCTGGTGTAGAACTCCTGGCCTCAAGCAGTACTCCTGCCTTGCCCTCCCAAAGTGCTGAGATTACAGATGTGAGCCACTGCACCTGGCCCACACTCATTTTTATTCTGTAATAATCCTGGGCAAGGCGGGGGATGAAATAAAACAATTATCTGTGTGAACTTAGCAGCATCTTTTTTTTTCAGAGATATAAAGACATTAAATATTTTTCTGACCAAGGCAAACCTGATAAAACTTGGAGATTATGGCCTAGCAAAGAAACTTAATTCTGAGTATTCCATGGCTGAGACGGTATGTGTTGCCCTTGTCTTAATTTTTATTTTCTTTTCTAGCACTGTGAAATATAACTATACTCCCTAAATCTTGCATACTTTTCTCAATATTCTTGCAAGTTCTCCATACTTTTAATGCATGTCTTCAGAAGTCTTTTTCCTGGGCCCACTAGCAGGCATTTAAGTCATTGCCCACGTTACAGCTCTGACCTCATAACCTTTTTCCAACACTGATTAGGGACTTATCTAAAAGCAGCAAAATGCTTTACTGTTTTGTCCAGGTTAGGATCTTTAGTAGATTTCACTTTATCTCTTATTTAATGTTTGAGCTCAAGGTGTTAGACATCTCTTTGTTTTTCCTTTGAATGCTTCTGGTTCAAAGAGAACCCTATATTTCAAGTGAAGGCAGATGCTCAGAGAACAATCCATTCTTTAATATTATACACAGTCTGAACAGCACAGGGGTCCTCTCTCACGTGATTTTGAGAAAGATCATTGGTAAAGAGTAGACATAAGTTGATCTTTAGGACAGTAATCTTATCCTTTTAGGAATTATAAAACCCAGTTATTATTCTTCTAGTTTCACAATGCTCTATCCTTAAAAGAAATTGAAAACTGATTTTGGCCAATAATTTTTTTTTTAATAATGTCAAGGTTTGCCTGCAAGCAATTTAGATGTTTAGGGTTTGGAGTCTCTGCTTCAGGGACTCAGATGTTTCTATGATGGAGGCCAAAGTGAGCTTCTGAAGAAGCAATCATATCTTTATATGGATTTTTCTCATCAAGAACAATCTGATAAAACCAAGACTTGACTTTTTTTAGCTAGTTAAATGCAAAGAAGGAATGATATGAAAATTTATAAAAGCCATGTAAGCCATCTGAAATTTGCTTTGCTTTGCTGATTAAAGCTGACTATGAGTTTTATTAGAGCTGCTAGGGCATTCATTATATCTCATCTTGGGAGAGGCATGACTTCTTAGGACATTTTTATTTCCAAATTTATTTTTGAAGTCAGAAAATATTTTTCAAATTCAAAGGAAATTCGCTAGCTGTGTTAGTATAACAGATGCCAAATTGGGCATTTTAAAAGTTTCATTACGCGTATTTTAGTTAGAACATCTGATTCCTTCATTCAGTTACCATCTCCCCACTGCCAGTGTTTGGGTTTTTTTCCCATTGGTGAACTTTTACTAAGTATGTCTTTAAGTTTGTGTAAAGTCTTCAGTAGGCCTTGAATGCCTGAAGCCTCTGTGATCTAGGAATCACAGAGCTATTGAGCCCCTCAAGTTACCACAGTTCCTTTGTCACAGAGATTGTCCCTTTATAATTGACCCAAGAGGTTTGATATGAATAAGATTTCTTTCCATAGTGGCATCGTCTCATAAAAACCATTTTGGAATCTGCTGATGAATGTTTTATGGTTGTTATGACTAGTTCCTAGGAAATTTAATTAAGCTGTTGAAATGTTAACATAGTTACCTCAGAAAAGAAGTTATTCTTTGATTGTTTCTTTGTTGCTCAGCTTGTGGGAACCCCATATTACATGTCTCCAGAGCTCTGTCAAGGAGTAAAGTACAATTTCAAGTCTGATATCTGGGCAGTAGGCTGCGTCATTTTTGAACTGCTTACCTTAAAGAGGACGTTTGATGCTACAGTAAGTTGGCATATTATCTCCATATTGCATTTAGCAGGTTGCAAATGGTACAGCTTGACTAAGCAGATCAACTCTATTCCCAGGCTTCTGATTTCTGGCAAAAATAACCTGTATTCAGGTACAAGATTAGTAATCTATTACTAAAATGCTATAGACCCAGCCAGGTGCAGTGGCTCACGCCTGTAATCCCAGCATTTTGGGAGGCCGAGGTTGGTGGATCACTTGAGGTCACCCTGGCCAACATGGTGAAACCCCGTTTCCATTAAAAATACAAAACTCAGCTGGGTGTGGTGGCGCACACCTGTAATCCCAGCTATTTGAGAGGCTGAGGCACAAAAATTGCTTGAACCCAGGAGGTGGAGGTTGCAGTGAGCCAAGATCATGCCACCGCACTCCAGCCTGGGCAACAGAGCAAGACTCTGTCTCAAAAAAATCTCCAACTTGAATTCCCTGTTAAAATGATCACTTGAACCCGGGAAGTGGAGACTGCAGTAAGCCAAGATCACACCACTGTACTCCAGCCTGGGCAACAGAGCAAGACCCTGTCTCAAAAAAAAATTAAAATTAAATTAAATTAAAAAGTTCATCTCTTAAAAGCGAAAAATGGATGATGGTTCACTTTTTCAAGCAGTAGGAATTGGAACATTATTAACAGCAGCCAGATGATCATGCAGCTACTGCATCACTTTCCTAGAAACGTGTAAAAGGATGCAAATCTAGTGAACAGAATGGAAGGGAGCAAAAGATAATTGTTTTATTTGGGTCTCACTCTGTTGCCCAGGCCTGGAGTGCAGTGTCGTGATCATAGGTCACTGCAGTCTCAAACTCCTGTGCTCCAGCAGTCATCCCGCCTCAGCCTCCTGAGTAGTTCGAACTACAGGCATGCCTCACCACACCTGGCTATTTTTTGTAGAGATGGGTTCTCACTATGTTACCCAAGCTTGTTTCAAAATCCTGGCCTCAAGTGATCCTCCTGCCTTGGCCTGTGCTAGGATTACAGGTATGAGCCCCCATGCCCAGCATATTTATGCCTTTTTCTAAATTGTTACTTCTTTGTGCCTTTATTCTATCTTGTAAACACTTCTGACATAGCACCAGTATCACTTTATTGTACTTACTTTTTTTATATAGCTGTGGTTTTGCCAGGTAGTCTAAAACCCTTCCAAATGTTTGCTTTATTTTCTGCAATACCTAACACATCGTGGGTGTTAAAAATATTCATTAACTAGGAAAAAAATGTTTATCTGTTAAAAAATAAATAAAGATTGTCATTGCTTTATGGACAGTGAATCCCTTTAAGTCTTTTTTTCTTTTTTTAAGTAAATTAAAGTACAACCTGATATAAAGCAGTGCTTCTCAAACTTTAATATGCATACAAAATCATCTTGTTGAAATGCAGATTTTTTTGGGGGGGTGGGGTTGATAGTCTGTGTTTCTAACAAGCTCCCAAGTGATGCTGATGCTGCTGGTCCATGGAGCACACTGAGGGGCTAAAGTGGATTCATATCCAGTTGCCTCTACCAACCAGGTGTGAGAATTTAGGCAAATCACTTCATCTCTTTGATCCTCTGTTTCATTATCTATAACATGGTAACAATATATATTCCCCACACAGAGATTCTCTCATAATGTATATGAAAAATGCAAATGTAAGATAATGCAAATTCATTGCCCTTTCATAAGACCTATTCATTTTTCTAAATCCTGAAGGTTGTTCTAGTATATCATCTAATTCTCCTAAATAGTATGGTGGAAGAAAAATGACTTGGAGTCAGAGGCTGGGTGCGGTGGCTCATGCCTGTGATCCCAGCACTTTGGGCGGCTGAGGCGGACGGATCACCTGAGGTCAGGAGTTCGAGACCAGCCTGGCCAACATGGTGAAACCCTGTCTCTACTAAAAAATACAAAAATTATCCAGGCATGGTGGCGCATGCCTGTAATCCCAGCTACTCAGGAGGCTGAGGCACAAGCATCACTTGAACCCAGGAGACAGAGGTTGTAGTGAGTGGAGATCGTGTCACTGCACTCCAGCCTGGGTGACAGAGTGAGACTCTGTCTCAAGAAATATATATATGTGTGTGTGTGTGTGTGTGTGTGTGTATACGTACACACACATATATGTGTGTATATATGCACACACATGTGTGTATATATGCACACACGTGTGTGTATATGCGCACACATGTGTGTATATATATGTACACATATATGCACATATACATATATACACGTGTGTGTATATATGTATGCGTGTATATATGTATATGACTTGGAGTCAGGCTTTGGTTGGAATTATAGCTCCATTTTTACTATCTGTGATTTTGGGCAAGTTACTTTACATCTCTGAGCCCCATTTTTCTCATATATAAATTGATAATGATAATAATTTCCTTGAATGGTGTTAGTGAGGCTAAAAAATATCATATATGTAACGTGCCTGTCTAGTTTGTAGTAGTCTCTCAATAATGTGGTGGTGGTATTACCATAATATCGTTAGTATTATCATCTTATTATTATTACTGCCTTGTCTGTTGCAGCAGAGTATTGCCTGTACAGCCACAATTAGGATATATAAATTAGGAGGCAAGTTAGTTGGCAAGGGAACTACATGAAGCCAACAAGCATGGCTAATCTTGCTTTCCTTTTTCTTGGGATTCAGTTGAAAGGTCAGATTATAATATACTCTGAGCATTATATTATTGGCCACATAGTTATAGATTGTATGGCCAGTTGGCTTCATTCTGTCTGATAGCATCAGTGCATCCCTAACCATTTCTTGTTGATGCATACTAGTAGTTATAACAAGAAGTCAGACCTATTGCCAATTCTTTAAATAATGGTCACAGACACCTGAGAGCCCCTACCAGTAGAGTATAGCATCATCTTTATATAACCAGGAACAATGCAGTCATCATTTTCTCATAGAACCCACTTAACCTGTGTGTGAAGATCGTGCAAGGAATTCGGGCCATGGAAGTTGACTCTAGCCAGTACTCTTTGGAATTGATCCAAATGGTTCATTCGTGCCTTGACCAGGTAGGTGTGACTTAAACATTCACTTCAGTTTCGTATTTCCCCTTCCAGCCTCAGTGTTTGGTGTATGGCATAGCTATAAACCATACAAAACCACATCCACTTCCCCAGGGTAGAGTGTGTTTGTGGCTATACCCAGAATAGGTATTGGTAATTCATTATAGTTGTGTGCTTCAGTGAACAAATTCTTACTTCATTCTGTTTTGTAAGTGTTAGTTTGTGAAATGAATTTCCCATCTAAATTGTGCTCGATTTTTATGACCAAGAGTAATTTCTGAATATAGATTTCAAAAAACTGCAATGAAAGATAATTTACCACTTCTAATACAGAATGTCTGTATTTCTCATATCTCATAGTTCCCTTGCTATGTAGTTCTAGTATTATTCAAAGTATGTTTCATGAAACACTGGAGTCAGAATCACCAGGGAGTGGGGGAGTTTTGTAAGTAAAAAGAAGATTCCTGGGCCCCACCCCAGACGAACTCAATCAGAATCTCTGTGGATAAAGCCCAGAAATCTTTATTTGTAACAAACACCTCAGGTAATTCTTCTGTTCTGTATATATTGAGGTTCGAGAGCCACTGCCCTAACTGAACAAGTGAGGAAGATGCATTATAAACATTCTCCTTCATGTACAAGTGTTGATTATAATGAGGTGAGAAGCATAAAATATGGAGTATCACATAAGAAATGATTTTTAAAACAAGGATAATGCAGTGGTCTTTGACTAATTAACATCTTTAGATCACATTTTGCCCATTTCCATTAAGTGAAAACTAACCCTATTTTTACTTTTTAGGATCCTGAGCAGAGACCTACTGCAGATGAACTTCTAGATCGCCCTCTTCTCAGGAAACGCAGGAGGTAAATTATGAAGAAGTCACTCCATTGTCTTTTCTGAGATAGTTGACTTTTAGAGGCTTGATTAGAGTACTACAAGAAAGAGTAGTGTTTCCTGACTTGGTTGCAATAGTGCTATTTTCTACCAACATCCCTGCTTTTATTGCTTAGGGGTGGCTTCTGACTTTTGCCTCCTTAGCCTGTGCTGTTTTGTTCTAAATTTGTACTAATGAGGCCCAAGAGCCCTTCACTCCCCGACCCATTGGTTTTAAACCTTAGAGTTGAGGCATTAGAGTGCAGTAAGGAAGAGGGGTGTCTGGACTCAGACATCCTTATGTTTGTATCTGAATTTTGTCATTATCTTTGTCAAGTTATTTAACATCCTTATTTCTTGGCTTTCTCCTCTATAAAGTAAGATGAGGTCAGGATTAAAGAAGATAACGCATAAAAAGTGGTCAGCCCAGGGCCTGGCATAGGGTGCTTATCAATTGTAGTGTGAGTTGAACTGGTCCTTTGGTTTTTTTGTTTTTTGTTTGTTTTCTGAGACAGAGTCTCACTCTGTCACCCAGGCTAGAGTGCAGTGGCATAGTCCTAGCTCACTGCAGCCTTGAACTTCTGCTGCAAGTGATTCTCACACCTCAGCCTCTCAAGTAGCTAGGACTACAGGTGTGCACCATCATGCCTGGCTAATTTTTCTATTTTTCTAGAGACGGGGTCTCACTGTGTTGCCCAGGCTGATCTCAAAGCTGTTGCCTAAGCAATCCTCCTGCCTCAGCCTCCCAAAGTGTTGGGATTACAGGCATGAGACACTATGCCCGGCCTGAGCCTTTGTTTTTCACTGCATTTGTTTAGGTGGTAGGTTGGAGTTGGAGGAATCCTCTTCAGGTACATTTTGCCCATATTTGAAGTCGAGTTTTATTGACTCCTCAGAGGTTATTTCCTGAGATTATTCTGTCAGATATCTTTAGAGATAGGAAGAACATCCTTTATCCCTCTGTTCTCTAGGAGGTTTCATACCTTAATTTAAAACATTTATCTTCCTTAAATGTTTGAGTCTGTATTTCATCCTATTACACTATTTTTGCCTTGCTACCCTTCTTCCTCCACTACCAGTTTTTTGTTTTTATATCTTCCAAATATTCACATACAATGCTCTTTTCAAGTCTTGCTCTTGGATACATTCTGTACATCCCTAATTGCATATTTGCTGTTTCATCAGTACTTTTATTCTACTATGCCATTTAATTAATCTTTTCTGGTTCTTCTCTAGTTGGTCTGTAGCCAGTGTTTTAGTGCCTGAAATTATGTACAGTACTCCAGATACAGCACCATGACCTTCCATTTATGTTTTGTGCACGTGCAGGCAGTATCACCCTTTTGGTCTGGTGAAGCATATTTAAAATTTTTGTCTGGCTTATTTCACAGCAATATAATGATTTATTTTATTTTATTTTATTTACTTTTATTTACTTTATGAGAGTCTCACTCTGTTGCCCAGGCTGGAGTGCAGTGGCGTAGTCTCAGCTCACTGTAACCTCCACCTGCCAGGTTCAAGCAGTTCTCCTGCCTCAGCCTCTCGGGTAGCTGGGACTACAGGCAGGCGCCACCACGCCTGGCTAGTTTTTGTATTTTTAGTAGAGACGAGGTTTTACTACGTTGGCCAGGCTAGTCTCGAACTCCTGACCTCAGGTGATCTGCCTACATCGGCCTCCCAAAGTGCTGGGATTACAGGCATGAGCCACCACACCCGGCATAATCACTATTTGAAGTCACTATTTTAATCTCTTATTTCTTGAGTGTAGGCATGAAATTTTTACTGAGATAATTATAGATTTGCCTGCAATACTTTGTTGGAACTTTGTACTTTGATGGAAAACATAAGACAGTTTTCCAGACAGAGAATATAGCATAAACAAAATCATAGACACAGGAAGTTGTGGAAAATATTCAGGAAACACAAAATTCTATTTGGCTAGATTAGTGGTTCTAGACCTGGGATTTTTGATGCAAAATATCAGGAGCTTTCAAAAAGTACTGATGCCTGAGCACTACTCTAGGAGCTCAGCTATAATTGATTTAGGTAGGATGGCAGCCCTGGGCTAGAACGTGGGGTGCAAACAAAAGGAAGGAAGTCTGGAAAAATAGGTAGGAAATCTTGCATGCCAGGCCAAGAAAATTGTGGTTAATTCAAGAGGTAGTGCAAAAGATAGAGTGGATATCACATCCACTGTTGAGAGATAGTGGATATCACATCCACTGTTGAGAGATAGTGGATGTTTGCGAGAGGGCAGTTCACGTGATGAGAGGCATACCTAAGGAAGAGTTATTTGGCAATATTAGTATCTGTGTTAAATTGGTATAGTAAAATGATTAAGACTGTAGTAAGTGAGGCTGATTAGGAGGTATTATCACAGTACAGGTGGGAAGTAGAGCTACCCAGAACTAAGGTGGTGAGACTGGAAAGGAAGAGGTGAGTACAAAAAGTACTATATAGGTAGAATCTGTAGAACCTGAATATTAAAGAATGGGAGAGAGATGAATCAGAGATGACTGAGTTTTTAAGCCCAGTTGACTGGGAGAATTGGGGAAGGGTGTTGCGGCTAGTTACAGAAATAGAGGAGTCAGAAAGAAAAGCTCATTTGGGAAAAAGCTAACAAGCTCATATTTGGAGATACTGAGTTTGGGAGTCAGTGGGCAGACTAGATGAAGGTGTCCATCAGATACTAAATATGTACATCAGAGGTTCTCAAGGCTCTCTGTTCCAGCCTGGACCATTTCTCAGAGATAGAAAGCAAATGGCCCCAAACTGCTGGCCTTTGGGTATTTAATGAATTGTCTAATGAAAGGACTATATAACTGTTTTGAGTTGTATTGAGGTACTTTGCTAAAAGTATTGTGATGTTGTAGGATGCATACAGTTTATAAGAGGATTAAATCTGTGAAATGTATTAAACAGACACCTTTGCAGTATAAAAACCTATTATTTCACTCATGTATCTTTGCTTTTCTTTTGGTAGAGAGATGGAGGAAAAAGTCACTCTGCTTAATGCACCTACAAAGAGACCAAGGTAATGTTCAAGAGACTCTTAAAAACTAATATATCCGAAATTACAACCAGGGGGTTCTTTCTTGAGTGTAGGCATTATTTGATCCAAGGATACTTTGGCATCCTTTGAGGAGCCAGCATCTGCTTAAATGTCAGACAGTCATTTCTAAGAAGAAAGCTATAATTTCACCCTCACACTAAAGTGGCCATCATTACCATGATGAATGTGGAAAAGTGTAGGTGTTATGGGTCAGACTGGAATCTGATCTGGCCAAGCTGTGATGAAGCCCTGAGGCAGGAATTGCAAAGTCTGCTGTGATAGAGCACATTGAAACAAGTTGTCGAGAAAGAACATACTTTCTCATACCATAATTGGCAGTTCTTCTCAGGGAACAGACTGGAAGCATTTTTCTTTGATATTGTTTTTAATGTTAAATGTTCCTTTGTTCTGGGGGTTGTTGGCAGGTCAAGCACTGTGACTGAAGCACCCATTGCTGTAGTAACATCACGAACCAGTGAAGTCTATGTTTGGGGTGGTGGAAAATCCACCCCCCAGAAACTGGATGTTATCAAGAGTGGCTGTAGTGCCCGGCAGGTCTGTGCAGGGAATACCCACTTTGCTGTGGTCACAGTGGAGAAGGAACTGTACACTTGGGTGGTAAGTGAACGCTAAGCATTTTGGAACAGTGCTGTAAGCCTAATTGTTTACTGGGCCCACAATGTCTAAGCATTTTATTAGTTGAACCTATACTAAGGGAGTGGCAACATGGGGTGATGGAATGGAAGCTCTTATGAGAGCAGGGATTTTGTCTGTTTAGTTCACTGATGTATGCCCAGGGCTGGTACATACTAGGTCACCTATAAATGTTTTTTGAATGAATGAATGAGAGAGGGAGAGAAAAATTGAAAGACTCGGGAGACTGGGCTTTCCCATTTACAGCTGGATGATTTCAGACAAGTCACTCAATTACTCTGTTATATTACCATGAGGTTCAGAGCAACTATTACCTGTGAAATAGCTTTGTAAACAAAGGAAGCACTATACCATGTCAGGAAACCCCTGAAGCCCACAGCAGTGATTGAAGATGGCTAGGTATATTTTGTGTAGAATTTGTTTGTTGCCCTCTAGATTCTCCCCTCTCACCTTCCTTAACAAATTGTCTGTGTTTGCTGTCTGTTTCATTATCTCCCACTCTCTCCATTCGCCTACAATGCAGCTTCCATCTCTGCCACTCAATTGAAACTAGTCTTGACAAAATGACCCATAAATTGCTAAAATAAAACAGATGCTTTTTAGTCCTTACCTAGCTTGACCTCTCGGCAGCATTTGACATAGTTGACCACTCCCTCCTTCTTGAAGCTTTGTCTTCACTTGCCTTCTGTGATAGCGTGTTCTCTTGGCTTTCCTCCTGTCTCTTGCTATGCCTTCTCAGGCTCATTTCAGGCTGCTGGAGAGAAATTAGTATCTTAAACATTTATTGGCTGGGCGTAGTGGCTCACAACTGAAGTCTCAGCACTTCGGGAGGCCAAGGCGAGTGGATTGTTTGAGGCCAGGAGTTTGAGACCAGCCTGGCAAACATGACAAAACCCCATCTCTACTAAAAATACAAAAGTTAGCTGAGAGTGGTGGCGCATGCCTGTGATTCCAGCTACTCAGGAGGCTGAGGCATGAGAATCACTTGAGCCTGGGAGGTGGAGATTGCAATGAACCAAGATTGCACCACTGCACTGCAGCCTGAGTGACAGAGCAAGACCTTGTCTCAAAAAAAAAAAAAAAAAAAAATACACACACACACACACACACACATATATAAAATATGAGGACTTGTAGTTTACTCATTTAATAGAATTATTTTTCTCTATAAAACTGTTGAAAAGGCCAGACATGGTGGCTTACACCTGTAATCCCAACACTTTGGGAGGCCGAGGTGAGTGGATCACCTGAGGTCAGGAGTTCGAGACCAGCCTGGCCAACATGGCAAAACCCCATCTTTACTAAACATACAAAAAATTAGCCAGGCGTGGTGGCGGGCACCTGTAATCCCTGCTACTTGGGAGGCTGAGGCAGGAGAATCGCTTGAACCCAGGAGGCAGAACTTGCAGTGAGCTGAGATCGAGCCACTGCACTCCAGCCTGGGTGACGAGCGAAACTCCATCTCAAAAAAAAAAAAAGTTGAAAAGTCATCAAGGACTAGTCTCATTGCTGTATAGCAGCCTCTTTGATGTAGCCAGATTCTTTATAACTTTTCCATGTTTCAGGGAAACTGTGACCAAAATTTATGAAACTTCTAGTACAGATTTTCAAGAAGCTATATTCCTGTAGAAAGCAACAAAATTAGACTATATTATAAAGAATTTTTTTCACCATAACCTGTAATTAAATATATAGTTTACCTTAGACTTGAAGGACAAAGATTAGATTAATGGATATTAATCTGGATACTTTTTAAGTTTTCTTTACCTGTTGGCAGGATCTGTATACTACTTGCTATTAAAATGTTTAATCCCTTTGCCCATTTTTTTCTAATTTCTAAATTTCTAGCTCTTTTTTTCTACTGTTTTTCTTCATATGAAGTTCCATTAAAGTCAGCTTTTGGCATGAAAAATTAAAACTTCATAAGACCTCTCAGCCGGGGATGGTGGTTCATGTCTACAATCCCAGCACTTTGGGAAGCCGAGGCAGGAGGATCACTTGAGCCCAGGAGTTCAAGACCAGCTTGGGAAACATAGCGAGAACCCATCTCTTTTTAAAATTTAAGTTTAATAAAATGTAATTTAAAAAAAAAGTCATAAGACCTCTTTATTTCACAGAACATGCAAGGAGGCACTAAACTCCATGGTCAGCTGGGCCATGGAGACAAAGCCTCCTATCGACAGCCAAAGCATGTGGAAAAGTTGCAAGGCAAAGCTATCCATCAGGTGTCATGTGGTGATGATTTCACTGTCTGTGTGACTGGTAAGCCATCAGCAGAAAGTGTCTTAAGTGCATTTAATGTGGGGGTATTTTGCTTAATGCTGTGCAATCTTAGTTGGGATTTTAAAACAAAAGACAGTATACAAAGAACCAGAGGACCTTGAGCAAATATACTCATTAATAATAACTTACCAAATTTGCTATAGTATTAGGGGGTGGTGAGCAAGAAGACAGGTGGGTAACAGAGAAGAGGTGGGATCAGGAGAAAATGTGTGTCGTGTTTGGCAGGAAAAATAATCTTACCACCTCATCAGGCTATGGATAACACAAAATTAGGATCAAGACCTAAGTTTAGTTTTGGTCTTGTCATTACTTAGTTAATGATTCCTTGGGACTTATTTTTTTATCTATATAACAAAGATGGCCCCATTAAAATTTTAAGTCCTTTTAATGTGATAATGCTACCACTTTTTAAATTGTTTAATATAGTAGTAGTAGTACACATGACTCTCTGACATAGAACTCTAGACTTGCAGTCTGTCCTTTTAATTTCTTGGATATAATCAATTCATGTGAGATCATTTGCTGGGGTAGTCCTCATTCCAGCCCTGCCCAACTTTCTGATTAGATAAAATAAGTCAGTCCTTTGATGGATTCTGTTTTCCTTTCTTTTGCAGATGAGGGTCAGCTCTATGCCTTCGGATCAGATTATTATGGCTGCATGGGGGTGGACAAAGTTGCTGGCCCTGAAGTGCTAGAACCCATGCAGCTGAACTTCTTCCTCAGCAATCCAGTGGAGCAGGTCTCCTGTGGAGATAATCATGTGGTGGTTCTGACACGAAACAAGGAAGTCTATTCTTGGGGCTGTGGCGAATATGGTAGGGGTAGCCTTGTCTCTGTCCACTTCTTCACAGGTATACAACCTGACTTCAAAGTTGTATGCATCTAAACACATCATGCAGCCCCTAAATGAGAAGTGTTAATTCAGTAAATCTTTTTCTTTTTTTTTTTTTCTCGAGACAGAGTCTCTCTCTGTCACCCAGGCTGGAGTGCAATGGCACGATCTGGGCTCATTGCAACCACCACCTCCCGAGTTCGAGCGATTCTCCTGCCTCAGCCTCCCGAGTAGCTGGGATTACAGGCGCACGCCATCACACCCAGCTAATTTTTTGTATTTTTAGTAGAGATGGGGTTTCACCACATTGGCCAGGCTTGTCTCGAACTTCTGACCTCATGATCCGCCTGCCTCGGCCTCCCAAAGTGCTGGGATTACAGGTGTGAGCCACCGCACCTGGCAAAAGAGAATCTTACAGAACCTATTCACTGGGAAGGAAGCCCTCATTATAATGATTTTCATTCTTATGTGTGTTTCAGGACGACTGGGTTTGGATTCAGAAGAGGATTATTATACACCACAAAAGGTAAAATCAGAAGCAACTTATTTCTAAAACCTATCTTAAGTCGCACAGACTTCAATAATATGTCCTCTTTCCTTGGCTCTGTTGTATCAAGGTGTTTATTTCCGAAGTGTTTCCTGTTTGGGAGACTGACAATCTAGGATTCCTGATTTAGCACCCTGTGGTCTTGTCATCTGACCAAATCATAGAAAATTGAGAAAGTGGATACAGCGACTGTGGACATTGTGAAGTCACATCTTACTCAGGGATGACAGCTAAAATCAGCGTATACAGCAGAAAAGTCACATATAGCTACAAATACCCTGGAAAACTCAAGAAGATACTGTAAAGCAGTATACTGTCTCTTAACCCAACACAGCCATTTTCCTCTCCTGTTTCTACAGTTGACCACCAGATGAAATATTAGTAGTTGTTTTTGTTTAGCGGTCATGTTGCACGAAACATATTATCTAATTACTCTCAGCCTTGCCAGAGCTGGCCGTGTGAGAGGCTCACAGAGGCTGATACCAGCTGGGGGAAAAGCACAGTCACATCTCTCCCACCTACCCTAGGGCACAGGCTTACCCATTGGAGGGTTGGCTAAATCAGCTATACCATTTATTGTTACCAGTGTTTTGGGTTTTCTGTTTTCTTTTTTTTTTTTTTTTCTTTCCTTGGGAACTTTTAGCCAAACCAGTTTTTATTTATATTTTAAAAATTAAATTATTATGCATTTCTAGGGACCATCCTCAATGGGATTCCCAGCTGTTCCTTTTCTCCTGGAAAGGCTGTGGCAGAAACTGAGGGTTGAGGTTTCAGGTTTTACACACATCCATTATGACCCCACACATGCATCACCCCACCTTCTCCAGTCCTGTCTAGTTAGCTGTAAAAAGATATGAGCATTTGGAAGTCCTAGATATTACCTCAGTACTCTGTCACTTCTCCTATAAAATGACCAGATTGGGACCCCACAGGGCTATTGAATTTCTGTAACTGTCAAGCAGCCTTCCATCTCAAAGGACAAAATCAGCAATGAATTGAAGCTTCTTTCTCAACTTTTTGACAAGTCACCCTAAGTAGGACCTATTACTAAGACAAACTGAGAGGGGGCTGTCTTGTTTAGTTGACCTGGAACTGTCACCTTTTCTTTGATATTGTAAAACTTGAGCTCTTCGTTGACAATAGTAGCCTTGACCGAGCACAATGGCTCACGCCTGTAATCCCAGCACTTTGGGAGGTCGAGGCGGGCAAATCACTTGAGGTCAGGAGTTCGAGACCAGCCTGGCCAACATGGTGAAACCCTGTCTCTACTAAAAACACAAAAATTAACTGGGCATGGTGGCACACGCCTTTAATCCCAGCTACTCAAGAGGCTGAGGCAGGAGAATCTCTTTGAACCTGGGAGGCAGAGGTTGCAGTGTGCTGAGATCATACCACTGCACTCCAGCCTGGGCGACAGAGCAAGACTCCACCTCAAAAAAAAAAAAAGAAGAAAAGAAAATAATAGTCTCAGCCAGGCGTGATGGCTCACACCTGTAATCCCAGCACTTTGGGAGGCCAAGGTGGGTAGATCACCTGAGGTCAGGAGTTCGAGACCAGCCTGGCCTACATGGCGAAACCTCATCTCTAATAAAAATACAAAAATTAGCTGGGCGTGGTGGCATGCACCTGTAATCCCAGCTATTTGGGAGGCTGAGACAGGAGAATCGCTTGAACCTGGGAGGCAGAGATTGCGGTGAGCCAAGATCGCACCACTTCACTCCAGCCTGGGCAAAAGAGGGAAACTCTATCTCAAAAAAAAAAAAAAAAAGAAAAAGTAGTCTCTAAGACACTGGGCAAACCTGAAAAGAATAGAGCAGTCCTCACTTTCCTGTAGTCATTCTGCTAAATGCAGCATGTCTCTTTTGAAAGAATTTGAGAGCTTTTTTTCTAATACGAATTATATATTTGGGATTTCTTTTTCTGATTTTTTTCTTGCAGGTGGATGTTCCCAAGGCCTTGATTATTGTTGCAGTTCAATGTGGTTGTGATGGGACATTTCTGTTGACCCAGTCAGGCAAAGTGCTGGCCTGTGGACTCAATGAATTCAATAAGCTGGGTCTGAATCAGTGCATGTCGGGAATTATCAACCATGAAGTGAGTGTCCTGATTGGTGTTCTAACCACATCATCAGAATTTCTCTAGGTTGGAATTTCTTTGAGATGCCATTATTGGTTAGTGACCATGGAATTTGACTTTAGTTATGGTCTCATAGGCATTGTGTGCAGCAAAAGAAGCCAGCCACAAAGAGTACATGCTATATAGCTCTATCTGTGTAAAATTTAAGAACAGGCAAAATTAACTTATACTGGCAGAAATCAAAACTGTGGCTACTTATTGAAGGAGGGGTATTAACAGAAGAGGTGGAAGGGATCCTAGAGTAATGGGAATGGTCTATATCTTGATCTGTAATGGTTTTACAAGTATATGTATATAGAAAAATGTGTCAAGCTGTGTGATATTTTGCAGTGTGTTATACTTCAACAAATAAATTGATTACAAAGAATAAAATGATGAAATTCAGCTTTTACCTTATTGAAATAGGAACAAGCAAATTAATGTTATAAAAAAAAACATATTTCCATGCATCACCTTCCTGGAGTTTTTTTGATTGATTGGAGTTTTTTAGATTTCTCCCAAATCACTGATCCTGTTTAGGCTTATCGAATGTAATTACCATTCTGTCTTCAAAAATGTTAGCAAATTCACCACTGATATTGTCTTAGTTTCCTTTTTTTTTTATTATTTAAGTTCTAGGGTACATAGGCACAACGTGCAGGTTTGTTACATATGTATACATGCGCCATGTTGGTGTGCTGTACCCATTAACTCGTCATTTACATTAGGTATATCGCCTAATGCTATCCCTCCCCCCTTCCCCCACCCTATAACAGGCCCCGGTGTGTGATGTTCCCCTTCCTGTGTCCAGGTGTTCTCATTGTTCAATTCCCACCTATGAGTGAGAACATGCGGTGTTTGATTTTTTGTCCTTGCAATAGTTTACTGAGAATGATGGTTTCCAGATTCATCCATGTCCCTACGAAGGACATGAACTCATCCTTTTTTATGGCTGCGTCTTAGTTTCCTTTTTGTGTTAATATAATGAGTTTTGTCATTTTCCAAAGAATAAAATTAAGAGACAGAAGTTTTCTGACTCAATGAAAAAGGTAAGAATTAATTTTTAAGCAATCTCTAAAGTAGTGATTTTCAATTAGGAGAGTACAAATTCAGGGCAAGGCTGGAGAGAGTGTCTTTGTAGTTTGAAAAGAAATATTCAGTTGCCAGGCGCGGTGGCTCACGCCTGTAATCCCGGAACTTTGGGAGGCTGAGGCGGGCGGATCACGAGGTCATGAGATCAAGACCATCCTGGCTAACACGGTGAAACCCCGTCTCCACTAAAAATACAAAAAAAAAAAACAGCCAGGTGTGGTGGCGGGCACCGGTAGTCCCAGCTACTTGGGAGGCTGAGGCAGGAGAATGGCGTGAACCTGGGAGGCGGGGCTTGCAGTGAGCCGAGACCGCGCCACTGCACTCCAGCCTGGGCGACAAAGCGAGACTCCGTCTCAAAACAAAACAAAATAAAAAAACAAAAAAAACAAATATTCAGAATTACTATTACTTGATTTATATTTTCATTATAGCAGTGGATTTGTTGTGAAATTTTAAACTTAAATGAGAGGATTCTTTTTTAGTACTAATTCAAAGGTAACATGAGTTTTAATTAAGTTGAGAAAAACTACCCTATAGATGAAATTAGATCACAGTAAGCTGATTCCTTTATGGGCTGGAGACAGTCCTCAGGACTTTAATTCTTTGCCCTGCCCTTGTTAGATATGCAGAGTGTATAACCAAGGTAAATGTCAACGATTCTCTCCTTATATAAATACCTTCTGGGATGGAAAGTTCATGTTTTATAAACCCTAAGTCAGAATCTAAAACTTTGGTTGTCAGAAAGTTCTGCCTCATGTGCTGCATTCTCTGATTACATACTGAGCTTATTTCCTCTTGTTTTCTGTTGGAGATGGAAAACTACCTGGCACCCTCTTCTTAGTAATATAACTCACTTGAAAGGCCTTTTGGTCACCAGGACTTTTTTTCATTCTCAGCCTGATTTTCCCTCGATTTTCTTACCTCATGCATCTGCTTTGTGTTTTATTTTGTTTCAGGCATACCATGAAGTTCCCTACACAACGTCCTTTACCTTGGCCAAACAGTTGTCCTTTTATAAGATCCGTACCATTGCCCCAGGCAAGACTCACACAGCTGCTATTGATGGTAAGTTGATTTACAACTGTATCACATGCCTTAGTAGCTGAGCCTCTTTTATTCTATCAGGTATTAGGTTTTCTTTATATGTATGTCATCCCGATTTCCCCTGAAAATCTAGTATTATTTCATTAATGTATTCAGGTACATATTTTTATTGATAATTATTATAAATGCATAATAAATACATCCTTTTATGAGAACACCACACCTATGATTCCAGACATCTGTTGTCTCTGATTAGCACCTTTTATAAGTATTCTAAGGTAGTACTCATTTTTCTTACTAAAAATACAGTACTGGAGAGAGAATACAATATCGAGTCGCTGACTGGATCTAATTGGTTATAGTGCCTAGATACTGTATTTGTCCTAGGTCCAGGATCATGTGGCTAGTTTTGTATTTGTATATTCTAACAACCGGAAGCTAATCCATGAAGTCTGCTTGGCTGCATCTTCTCTGGGTTCCAGGACTCATTTGTGCCTTGTTATTTCTTTTTGCTTCTCTCTCAGAGCGAGGCCGGCTGCTGACCTTTGGCTGCAACAAGTGTGGGCAGCTGGGCGTTGGGAACTACAAGAAGCGTCTGGGAATCAACCTGTTGGGGGGACCCCTAGGTGGGAAGCAAGTGATCAGGGTCTCCTGCGGTGATGAGTTTACCATTGCTGCCACTGATGGTGAGTCTGTACATATCATTTCAAGCTTTCTGGACACATGGCTGTGTTTCAGTTCTTGGCTGGGAAAGAAATGGACTAGTTATTTGTATAGCTGAATTGTGGATGTACTTTTTTATTTGTATTAAATTGGTGGCCGGTTATATATATTGAGCTTTATTAACTTTTCATGTGTTCAACATAGTGACTGTTTTTAAAGGCCAGATTTCTAGATAATGATAGGTTAATGTTCTACATTCCTCCTTTTTTCATTTCAGCTTTCGCTTTTTTGGTAAAATGTTATAAGAATTATTAAGTACTTCTATATAACTTGCCCAGTATCTTGTTGATTGATTTCAGTAAACATTGATTGGGTAGCTGGAGAGAACAGCATATTTTCTCTGTTGGCTGGGGTCACCTGTACTGCAGTGATGTCCATAGGGACTGCTAAGGTTTGAAGGGCTGCTTTCCTCTATATTATGTATCTCTCAGATTTCTGAGTTGGTCTAATTGATTTTTCTCCTCTCTTTTCTCTGAGACGATTTTTTTTTTTTTTTCGTTTTTTGAAACAGAGTTTCGCTCTTGTTGCCCAGGCTGGAGTGCAATGGTGCAATCTCGGCTCATCACAGCCTCTGCCTCCCAGGTTCAAGCGATTCTCCTGCCTCAGCCTCCTGAGTAGCTGGGATTACAGGCATGCGCCACCACACCCGGCTAATTTCTGTATTTTTAGTAGAGACGGGGTTTCTTTATGTTGGTCAGCTGGTCTCGAACTCCCAACCTCAGGTGATCCGCTTGCCTCGGCCTCCCAAAGTGCTGAGATTACAGGCGTGAGCCATTGTGCCTGGCCTTTTTTTTTTTTGAGATGGAGTCTTGCTCTGTTGCCCAGCCTAGAGTACAATGGCACGATCTTGGCTCACTGCAACCTCCACCTCCCGGGTTCAAGTGATTCTTGTGCCTCAGCCTCCTGAGTAGCTGGGACTGCAGGCACAAACCACCACGTCCAGCTAATTTTTGTATTTTTAGTACAGACAGGGTTTCACCATGTTAGCCAGGCTGGTCTCGAACTCCTGACCTCATGATCTGCCCACCTCGGCCTGCCAGAGTGCTGGGATTATAGGTGTGAGCCACCGCACCTGGTCCTCTGTGGCTATTTCTTTCCGCAGTATTGTCTGGTTCCTCACTCCTCTTCTTTTTTTTTTTTGAGACACAATCTCACTGTTGTCACCCAGGCTGGAGTGCAGTGGCACGATCTCAGCTCACTGCAACTACCGCCTCCCAGGTTCAAGCGATTCTCCTGCCTTAGCCTCCTGAGTAGCTGGGATTACAGGCACTCGCCACCATGCCCAGCTAATTTTTGTATTTTTAGTAGAGATAGGGTTTTGCCATGTTAGCCAGACTGGTCTTGAACTCCTGACCTCAGATGATCCACCCGCCTTGGCCTCCGAAAGTGCTGGGATTATAGGCGTGAGCCACCGCGCCTGGTCACTCCTTCTCTTCTGTACTGCTGCTGTTGCTATCCTACATTCCCTTCCTTCTTTGCTTGCTTTTTTCCTCTTTTTTCTTTTTCCTGTGTCATCATCTGAACTTCTAAATTTTTGTAGCCACTTTTTTCACTTGACTGGTAACAACTCACATTTCATTTTGTCTCTTTTTTTTTTTGAGACCGAGTCTTGCTCTGTCACCTGGGCTGGAGTACAGTGGTATGATCTCGGCTCAGTGCAGCCTCCACCTCCCGGGTTCAAGTGCTTCTCCTGCCTCAGCCTCCCAAGTAGCTGGAATTACAGGCGTGTGCCACCATGCCCAGCCAATATATTTCATCTTCTTATCTTTTGACTCATCAACTTTTTTGTTGTTGCTTGTGCTCTGAGATATCCTTGTTTTCTTTTGGTCCATGCCTGTTCTGTACTCATGAGGGGTCTCAGGGATATTGTCAATGAGGTGATCTGTTACCATATTTAAATAAACCAGCATTCAGAACAGCACATTAACTCTCTCTGCTTGTCCCAAAATAAGGGACTTTAAGGAGCAAACTGTTTAGGTCAGACTTGGATAAATGGAAACGTTACACAGGACAGTCAGGATGTCACTGAAGATAAATTTAGTGCAGCAACTGCAGTAGCACTTTCTGACAGGGCTTCAGAGAGCTCATGTTTCTTGAATAGATCTGTGTAGTTCATGACTTTAACTTCAGAATGAGGAATGTAAATTTGGATTCTGTGGCTGGGCATATTACCTCTTGATGTTCCTATACTCCTCTGAACTGTACTTGATGGCCTCATTCATGTCCAAGTCCTCTTTTAGGCTCTAGGAATATAGAAATGAGTCTCAGAAAACCCCTGCTTTCAAGGAGCTCACACTCTAGTAGAATAGGGGACTAGCACAGGCAGGTGTTAGGTGCTATAATAGCAGCAGCCTAGTCTTCTAAGTCCTGGAGTACCCCAAGGCTCACTTCTCTCTCCAAAGTGAGCTCGTTCCCTTAAATTCCCCCTATACATTGACTGCTTTATATCACCAGGCTTGACCTTCAGACTCATTTATTCAACAGCTCCTCAACTTGATGTCTAAATTTAGGGTGGGCCATATAACCCAGTTATCTTAGACCAATCCTGATTCATGCCTTCATGCCTGTTGTCCTGGCTTAATGATTAATAGCCACCCTGTTTCATTTTTTTTTTTAAAGCCTGATTTGGATAAGAAGTTATAGGCATCTCAGACAAACTTAGTATACTCAAAATCAAACTTCTGATTTTCTGCCCAGATCTGTACCTCCTGCAGCCTTCCTGTCTCAGTAAATGGCAACTTCCTCCTACACTCCACATCCCATCCATATTGGTTATCTTCAGAATAAATCCAACCACTTCTCACCATCTCCACTACAACTGGTCTCCCTGCTTCCATCCTTGCTCCCCTGCCATCAGTTCTCTTCAGTAGACGGAGGGATTCTCTTAAATAACTACTGCTCAAAACCTCCAGTGGTTTCCTCTATCAGTCAGTAAGTGCCAGAGTCATCACAGTGGCCCGACTGGCCCTATGTGAGCAGGACCTCAGCCACCTCCTGACCCCTTCTGTTATCCCGTCCCTTCCTTTACTTTGTTCTAGCTGCAGGGGTCTCCTTGTTCCTTGTTTGTGCTGCTGACATTACTTTTGCTGTTGCTGTTCTCTCTGCCTGGAAACTCTTCCTCGCTCCAGTAGATCTCTGTTCAAGTGTCAGAACTCCTCTGACCTACCCTATCTAAAATAATGATATCCCACCCCACTGTTACTCTTTGTTTCCACTTATTTTTCTCCACCATTTATCTTCATAGCATTTATCACCACCTTAAATATTAGGTGTATATTTATTATTATCAGTCTCCCCTACTAGAATGTCAGTTCCACAGGGCAAGGACTTGGTTTTGTTCACTGCTCTATCACCCCATGCAGTACCTGTCATGAAATAGATGTTCAGTCACTGTTTGAATGAATGGCCAATAAAAAGTTGTTGAAGAAAAAGGTGAATGATTGGATGAATGAATGAATGAATGGCAGTACATAGGAAGAGTGGGCATTTTTATCCGAGTGGAATCAGGAAGAGTTTAGGCTTTATATAGGAGAATAAACAGCTTTCCCTTGTTTAGTACATAGTGGGAAGTCTTTCCAGCTCTAGGATATAAAGATGGGGAACCCGGAGAATTGGGAAGCCAGTGTTCTGTTAAATGGTCTGCTGTTTAACTTTTTTCCTAGATAATCACATTTTTGCCTGGGGCAATGGTGGTAATGGCCGCCTGGCAATGACCCCCACAGAGAGACCACATGGCTCTGATATCTGTACCTCATGGCCTCGGCCTATTTTTGGATCTCTGCATCATGTCCCGGACCTGTCTTGCCGTGGATGGCATACCATTCTCATTGTTGGTAAGAGTTTCATATGTCTGGGGTTGGGATGGCTTTGACAGAGGATGGACCCACATCTGAGTACTGTTAGTCACATTGTTGGAAACAGAAATGTCCTGAAGAAGCCATTTCTGTAAGTCTTGTAATGGTCAAGGATGCCATGCCTAGTGGTGGGAACAGAACATTGTCATTTCCTGGAGCTTTGCTATCTGCCATCTCTTGATTATTTTTTAATATAAGTTTGGGCTCTGCCTCCCCCCTTAGAATTGATTTTTTTGGTTGTTTTTTTGTCTTTTTTTTGAGTTGGAGTTTCACTCTTTTCGCCCAGGCTGGAGTGCTATGGTGTGATCTCGGCTCACTGCAACCTCCGCCTCTTGGGTTCAAGCAAATTCTCTTGCCTCAGCCTCCCAAGTAGCTTGGACTATAGGTGCCTACCACCACGCCTGACTAATTTTTGTATTTTTGGTAGAGACGGGGTTCCACCACGTTGGCCAGGCTGGTCTAGAACTCCTGATCTCAGGTGATCCACCTGCCTCGGCCTCCCAAAGTGCTGGGATTACAGGCGTGAGCCACCGTGCCTGGCCCTAGAATTTGTTACTTCTAATCATCCACCAATTAATTTGTTGTCTGTGCTCATGCTTTCATGAGAAACATTCAGTACATCCTTTAAAAGAAACTTTAAATTATAAGCACTTTCTGCATAAAGATTACTTTGTTATGAACTACTTTATAAATGCCTGTGTAAGGGTTTATAAGTCTACTTTTAGATCAGTGGTTTGCAACCTTAGCAGCACATACATTAGAATCCTTGAGAAGCTTTTTTTTTTTTTTTTTTTGAGACGAAGTCTCGCTCTGTCGCCCAGGCTGGAGCGCAGTGGTGCAATCTCAGCTCACTGCATCCTCCCAGGTTCAAGCGATTCTCCTGCCTCAGTCTCTCGAGTAGCTGGGACTAGAGGAGTGTACCACCACACCTGGCTAATTTTTGGATTTTTTAGTAGAGATGGGGTTTCACCATATTAGCCAGGCTGGTCTTGAACTCCTGACCTCATGATCTGCCTGCCTCGGCCTCCCAAAGTGCTGAGATTACAGACATGAGCCACTGAACCCGGCCAAGAAGCTTTTAAGAATACCACGGTCCAGACCCTATCCCTGACCAATTAAATCAGAATCTCTGGGGTGGAACCTACGGACCTATGCAATGTTACTTCCTTTTTTTAAATTTTGAGACAGAGTCTCACTCTGTTACCCAGAGTAGAGTGCAGTGGCACAGACACAGCTCACTGTAGTTTCGCTCTCCCAGGCTCAATTGATCCTCTCACCTGAGCCTCCCAAGTAGCTGGGACTACAGGCCAGTGCCACCACACCTGGCTAGCTTTGTATTTTTTTTTAGAGATTAGGTTTTGCCATGTTGCCTAGGCTGGTCTCAAACACATGGTTACTTTTTAAAACTTCCCAGGTGATTCCAGTGACCAGCCAAGGCAGACAGTTGCTAATGTAGATAGTGAATATACTTAGAATAGCAAGTGGTGCTTAGCTTATGATACTAATTCCTAAAACTGTAAGTTATAGTTCTAAAGTTATCTGGAGTCAAGGAGAGCAATTATCTCCCTATCCTAGTCTTCTCTCATTTTTCTTGCCTATATCAGTATACAGTGCTTACCTACCAAATATTTTTTCTCAGAGAAAGTATTGAATTCTAAGACCATCCGTTCCAATAGCAGTGGCTTATCCATTGGAACTGGTAAGTACCAATGTTTCAGGTACCAGTGGTTTTCTGAAGTGTGGGTCTTTTGGTTAGATTCCATGTAGACTCCAAAACCCAAAGGAAAATGGGAAATGTCTTTGGGAAGTGAGGAATACAGTGGTTAAGAGAGATCATATTTTGTTTGGTTTTGCAGTAAGTTATAACTTTTACATTGTGGTCAGAGAGACAGTACATCATCTTTGCCTCCAACGCATATGCAAGTAATTAAGCAGCTTGCCCAGTACTGTAATATGACTTATGTATTATTCCTTTCCTTACTATTCTAGGGGGTAATGAGTCCTCTACTTCCACGGTATTCCCAGGGGTATTCCAGTCTAAAGAAATAGTTCACCAAAACAGGCACTCAGAATAAAACTCGGCTAAACTTTCAGTGTGGTTAGGAGAATCATCCCAAAGATCTCTGATAGATTTCCTTTGACTGCTGTCTTCATGGTTCTCTATTATTGGGGACCATGCCAGGAAATTGAATCTATTTTCCTTTTTGGTTTTCTACCTGCCAGAGTCCCTGTAGTCTTTGATGTCTCAGAACCAGGATTCTGATTTATTTTATTTATTTATTTTTTTTGAGGCACAGTCTTGCTCTGTCATCCAGGCTGGAGTGCAATGGCACAATCTCGGCTCACTGCATCCTCTGCCTCCCAGGTTCAAGTGGTTCACCTTCCTCAGCCTCCCAAGTAGCTGGGATTACAGGCATGCACCACCACACTCAGCTATTTTTTGTATTTTTAGTAGGTTTGGCCAGGCTGGTCTCAAACTCCTGGCCTCAAGTGATCTGCCCACCTCAGCCTCCCAAAGTGCTGGGATTACAGGCATGAGCCACCATGCCCAGCCCAGATTCTGATATTGTTTGGAATCAAAACACATAAACACCCAGAATAAAAGCAGATTAAAACTGGGCACAGTGGCACAGCCGTTAGTCCCAGGTACTCAGGAAGCTGAGTCAGGAGGATTACTTGAGGCCAGGAGTTCAAGGTTACAGTGCACTATCATTATGCCTATGAATAGCCACTGCAATCCGGCCTGGGCAACATAGCAAGACCCTATCTCGAATGAATAAATAAATACATAAACAATCGGTCAATCAAACAGATTAAACCTCCATAAAGAAACAGCTGAAAACATGATCTAGACTTGTTGAACTTCAGTTTACACATATACACTGACTTATTACACCATATTATATATAGTTAAGTAGCCCATTGCTTGGCATCTCTGTTTATGTATATTAATATCTGTCAAAACTGACTAAAGATCTTTCGCTAAGCACAGCAGTTCCACTACAAGTTTGTTTTGCTAGAACAGTATTTAAAGGAAAAACATAAAATTAAAAGCAAATGTCCATTGGTGGGAAGATGTAAACTCGAGGAAGAGCAGGGATTTTTGTCTTTTTTATTTATCAATTTTATCTACTTCCCTAGAACAGTGCCTGGCAAATGGTAAATGCTCAGTAACTATTTGTTGATTAAATGCGTTGTAACCATCCATTGGAGTGAAAGTGAACATCTCCAAATATTTCCATAATGTGAAATGTAAAAAGCAAGTTGCAGCAGACTACATGACTTTTTATAAAGTTTAGAAACAAGTAAAATAGGCTGGGTGTGGTGGCTCACGCCTGTAACACCAGCACTTTGGGAGGCCAAGGCAGGCAGATCACAAGGTCAGGAGATTGAGAGTATCTTGGCCAACATGGTGAAACCCTGTCTCTACTAAAATACAAAAAAAAATTAGCCAGGCATGGTGGTGCACACCTGTAGTCCCAGCTACTCGGGAGGCTGAGGCAGGGGAATCGCTTAAACCTGGGAGGCAGGGGTTGCAGTGAGCCACGATTGCGCCACTGTACACCAGCCTGGCGAAAGAGTGAGACTCCATCTCAAAAAAAATAAATAAAAGTAAAATGAATAGTAATGTATTATTTAAGGATGCATAAAGGCGATAAAGTTTTTAAGAAGAAATGATAAATATAAAATTAAACAGAATGGTTTCATCTGGGTAGGAGGCCAGAGAAGGAAGGAATTCACAAGGCAAATACAGTGATATAGGTAATGCTCTAGTTCAGCAGTGTCCAGTAGATCTTTTTGCAACAATGGAAATGTTCCATATCTGTGCTGTTCAGTATAGTAGCTACCAGCTTTCTGTGGCTATTGAGCACTCCAGAGAGTGGCTTGTGTGACTAAGGAACTGAATTTTTAATTCTCTTTAAGTTTAAGTGGGCACATACGGCTAGTAACTCATATTGAATAGTGCAATTCTAGTTCTAGTGGCAAATAGACCTATGTTTATTGTTAGGCATGAAAATTTACACATATGTTAAAGTAGTCCTAGGTATATCTAAAATGCAGCATAATCTTAAAAAGCCATTTAAAACAAAAAGTAAGCTTCAGAACTCACTTTGGTAACTATAGTTCTGCTGCTTCCGTAGGATCTCAGCATGACCCAGTTAGTCCCCAGGCCAGCACAGCAGGTGATAATTAACCCTTCTTTACATTTAGCCTCAGAAAATACCAGGCATCAGAACAAGGATCCCTGAGGAGTAAGAGAAAAAAAAAAAGAAAATGCCAGGCAATTTTTTTTAACTTTGACAGATTAATCTTCTTAATTATATTTTTCTTTGGCCCATATTAAAATTCAGTTTCATTTCCTGACCACACATCAGCTAGTCTTCATTAAGGTTGCTTGGAATATGCTGTATGATATGAAAGAATCAGCCATTATATTATAAAAATTGATACAGATAGTCATCAGGGAATGTAATATTCACATTAAATTTTGAAGAATTGGCCGGGCGCAGTGGCTGACGCCTGTAATCCCAGCACTTTGGGAGGCCGAGGCGGGTGGATCACTTGAGGTCAGGAGTTCAAGGCCAGCCTGGCCAACATGGCGAAACCCTGTCTTTACTGAAAATACAAAAATTAGCCAGGCATGGTGGCGGGCACCTGTAATCCCAGCTACTCAGGAGGCTGAGGCAGGAGAATCACTTGAAGCCAGGAGGCGGAGGTTGCAGTGAGCCAAGATCGTGCCACTGCACTCTAGCCTGGATGACAGGATGAAACTATGCCTCAAAAAAAAAAATTGCCGGGTGCAGTGGCTCACGCCTGTAATCCCAGCACTTTGGGAGGCCAAGGTAGGTGGATCACCTGAGTTCGAGACCAGCCTGGCCAACATAGTGAAACCCCGCCTCTACTAAAAATACAAAACTTAGCTGGGCATGGTGGTGTGTGCCTGTAATGCCAGCTACTCGGGAGGCTGAGACAGGAGAATTGCTTGAACCTGGGAGGCAGAGGTTTCAGTGAGCCAAGATCGGGCCACTGCACTCCAGCCTGAGCAACAGAAGCTAGACTCGGTCTCAAATAAAAAAAAAAAAAGTTGAAGAATTCAACATTCAGATTTTCCCCGGACAGGGAGTTAATGGTAAGTTTATCTGGCAACTTTAAGAGGAGTTTGGCTCAAATATTAAAGACCTTTTTATATAAGATAAGTGTCTATGGAGGATGCTGGAATCTGAATGTATTTCTTAAAGAAGCGGAGTAAGCATGGGTGCTAGATTTGGTGGGCTGTGGTTGGGGGGGATTGTTTGGTAATGCTTTTAGAATATTGATAACCTGCTATGGATACAAGATAAACAAAGTTGGTAAATGGAAGTGAATTATCATTATGAGCATCCTGATATACAAATACAACTATACAAAATTACAAAACATAGTTTGTATGAAAAACAAAAATTTAGTCCCTAACATTTGGCTTGCACTGTTGCCATTGCACTTCATGCAGCTTATAGGCACCTTTCCAGGGTAAGTAGGGTTGTCAGATGGTAAATCTGTCTTGCTGCATAGCAAAGCTGTCTATTTCTGTGCTGTATATCTGTCAGTGTTTCAGAGCTCTAGCCCGGGAGGAGGCGGCGGGGGCGGCGGTGGTGAAGAAGAGGACAGTCAGCAGGAATCTGAAACTCCTGACCCAAGTGGAGGCTTCCGAGGAACAATGGAAGCAGACCGAGGAATGGAAGGTTTAATCAGTCCCACAGAGGCCATGGGAAACAGTAATGGGGCCAGCAGCTCCTGTCCTGGCTGGCTTCGAAAGGTAATTCCTTTGGAAGAAGTAACTTGGATAAAATATGTGGCCCTTTGCAGGAACTAGAAAGAGCTGTCAGGGTCTCTCAGTTTTCCAAGTACCTAGTAAACTGTTGTGCATCCTGAATCCAGCCTTCTGATTTCTACCTGGAAAGAAATTGCCTAATCACTAATCCTTTTTTCTTTCCAAAAAGATAAAAAATGTTCTCATACCGTTGTTACTTAAGTGAATATATTATAAGTTACTATAACCTACCTTGATGGCAGTTTTTGTAGTACATGTATATAAAGATTAAGCTTACAGATTTTATACTGTCATTTATAGAAATGGAATATTGGAGCAATTGGAATGCCTTACAATAGGAAAATGGTTGATGGAAGTTGAGATACAGAAAGTAAAAATGTTGGATTGGGCACAGTGGCTCATGCCTATAATTCCAGCACTTTGGGAGGCTAGGATCACTTGAGCCTAGGAGCTCAAGACCAGCTTGGGCAACACAGCAAGACCTTGTCTGTACCAAAAATTTTAAAAATTAGCCGGGTGTAGTAGTGTGCACCTATAGTTCCAGCTACTCAGGAGGCTGAGGCAGGATGATCACTTGAACCTGGAAAGTTGAGGCTGAAGTGAGCCGAGCTGTGCCATGATTGTACCACTGCAATCCAGGCTGGGTGACAAAGCAAAACCCTGTTCAAAAAAACAAAAAGTAAGAATGTAAGAATGTTGAAGTATATTTATTTTCATGGAAAGTTACTCACAACATATGGCTATGCAGAAGAGGATGATACATCTGTATGATCTCATTCTTTTAGGAAATATGTAACACACAAAAGAATGTCAACAAGACCATGTATTGACAGTTTTTAAAGTGGTTGTCTGTAAGTGATGGAATTGCTGGTGAATTTTATTAGTTTCCTTTGCCCATTTGTATTTTCTCATTTTCTACAGTAAATATTTATGGTTTGTGAAATTTTAAATTTTTTACCAAAAAAAAAAAAAAAAGACCGAGCATGATGGCTCCCACCTGTAATTCCAGCACTTTGGGAGGCCAAGGCAGGAGGATTGCTTGAGCCCAGGAGTTTGAGACCAGCCTAGACAACATAGGGAGACCCCATCTCTATAAAAATTAAAAAAAAAATAAGGCCAGGGCCAGGCACGGTGGCTCACGCCTGTAATCCCAGCTCTTTGGGAGGCCAAGGCGGGAGGATCACCTGAGGTCAGGAGTTTGAGAACAGCCTGGCCAATCATGGTGAAACCCCATCTCTACTAAAAATACAAAAATTAGCTGGGCAAGGTGGCTCACGCCTGTAATCCCAGCACTTTGGGAGGCCGAGGCGGGCGGATCACAAGGTCAAGAGATCAAGACCATCCTAGCCAACATGGTGAAACCCCATCTCTATTAAAAATACAAAAATTAGCCGGGCGTTGTGGCGCATGCCTGTAGTCCCAGCTGCTCAGGAGGCTGAGGCAGGAGAATCGCTTGAACCCAGGAGGTGGAGGTTGCAGTGAGCCGAGATTGCGCCACTGCACTTTGGCCTGGTGACAGAGTGAGACTCCGTCTCAAAAAAAAAAAAAATTAGCTGGGCATGGTGGCACACACCTGTAATCCCAGCTACCTGGGAGGCTGAGCCAGGAGAATCACTTGAGCCCAGGAGGCGAAGGTTGCAATGAGCCGAGATCGCACCACTGCAGTCCAGCCTGGGCGACAGAGTGAGACTCCATCTCAAAAAATAAATAGATAAATAAATAAGGCTGGGCGAGGTGGCTCACACCTGTAATCCCAGCACCTTGGGAGGCCAAGGCGGGCAGATCACTTGAGGTCAGGAGTTTGAGACCAGCCTGGCCAACATGGTGAAACTCTGTCTCTACTAAAAATACAAAAAATTAGCCAGTTGTGGTGGTACATGCTTGTAATCCCAGCTACTTGGGAGGCTGAAGTAGGAGGACCACTTGAACCTGGGAGGTGAAGGTTGCAGTGAGCCAAGATTGTGCCACTGCACTTCAGCCTGGTGACAGAGTGAGATTCTGTCTCAAAAAAATAATAATAATTAGCCGGGCATGGTGGCACATGCCTGTGGTCCTAGCTACTCAGGAGGCTGATGTGGAAGGATTATTTGAGTCCCAAAGGTCAGGACTACAGTGAGTCATGGTTGCGCCACTGCACTCCAGCCTGGGCAACAGAGCAAGACCCTGTTTCAAAAAAAAATCTGTAGGTTTAAAGCTCCCTGTCTAATAAGACTAAACTTGCTAGTGATTTGAGGAGCGTGAACAGAGGAAGCAGCATGCTGTTCTGTCTGCACCTTTAGCCTCAGCTTTCAGCAGTGTGGCAGCCAGCCTCACTGACACTTCCTTGGAGCGTCCCAGCTCACTGAATAGCCTGTGTAGAATAAGCGTGTTGGAGTGACACACCAGAAACTCCAGCCTGTGTTCTTTGAGTTTGCCTTTGCATCACCGTTTCTCTGATGAAGGGGTGGCAGTTTGTTCACAGGTAGGCTGTGATATGTTGTTAACCACAACTGTCTTGCCCACTAGAGGGTGCTGAAGTCATGAGAGAGGGAAAACTATAGCAAAAAGAAGGGAATTTGGGAGGAAGCAAATACTGCAAACAGACTAATGAGATTCTTTCTCATATACATAGGAGCTGGAAAATGCAGAATTTATCCCCATGCCTGACAGCCCATCTCCTCTCAGTGCAGCGTTTTCAGAATCTGAGAAAGATACCCTGCCCTATGAAGAGCTGCAAGGACTCAAAGTGGCCTCTGAAGCTCCTTTGGAACACAAACCCCAAGTAGAAGCCTCGGTAACTGAGCTTTTTGCCTTTGAATCACAACTAGGTAAACAGTCACTGCAAGCTCTGCCTGGTTCTTCCGGCCTTGCTCTAGCTTTTGGGTTTCAGCTGCCCTGCATCAACTCATTATACTGTCTATTCAGCAGTACTTAAAGCCTCAACCCAAGACTAAACTGAGTTGCCTTAGAAAGGTATTTACCCTTCCACATTTCTGACAGGCTAACACCTTTCTAAAGGGATTGTCTTTTCCCTCTGCCTCAGAAATACCAAAATTCAAATTCAGTTTTTCATGACACTGGCAGGGTGGGTTAGAGGCTCTAAATATAAGAAAGAAGTAATACTGGTAGTCTAGTGAGGAAGCAACACATGTACACCTAACCTTGGTAAAAATGACATTGTGGTAAATACCTCAGTAAAACTATAAGCCAAGGTCATGAAACTTTTTCTATAAAAGGCTACATAATTATTTTAGACTTTTCCTATTAAAGGCCACATAGTAATTATTTTAGACCATTTTAGACAGAAATGTGTACAGCCTCTTTTGCAACTACTCAACTCTGACATTGTAGCACAAAAAGCAGCTTCAAGTAATACATAATGAATGGGCATCCTTGTGTTCCAATAAAATTGTATTTACAAAAACAGGCAGTGGGCCAGAATTGGCCCATGGGCTATTTGTTGAACCCTCCTATAAAAAAAGTACAGTAGAAAAGAGAAAAATCCAGACTAGGATCATCAGAAAGCTTCCCAGAAGAGGTAATAATACCTTTGAAACTTCAAGGGGAATGTTTTAATTTCTCTGTCAGTTCACCTTCTTAAATTGTGTTGGTGGTCCTGTTTACTGACCACCTCTCAGATCTTTTCTAAAGTGTGATTCACTGCATATCATGAATATTGATCCTTCGGGTCTGTGATCTGAAAGACTTGTTCCAAACCAAATCATGCTTTTCCCTACTTCAGCATTTTAAATGAGAAGATACCAAGGTGCTTTAAAATTTTTCACAAAGTCCTCCAAAATAGATGATTGGTCTCCCACCTTGGCCTAATGGGGACTGAGGCAGAGAGTTCACTTTCCATGTTATGTCAGTGCCCATCGCTGTTATAATCCTAGCATTTCTGTTTCTCTTACATATATTCATGTGTATATATGATTTATCTTGTTAATTTAAAAGTAAAATCTGATTGCACTTAGAGGAAGTTTGGATTGAGGAGCTATGACACCTGGGCAGAACCTCCTGCAATCTCCTTCTTGTCTCTCTAGTCACCTCGGCTGAATCCTGCAGTAACCTGTGCTGGAAAGGGAACACCACTGACTCCTCCTGCGTGTGCGTGCAGCTCTCTGCAGGTGGAGGTTGAGAGATTGCAGGGTCTGGTGTTAAAGTGTCTGGCTGAACAACAGAAGCTACAGCAAGAAAACCTCCAGATTTTTACCCAACTGCAGAAGTTGAACAAGAAATTAGAAGGAGGGCAGCAGGTGAGAGCATTAAAAGAATAATCCAGTTTCTAAGCCTGTTTTGAAGAATCACAGAAACAAAACACGAAGTACTGAAATAGACTTGTTCCTTTGCAGGTCCTTACTTTTTTTTTGAGACGGAGTCTCACTCTGTTGCCAGGCCAGAGTGCAGTGGTCCTATCTTGGCTTACTGCAACCTCCGCCTCCCGGATTCAAGCAATTCTCCTGCCTCAGCCTCCCGAGTAGCTGGGACTACAGGTGTGCACCACCATGCCTGGCTAATTTTGGTATTTTTAGTAGAGACAGGGTTTCACCATGTTGGCCAGGATGGTCTCGATCACTTGACCTCGTGATCCACCCGCCTCAGCCTCCCAAAGTGCTGGGATTACAGGCGTGAGCCACTGCGCCTGGCCGATCCTTAGCTTTTAATGATACCATTTTTGTAATTATATTCCCAGAAGCCTTGGGCCTTGTTCAGGCACCTAGATTGAATCATTTTCATCACTTGCATTGCTTTTTCTTAGTGTATGTTTTTTCTTTTACAATGCTTAATTACATACCTCTGAAAATACAGACATTCTCCTGAACAACCACAATACTATAACCACACCTAAAAAAATTAATACTAGTATTGTCAATTCTCATCTAGTATCCAGCTGATACCTCAATTTTCCCAGTTTTCCCCACAAAAATGTCCTTTATAACCATTTTTTATCAGACTAGAATCCAGTCAAGAATCCCACATTATATGTATGTCTCATTTCTTTTCATCTAAAACAGCTCCCTCCACCACCATCACCTTTTTTAAATTATTTTATTTTTATTTTTATTTATTTTTATTTTTTTGAGACAGTCTCACTCTGTTGCCCAGGCTGGAGTGCAGTGGCGTGATCTCGGCTTACTGCAACCTCCACCGCCCGGGTTCAAGTGATTCTTCTGCCTCAGCCTCCCGAGTAGCTGGGACTATAGACGCTTACCACCATGCCCAGCCAATTTTTGTATTTTTAGTAGAGATGGGATTTCACCATATTGGCCAGGCTGGTGTCAAAACTCCTGACCTCGTGATCCACCTGCCTCGGCCTCCCAGAGTGCTAGGATTACAGGTGTGAGCCACTGTGCCAGGCCTTATTTATGTATTTATTTTGAGACAGGGTCTTGCATTGTCACCAAGGCTGGAGTGCAGTGGCACAAACATGGATCACTGCAGCCTTGACTTCCCAAGCTCAAGTGATTCTCTCACCTCAGCCCCCCAAGTAGCTGGAACTACAGGCATGTTCCACCATGCTCTGCTTCACCTTTTAAAAAAATACTTTCATGACATTGACTTGTTGAAGAAACCAGGGCAGTTGTTCAACAGAATGTCCCACATTCTAGATTTGTCTTGTTTTCTCAGGGTGTTGTCTAACTTGTTTTTCTGTCACCCTGTCTTTTCTGAAAACTGGAAGTTTAACCTAAGGCTTGATTAGATTCACATTAAACATTTTTAGTGAAAATACTTCAAAGGTGATGCTGCTTGCATTATTTTTCGAGAGCCATGCTATTGTTTTATATAGAGGGAAGTAGAAACAGAGAAATAGGGTTAGGCCCTTGGCTTTGCCATTTGCCAGCTGTAGGTGTTTGGGCTACTTTGTTTTCTCTGAGCCCTGGTTTCTCACCTGAAAGAAAATAATAGACACCTTGTATGGTTCTTTGGAGGATTAAATGAACTAATGTTTATGAAATTACTTTAGAAAATAATATACAGGCTGAGCACGGTGGCTCACACCTGTAATCCCAGCACTTTGGGAGATTGCTTGAGCCCAGGAGTTCGAGACCAGCCTGGGCAACCTGGTGAAACCCCATCTCTACCAAAAATAAAAACTAACTGGGCATGATGGCACACGCCTATAGTCCCAGTTATTCAGGAGGCTGAGGTGGGAGGATCACCTGAATCTGGGGAGGTCAAGGCTGCAGTGATCCGTGATCACACCACTGCACTTCGGCGTAAGCAACAGAGCAAGACCCTGTCTCAAACACACACACACACACACACACACACACACACACACACACACAAGGTAAGATTGGCAGCTATAGCAGGGAGAAGATTGTTTTGCCCAGGACTTTTTCCATTTTAAAACTAAGAGTTCTGCATCCCAGGAAACCCCGCAGTCCTGGACAAACCTGGATAGTTGGTCACCCTACCTGCAGTAAATATAAAGGTATGGACTGTATCTAAAATAGTGCCATGAGCGTCTCACAAGATCGTGGCTACAAATCCTTAGCCACGCCTTAGCCAATGCCTTAGAAGTTGGCATTGAAAATATAGTACTGAACTACTGCTGTGACTAGGTGGCACTGTTGCTAATGTGGAACTGTGTTTTATCCGGACAGGTGGGGATGCATTCCAAAGGAACTCAGACAGCAAAGGAAGAGATGGAAATGGATCCAAAGCCTGACTTAGATTCAGATTCCTGGTGCCTCCTGGGAACAGACTCCTGTAGACCCAGCCTCTAGTCTCCTGAGCCTATAGAGCCCCCAGGAGACTGGGACCCAAAGAACTTCACAGCACACTTACCGAATGCAGAGAGCAGCTTCCCTGGCTTTGTTCACTTGCAGAAAAGGAGCGCAAGGCAGAGGCTCTGAAGCACTTTCCTTGTACATTTGGAGAGTGGCATTGCCTTTTAGATAGGATCTAGGAGTGATTTTATTGTTTTGGAGAATGGAAGGGCCCCCATGGCCCTGGCTTTGTCATCAGTGACTGCCATAGCAACAGCAGCTCTGTACCTCATCTGTTGATCCCACCTTTGAAGAGGAGACACAGTGCTCACCTTAATTGCGCTGGTAGCAGCTTATATCCCATGTATCATTTTCACCATTGATTGGAAGCTGCCTTGGGAATTCAGTGCCAGGCATTACCCCTCTGGGTGGGAGAGGGAAAAGTGTAAAGTTGGAGTGGGCTGGAGTCAGGTGTGGCCCGCCCAGTGTCCTCTGCAGAGTGGTGAAGTAGTCTGGCCCTCTTGGGAGCCCTGAGTCCAGGAAAATATGTCTGATGGAGTCAATCTAGGGCTTGTTTCAAAAAAGTTCAGTTACTCTGTGCAGCTAAATGCTTTAGGAGGAAAGGTAGGCTTAGGTTGCTTTTCCTCTGAGGGTTGATTGAAATTTCTTCAGTGAGGAATAGAGAAAGGGCAGGACCCTCCTCATCACACAGCTGGTGTTTCAGGCTGTGACCAATGCAGGGTGGGATTTCCTAACTGTGGATGAGGGGATGAGGTGTCTCTGAGGGATGAGGTGTCTCTGAGGGATGAGGTGTCTCAGAGAATTGAGTCCATGGGGCAGTCAGAATAGCCTTAAGAGAAAATCATGAAGGAGAAGAGGTCCTCCTTTAGCTGCCTCTACTTGGTATCTTAGAGAGGGCTTAGAGGGCTCTCAGTCTTCTGCCCGTGAAAAGACTTCTTTGAGCCTCTGCCTTCATGGCTCTTAGGGTTCTGATCTTGATATCAGCAGCCCCAGCCACTTTCTTTCTGTATGTCTAGTCAGTATTTTTCCCCTTTTGGTGTTTTATGAAGCCATGTGATAATGAATGAATCTGTATCATTTTTCCTACCTGAGTGGCCCAAAGCCAGCACCAAACCCTGGGAGTCCCTGAAGCCTAACAGAACAGGTAGAACTTGCAAAAGGAATTTGGCTGAGAGCTCACTTCCTAATCCTGTACTCACTGTGTCTTTGTAGATAGAAACAAGCTAGCTTTACCTAAGAGAAATAGTGTCATAGAAGAACAAAACTTCATATAGAAAGTTCTAGGCAAGTATTTGATGGTTTCCTTAAGGATGTGAGCTTTGTATTTCCACCTAGCCTTGTAAAATGTTCCTGTGGTATTTTGTGTCACACATCCTACCTTTGATGAGTCTCACATCCTACCTTCCTACAAACAGCTAAATTAATTTTGTTTCATTTTCCCCATACCAAAATGTTTGATAATCTTTTCAACATTGTGGGAAGTCCTGTGCAATGGAAATTTTGCCATTTCTCCAAAACTGGTGGCATAAAGGCTGATGCTTGGGGAGAACCCCATTGCTCGGGACAGGCAACTCTGTTCAATGGGATCTTCTTTGGTTTGATGTTCCCATTGTTTTCTCAGTTCTGGGAAGCCTAGTACATTAGTACTAATGTAATCACTGAAACCTTTTCTTGAAATAAGGGAAGCAGCCAAACTTTGATTAAAGTTGCAAGTTCTGGGGACTTGCGGGGGTTGTCATAAACTGTAACAGTGGGTTTTGGTTCAGCATGTAAATGCAACTTTGATTTTCTTGAGGACCGATTGACCTGTCATGTCCCTGTATCCTCATGCTCATCATCTCAGCAGGCCTGAGAGGCTGGGTCAGTTTGGGTGTTCATCATGAGGATTGCTTCTGCCATGGAGCTGATGGACATGGGCAGGTTGCTGAGAAGGTGGGGTGAAAGTGAGTGCCAGGGGTGGGTGAGTGCCCTGGTCTTGTTCATAGGGGAGCCTTTCCCTAGCAGTGGAACGCTGTGGTCATTTTCTCTAGCATATTCCCTTGGGAAGTCTAGATTTGCTATTAATCTGGCTGAGAATCTAAGTTCTGCGCCTTAGAGACAGTTTGCACTTTCCCATATTGTGCCTGGGACAGCCATATGATTTTTTTTCCCACCAAACAAGTATGCAAACAGAAACCAGTTCAAAGGGGGATGGAGTAAAAGATGAGGCAGTAGAAATGCCTTTGAATGGTTTTCTGTAGCTAATTCTCTTTAAATTTTGTCCTGCTTTTTTTCTTTATGCAGTGCTAGGTGTTTTAAGTTTTCTAGTAGTATTGCTTTTGAGTTACAGTATAACCTGAGTTACTCCTCTGCTCTAACATTGTTGCAGAAGAACTAGTTTATTGTTAGCCAGGTTGCTTGAAAGGTTGAGAGTGGAGTGGTCTGGCATTTCTGTTTTAAATAAACATTTAAGCTCTTAATCAGTACTGTGCCTCAGTAAGCCTGTGCATGGACCTTAGTCTCTGGGGATAAAACATCCAGATTCTAGGCCTCCGTGAATCTTTGATTCTGTGAGTCTTTATATAAATAATGTTCTTGGAACAGAAACAATGCAAGGGACATCTGCACAGAAATATTCTTTGCTTCTCTCCAGTTTCTTATTCTTGCCAGCAGAATCACTGCTGCTGCTACAGCTTTTTTCCCAAAAATGTCTAAAAGTGCCGAAAGTGCAGAGGGAGGGAAAAAATGAGCCACTAAAAGAAGGATGATCCTTTCTTGTACCTACCTCCTCAGTCTCAGTGGGGGCCTTTCCAAGTGATAATGCCAGTTTATGGTTTGTAAAACTTTTCCTTCAAAGAGATTGAACTGAATTTGGTCTCCCTGGCATAGCACAGCCAAGTTACAACTTCTCTTGGCTGAGCATTTCACTGAAGTTTAAAGCAAAAGTACACTAAAAAATTTCATTTCACTTGCCATATGTTCACAAACATTCATAATAGAACAATTCAGGGGCAAGAATACATTTTAAATAAATTCATTCACATGAAATCCCTAAACCTCCAAAAAAGTATTCATGATGGTCAGGGCAGAGTGGGCTGTAATCAGGACTATAAAACATGTTCCTAACTGCTGCAAAGCCAAAAATCATTTATTGTTTCAATGATTAACTGTGGAAATAAACACGCTGATCATTAAACCTCACAGAATGATGAACATTAGGGAGAAAAACTCCACTATGTCACATCTCTGTTACCACCTGTGTAGCTGTGGAGAGTGATAAATTGATAATGAAAGCAAACGTTGGCCAGAAGGTGCTGTGCTGCATTACATACATTGCTGTTAAGAAATACTGTCTCGGGCCAGACGCAGTGGCTCAAGCCTGTAATCCCAGCACTTTGGGAGGCCGAGACGGGCAGATCACGAGGTCAGGAGATCGAGACCATCCTGGCTAACACGGTGAAATCCCGTCTCTACTAAAAATACAAAAAAATTAGCTGGGTGTTGTGGCGGGTGCCTGTAGTCCCAGCCACTCTGGAGGCTGAGGCAGGAGAATGGCGTGAACCCAGGAGGCGGAGTTTGCAGTGAGCTGAGATTGCGCCACGGTACTCCAGCCTGGGCGACAGAGTGAGATTCCATCTCAAAAAAAAAAAAAAAATACTGTCTTGGCAGGACAGGCGCGGTGGCTCACGCCTGTAATCCCAGCACTTTGGGAGGCTGAGGTGGGCAGGTCAGGAGTTCAAGACCATCCTGGCTAACACAGTGAAACCCCGTCTCTACTAAAAATACAAAAAATTAGCCGGGCGTGGTGGTGGGCGCCTGAAGTCCCAGCTACTCGGGAGGCTGGGGCAGGAGAATGGCGTGAACCCGGGAGGCGGAGCTTGCAGTGGGCCAAGATCACTCCACTGCACTCCAGCCTGGGTGACAGAGCGAGACTCCATCTCAAAAAAAAAAAAAAAAGAAATACTGTCTCGGCGCATCTGCATACATTTTTAATGAAATGAGTTTCCACGTGAGTTTCCCCATGAAATTTCTCCTATGGTGTAACCTTATGAACTTTAGAATTTATAATGTTTACTTGCACTAAACATTTCTTGGATAAAGTTGTATAAAATACAGACATTAAGAAGCAGCATGCATTTACTGTCATCCTCTGAGCTATCCAGGAAGAAATTCAGATTTTTTTAAAAAAAGGTTCTTATCTCTTCCCAGAGACCAGATCAAGATAAATTTAAAAGATGAAAGATATTTTTTTTTCTTTTTTTTTTTTTGAGATGGAGTCTTACTAGGTCACCAGACTGGAGTGCAGTGGCGCGATCTCAGCTCACTGCAACCTCTGCCTCCTGGGTTCAAGCAATTCTCCTGCCTCAGCCTCCCGAGTAGTTGGGACTACAGGTGTGCGCCACCACGCCCAGCTAATTTTTGTATTTTTAGTAGAGACAGGGTTTCACCATGTTGGCCAGGATGGTCTCGATCTCTTGACTTTGTGATCCACCCACCTCGGCCTCCCAAAGTGCTGGGATTACAGGCATGAGCCACCATGCTCGGCCTTGAAAGATATTTCTCATATAACCAAGGCCTAAACATGTAGAGATTAAAGGGAACACTTAAGGCATTGACTATTGTTTTATTTCTTTAGCAAAATGAGAGCAAATAACTGCTTCCTTTTTAGAAAGCACTCCCCACATATAACAACAATTTGTTCTCTCTGGAGGGCCCTGATCTATGACCTTACTAACATCCAGGGATCCCAAATCCAGGTGCCTGTGGTACCAGGCAGATAAGGTAAAGAAGTGAAGCAGGCCAAGTGAGACTGCAGTGGTCTGGTGCTACCATTCCCATCTGGAGGAGCATCTGATTCTAAACCCCACCCAATTTGTGCCATGCGGGTTGCTGGCCCAGTGTTTCCAGAACTTCCAGTTTTTCAAGAGATGTTCCATATCCCAGTTTTTAAATGTCAGATCATATTATGAATGCTAGGCCAGCCAAATAAAACATCTGTGGAGCAAAGCAATCCACATGTTGCCATTTTGTGACCTTGGCCACAGCTTATTCTTGCCATCTATTGCAATGTACTGGTTTACATTCCCACTTAAAGTGTACATTTCATTGACCTTGCCTAGGGAATGTACCTATTAGGTTAAACATCCATTATCTCTGTGTGAGGTTTCCTTAAGGGGCTAACCATAAAGCTTTATTATGTGATACCTCCTTTCCTTTGGAACAATTAAAAAGAGTGCAAAGAAATGTGTGCTCCTATTTAAATATATAGGATTTTTTTCCCAGCCTGTGTCCTGCAGCTTCACCGCTGAAGCCTTAACTCACATTTCAAATTGGTCTGATCTGTTAGCCCAATTTTTTTTTCTTTTTTTTTTTTTTTTTTTTGAGATGGAGTCTCACTAGGTCACCAGGCTGGAGTGCAGTGGAAATGGAGCAAGAGTGAGTGGCCATTTGTTACTTAGTAAAATAGGATTTTGTTGTCTGTCTAGCCCTGTTCACTAGCTCAAATTGAGCAGTTTTTCTCCAGTATTTTAAACTAACAATTTGAGTTAATACAGAACAGTAATCCTAGGATTTCTATCTGTTGTGCTAACTTCACTCCTATCTGAACTGATAATACTCTCGCAGACATTAACTTATCAGTTCTCTCATTTCACTAGTGTAGGACTCACTCATCTTCTTGTTTAATTTTAAATCTCCAGACCTCACTAATTGAGGGTCTAACTTGTGCTAGGCAATATTCTACACAGAGAAAATTAAAAAGATTTGATCCCTTTCCCTTCAAAGTTTACTCTCTGAAATAGAAGTTGACTATGCTATAATTGCCAAGGGCATGTGACACTGTGCAGTGTCCCAGCTTTGTTTTGTTTTGAGATGGGGTCTTGCTTTGTTGTCGAGGCTGCTCTTGAACTCCTGGCCTCAAGCAGCCCTCCCATTTCAGCCTCCCAAAGTGCTGGAATTATAGGAATGAGCCACCATGACCAGCCTGTCTCAGCTTGCTTTGATGGTAGATTTTGCTGCCTCTAAACAGTCATTTAGCCAAACCGATTTGAAAGTAGAGTGCTACTAACAGCTAAAATGGAGGTTTCTTTCTTAACATATGAAACCCATTAGAAAAGAACAAGTAGAGAGAAGTATAATGTGTTTCCCCCCCAACACCCATCCCTACCCTGTAAAGTACATAAAGATCTTTCCTTTATTACACAGTACACCATAGGGAAGGTTTAGGAGACATTGGTGCCTTAACCTTACATACTTGTATTGGTTTTTGGCCAGGCTCATGCACCAGGGAGACCAAGGATAGATTTCCATTAATAATGCCTTACAGCAAAATTGTATTATCTTTTATAAGAGTTGCTATCTGGGTGATCAGGCCCCTCTGACACCAACACATCCTAATAACTCCAGCTTCTACAAAAGCAAGAGTTAACAGGAACTCTGAACATACACGCAGTGACAAGAAGGCACAACCAGATGCAGGCACTTAACTAGCACAAACCACAAGTCAGACATGCAAGAAGAGAGCTTTAATGGAGCCTGCTCATGACTCTTCAGTGTCTTCACCCATCAATTCTGAGGGAAATAACATAAAGCATACCAGCCCAAGGTTGTAATTTAGTGGGAAGCTGGGGCTTCCTTCTGCCTCCTGCTGCTTAGTAGTGGCTCTCTCCTCACAGATTTTAGCTCTGCAGGCAGATCTGGGAGCTGTTTGATTTCTTTCTGCTTTGCATCAAATTCTACTCCCATTTACTGCTGAAGAGAAGCAAAGCTTTCTGAACTATCCAAAAGTTTCCATTGTTGTCTGCTCAACTATAATGCTTCCTTAGAGGTGGAAGACAGTTCTTGATGGTCTTACACTTGGGAATGTGTTGCTCAGCCACCTTGGGAGCAAAGTGGTGGCTACATTGAGGACACTGAATGTAGTCTGGGTTTTCTGCAGGCAGGATGGTAGGCAAGTGTGAACAGTTTCCACCTTTGGCAGTTACCTGCTGGACCTCTCGAGCCTGGCGGAACGTATGGATAAAAGATTCATGCTTCTATCTCCAGTTGCTCTTCTGAGGAGGTTCAGCCTGTAATGTAAAAGGGAGACTGATCATTCAAGTTGGCACCTATCTCCTTCCTGAGTCTCTTTTAGAATAACAGTAAGAAAATGAAAAGGGTACTAATCTGCAAGGTCAAAGAGAACAGGAAAGGAGCAACAGCGGTAACTGACTTGCCAGCGTTGAGGCAAACCAAGGGCCTGCAAAGGAGGTACTGCTGAGAGGCAAGCCACTTTCCCAACAGAACCTGAGAGGTTCAGTGCTTGGAAGTACCCGATAGTGGAAAGTAAGGAGGTACATGATTGAAAACAAGTAGGACCCCACGGCTCCTCCCACCTTATGCATCCAAGTGTTCAACACCCAAGCACACTCACAGAAGAGCAAGGATTTATTCTCTGGAGAAATTGAACCAGACAGATTTCTGACTCAGGAAATCTAGACACGTGGAACTGGGTTAATCTTGGGGCTGAAAATGGGGATTAAGTACAAGTGTACATACCAAATTATCGAACTGTCAGCCTCCTTCCCCCACTCAGCCCCCAGAGTACCAAGCATATTGGCATCCTCATAGGAAAAAGAGGGGTACTCTGGATACACAGAACAGTCCAGAGAAAAGCCTTCAGATACTGACCTTGGGAAACGCTAATTAAAAGACTCACTATCTGGGAACCTTAATATGAAGATCCTTAGTCAATGAGCCCCACTTAAGCTTAAATATGAAAGGACAGCCAGGAATCATCAGATATTTGCTAAAAGCTCTAACAAGAAAAAGAGCCAAAAAGTCCACAAACAAAAACCTAGGAAGCAGCAACAAGGCAGGTGGCAGAAGAAAACTTTTTTTTAACATGAGACCATATCAACAAAATGAGTATTAGAAGAGATTGTGTCCATAAAACAAGAAGAGTATACTGTGAAAAAAGACAACCAGAGAACCAGAAAGAACTATTGTAAATTAAAACTTTGATAGCTAAAAATAAAAATTATTTAAATAGAGGCCAGGCATGATGGCTCACGCCTGTAATCCCAGCACTTTGGGAGGCCAACGTGGGCAGATCACAAAGTCAGGAAATCAAGACCATCCTGGCTAAGACGGTGAAATCCCATCTCTACTAAAAATACACAAAATTAGCTGGGCGTGGTGGCACACGCCTGTAGTCCCAGCTATTCAGGAGGCTGAGGCAGGAGAATTGCTTGAACCCAGGAGGCAGAGGTTGCAGTGAGCCATGATCATGCCACTGCACTCCAGCCTGGGCGACAGAGCAAGACCCTGTCTCAAAAAATAAATAAATAAATAAATAAATAGAAATGTTGTAAACTAATGTCAAGAAAATTTCTCAGAATGGGAAAAAAGATCAAGATGGAAAGTAAAAAGAAAAGATTAGAAAATTAGAAAGTTAATCCTGGAAGTCCAACATGTGACCAGTAAGAGTTGCAGAAGGAACAGAGACAGAGAAAGCACGAGGAGAAAATTATTGTTTTTTTGTTTTGTTTTGTTGTTGTTGTTGTTATTTGAGATGGAGTCTTGCTTTGTCACCCAGGCTGGAGTGCAGTGGCGCAATCTTGGCTCACTGCAACCTCAGCCTCCTGGATTCAAGCGATTCTCCTATCTCAGCCTCCCAAGTAGCTGAGACTACAGGCGTGTGCCACCATGCCCAGCTAATTTTTGTATTTTTAGTAGAGATCGGGTTTTACCATATTGGTCAGGCTGGTCTTGAACACATGAGATCAGGTGATCCACCTGCCTCAGCCTCCCAAAGTGCTGGGATTATAGGCGTGAGCCACAGCACCTGGTGAGGAGAAAATTATTAAGGAAATAATACAATTAACATTCCTAGAATTAAAGGTCACACATTTTGAGATTGAAATGGCTTACCAAGTATCTAGCGCAATTATTGTAAAGTTTCAGAATTTCAAAATAAATAGAGAATCCCGTAGCCTTTAAAAAAAAAAGGTTTCTTGTAATGGAACAGGAATCAAAATGGCATTAGATTTCTCAACAATACACTGGATGCTAAAAGCTAGTGGGAAATACCTTAAAAGAGAATTCTAACAGATAATCATTTTCCTCCTAGAATTCTGTACCTAGCCAAATCATCAAATGGGAGCCTGTCATATAGATAGTGTCATTCATTCCAAGACAATATACCTGCTGTGCACCCTTCTTAGTAAGCTTCAGCAAAGGAAGGAGTAATGCAAGAAAAAGGAAGACACAGGATGCTGGAAACAGGGGACCCAACAAAGAAGAGAAGCAAAGAGAAGTCCCAAGAGAATGAGTTTGCACCAGGCCTAGAGAATACCCAGTCCAGGTTGGAGCAGAAGGGGTCAGAGTGGCTGAAGGGAGGTTTTCAGAATTAAAAAATCAAACTGATAGATTATGAGAGGTGTTTGAGCATTACAAAAATGTTAACAGATGTCTGATATCAGATGGATCGTTGCGGGGGAGAAAAAGACAGGTATGTAGAAAATGAAGGAAATGAAAACATACGTCCATTAACTTTAGGTACATGTGGGCAGAGACAGAATTTGTTCACTCATTAATGAACAAAATTTACTTGATCATTACAATGTGAAAGCTAACTACTTTTAACCAAAAATTGTGATTCAACTACAGTGGAAGGATAAGAGAAAGAGAACAGTAGGAGAGAGGGAATATGAAAGAGAACTTCACTCCCAGCTTCCATAAGAAGTTACCAGGTAGAACAGGCACCATGGCTCACGCCTGTAATCCCAGCACTCTGGGAGGCCGAGGTGGGCAGATGACTTGAGGTTAGGAGTTCAGGATCAACTTGGCCAACTTGGTGAAACCCTGTCTTAACTAAAAATACAAAAATTAGCCAGGCGTGGTGGCACTTGCCTGTAATCCCAGCTACTCAGGAGGCTGAGGCACAATAATTGCTTGAACACGGGAGGTGGAGGTTGCAGTAAGCCAAGATCAAGCCACTGCACTCCAGCCTGGGCGACAGAGACTCCGTCTCAAAAAAAACAAAAAACAAAAAAAAAAAAAACCAGGTAATGTAGAAAATGGATAAATCAAGAAAATAAGCATATTATTTAGAAATATGGAAAGGCAGACCAGAAGAACCATCTAACAGAACTGAAGGCTGCCTCCGGGGGCTGAATTAGGGGTTCCATTATAGGTCACTCAGTACTACATGTTTTTTAAATGCATGCAAACACTATTAAATTTTTTAAAGAGAAAAAAGACAACTAGCTCTTGGTGATCTGGCATTGTTAATGATGAATAATAGGAAGAGATACTATCAAAGGAAAAGAAAGGATCCTTCCGGAAAGTCTCTTGCCAAAACAGACAAGAAGGCAAGAGAGTATTAGCGATGGTATCCAGGAACCTTTAAAAGAATTCGAAGGCCAGGCACAGTGGCTCATGCATGTAATCCCAACATTTTGGGAGGCCGAGGCGTGTGGATCACAAGGTCAGGAGTTCAAGACCAGCCTGGGCAAGATGGTGAAACCCCGTCTCTACTAAACATACAAAAATTAGCTGGGTGTGGTGGCGGGCACCTGTAATCCCAGCTACTCAGGAGACTGAGGCAGAGAATTGCTTGAACCCGGTAGGTGGAGGCTGCAGTGAGCCGAGATCGCTGCGGTGAGCCGAGATCGCGTCACTGCACTCCAGCCTGGGCAACAGGGCGAAACTCGGTCTCAAAAAAAGAATTTGATCAGGGGAAAGTTCCTCTCAAAAAAAGAATTTGATCAGGGGAAAGTTCCTCAAGTATATGAGATCCTTTAGTAATTTACTTCTTATACTCTAATTCCTATAATTTTATTCCTCATTGTACTGAAATTCTATTCAGTTAACACTTATTAAGCACAAAGCACAAAATATGTTCCCTGTCCTCAAAAATGCTTACAGTCCAGGAGAGAGACAGGGTGCACGTCTGCTGGGAGTTACGTGAAGATTAAAGGATACCAGGAAAATCACCTGTTCTTGAGTACTCTAGAGGAATGACAGGAAGGTACAACCACTCAGCTTCCAAAGGCACAGCACTGTGGAATAAGATTTGAGACATTACCAGGGTGGTGCGGGTGCATCTTAGTCTAGGTCCCTTCTGTCTTGGTGTCCTCAATGTCACACATTCCCACAAACTAGTTGCCATAAAGCTGGAGCATCTGATCTCAGGAACCTAATTATTTTGCTTCACCGTAACTGTATTTACGAATTTAAGAAACACAAGATTCTTTTAGGCTCTGGCCAAAAATAAATCGCTACAGTGGGACATAGAGTGAATTCCCAGTGGATTACTGGGTTGAACTGAAAGAAAACAGGAAAAAACAGTAAGTGGCGATCATATTATTATCTGCAAGAGCAAAATGCTGATTTCTTCTTTGGAAACTAGATTTCAGGGAGATGATCTCTGAGCATGGATGGGACTTCCTTGTGATTTCTCCAAACTGTACTGAAAGAAAGAACTCTAATTGTAAACAATTTCTTCTAACAACCATCATATAAATGTGAGTTTTTAAAGGCTCCAGCAAATTCATAGAAACTGTAAAGTGCCAATGGACAAGAGGTGCCAGCACAGCGGAGGGAGGGTTGGGAAGAAATGAAAACAGAATGACACTCTCTTATTCTTCTGGAATATTAGAACTAGATGGGGCCTCTGAGATCATATGATCTACGCTTTCCCAAACTTCAGTCATCTGCACTTTCACTTCATCCTTACAACTAATTAATATTTTTCTGTAAATTCATGATCCCTGGAAATCAGGGGCTTAATATATTGTTATATTTTCCTAATATAACATTAAATGACTAATCAATTTTTCTAATACAACACTAAACACTAAAACTACTAAAATAAAGTTTGTCAGCATGCCACACCTTGAGAAATAACCATTTTATAAACCAAGTGGCACAACCTTGACATGTCATTCATTTATGAGACAATCTTCTCCAGATATGTCCAAATGTGCCTATGAAGTTCACCTAAATTTATCATGTAAGTGTCACGAAACCCTTACTTTTTCCAACCTGGTTTTTCTAAAGTGAGAAATAATTGGCAAGGGCATGGTTTGTAAGATAACCAGAAAGAAAGTCCTTTTTACCTTCAAGGTGTTTACATTCTAAATGGGCAGAAAAAGAATTCCAAACTTAATTGTGTTTCATCTATTTACTAAGAAGCTATGTTAACACTGAGCTAATCTTAAAAGAGTAAATAGTTAAAGGAATGGTCACAGATCCTAGTCTTGGGAAGTGGCAGAATACATTGCAAAGAGTGAGGAGTTCTCTCCAGGTGACAAAAGGCTGCATTTTTTTCTTTAGATTTTTTGTGTCTTTTAAATTTTCTACAGTAAACTTTTATTACTTTTATAATCCAAAGGACACAAATTCTATGTCTAGATTTTTTAGTCATTCCAACCAAGATTTATATGCTGACTCTGCCACTTAAAGCTGTTTGTGACCTCAAGCAAGTTACTTAGCCTGTCCTAGTCTTGATTTTTGAACTGATACAATGAGAGATAATGTGGAGATCACATGAAAAGCTCCCATCACAATGCTGGCATACAGTAGTAATCAAGAAATGTTAATTCTAGACGTCAATTCTTCCTACATGACACATGAATTTTCCCTAAAGAAAACTGATGATGACAAAACAGACCCCTACAATGATCACCACACCAAGTCACATCCATAAGGCTCTTGTTACCTTGGCTGAAGCTGGCCCCTTCCAGTTCAAGTACTGCTCTAGTTCTGTGCCCTTAGCCCGGGCCCTGGAGGAGTCAAACACTTTCCTCTTGGAACCCCGCATCCTGCTGCAGACGTTGGAGTGTCTCTCCAGCCTGAACGCGAGGAATTTGCGCCCACAGTGGCTGCACTCACCCAGCTGTGGCTCTTCAATGGAGCCGCTGGAACCTGAGGAGTCTGGTGCCATGGACAGGCTGGAATTTCTGGCGGATCCCTGCAAAGCACCGACTGGTGTTTCTGAAGGCGGGGAGAACTTCTCCACCGATGGCTCTGAGACTGGGTCTCGAATTTTATTATTGCTTGCTACCAGCCTTTCCCTTTTGAGCCTCTGGATTCTATAATCAGAGAGCTGGAATGGACTTGAATTTTGTTGAGACCGTCCCCAAGTTTCATCCCCTCTCCTGTCTCTACTAAATTCTTCCTCAAACTCAAATTCTGGGGAGAAGATAGGTTTGTACATGGTGTTGCTGTTATTACCTTTAACTCTGCTCCTGGGGAGTACAATTTTCTTTAGCTCTCCGTTTTCATTTTCCTTGGCCTGTTCCTTTTGCGTCTGGATCCTTCTGAGTTCCTCCTCTGTCTTCTTCAGCTTTCCCCTCAGGAGAATCTGCTTTCTTCGGATTTCCTCCTCTAAGCTCTCCCCTGCAGCTTCTAGTCTTCGGATCTGCACCCACTCCATCCTGTCAAAGTTTGCCACGGCCTTCTCCGCCTGCGTGGCAGCAAGAACAGTACCAACCACAGAAAAGTTGCCCTGGTTCCTCACACCAAAGTTCCTGGATGAAAACTCTCTCGGCTCAGGGGGCCTTGGGTAGACATTATGGTCCCCATCAGTGCCAGCCTCACCTGTACTGCACGACTTCCTGTGGACCACGGGTTTCAATGGGTACGCCCGGTCCACTCCAACTCGTTTCTTTGTAAAGGGGATAAAGTCCTGGTTATTGGCTTTGGGATACCAGGATTGAGGGCCTGACGAGTAAAACAAACCATTTCCTTGGCCCTGGGAATCACTTTCTGGATCTTGCTGGCTGATTCCAGTACAGTGGGGATAGGAGTAGCTCCGGGCTTTTGTTTGGGTGTGAGTATAGACTTTATCCAGAGTCAACTCTTTGTTGCTCAAAAGCTGCTTCTGGCAATTGTTCCTCAGGTGCCCCTTCAAGGACTGCTGGGAAGAGTCACCTTGTTCGTAAGAGTCTTGCTTGGCTGAGAGGGGCCCTGGAGCTTCCGTTGTATTATGTGGGAGCATAACGCCCACAGGCAGATGTGATGCCAACCGCTGCAGACCAGCCATTCAGGGCCTGGACTGACGCCTACGGGAGATTTAAACCAGATACACGGGAAGAGTTTGTCTGAGGTTCACTCTCGGCTGCTAAAGCAAACTATTTCTACATTTGCCCTGCCCACATTCCCTTAAACTTTTCTGGGGACAGTGTTGCTGGATCTGCCAAAGCTTCCCTTCAAAAACCATTTGGTGAGTGATTATGCACAAGACACTGTGTTAGGCCCTGAGGGTAGAAAAACGAAGGTGCTACAGGTGTTCCTGCCACCTAGCTTTCCTTTCCTCCAGCACCAGCCTCTGCCACGCACAGTATACTCTATAGTAGGTGGAAAGAGCACCTGACTAGAAAGTCAGGTTCTAGGCCTGTAACAGGACAAGCGACTTCTCCCTTGCTGGCCCCCGTTTCTTCCCCTGTAAACTGAAGGGTTCCCGCAGAGCCCAGCCTCACCATTTTACAGGTGAGAAAGCTGTGGCCCAGAGGTAGTGACTGGCACAAAGAACTCTCAGGGCTTCCCTACTGCTGGAACCGTGCTTGATTCCAAAGAGCACAAAAGCTGCTAGGGCCTGGAGCAGGTGCCTGGCTGTCAAACCCTCATCCCAGGAGTCCCCGTGGCGCAGACTGTAAAAGTTTTGTAACCTGAGCGTTGAGGGCCACCTGACCTGACCGCGGCCGGTTTTAGATCCTTAAGGCTGAAGTCACGTTTTGTCCCGAAGGGTCAACTGGGGCGCCCCCACTGCGGACTCCACCTCTGGGGACAAGTCCTCTCGCTCTCCTGCCCTTCGGTCCCTTAGGAGGTAGAGGTGCTGACCCCATGTCTCCCCGCCCTTCTGCGTACCTGAGGCCCTCGGGCACCGCTCCTGCTCAGGGAAAACCCCAGGGCCTAGTTTCCCAGACCTGACCTCCCCATCAACCGACAGCCGCGCAGGCGCTCTCAGCTGGCTTCTGTTATTCCCGGTGCCTGGAAACCGAGGCACTGGCGCGCCAAGCTCCGCCCCTCGCCGCAAACTCCTCGGCGAGACGCGCGCAGGCGCAGTGCACCAGCGACCCGGGGCGACCGGGGGTGGGGGTGCGGTCAGCCCAAGGTCACTTGAGCCAGTCAGTGTCCGGCCAACTCTGCAGCTCGGTCCAGCCCTGCCCTTGGGGAGCCGGGGAGGGGCGGGAGAGGCTTTTCTGGGGCTCCTTCAAAGAAGAACTTGTACTTTTCTGAAAACGACGCTCCCAGACCTTGGGGTGTGCCCTTGTCTGGCAAAGGGCGGAGGCCCTGGCTGTGCCTCCGCGTGCTTCCGCCGCAGGATGCCGGCGTCCGCCCGCCTGGCGGGAGCGGGGCTGCTGCTGGCCTTTCTCCGCGCGCTCGGCTGCGCTGGGCGGGCCCCAGGTATGGCTGCACGCGCGCGCTCCTTGCTTGTCCTCGCCAAGGCTTTGGAACTTGCTGCCAACGTTTTTGCTACGCAGTATCTTTCCGTGGTAGTTTTTGTGGCCAATCTAATTATTTTGATATTATAATGTTTTCCTCTCACGTGGTAATTCTAGCTGTCTCTACTTAGGGCCCAGGAATGACTCAGCCAAACGTAATGATGATAAAGTTAACTACCAGATCGAAAATAATCAGTATAACCTGGTTTCAACAGTAAATGATACTCTAACTTGTTGACATCAAAAGAAAGTTCATTTTTCTTCTTCGCTTCAGTTCATCTGTGTAAGCCGTTTGGAACAGGCAGTTCGCTTTTTCCCTGTAACTACTCAATTCATGCACATGGAAAATAATGTAGACAGCAGTCATCAGTGTTAATACCTCAACATGTCATATTACAGCTGTTACCCGTTACAAGGAAATTCCTTGGTGGACCCTCCAGATCAGTCTTTTTTTTTTTTTTTTTTAATTCCTCGTTTTCATCCCTAGTTGACTCTACCGCCTCTCCGTATATGCAGCTCCAGACGTTTCCCACTCCACTCAGGGTCCCGATTATCAACTCCCACAGCTTCCCTCAGCAGAATTTACCGGCTTTCTTTTTTCTCTTTCTCTCTCTCTCTCTCTCTCTCTGTCTCTCTCTCTTCTTCCTCCTCTCCCTCTCTTCTCTGTTTCTATCTCTGTCTGTCTCCCTCTCTCCTCTCTCTCTCTCTCTCTCTCTCTCTCTCTCTCTCTCTCCTTCCCTCTCCTCTATGAGAAAGAAGGGCGACTTTCCATTGAGTTCTCTTGAATTAGTCCTTTTCAGTACCCTCCGGGAATTGACTCCATCACTTTACCCCTGCATTTTTGTTTTGTTTTGTTTTGTGTTTTGTTGGTTTTTGGGGTTTTTTAAATGTTTGTTTGTTTTTTGTTTTTTGAGACGGAATCTCGCCCTGTTGCCCAGGCTGGAGTGCAGTGGCGCACTCTCAGCTCACTGCCACCTCTGCCTCCTGGGTTCAAGTGATTTTCCTGCCTCAGCCTCCCGAGTAGCTGAGATTACAGGCGTCTGCCACTACACCTGGCTAATTTTTTGTATTTTTAGTAGAGACAGAGTTTCACCATGTTGGCCAGGCTGGTCTTGAACTCTTGACCCCAGGTGATCCGCCTGTCTCGGCCTCCCAAAGTGCTGGGATTACAAGCATGAGCCACCGGGCCTGGCCTTTGTTTTTGAGACAGGGCCTCACTCTGTCGCCCAGGCTGGAGTGCAGTGGCACAATCACTGCTTACTGCAGCCTCAACTTCCACAGCTCAAGCGATCCTCACACCTCAGCCTCCCGAGTAGCTGGGACTACAGGTGTGTGCCCCCCACACCCAGCTTACTTTTTTTTTTTTTTTCTGTAGAGACAGGGTCTCCCTTTGTTACCCAGGCTGGTCTCAAACCCCTGGAGTCAAAAGAGATCCTCCCGCCTCAGTCTCACAAAGTACTGAGATTATAGACGTGAGCGACGGCACCCTGTCTGCATCTTGTTAACTTCAAGTTATACCTCTCCATAAACTCCGTCTCTTTGGTTTTAAAATATACTCAACTTTCCCCTGCAAAACAAACCTTACTTCCCTTGACCTAACTTTCATATTACAGTCCCATTCATTTCTTCTCTTCTCCACAAGACTTCTTAATGGAAATCTCCACATTTGCTGCCCACATATCCTCATCTCCCCGTCATTGTCCAGTTCACTGTGGCCTGGCTTCTATTTTCTCCGCTTTATTTAACTACAAAGCTACCAGTGACTTTCCAAAGACAAAAGCTTCATTTTTTCAGCCTACTCATGTGACATTACTGATTATCCACCCACTTAGAATGCTCTTCTCAGTTCTCCTGTGCCCTCTTGGTTTCTTCTTTCATGTTCTTGCTCCATCTTCTTCCAAGTCTGGCATTTATCTTTTCCCCATCTACTCCCTAAATTTAAGTGTTTTCTGAAGCCCTCTTATTTCATATATATATATATATATATATATATATATATATATATATATATATATATATAGTTCCAGACATTCTCTTCTTTAATGATTTCAACCAAATGCTGAAATTTCAGGTTTCACCTGTGTTTAAATGACAGCCAGCTTAGCTTTAGTCTTTCTCATTAGTTACAGACTCAAATTTCAGGACTGCCCATTTGACACCTCCACAAGATTGTTCCTTAGGAACCTCAAATTCTGTAAGACAACATAAACTCTGATCCTCTCCCATTCTCAAATCTGCCTCTCCAGTGTGCCCTTGCATGCTCACAGCATCAGTCTTCCATGCTTCCCTCTTTGTTGCCTCTTCCTTCTAACTAATCACAAGTTTTATTGAGTTTTCTTCCTTTTTTTCTTTGAGACAGTCTTGCTCTGTCATCCAGGTGGGGGTGGAGTGGCACAATCTCAGCTCACTGCAACCTCTGCCTCTCAGGTTCAAGCAATCCTCCTGCCTTGGCCTCCCTAGTAGCTGGAACTACAGGTGTGCACCACCACGCCCAACTAATTTCTGTATTTTTAGTAGAGATGGGGTTTCATCAGTCTCAAACTCCTGACCTCAGGTGATCCACCTGCCTTAGCCTCCCAAAGTGCTGGGATTACAAACATGAGCCATCACGCCTGGCCTATTGAGTTTACTTCTGCAATGTCTCTCATATATGACTCTTCCTTTACATTTCTGCTGCCCCAGGTGAGTTTTTCCTCACTTCTCCTTGGGATGGCATAGCCCTCCTAACTTCTGCTCTTGCCTTCAATATCTGCTCCTCAAACCCATCCTTCATGCTGCAGGCAAAATAATCAGTCTAAATATTTCTCCACCCCCCCAGCTTTATTAAAATATAATTGACAAGTAAAAATTATATCTATATTTGCAGTGTACAAAGTGATGTTTTGATACATGTATGCATTGTGCAGTGATTAAATCAAGCTAATTACTAAATGCTTCTGATCCTACCATTTCCCTCCCCGGTAGCTTCTTCTTTACCTATAGAATAAAGTTGAAATGCATAATTTAGCATGGCATCTCTACCTCCCAGATTAGGTCCAGCCTACCTTTTCAGTTTTGCCTCCCCTTAATAAGCCACAGAGTTCAACCCAGAGAGTCTCATCCCTGGCTGTGTGTTAAGACTACTTGGAAAGCAATATCTAGGGGTGAGGCCTGAGGATTAACATTTTTAAAGCTTTCCCAAAGATCCTGACGTACAAGCAGGGTAGCAAACCCCTGGTCTAGCCACAACTGGCTACTTGTACTTCTTCATCTCCATGGTACTACGTTACTCTAAGCTCCACATACAGGGAGCTGGTAGAGCATAGCATTCATGGGGGTTGACTCTGGAACCAAATCCCAGCTCCATCACTTACTGGTTGTGTGACCTTGGATTAAATGCTGTTTCCTCCAAGAACTCTTTCCCTGTCTTCCCAATCAGAATTAATTTGTTTGCTCCTTTGTAATATTTTCTGTCCTTGTTATAGCACAGGGCTGGTTCCTGATGAGCTCTCAATGGATTTTCATGGAATTAAATTATCATGCCATATATTTTATTGTCATTATTTGCATGCATTTGTGCCCCTACACTAAATTAAAAACTCTTTGAGGGCAAAGATTTTATATCATTCATCTTTGTATATCCTAGAGTGCCCCATATGTATTAGACACTCAGTAAGTTTTGAATTCTATAAACTATTTTTTAAATGAATTTTAGAGAAAGAAATACCATTAGCGAGATACTCTATTTAGAGTTATTTTCAAATATTGCCAAGTACAACATTCAGTCCAGCTTGTTCACCACCAACCCCCCACCTCTCAGCACTAAGGTTGTATGATTCTCTAGGATATGGATCCTCACTCTAGCGGGGAACTAGCAGAATGATGAATTTCCATGCCTACTGTCACAAACCCATATCTCATTGTCAAGTCTGCCAACCTGACATATTCACATAAGGAGTCTTACGTTATGAAGAGGTGTAATGTATACAGTCAATCCACAGAGGATCAATAAACACCACAGTTTTCCTTCACACACATTATGAATCATAAGGGTAGCTGGATTCAAATGTTTACACATCAACTCTAATTTTAACCATCTTCATCCACATCCCCCTTGACAATTCCCTGTTCCCAAAATAAATTCGTGTAGTTTGGCCATTTGGCTTAGATTGACTGATTCAACTGTAATTCTGGAGCCATGAGTTATTTTGCTTGTGCTCTTGCTTTATTTGTTTAGTTAGTTGGTTATTTGTTCAAGCATTATTTGACATTTTCTTAGTAAAGGAGACCGGTGAGTAGCTTCCAGAAGCCCAGAAGCAGACATAACCTCCACTGGGACCTCCTGTGCACTTATGCCCCGTAATCCCCTATTCCAGATTGTTATGACCCAAACTTTAAGGAGAACTGAATGAAAAAGGACAGAAAGGTTAAATGTATCCTACTCAACATATTTATGATGTTTATTTATTTATTTATTTATTTATTTATTTGAGACAGAGTCTCCCTCTGTTGCCCAGGCTGGAGTGCAGTGGGGCAATCTCGGCCCACTGCAGCCTCCACCTCCCAGGTTCAAGTGATTCTCCTGCCTCAGCCTCCTGAGTAGCTGGGATTACAGGCGCCCGCCACCATGCCCGGCCAATTTTTGTATTTTTGGTAGAAACGGGGTTTCACCATGTTGGCCAGGCTGCTCTCGAACTCCTGACCTCAAGTGATTCGCCCGTGTCGGCCTCCCAAAGTGCTGAGATTACAAGCTATTTATGATGTTTAATGTGTGCTGTTTGTCTCTTACCTCCAGAATTAAGCTCCTCAGGACAGGGATCCTGTTTTGTTCACTGATGTTTGCCAGGTCACCTAGAACAGGTGCCTGGCACACAGTAGCTGTCAGTCAGTATTTAATTGAATGATTGAATGTATCCCAATGTACTTCTTCGTCTATGCCTTTCTCCCCATGAGAAAATGAGAAGAGGGTTGCGCTTGTTGACTGAGATGCGATGAGGGCTAGGTTTGTGGAGGCCCAGCCAAGATCCTGGACAGATCCCCAACCCAAAGCTTTTGGGTTGCCGGACAACCGCGTCCTGAAATCCCACCTTCTGGGCGGGCCTGGGCCGAGGCGCCGTCTCTGATTGGTCAGCTGGAGGTGATGGGCATGAGCGACAGCGAAGGAGCAGCTACACACTAAACTTCCGGGCGCGGAGGTTTGCGCGCCTTGGTGAGCCGTTGGCGTGGTGGTCCCGGAGTGATCCTGGCAGCCGGTGGGGAAGACAAGGAGGGTGAGCCGCCAGGGGCCCCCAGGGTGTGCTTCTCAGGTCGATTAGCCCTAAAATGTTAGTAGCAGGGGATTCTGGGAGTTAGTAGCAGGGAATTCTGGTAGTGAGGGAGCGGGACCGGGCATGGATGTAAGGAGGTCATCGGTCAGCAGGTTATTTCCCCAGAAGAGGCTTCAGCGGGCAGCTGCGATCCGAAGCTCCCTCTCCTGGCGTCTGGTTCTTCCTTCACACACACCTTATCGCATCCACTCACGTTTCCATTTCCAGGACCTTGAGGTCGGGGAGAGGTCGCAGTGGTTAAGGATGGACAGGGGTGGGTGTGGCCCTTTCTGACTCAGGCTTGCGAGTCCTGGAATAATAGCCCTTCACTCTTCTGCTTTCCTGGTTTCTGACAGGTTTGAGCATGGCAGAAGGAAACACCCTGATATCAGTGGATTATGAAATTTTTGGGAAGGTGCAAGGGGTGTTTTTCCGTAAGCATACTCAGGTATGTGGCCTGCAGGCTTTGGGGTGGTAACCTAGGTTGTGGGCATAGGAACAAGGGACATGTTCTTGACAAATGTGAACTGGAAGCCGCTGGCTATTTGGTAGCTGCATGGCAAAGAGGTAGTTTGTAGAGCAATGGGTATGAAAATGCTGTGCAATCGGTAAAACATGGTGTAAATGGAAGATTACCCTGCTGTTATTATTAGTCAGTGGTGCCTGAGCATCTAGATACACATATTAATGAGCTTCTCTCTTCCAAGGGAAATAGAGGGCTTCCCCAGTTCTCGCTGTTGTGGCATCATCAAACCAAGTCAGGTTTCTTATAGAAAGGCTAACATTGATTGAAGAGCTGGCATTTAGATGGCCTGATGTCATGTATATAACATATATAAATGCTTCCTCTGCAGCTGCTGCACTTTCTTCAGACCTCTTTCTCCAAGCTTCCCTCAATTCTCCACTTAATTCCTTTCTATTCTTTTTTGGTTTTGAAAGAACATTTACCTTTTCCAGCTGACGTTTTTCTTATTAAAAACTCTTTATCCATTCCAGAATAGGTGATGGGAACACTGAATGTGGAGCCTGGTATTCTTCCTAGAGCAATAAAGGATTATTTGAGGGGATGGGCAAACTGTTGGCAGCCTCTACCTCTGCTTTAATGTGGCTAATCTTCCCTCAACAGGCACACACAAATGCAAGCTCAATTTACCCTCCGCCTTCTGTAGGTATTGGCTATTGCCTTCCCAGTGTGTCGCTAATCCCACAGATAATGAGTTAGGACTGCAGAACTTCTTTTTTTTTTTTTTTTTTTTTTTTGTATTTTTAGTAGAGACGAGGTTTCACCATCTTGGCCAGGCTGGTCTTGAACTCCTGGCCTCGTGATCCATCCGCCTCAGCCTCCCCAAGTGCTGGGATTACAGGTGTGAGCCACCGCACCCGGCCAGGACGGCAGAACTTCTTAAGTGTCTCATTCCTGGGACTGTGGTACTTAAAATTCAAATTCTAACCTGGAAGGAATCTTTGAAACATGAATGTGAATTGTCAATACCTCTTTTTCTTTTTTTTTTTCTGAAGGATGGTGGCACAGTCACAGCTCATTGCAGCCTTAACCTCCCAGGCTCAAATGATCCTCCTTCCTCAGCCTCCCAAGTAGCTGGGACCAAAGGTGCATGCCGCCATACCCAGCTTTTTTTTTTTTTCTTTTAACAGAGAGCTATATTGCCCAGGCTGGTCTCGAACTCCTGGGCTCAAGTGATCCTTCTGCCTCGGCCTCCCACCAATGTGCTGGGATTACAGGCATGAGTGACCATACCCAGCCAGTACCTCTTTTTCTTTTCTTTTCTTTTTTTTTGAGACAGAGTTTCACTCTTTTTGCCCAGGCTGGAGTGCAATGGCACGATCTCAGCTCACCGCAACGTCCGCCTCCCGGGTTCAAGCGTTTCTCCTACTTCAGCTTCCCAAGTAGCTGAGATTACAGGCATGTGCCACCATGCCCCGCTAATTTTGTATTTTTAGTAGAGACAGGGTTTTTCCATGTTGGTCAGGCTGGTCTTGAACTCCCAACCTCAGGTGATCTGCCCACTTTGGCCTCCCAAAGTTGGGATTACAGGCGTGAGCCACTGTGCCCGGCCAATACCTCTTTTTCTAATTATTCAAAAATCATTTCTTCCCATCTGACACTCAAATAGGAAATGACTGTTGAAAACAGAATTGCTGAAACTCACAGCAAGAGCTGTGTTCCAGTTAGCTTTGCTACCAATTATGCAGGTAAGTTCCTGTAAATTAAGGTGATTGAGATAACAGCTTCAAAGGTTAGTCAAAGTTGTTGAGGGAAAAGGGTCAGATAGTGGTATATATATAGCCCATCTTTCTCTACCTGCCCCTCTCCCCAGTTTAAAGAGAGAATAACAGAATGCAGAAAAACAAATATTGATTGGAAAACTGCATATAAAATGACATCTATTTTTTCTTAATTAGGCTTGTAGCTTATTCTTTACTATTTATAATCATTTAAATATATATGTTCATTTGAACAGTTGTTTTGCTGCAATCTGTTTGCTGTTGATATTATCTAGCCTCTTATTTAAATTCCTTCATTTCTAGAGAAGTGGCAAATAATAATTCAGGGACTTTTGAACACTTGGAATATAATTTACATCCCATAAAACCCATCCTCCTAAAGTGTATAATTTGGTGATTTTTAGTATATTCACAAAATTTTGCACTAATTTCAGAACATTTTCATCATCCCAAAAAGAAACCCCCTACCTAGGTTAGCACTCACTCCTCATCCCCTGAGCCCCTGGCAACCATTAACCTACTTTCTGTCTCTATGGATTTGCCTATTCTAGATTTTTGTTGTTGTTGTTGTTGTTGAGACAGAGTCTCAACTCTGCCTCACTCTGTCACCCAGCCTGGAGTGCAGTGGCATGATCTCGGCTCACTGCAACCTCTGCCTCCCGGGTTCAAGTTATTCTTCTCCCTCAGCATCCCAGGTAGCCGGGATTACAGGCATGCACCACCATGCCCAGTTAATTTTTGTATTTTTAGTAGAGATGGGGTTTCACCATGTTGGCCAGGCTGAGTCTTGAACTCCTCACCTCAGGTGATCCACCTACCTCAGCCTCCCAAAGTGCTGGGATTACATGCGTGAGCCACCATGTTCGGCCTATTCTTGATATTTAATATAAATGGAATCATACAAATGTGGCCTTTTTTTGTGACTGGCTCCTTTCACTTAACATATTGTTTTCAAGGTTTATCTACACTGTAGCATGTATTAGTATCCTATTCCTTTTTATGGCTGAATAATATCCCATTTTATGGATATACGACATTTCATTTATCCATTCATCAATTGATGGAAATTTGGGTTTCTGATTTTTGGCCATTATGAATAGTAGTGCTGTGAACACATATGCACATATTTTTATGTAGACAATGTTTTCAGTTCCATTGAGTATATACATACCTAGGAGTAGATTGCTGGGTCATATGGTAACTTTATGTTTAACTTTTTGAGGAACTGCCAAACTTTTCCAAAGTAGCTATACCATTTTATGTTCTCGCTGGCAATGTGTGAGAATTCCAGTTTGTCCGCATCCTTGCCAACAATGGTTACTGTCTTTTATGTTAGCCATCCTAGTGGGTATGAGGTAATATTTCATTGTGGTTGTTTGTTTGTTTTTCAGGTATTAATGAATTTAAAGGATTTAAATCATACAAGGAATGTTCTCCAACTACAGTGGAACTAAACCACATTAAAAAAATAAAAAGGATAACTGGAAAATCCCAAAATATTTGGAAACCATATAGCACACTTCTAAAATTGTGGTAGAATACATATAACATAGAAATTATTGTTCTAACCATTTTTAAATGTACAATTCAGTGGTCTTAAGTACATGCACATTGTTCTGTTTATCTACAGAACGCTTTTCATCTTGCAAAACTGAAACTCTGTATTCATTAAACACTAACTCCCCATTTTCTCCTTCCCCCATGCCCCTGACAATCATAAATCTACATTCTATTAATTCAACTGCTCTAGTTACCTCATATAAGTGGAATTTTACAGTATTTGTCCTTTTGTGGCTGGCTTATTTCACTTAGCATAATATCCTCAAGGTTCATCTGTGTTATATCATGAAAGTAAAAACAATTTCCTTTCTTTGTAAGACTGAATAATATCCTGTTGTACGTGTATACTTTCAGTGTGGTTTTGCTTTGCCTTCCTAATGACTAATGATGTTAAGCATCTTTTCATGTGCTTATTGGCATATTTTATGTCTGCTTTGAAGAAATGTCCATTCAAATCTTTTTGCCCATTTTTAGTTATTTGCCTCCTTATTCTTGAGTTGTAAGAATATTTTTATTCTGGATACTAGTCCCTTATCAGATGTATGATATACAAATATTTCTCCCATTCTGTGGGTTGTCTTTTTAATTTCTTGATAGTGTCTGTGAAGTACAAAAGTTTTTACTTTTGATGAAGTCAAATCAAATTTATCTGTTCTTTTTTTGCTTGCACTTTTAGTGTTATATCTAAGAAATCTTCCTAATCCAAGGTCATGAAGGTTCATGCCTATGTTTTTTGTTTGTTTTGTTTTTGTTTTTTGTAGCGACTGGGTTTCCCCATGTTGCCTGGCTGATCCTGACCTCAAGCAATCTGCCCACCTCAGCCTCCCAAAGTGCTGGGATTACAGGTGTCAGCCACCACACCCAGCTGCTGTCATGCCTATGTTTTCTTTTCCTTTTCTTTTTTTTTTTTTTTTTTTTTTTAGACAGAGTCTCGCTCTGTGCAGTGGCGCGATCTCGATCTCGGCTCACTGCAACCTTCCGCCTCCAGGGTTCAAGCAATTCTCCTGAGTAGCTAGGATTACAGGTGTGCTATACCACGCCCGACTAATTTTTGCATTTTTAGTAGCGACGGGGTTTCACCATGTTGGTCAGACTGGTCTCGAACTCCTGACCTCGTGATCCACCCGCCTCAGCCTCCCAAAGTGCTGGGATTACAGGCGTGAGCCACCGCGCCCGGCCGCCTATGTTTTATTCAAAATTTCATAGTTTACACTCTTAGATTGAGGTCTTTGATCCAGTTTGAGTTAATTTTTATGTGATGTGAGGTAGGAAATCCAGCTTTATTCTTTTGCATATGAATATCCAGTTGTCCCAGCACCATTTGTTGAAGTGAGTATTATTTCCCACATTCGTCATAGCACCCTTTTCAAAAATCAACATAAATGTAAGGGTTTATTTCTGGACTCTCAATACTATTCCATTCATCTGTATGTCTGCCTGCTGTAGTTGAGATGTTTGTCCCCTTCAAATCTCATGTTGAAATTTGATCCCCAGTGTTGAAAGTGGGACATAATGGGAGATGTTTGAGTAATGGGGCCAGGTCCCTCATGAGTAGATTAATGCTCTCCTGCGGGGTGGGAGGGTCAATGAAGTCTTACTCTATTAGTTCCCTGGAAAACTGGTTGTTATTTTTATTTATTTATTTTTGAAACGGAGTCTTGTTCTTGTCGCCCAGGCTAGAGTGCAGTGACACAATCTCGGCTCACTGCAACCTCTGCCTCCAGGGTTCAAGCAATTCTCCTGCCTCGCCCTCCCAAGTAGCTGGGATTACAGGCACCCGCCACCACACCCAGCTAATTTTTGTATTTTTAGTAGACACAGGGTTTCACCGTGTTGGCCAGGCCAGTCTTGAACTCCTGACCTCAGGTGATCCGCCCACCTCAGCCTCCCAAAGTGCTGGGATTACAGGTGTGAGCTACCACACCTGGCCCTCAGGTAGTTCTTTATAGCAACACGAAATGGTCTAAGCCACTATCCTTATGCCAGTACCACACTCTCAGTTACTGCAGCTTTGTAGTAAGTTTTGAAATTGGGAAGTGTGAATCCTTCAACTTTGTTTTTCCTTTTCAAGATTATTTCTAGCTATCCTGGGTCCCTTATGTTTCCATGTAAATTTTAGTATCAATTTTTCGATTTCTGCAAAAGCACTGGGATTTTGATAGAGATTGAGTTGAATCTGTAGATCAATTGGGTAGTAATATCATCTTAACAATGTTAAGTATTTCAATACATCAGTAAGGGATGTCTTTCCATTTATTTAGATACTCTTTAATTTCTTTCAAGAATGTTTTGTAGATTTCCATATATGTCTTGCAATTCTTTTGTTAAATTTATTCCTAGACACTTTATCTTTTTGATGCTATCATAAATGGAATTGTTTTCTAATTTCATTTTCAGTTTTTCATTGCTAGTGTATAGAAATACAATTGATTTTTGTATATCAATCTTATATCCTACAACCTTGTGAGACTGTTAATTAGCTCTAGTGTGTGCCTGTGTATGTTTCTTAGGACTTTTTGTATACAAGATATCTCATCTGCAAATAGAGATAGTTTTGCTTTTTCCTTTCCAATCCGAATGCCTTTTCTTTCTCCTGCTGTGGATAGACCCTCAAGTATAATATTGAGTAGAGTGGTGACAGCAGACATCCTTGTCTTGTTCCTGATCTTCGTGGGGACGTTTTTAATCTTTCACCATTAAGTATGATGTTAGCAGTGGGTTTTTCACAGATTCCCTTTATCAGGTTGAGGAAGTTTCCTTCTGTTCCTAGTTTGTTGAGTGTTTTGATCATAAAAGAGGTATTGGTTTTTGACAAACGCTTTTTTGCCATATCTATTGAGATGATCATATATAGCTTTTGTTTTATTAATATGGTGTATTAAATTGATTACTTCTTGTATATTGAACCAACCTTGAAAGAAATCCTAGTTTGTCATGGTATACAATTCTTTTTCTATGTTGCCTAATTTGGTTTGCTAGTATTTTGCTGATGATTTTTGCATCTCTGTTCATAAGAGATATTGGTCTATGGTTTTTTGGTTGTTTTTTCTCGTGACAGCATTGTTTTTGGGGGGGTTTCTTTGTTTTTTCTTTTACATTGGGTTTTTTTCCTCCTTATTTTTCATTTTTATTTTTTAGCTTTAGTTTTAGTATGAGGATAATGCTGGCTTAATAAAATGTGTTGGGAAGTGTTTCCTCTTCTTTTTTTTAACCCTTAATTCTTGGTTTGGATCTTCTTCTATTTTTTGGAAGAGTTTGTGAAGGGTTGGTAAAGGATTGTTTTTTAAACATTTGGTAGAATTTACCCATGAAGCCATCTGGTCCTGGGCTTTTTATCTGTGGGAAGTTTTTGATTACAAATTCCATCTCTTGGTATAGATCTATTCAGACTTTCTATTTCTTCTTGATTCAGTTTTGGTTGTTTGTCTTTCTAGGTATTAGGTTTGTTTTCATCCAAAAAAATTTAATCTAATTTTTTGGCATATAATTGTTCATAGAATTCCCTTTTATCCTTTTTATCTTTGTAAGGTTGGTGGTAATGTCTCCTTTTATTTCTGATTTTAGTAATTTGAGGCTTTCATCCTTTTTTCTTTATCAGTCTAGCTAAAGGTTGTCAATTTTGTTGATCCTGTCAAAGAAGCAACTTTTGTTTTATTGATTTTCTCTATTCTTCTGCTTTCCATTAATTTCTGCTCTAATCTTTATTTCCTTCTTTCTGCTCATTTTGAATTCAGTTTGCTCTTCTTTTTCTAGTATCCCAACGTGGAAATCTTAGTTATTGATTTGAAGAGAGTTTCTTTTTAGATTGCAACTAGAGGTGGTGATTACAGTCCTTGAAATGTTGTCAGATGATTGTTTAAGCAAAAATACGGTTATGAGGTAGAATTCACTTTTTGGAATTTTCTTAGGGGAGAAAAACCCTGTTGGTGCAATAGATATTCAAAACTGAACATGAGTCAATAACATTATGTCATCATTAAAAAAATAAGAACAGAGTTGAGCACACAAATGAAACCAGTAGGAAACGCCCATTCTCAACACTGGTCAAATTTTGGAGTGTTCTGTTCAACTCTCAAGAGTTCAGATAAGGCCAGGTGCAGTGGCTCATGCCTGTAATCCCAGCACTTTGGGAGGCTGAGGCAGGCGGATCATGAGGTCAGGAGATCGAGACCATCCTGGCTAACACAGTGAAACCCCGTCTCTACTAAAAATACAAAAAAATTAGCCAGGAGTGGTTGCGGGCGCCTGTGGTCCCAGCTACTGGGGAGGCTGAGGCAGGAGAATGGCATAAACCTGGGAGGCGGAGCTTGCAGTGAGCTGAGATCACGCCACTGCACTCCAGTCTGGGCGACAGAGCGAGACTCCGTCTCAAAAAAAAAAAAAAAAAAAGAGTTCAGATAAATCACATTGCAAATTTTTAAAGATTTATTTGACTGTGACAACCTCCTGTTTAAAACTGCACATTCTTACAGCTATTTACCATATAAGATAACTCTTAAGAACTGGAGATAGTCAGCTCCCCTGGGTTAATTTGAAGCAGAAGAGGGCAGTTGTTATACTGCCCTGTCAGTTGGATGCGGAGTCTTACTCAAAATTCATTCTCAGCATTCTTCTTTTATGGTATCTTCTTTGGCACTTAGCAGCACGTCGGGTAGGCATCTTCTATTTTTCTTCATTCCTTAATTTCCTTTGTATCCCTCAAATGGTTATTTATTTGGCTGGAGTCTGTTTTGTTCATTAAGCAAACATGTCTTTGCTTTGAACATGTCTTTGATTTGATGGATACTTAAATTCCTCATCAAACATTTTGTTGCTATGCATAACGTTTTCTTTGGCCAACTCCAGCAATTTCCCACATTTTGACATGCAATCATGTTAACTCCCATTTTCTTTTGTAATCCAACATCTTCTATTTAGATAATTACTTTAACAATCAATGACTTAATATTCTAATCATAAATTTATACAAAAATAAAATTACCTCCAAAACATTGCTACCTTTCCTAAACATTCAGTCTTGCCACAGTTTAATAAAAGGAAAGAACATTAAAAAGGATAAGACACTGTAATGATTAGATGCTTTTTATAAGCCTAAAGGCATTGTGATTATTTAGACAGAAGAGAAGAAAGTGAAGTGAAAACCTGATACTTATGTAGTCTCATGGTTTGCTGTTGAGAGGCTGAACACCAGCTGCTTTCCTTTTCTAGGAAGATAATAAAGTGGGCTTTGGCTACAACATAAAGATGTTGGGTTAGACAGTTTCACTACAGTAAGAACAACGGGATGAGTTGCCCAGGAAATTGTGAAATACTTTCTAATGATCTTTAAAGATATAATGAACACTAATTCATCTGGATTTGTTTAGGTGTGGTCCTGGTTAAAGGCAAAGGGAAGGATCAGATAACTTCATGTTTTTTCCATTTAACATACCCAATAGATTCTTGATTAGGGGAAGGGAAAATGAGCAAGATACAGTCCAGTATTCTAAAAACAATCAGCCTTAGGGGATCATTTCAAAAGCATCTGTTTTGGACTTAAGTCTTTGATACTTAACCAAATTGACTACACACTGAAAAATTCTAGTGCCTGGGTTTTATAGGGTAGAAGAAAGACATGCAGTCAAGTGGCCAATACTTCATGTGAAGATAAGCAATGAGATCCTTCTTGCTGTCTTTCTTTTGACTGTTCTGGGCAATATCAAATTAGTTTCAGTGGCTTGATTCTAGGCCAAGATTCTGGCAACAGATTGTAGTCTTACCTTGTTTTCTTCAATCTCACTGGAGCTCTCTCTCTCTTTTTACCCCCCTTAGGCTGAGGGTAAAAAGCTGGGATTGGTAGGCTGGGTCCAGAACACTGACCGGGGCACAGTGCAAGGACAATTGCAAGGTCCCATCTCCAAGGTGCGTCATATGCAGGAATGGCTTGAAACAAGAGGAAGTCCTAAATCACACATCGACAAAGCAAACTTCAACAATGAAAAAGTCATCTTAAAGTTGGATTACTCAGACTTCCAAATTGTAAAATAATGGTCTGAATTTAAGTTTTCTAAGATAAACTCAGTGGTTTGGTTTTTATTATTAATAGAGATAGAACTATTGTGTGTTAATATTAGCATTAGTCAATAAGTTATTTTAATGTCAGATTTTTGAATGTTATTATATATTACCTGTATGATGGAAGGATTACCGCTGTACACAAATCTAATCAATAAAAACGTTAGAACCTTCTGCTTAGAGTACTTTTAAAAAATCTTCAGTGAACTTCCTTTTGGGCAAAATAAGAGGTCTTTATTCAGTAAACATTTGTAGGAAGAGGATTTTGAGGTAATTTAAAGAGGTCTGAAAGAAAAAAAGTCTGAGTCATTTCTTTAAATGGTTTCTATGAAATGTTCTTCAAGAAATTCCATGCCTAATGAGAACAAATACCACAAGTTCAATTTGTTAGCTCTGTTCACCTGATGTTTGGATGAATTACTTCTGCTGTTGTTTCTTTTCTCTGGGTAAGGAATTCACATAAAGTTATGTTATGGGCTGAACTGTGTCCCACCAAATTCATATGTTAAAGTCTCAGTCACCAGTACCTCAGAAAGTGACTGTATTTGGACATAGGGCATTTAAAGAGGTGATTAAGATTAAATGAGGCTGTGAGGGTGGGCCCTAATCCAATCTGACTGGTGTTCTTATAAGAACATATTGGCTATAGACACGTGTGCAAAAATCAAAGACCTGTGAAAATGGCCATCTACAAGCCAAGGAGAGAGGCCTCAGGAGAAATCGTTGCTGCCAACACCTTGATCTCAGACTTCCAGTCTCTAGAACTGAGAGGAAATAGACTTCTGCTGCTTAAGCTACTCAGTCTGAGGTATTTTGTTATGGCAGCCCTAGGTATAGTAATAATCATAAACAGTTATCAGGATTTTGCTTAATCAGCCCTAGAAGACTAGTTGGTTGGGTTTGGTTAGTCACTAAACTAGCATATATCAAATGCTTACCAGGTCTGACAAATTCGTTATAAATTCCACTTTAAATTCTCAATGAAAATGAGATAGAAAGCAAAAACTAAGGACTGGTTAACAATTCCAAAACACTTTATTCTCACAGCATTCTCAGAGTTCTGCTCTCCTTTAGTTATTTTTATAACTAAAAGCTGTGGTGGCACTGGGGAGATTCAAGTCAGTGAAGAGAGTCTTGGTGTTGTCATCTGTAAATTAAGAATTGAGCAAAGGCCAGGTGCGGTGGCTCATGCCTGTAATCCCAACACTTTGGGAGGCCGAGGCAGGCAGATCACCTGAGGTCCGGAGTTCGAGACCAGCCTGACCAACATGGAGAAACCCCCGTCTCTACTAAAAATACAAAATTAGCCGAGTGTGGTGGCGCATGCCTGTAATCCTAGCTACTCGGGAGGCTGAGGCAGGAGAATCACTTGAACCCTGGAGGCGGAGGTTGCAGTAAGCTGAGATCGCACCATTGAACTCCAGCCTGGGCAACAAGAGCTAAACTCCGTCTCAAAAAAAAAAAAAAAAAAAAAAAAAGAGTTGAGTTAGACAGTTTCTCAGTCTTTTCCAGCTCCAAATGCCATAATTCTAAGATGGCAGGCTCTGGAATTATTCATTCATTCGGTGCCTACCATAGGCCAGGCACTGTTCTTGGTAACTGGGATACAGCAGTAAACAAAATATATAAACTCCTTACCTTCACACAGCTTACATTCTAGGGAGAGAAGACAATAAGCAAACACATAAAATATATATTGAATTAAACGGTAGTTAAGAGCAAAGGTGAAAATGAGAAAAAAAAGGAAAGGGAAAACACGGGAAAAAAAAAAAAAAAAACAAAAGTAAAAGTTACGACATAGTCTTTCACACCATGCCAAAAGGGAATAAGGATTGAGACTGTAGGTACCGGTTCACTGAACCCTGGGATGCGGATCCTTGGCTGGAACAACTGGTGCGCATGCGCACTGGTGTCTCGCGGCCTGGCGCGCCCCCTCCGAAGCGCATGCTCGTGGGCACGCACGAGCCTCAAGATCCAAGGTGCGCGCGTCGGCGTCCGAGGCGGTTGGTGTCGGAGAATTGGTTAAGCGGGACTCGAGGTGACTCTGGGGGAAGCACGCGACGAAAAGATGATGCCGGGGTCTCTTCTAACACCAGAAGGGCCCTGATGATGGCTGCGCGCAGCTTTCGGAGCCGGATGCGCGAGGGCCCCGGAGGCCCGGCGGCCTGGCCGCCGGGCGGGCCCAGTTTGGGGACAAGGACGGGGCTGGCCAGGGAGGGGCTGGGCCTGGCGGGAAGGCAGCGCTGCCCCGGACTCGGCCCGCGCGGCCCTCCCAGGCCCCCGTGCCCTGGATCCAGGCCCGTGCGTCCCGTCAGTCCCAGGCGCTGGGAGGCGTCATCAGGAAATCATTGGGTTTACATTAATCGGAATACTTGTTAAACGTTTACCCCTCACTTGCTGCCGGCTGCTTAGTGCATTAGCTTAGAAAGCAGCAGAAATTCTGCAGTTAAGAGCCCTGATTTGTCCCGAGTTTGGAAAACCGGCCCCACCGCCTGCAGGGGCCCACCCACGTGGCTCTCACTGATGGAGAAGAAGGGGAGACCTTTAATGGCACTGGAATCTTAGGGTTTGGTTTTTTTTTGTTTTGTTTTTTGTTTTTGTGTTTTCACTTGCAGGAAAACTTAAAATCAAGTTCAGGCAGCCCCATGCCATCATTAATATTACCAAGGTAGTTTATGCCCATCTGTAAAGACCAAAAGAATATTAATAATGACCTTCTGGCCGGGCGCGGTGGTTCACACCTGTAATCCCAGCACTTTGGGAGGCCAAGGCGGGAGGATCACTTGAGTTCAGGAGTTCGAGACCAGGCTGGTTAACATGGTGAAACCCCATCTCTACATAAAAGACAAAAATTAGCCAGGCATGGTGGCGAGCGCCTGTAATCCCAGCTACTCGGGAGGCTAAGGCTGGAGGATTGCTTGAGCCCGGGAGGTGCAGGCTGCAGTGAGCTGAGATTGTGTCATTGCACTGCAGCCTGGGTGACAGAGTGAGACTGTTTCAAAAAAGAATAATAACGACTTTCTAAAAACATCAGAGTAATACATGAACAGGATTTAACAATCAAATGGCAAAGAAGGGTTTATATGAAAAGGAATTTTCCTGCTTTATCTTTTCCCATTCCCAGCCTCTTTCCCTGAGGTGACTATACTTAACCATAATAATAATAACCTCTTAATGCCCCCAATCTCTCTTTGATACAATTTGATTCTTAAAATTTCTTCCTATTGCTTCACCTTATTACAATGTCTTAGCAATTCATTATAAGTATTTTTCTAAAAGTCATGGTTATTGTGTAATGTATAAATGTTATGAAACTAGCTTGGACATTTTTGTCATGAATAATTTCTAGCTAATGTTCCTTAGCTGTATTTAATTTAGGCATCTGTTTTTGGTGAAGTGGTTAGAATTTCAAATACTGTGTTTACTGGTCAACTTCAAGTGTAATTATGATTTCACTTTAGGACATGTGGGATTTAGAAAGGAGCATTGAAAATTATGAAATTATGATTTTTTTTTGGATGTTAATCCATTGCACCAAGCATGAGCTGTGCCTAGAGATCAGTGGTATAACTTTGTTTTGCTTTGTTTCACAATTTGGTTTAATAAGAGTGATTTCATTTACCTCAAGTGCTATTTCTTCATAGTGCTGTGTAATGCTAAAGCTTTGATTATGTGCGTGTGTGGTTTTTTTCTCCAATAGGCAATTATTTCCAGTCAGAGAAGGAAACCAGTGCCTGGCATTATCACCATCTTTCTACCTACCATGATCAAGTGCTTGTCAGTTGAAGTACAAGCCAAATTGCGTTCTGGTTTGGCCATAAGCTCCTTGGGCCAATGTGTTGAGGAACTTGCCCTCAACAGTATTGATGCTGAAGCAAAATGTGTGGCTGTCAGGGTGAATATGGAAACCTTCCAAGTTCAAGTGATAGACAATGGATTTGGGATGGGGAGTGATGATGTAGAGAAAGTGGGAAATCGTTATTTCACCAGTAAATGCCACTCGGTACAGGACTTGGAGAATCCAAGGTTTTATGGTTTCCGAGGAGAGGCCTTGGCCAATATTGCTGACATGGCCAGTGCTGTGGAAATTTCGTCCAAGAAAAACAGGACAATGAAAACTTTTGTGAAACTGTTTCAGAGTGGAAAAGCCCTGAAAGCTTGTGAAGCTGATGTGACTAGAGCAAGCGCTGGGACTACTGTAACAGTGTATAACCTATTTTACCAGCTTCCTGTAAGGAGGAAATGCATGGACCCTAGACTGGAGTTTGAGAAGGTTAGGCAGAGGATAGAAGCTGTCTCACTCATGCACCCTTCCATTTCTTTCTCTTTGAGAAATGATGTTTCTGGTTCCATGGTTCTTCAGCTCCCTAAAACCAAAGACGTATGTTCCCGATTTTGTCAAATTTATGGATTGGGAAAGTCCCAAAAGCTAAGAGAAATAAGTTTTAAATATAAAGAGTTTGAGCTTAGTGGCTATATCAGCTCTGAAGCACATTATAACAAGAATATGCAGTTTTTGTTTGTGAACAAAAGACTAGTTTTAAGGACAAAGCTACATAAACTCATTGATTTTTTATTAAGGAAAGAAAGTATTATATGCAAGCCAAAGAATGGTCCCACCAGTAGGCAGATGAATTCAAGTCTTCGGCACCGGTCTACCCCAGAACTCTATGGCATATATGTAATTAATGTGCAGTGCCAATTCTGTGAGTATGATGTGTGCATGGAGCCAGCCAAAACTCTGATTGAATTTCAGAACTGGGACACTCTCTTGTTTTGCATTCAGGAAGGAGTGAAAATGTTTTTAAAGCAAGAAAAATTATTTGTGGAATTATCAGGTGAGGATATTAAGGAATTTAGTGAAGATAATGGTTTTAGTTTATTTGATGCTACTCTTCAGAAGCATGTGACTTCCGATGAGAGGAGCAATTTCCAGGAAGCATGTAATAATATTTTAGATTCCTATGAGATGTTTAATTTGCAGTCAAAAGCTGTGAAAAGAAAAACTACTGCAGAAAACATAAACACACAGAATTCTAGGGATTCAGAAGCTATCAGAAAAAATACAAATGATGCATTTTTGTACATTTATGAATCAGGTGGTCCAGGCCATAGCAAAATGACAGAGCCATCTTTACAAAACAAAGACAGCTCTTGCTCAGAATCAAAGATGTTAGAACAAGAGACAATTGTAGCATCAGAAGCTGGAGAAAATGAGAAACATAAAAAATCTTGCCTGGAACATAGCTCTTTAGAAAATCCGTGTAGAACCAGTTTAGAAATGTTTTTAAGCCCTTTTCAGACACCATGTCACTTTGAGGACAGTGGGGAGGATCTAGAAATATGGAAAGAAAGTACTACTGTTAATGGCATGGCTGCCAACATCTTGAAAAATAATAGAATTCAGAATCAACCAAAGAGATTTAAAGATGCTACTGAAGTGGGATGCCAGCCTCTGCCTTTTGCAACAACATTATTGGGAGTACATAGTGCTCAGACAGAGAAAGAGAAAAAAAAAGAATCTAGCAATTGTGGAAGAAGAGATGCTTTTAGTTATGGGCGAGTTAAATTATGTTCCACTGGCTTTATAACTCATGTAGTACAAAATGAAAAAACTAAATCAACTGAAACAGAACATTCATTTCAAAATTATGTTAGACCTGGTCCCACACGTGCCCAAGAAACATTTGGAAATAGAACACGTCATTCAGTTGAAACTCCAGACATCAAAGATTTAGCCAGCACTTTAAGTAAAGAATCTGGTCAATTGCCCAACAAAAAAAATTGCAGAACGAATATAAGTTATGGGCTAGAGAATGAACCTACAGCAACTTATACAATGTTTTCTGCTTTTCAGGAAGGTAGCAAAAAATCACAAACGGATTGCATATTATCTGATACATCCCCCTCTTTCCCCTGGTATAGACACGTTTCCAATGATAGTAGGAAAACAGATAAATTAATTGGTTTCTCCAAACCAATCGTCCGTAAGAAGCTAAGCTTGAGTTCACAGCTAGGATCTTTAGAGAAGTTTAAGAGGCAATATGGGAAGGTTGAAAATCCTCTGGATACAGAAGTAGAGGAAAGTAATGGAGTCACTACCAATCTCAGTCTTCAAGTTGAACCTGACATTCTGCTGAAGGACAAGAACCGCTTAGACAACTCTGATGTTTGTAAAATCACTACTATGGAGCATACTGATTCAGATAGTAGTTGTCAACCAGCAAGCCACATCCTTGACTCAGAGAAGTTTCCATTCTCCAAGGATGAAGATTGTTTAGAACAACAGATGCCTAGTTTGAGAGAAAGCCCTATGACCCTGAAGGAGTTATCTCTCTTTAATAGAAAACCTTTGGACCTTGAGAAGTCATCTGAATCACTAGCCTCTAAATTATCCAGACTGAAGGGTTCCGAAAGAGAAACTCAAACAATGGGGATGATGAGTCATTTTAATGAACTTCCAAATTCAGATTCCAGTAGGAAAGACAGCAAGTTGTGCAGTGTGTTAACACAAGATTTTTGTATGTTATTTAAAAACAAGCATGAAAGAACAGAGAATGGTGTCATCCCAACATCAGATTCTGCCACACAGGATAATTCCTTTAATAAAAATAGTAAAACACATTCTAACAGCAATACAACAGAGAACTGTGTGATATCAGAAACTCCTTTGGTATTGCCCTATAATAATTCTAAAGTTACCGGTAAAGATTCAGATGTTCTTATCAGAGCGTCAGAACAACAGATAGGAAGTCTTGACTCTCCCAGTGGAATGTTAATGAATCCGGTAGAAGATGCCACAGGTGACCAAAATGGAATTTGTTTTCAAAGTGAGGAATCTAAAGCAAGAGCTTGTTCTGAAACTGAAGAGTCAAACACGTGTTGTTCAGATTGGCAGCGGCATTTCGATGTAGCCCTGGGAAGAATGGTTTATGTCAACAAAATGACTGGACTCAGCACATTCATTGCCCCAACTGAGGACATTCAGGCTGCTTGTACTAAAGACCTGACAACTGTGGCTGTGGATGTTGTACTTGAGAATGGTAAGTACGTAGTGTTCATGTGCATGAGATGCTTTTGAAGATGGGAATGCTGGACAAGGAGTAAGATCCTCATTATCCAAAGAGATTATCTCAACAGATAGAACATTTTGAAGACCACTTATAAAACATATGTTGTATTTTCATGCTATATGAAGATTCGCTACGTCCAACACTCTTTTTTTTTTTTTTTTTTTTTTTTTTTTTTGGCGACGGAGTCTTGCTCTGTCACCCAGGCTGGAGTGCAGTGGTGCGATCTCAGCTCATTGCAACCTCTGCCCCCCTGGTTCAAGCGATTCTCCCGCCTCAGCCTCCCATGTAGCTTGGATTACAAGAGCGTGCCACCATGCCCAGCTAAATTTTTTTATTTTTAGTAGAGACAGGATTTCACTATGTTGGCCAGGCTGGTCTCAAACTCCTAGCCTCAAGTGATCCACCTGCCTCGGCCTCCCAGAGTGTTGGGATTATAGGTGTGAGCCCACACGCAGCCTCTAGGTCCAACACTATTTAAATGGAGAAGTACAGTGAAAGGATGTCAGTGTGTGTATATGTGTCTATGGGTGTGTGTATGTGTAAGAAAGGGGGTGATGGGTATATACCTAGAACAACAACAAAAAAAGGGGGTAAGACTGTCCAATTTTAATAAAAATGATAATAGTTGGGAAGATCCACAGTACTTTCCTACCTTGTTTTCCCTTCCTGGTAAATGGCCGACTTTCCTAGAAATGTGTCTTTAAAGGCACCTGCAGTGTCAGCATGGTATTTTACTGGAAGTTTCTCTGCGTGGCTTCCAGGTTAAGGGCCAGAATGATTCTGTAATCATCCTAGGTTTCCCAGTAAACTCTATGGCTTAGTACAGTACTACATTTATGAGCTTTTTCTTTCTAGAAAGTAGGACTTGTCCATGAATTTTCAAAATATAGGTCAAGTATATACTTTCATGACTATACTTTTCAAATGTACTTTATTATAATGCATATGGTAAAATCTCCTTGATCTGTTTATGGTACAAGTAGCTGTTATTCAGGAAGACAATAATATGGCATTTATTTATTTATTTATTTATTTATTTATTTATTTATTTGAGACAGAGTTTCACTCTTGTTGCCCAGGCTGGAGTGTAGTGGCGTGATCTCGGCTCACTACCTCCGCCTCCCAGGTTCAAGGGATCCTCCTGCCTCAGCCTCCCAAGTAGCTGGGATTACAGGCACCCGCTACCATACCCGGCTAATTTTTTGTATTTTTGTAGAGACAGGGTTTCACCGTGTTGGCCAGGCTTGTCTCGATCTCCTGACCTCAGGTGATCCACCTGCCTCGGCCTCCCAAAGTGGTGGGATTATAGGCGTGAGCCACTGCACCCAACCAATATAGCTTTTAGATCGTACCACAGGGCTACATTAGAGCCTGCACTAGGACTCTGGGTTCTCGGTCCACATTTAAAGTGATATTGCTTTGGCAGTGTGTTGAGAGCCAGATGTTGGGAGGTGATAAAGCTGATTTCCATCTGGCTATAATCTTGGCTTTGCACTAGGAGGATAAACATTACATCTGTATCCGTATTTAAAATTTTGAATGCTGCAGAAGAATGGAACATGTATAAATGTAGTTATAAGTCAATTTCTAATTTCTCCTGACGATGAGTATCTCTAGCAGAAAGCTGTGGTTTCTTTAAGGTTAAATGAAACCTTTACTTTTCAGTGCTTTTCTGTTTTTCCTTGTGAAAAAAATATCACTGTAGTAACTTCAGTAGTATTTCATAGTATTTTGTAGTATTCATTAGGAGAAAACTCATTTCTTTCACTGTTGTTCCTGAGACTATCAAGTTGCTCTTAAAGCCACTTTATGTGCTTTTCAATCTATGTGGTTTTATGTCCTGACTTACACTGAAGGCTTTTCAGAGGTAAATCTACAGCACTGACACCTCATCTTCCTGAAATGCAACTGCTTCTGATATGGTGCCAAAAAATAATTGGATTACATTATACTGTGAGATGGCTGTTGCTAAAAGAAAGGGGGAAATCTTAGCTGCCATATTCAACGTAAATATTTCTTCCTTTTGAATATAGATGTTTAAAACAGTTTAACCTACTTAACATTCTGGATTAGCATACTTTTTTATGAACTTTTGAGGGTCATGTTAACTGATAGTTTCCTAATGAAAAATATTTTTGGTATAGAAAGAAGTTCCATGAACAGATGGCTCCTCAGTACCCTGCTACCTTTCTGGAAATGGCCGATATACATCATGACATCAGGACATTGTCAAACTTTACATAAAAGTGTTACATGAAATAAATTGTTAAAAGATAATTTTTTTTTTTTTGAGACGGAGTTTCGCTCTTGTTGCCCAGGCTAAAGTGAAATGGTGCGATCTCGGCTCACTGCAACCTCCGCCTTCTGAGTTCAAGCGATTCTCCTGCCTCAGCCTCCTGAGTAGCTGGAATTACAGGCATGCGCCACCACGCCTGGCTAATTTTGTATTTTTAGTAGAGACGGGATTTCTCCATGTTGGTCAGGCTGGTCTCAAACTCCCAACCTCAGGTGATCTGCCCGCCTCGGCCTCCCAAAGTGCTGGGATTACAGGCGTGAGTCACCAGCCTAAAAGATAAATTTTAATGTACAGAAGAGAGGATCTATAAAGGTAATTTTGAGGAGTAGTGTCAAGTCCCCAAGCCTTGGTAATTTTTTCTTTAAAATATATTTAATGCAGTTCTTTCTATTGTAGTTATAAACCTTATTTCACTTCATTATCTTAATTTTATCATTCTTAACCTCTCCCGGTTTAGTCCAACAGATTTATCTCTCATGTTTTCCTCCTGTTCTAAAGCTGTCAAATTCAGCATTGTTTCTAAAACTCAAATCTGATTATCCTTCATGGAGAAGAACAGCATTTGGGCCAGATCTTACTAGACTCTGGAGTTTGAATTGAGAACCTTTCATTTGTCTACCTGTTCACTTTTTCATGCAACATTTGTTGATCATCCACACTGTGCTAGGTGCTGTCACATTGCAGGTTAACTGACTTTGCTTTCAGGAGTTCACAGTACTATTAGGGAAGATAGCTATCTAAACATAATTGTATTATAATGAGACAAATGTTAGGATAGAGACATACATTGGAGATAAGAGACATAAGTTGGAGATTTGTGAAGGTTGCACCAAGTTATGAGTGACAAGTACTGCTGTATGTCTAACACAGGGCTTCTCTGGATAATTTTTTGTTGTAAGGTTTGTCCTATGCATTTTAGGATATTTAGCAGCATCCGTGGCCTCTATCTGCTAGATGCTAGTAGAACGTAGAACCCTTTACTCAAGTTGTGACAATGAAAACTGTCTCAAGCCGGGCACAGTGGCTCACGCCTGTAATCCCAGCACTTTGGGAGGCCGAGGCGGGTGGATCACAAGGTCAAGAGTTTGAGACCAGCCCGGCCAATATGGTGAAACCCCATGTCTACTAAAAATACAAAAAAATTAGCCGGGTGTGGTGACGCATCCCTGTAATCCCAGCTACTCGGGAGGCTGAGGCAGGAGAATTGCTTGAACCCGGGAGGCGGAAGTCACAGTAAGCCGAGATCACACCACTGTACTCCAGCCCGGGCGACAGAGCGAGACGCCGTCTCAAAAAAAAAAAAAAAAAAAGTGTCTCAAGACATTGCCAATGTCCCCTCGTGCAAAACTGCCCCCCAGTGAGAATCACAGTGACCTATTCTAGGTCTTCATTCTGTCTGGTATGAATAGATAATGGAACTAAGCATTAATATACAGTCCTATACAGACAGCATAATTTCATTAAAGGATTTCTGATTCTCAATCTAGTGTTTCGTAGTCTGCTTTGTGTCTTGACTCAGTTTGTGCAGAAAGAGGTTTTATGTGATTAAATTTTTAAAGAGTTTACTTGTATTTTAAGTTCACATTTCTAGGTTTTTCTTTCTTATATTTAGGGTCTCAGTACAGGTGTCAACCTTTTAGAAGCGACCTTGTTCTTCCTTTCCTTCCGAGAGCTCGAGCAGAGAGGACTGTGATGAGACAGGATAACAGAGGTAGGGGTGGCAGAGACTGCTGAGGCACCCAGTACACATCGTACCACCTAACTCAAAAAACAAAGCAGGCTTGTATTAAGCTTGATCAGTGCCAGCTGTGCTGTACTAGAATCAGGAATTCCCCACGGCCCTGTTTAACAGCGGAACTAATTAATTCAGCGCATGCATTTAGGTCAGAAATTACTTTTCCAGACTTGAGGTCAATATTTGCTGATTATGCATAGTCTGTGGTGTCTTGTGATTAGGGGACATGTTTCTTATTTTTAAAAAGGCTGGACTTGCCCTCCAAGTTGCTGTAGTTTTATGTAAGCAAAACTCTTCAAAAAAAGCTACAGACATCAATTTTGTGTGTATGTTTAAAAATAGATAAGGTATATTTTGCTTAAAGGCAGTAAGGCTATAAATTTGAGCCATAGCTTCTCTGTCAGTATTCCAAAATATCTCTTTTAACAGTTTGGAGAAAAGCTGTAATGCCAGAAGATAGTCACCAACTCTAGTTTAAAAAGTAACAGATCAAAATAATTTAGAGATACAGCAAACACTGAACATTTGTAGAACATAGGAACAATGTATGTGACCTTTGGTCTTGAGGCTATGGCCCACCAAACAGGAAATGCCATTCCCTCCTTTCCCTGTGGTTCTGGATACCAACTTTACCTGTTCCCTTTTGCCCTAGATACTGTGGATGATACTGTTAGTAGCGAATCGCTTCAGTCTTTGTTCTCAGAATGGGACAATCCAGTATTTGCCCGTTATCCAGAGGTGGGTCTGTAGCAGTTTTTCTTTGCCTTTTTTTTTCTTCTTCTTCTTCTTATTTTTTTAATTTTGAGATGGAGTTTTGCTCTTGTTGCCCAGACTGAAATGCAATGGCATGATCTCGGCTCACGTAACCTCCGCTTCCCAGGTTCAAGCAATTCTCCTGCCTCAGTCTCTCGAGCAGCTGGGATTACAGGCACCTGCCACCACGCCCAGCGAATTTTGTATTTTTAGTAGAGATGGGGTTTCTCCATATTGGTCAGGCTGGTCTCTAACTCCCAACCTCAGGTGATCTGCCCGCCTCAGCCTCCCAAAGTCCTGGGATTACAGGCGTGAGCCATCACGCCCAGCCTTTCTTTGCCTGTTATTTTAAACTTTGAGTTTCAAGATGGGTACAGTGGCATGCACTTATAGTCTCAGCTACTCAGGAGGCTGAGGTGGGAGGATCACTTGAGGCCAGAAGTTCAAGGCTATATAGTGTGCTGATTGCGCCTGTGAGTAGCCACTGCACTATAGCCTGGGCAACACAGTGAGACTCCATCTCTTAAAAAATAAGTAAATTAGTTAAAAATAAAATTTGAATTTTATTCAAGCTGGGTATGGGCATGCAAGACTATACTAATTTGTAATTATGATTGGAAACTGGGCATATTTCCAAATTATTTATTTGGAAATTACTGTTTAATGTAGAGAGGAGAAATAAAATTTATAGCATTTGGGAACTCAGGCATTTTGGATTAAACATGTATAATCAATGTGAGAACAGTGAATGTGTTTACCACTCTCAGAAACCCTGACTTGTAGCTTTGGTACAGTATTCAGGGTGGTGATAATAAAATTGTTATCATTAGATAAAGCCACACATCTTCTACTGGAGGAACAGTTCCTCATTGGCCCTGCATGGATGTTCTCTCCTCAGTGTATTTTCACAGAATGTACTGTGCATGTTATAAACAGGGTGTATAATAGATGAGCATTTGTTTACCAGTTCTTTCCTCAAAATATCATTTGAGGACTTGATCATGGAACATAGACAAATTGTTGTTGTGAAACAATATTTTTTTGTTTTGTCAGTAATTTTGTTTATAAGCAAAAATTTTTATGTAAGACTCATTATTCATAAATTCTTTTGAATTTTTTTTTTTTTTTTTTTTTTGGAACAGAGTCTTGCTGTGTCGCCCAGGCTGAAGTGCAGTGGCGCACTCTCAGCTCACTGCAAGCTCCGCCTCCCGGGTTCACACCATTCTCCTGCCTCAGCCTCCCAAGTAGCTGGGACTAAAGGTGCCTGCCGCCACGCCCAGCTAATTTTTTGTATTTTTTAGTAGAGATGGGGTTTCACCATGTTAGCCAGGATGGTCTCGATCTCCTGACCTCGTGATCTGCCCGCCTCAGCCTCCCAAAGTGCTGAGATTACAGGTGTGAGCCACCGCGCCCGGCCGATTCTTTTGAATTTCTATAAATTCCCTGAATTAAACCCACCTCTAGTAGGCTAAATAAAAATGAATGCTTTTAAAGCACTCTGATATCTTTGGTAAAACAATTCTTCTGACACAAAAATTAAAATTTCAATTATATTTTGCTGAGTCTTTCTAGGTTGCTGTTGATGTAAGCAGTGGCCAGGCTGAGAGCTTAGCAGTTAAAATTCACAACATCTTGTATCCCTATCGTTTCACCAAAGGAATGATTCATTCAATGCAGGTAAAAGATTAACTTCAAAATCTCATAAATATATATATATATATATATGGCCTAACTCTTCTAAAATTTGATTTATTTAATGATATAGACCACCTTGGTCAACGCACGTGTGTGTGTGTGTGTGTGTGTGTGTGTGTGTGTGTGTGTTCTTACTAGAACTTTTGTCATCAGAAGAAAAAGCAAGGGATTAATTATAATTACAAAGAAAGAAATATCTTTAGTAGTGTAAGTAGGTTTGGAGGGAATTAATTATGGATTCAGGCTGACAGTTTCAAGGATTCTCAAGGTTCTCCTGCAGAAGATTATATATTGACTTTATATTTGGCAATAATTTATAAATCAATAAAGTCCTTTAGTGACCTTGTCCTTAAGTGTGCAACAGTGCCCTTTTAGAAATTACCTTCTATTGTGTGAGCCTACACAGGTTTGGGAAAGCCCATATTGAGAAGTAAATTCACAAAAGGGACCCTTTTCTGATCTGCTTTTCTATTTTGCCTTGTGTTTACCACCATGGCTGTCTTATTCCCTTTGTTTTCAGTATGGAAACAAATTAGGAGGCTAACAGATTTGGGTAAACTCCTAACCTGGCATTGACCTGGTACCAGAGCAGGCAAGCAGTTGATCCAGAAATAGACCCTGGGGCAGTGGTATAGGCTCGGGGGTATTGGAGAGCCTCATGTACCTAGACAGAGAGGAACCACCAAGGTCTAAAGCCACCAGTGCCTTTTAACTTACTTCTTTAATAGACTAGCAGCCGGGCGCGGTGGCTCACGCCTGTAATCCCAGCACTTTGGGAGGCCGAGGTGGGTGGATCATGAGGTCAGGAGTTCGAGACCATCCTGGCTAACACGGTGGAACCCTGTCTCTACTAAAAATACAAAAAATTAGCTGGGCGTGGTGGCGGGCACCTGTACTCCCAGCTACTCGGGAGGCTGAGGCAGGAGAATGGCTTGGAGGCAGGAGAATGGCATGAACCCAGGAGGCGGAGCTTGCAGTGAGCCGAGATCACACCATTGCACTCCAGCCTGGGTGACAAAGTGAGACTCCGTCTCAAAAAAAAAAAATTAAAAATAAATAAATTAAAATAAAAATAGACTAGTTTCTCCATAATCATTTTCCTTGCTTTCATATAAATTTTAAAAATTTATTTCAGCCTGTATGTTAGCAATCTCTGGTCACATTACCTATTCTCAAGAGTCACTCTGTTGGGAACATCTCAGGCCTTCTCTAAAGTATTGCTAGCACACCACTCTGAGACGTGGGAGTCTGTCTTCCCCTGTCGCCTCCCTCCCCTTACATCTTCTGATCAACTCCACCTGCCCATTCTTTCATCCTTCCTAGTGACTTTTTCTGGTTCATCAGAACCTTACCCAGTCTCAAAGAAAGGAGTGTGATAAGGCAAACAACTCTAAATAAAATACAGTTCTGTATCTTTCTATGCAAATAAGCCTTTGTTAATTTTTATTTAGTGTTGTACCACTTATTTGAATGTCTGACAGGTTCTCCAGCAAGTAGATAACAAGTTTATTGCCTGTTTGATGAGCACTAAGACTGAAGAGAATGGCGAGGCAGGTAAGAATGGAGTTTAGCCTGAATGACTAACCAACTGGTCTTCTTGTAACCTTTTTTTAATGATTATTTTTGGTATATAATATAGTTTCAATGATTTGGATGGATTAGGGAAAGCCAATCTAAAACTAAGAATATTATGAAGGCTGGGTGCGGTGGCTCACACCTGTAATCCCAACACTTTGGGAGGTGACGCAGGTGGATGGCTTGAGGCCAGGAGTTCAGGACCAGCCTGAGCAACATGGCAAAACCCCGTCTCTACTAAAAATACAAAAATTAGCTGGGCATGGTGGTGTGCACCTGTAGTCCCAGCTACTCAGGAGGCTAAGGCACAAGAATCGCTTGAACTTGGGAGGCAGAGGATGTAGTGAGCCGAGATTGTGCTATTACACTCCAGCCTGGGCGACAGACATTTAGTTTTATGTTCATACACATACATATACTCAGGATGCACATTAAACTATCAAGAGTATTTACTTTGGGAGTGAAAATGAGGGTGTGCAAAGGAGATATTTCAACTTTTACTCTTTTTGTCTTTTTTTTTTCCTTTTTGTGGAGAACGGGGTCTCGCTATATTGCCCAGGTAGGTCTCGAACTCCTGGGCTTAAGCTATCCTTCCACCTCTGCCTCCCTAACAGCTGGGATTACAGGTGTAAGCCACCACCCCCAGCCCATCTTTTATTCTTTTAAATATTTTCTATTGTTTGACTTTTTAATAGTATTTTCATGTTTTCCCTTTATAATAATAGAAAGTGTATATAATGAACTCTGCTAGGTTTGTCAATATTTACACAGAATCTCTTGATGACCTGCTCTAATGAAACAATAATAGTTTGTAAATATATTAACTCATTCAACAAGTATTGAGTGCCCATTGTATTTCAGGGACTGTACCAGGCCCTAGGGATACAATAATGAGAAAAGATATATATGCGAGAGAAAAAAATAATTACACAAACATAAAATTTTAGTTCTAGCCCCTGTAATGGAGAAAGAGATACAAGATGCTCTAAGAACCTGTATTGGGAGATTTGATTTCATCAGGGAGTTCAGGGAAGTGCTTCTTGGTAAAATGAGGTCTGAATATGAATATGAGTTAACTAAGTAAAGAAAGGAGGGAACAACACATGCAATTTGTGATTTATTCTCCTCAGTGAGTGGAAACAGGGCAAGGGGAACTGGAGATGAGGCTAGAGAAGTAGGTAGGAGTCAGATCTTAAATGCCAGCTACAAGCTTTGCTTTGTCCCAGTACTGTTGGAAACCATTGAAAGCTTTTTTTTTTTCATTTTTTATCATTTGTATTTTGATGTTGTTTTTGGGGTGGTACATGTCACATCACATTTGCATTTTAAAAAGATTACTCTGGTTGCAGTGTGGAGAATGGAGTAGGAGTAGGGATGGAGTCCCAGTTAACTGTAGATTGACTGTTAAAAGAATATTGCAATATCTGAGACATGGTTAGATGGGACCAGGGTGGACTAGAGAGCAGTGAATGTATTGGAAAGATATTTAGGAGATAGAGTCAGCAGGGCTTGGTGATGGATTGGATATGGGGAAAGTATGTAAAAGATGACTTCTGGTGTTCTGGCCTCCATAGCTGAGTTGATGATGTTGCAGGACCCGTGTTGCAGGCAGAGCAGAGAGGATGAAAATCATGAGTTCAGTCTTTGAAATGCTCCAGAAGAAATGTCAAGGTGGCCAGGCATGGTGGCTCACTCCTGTAATCCCAGCACTTTGGGAGGCCGAGGCGGGTGGATCACCTGAGGTCAGGAGTTGAGACCAGCCTGGCCAACATGCTGAAACGCTGTCTCTACTAAAAATACAAAAATTAGCTGGACATGGTGGCAGATGCCTGTAATCCCAGCTACTCGGAAGGCTGAGGCAGAGAATTGCTTTAACCCGGGAGGCGGAGGTTGCAGTGCGCCAAGATCGCACCACTGCACTCCAGCCTGGGTGACAGAGCGAAACTCTGTCAAAAAAAAAAAAAAAAGATGTCAAGAATGTGGTTGGATATTACAAGTCTGGCCTGGACAAGTATTCTGACATGGAGATACAAATTTGAGCCATCAGATGCAGAAAAGTGGTCACTGAAACCCTGGATATAAATGTTACCACCTAGAAAAAAGAAGAGTGAGGAGAGGTCTTGAATGTAGAATAATTCTAGCACTTAAGAGCTCGGTAGAAGAGGATGAACCAGCAAAAGAGACTGTGAAGGAACAGCTAGAGAAATAGGAAGAAAACAGAAGAATGTTGTGTTGGAAAACCAGGATGTCATGCCAAACGCTGCCAAGACATTAAGTAAGATGAGGACCATCTGATTTTGTGACAGTAGAGATCAGGGATTTTAGCAAGTGAGAGCTGTTTCAGAGAATAGACAGGACGAGATGCTGATGGTGCTAATGGAGACTGCAAGGAGATACTCAGAAATGTGCCCGTGACATGGAAGAGGGACTACAGAGGGTGAGGGTGACAGAGGACCTTTTTTTTTAATGGGAGAATCTTGAGCACATTTACAAGGGATGCCTGATGGGATAAAGTCCCTGAAAAGGCCTGAGTGGCTGAGCCCTGAGCAGCAGTGGAGGGCTGGCTCCAGCTTGATAGTACCTGCAGGCAAGTGCTAAAGTTTTAGAGCATTTATTCTCTATGTATTTCAAAATATTCCCTTTACCTTGTTTAGTAAATGTTATAGCAGATCAAAGGCAAATTAACCTAAAGTTCTGTCAGAATTATCATGAATATAGAATTTGTGAAGATCAAATTCCTATAGTTTTACTATTACTAGAAAAGTAATAGTTTTTTTTTGTTGTTGTTGTTGTTTTTGAGACAAAGTTTCACTCTTGTTGCCCAGGCTGGAGTGCAATGGTGCAATCTCGGCTCACTGCAACCTCCGCCTCCTGGGTTCGAGCGGTTCACCAGCCTCAGCCTTCCAAGTAGCTGGAATTACAGGCACCCGCCACCCACGCCCAGCTAATTTTGTATTTTTAGTAGAGACGGGGTTTCTCCATGTTGGCCAGGCTGGTCTCGAACTCCCGATCTCAGGTGATCCGCCTGCCTTGGCCTCCCAAAGTGCTGGGATTACAGGCATGAGCCAACCCGCCTGGCCAATTTTTTTTTTAAGTTTTCATTATCTGGAATTCTTTGTTGTTTTTGAGATATCAGAATCTCTACTAATGATACTCAAGATGGGTGTAACTACAAAATCTGCAGATGTTGAAAGAAGCAAAATGGATCTGTTGAAATTTCTCTTTTTTTCTTTACTTGTTTTTTTTTTTTTTTTTGAGATGGAGTCTTGCTCTGTCGCCCAGGTGGGATTGCAGTGGTGCAATCTCGGCTCACTGCAGTCTCCCCTTCCTGAGTTCAAGGAATTCTTCTGCCTCAGCCTCCCAAGTAGCTGGGACTACAGGCACCTGCCACCACGCCTGGCTAATTCTTGTATTTTTAGTAGAGACAGGGTTTCACCATGTTGGTCAGCTGATCTTGAATTTCTGACCTCAAGTGATCTGCCCTCCTCAGCCTCCCAAAGTGTTGGGATTACAGGCATGAGCCACAGGCCCAGCCAGAATCTGCGTTTTAATAAGATCCCCAGGGGGTATGTGATATGAATGTTTGAGAAGCCCAAGTCTAAGGCAGGATAAACACGGCCCGAGGGGAATCTGGGCATCACCTCTTTCTGTACAGCCAGGGAAACGGGAATGGTTTTTACATTTTTTAATGGTTGGGAAAAAAAAAGACTATTTCTTGACACATTAAAATTATATGAAATTAGTATTTTAGTGTCCATAAATAAAGTTTTATTGGAACACAGCTACGATATTCACATATTGTCTATGGCTGCTTTGGCTCAAAAAGAATTGTTGAGTAGGCATGACAGAAATCGTGTGGCCCAAAAAGCCTAAAATATTTATGATCTGGCCCTTCAGAAAACGTTCTCTGGCTTGTGATCTAAAGTGCACTGGAAGTACATTCTTTGTGGGTTTCCAAGTAGCTTGTACACCAAGGTTAGCTGATTATAACAATGTGTTGTTTAACGATCCTTTATCATATTAAAGTTGAATTAATAAGGCAAAATCAGTATTTAAACATAAGAATTATATATTCAAGCTTCAAACTTGAGGAAATGCCACTTTGACTTTTTTTTTTTTTTTAAGGTGGAGTCTCACTCTGTCACCAGGCTGGAGTGCAGTGGTGCAATCTCGGCTCACTGCAACCTACACCTCCTGGGTTCAAGCGATTCTCCTGCCTCAGCCTCCCGAGTAGCTGGAACTATAGGCGTGTGCCACCACACCCAGCTAATTTTTGTATTTTTAGTAGAGACAGGGTTTCACCATGTTGGCCAGGATGATCTCGATTTCTTGACCTCATGATCCGCCCGCCTCAGCCTCCCAATGTGCTGGGATTACAGGTGTGAGACACTGCACCAGCCCTGACTCTGTTTTCTAAATGAGATACTGGTGAACTAAAGAGTTTCTTAGTTTACCTTTTGTTTCCTAAAAAATGAAATTATGGGGAAAATAATAAAACTTATAGGATAAAAATTAGTAATACTGGTAATCTCTGGAGAGAGAAACTAGAAGGGGTGGGGGCAAGGGTATAAAGGAGACTTTATTAAATTCCCTTTTGTGCCTTTCAGAATTGGATCTGGGATCCAAACGTATGGGATAAGTTTGCTATCATTTTCCCCATAATTTCATGTTTTAGGAAATAAAAGGTACAATTGTTACTACTCAGAATGTTTTGTCTTATGCTGTTGTTAGATAGTTTGAATTAAGTCTTCTCTGTCCTCAACACACATGATGGTTGTCATCTTGCTCTGAGAATCTGAAATTTCACAATCCTTGCTCATCTAGGTGGGAACCTGCTCGTGCTGGTGGATCAGCACGCTGCCCATGAGCGTATACGTCTGGAGCAGCTTATCATTGGTAAGGATCTGTTTGCAGCCAGAAAAAATTTGAGACTCCCAGCAAAATCAGTACACCTCAAAGAGCTTTTCTAACTGCAACTGTTGTGAGAAAGCACACTTTGTACTGTGTGTTCAAAAATTAAACTGAAGTCCTGCAGTTTGGCCTGTGTTATAATTGAAAGAATGTGGTAGTTCACTAATTGAAAGATGTGGGTCTTATTTATGTGGTCAGAGGCATATTTGCCAGATGTTATGAACAACCCAGAAGTACCCAAGGATAGGCTGCTTACTCTGACAGACAGCACAAAGCTCTGCCCCTCCACATGCCCGGTGATCTTGGCATGCCTTCCCACACTCCATCAGGCAGAGACCAGTGGCAGCTCAGAAGGCCCAGTATGCTGTTTTGATTTTAAAATTTAGTTTGCTTTTGAATATGCAGTATAATCAAATAGATCCAATTCTGAAAGGCACAAAAGGGAATATAATAAAGTCTCCTTTCTATCCTTGTCCCCACCCCTCCTAGTTTCTCTCCCCAGAGACAGCCAGTATCTCTGGTTTTTAATCTATCTTTCCAAAGCAATATATGCTTTTAAAATGTTTTTTTGCTACCCTTTTCCTCATCATGAGGCAGTGTGTTCACCAAGTGGTAAAATACCAGGAAAGTCTTTACTCCTGTGGCCAATGAGTAATGTCAAAGAGTTAGGCAAGGACCTAAGGAGTGCTTCATGGACTAGAATGGCAATGATATTACTACTGTTTTCACTTTTCCTTATAAAATGACGGCCTAAGAGTTGGGAAAGATATAGTAAAAACAGTGTTAGAAAAACTTACCTCTACAGGCCCTGCACCATTTGAGAATAGTACTAATTCTCTCCAGAGACTGGGAGACCCTGCTCGAGGAAAGGGAAGCCTTCTGGAGCCATAAGACTGTGTGGTCAACCCACATATGTTCCTGGTAATCCACATTATTCACCTCTGTCATCAAAACAACATTTATTAACTACAGGAACATTGCCTTGTTCATCTGAATGTAAGATGCAAGTCTTATATTTCTTATTTTGAAAAATACTACCAAAATTGTTAACAGGCTGAATATTTATTAGTTTGACTTTAAAAATGGAAATCCAAAATCTAAAACTGAACATTAAACATTCTGCTTTGCATTAGAATGATTATCTCAAGGCTGTGCTTTATTTTTATCTGAATCTAGAAGACTTCCCTTCCTACTCTTAACCCATTCATCTTTCTGCCAATAGATTCCTACGAGAAGCAACAGGCACAAGGCTCTGGTCGGAAAAAATTACTGTCTTCTACTCTAATTCCTCCACTAGAGATAACAGTGACAGAGGAACAAAGGAGACTCTTATGGTCAGTACCACCATGAGAATGTGATGTTGATGGTATCAATTGTCACAATAATTCTGTGAGGAATAAGCATAACTATTGTTCCATTTCTCAGATGAGACCAAGAGAGGTTACAAGACTTGTCTAAGGTCATAGCAGTTATTAAGTAGTGGAGCAGGCACTCAAAGGCAGGTCATCTGACTCCACAGGCTGTTTGTTTCCTTTTTTAAAATATATTTTTTTCTGCATCCAATCATCCATTAAAATATTTATTTTGTGAGACATGGTCTCACTCTGTTGTCCAGGCTGGAGTGCAGTGGCACAGTCTCTGCTCACTGCAACCTCCACCTTCCAGGCTCAAGCAGTCCTCCCACTTCAGCCTCCCAAGTAGCTGGAACTACAGGTGAGCACCACCATGCTGGACTAATTTTTGTAATCTTTTGGTAGAGATGGGTTTTCGCCATGTTACCCAGGCTGGTCTGAACTCCTAGGCTCAAGCGATCCTCCCACTTTGGCCTCCCAAAGTGCTGGGATTATAGGCGTGAGCCACTGCACCCAGCCTATTCTTTCCACTGTATCCCAGCTGAAGAGTATAGGATAGAGTTTCCCTGATAATTTTTTCCAGCAGTTGGCTTAGAACACTCTTCTCATTTCTTGGAACAGTCTGTGTTTATGCCATGCTTTGTGAAAGCAAAGCTTCTGCAGTAATTGGTCCCATTCTGCTTTGCTTTGGTGCATTCTAGACTCTTAGTTTTCATTATCGTAATCATAATGGGAAGAAAGTAAAACATTGGGATGTAAGGAAGGGGCAAATCATATAGTGAGTCACAAGATAGGATATTTTTCCTCTTCTAGGCAGCACAAATTATTGAAAATGAAAAAGAAATTTCTCCCAATATGTTTCAGGTTTGGGAATATGATACTGCCAGTAAATCTTTTTTTCCCTATGACATAATTTATATTAGAGGCAGATCTATTTACTTACATCCCGTTAGTCAGGACTTCTCAATTCCTTGGGCTGTTAATTACCTCCCTGCTTTAATGCTGATTCAAATCACTCTCAGACCTTTTCTTCATGCCAGACTCCGTTAAGTGCCAGCAGCCAGAAGTTAGCAGTTCCTCAATGAAGAAAACATACTTAGAAACAAGACTTAGACACAGATTGATTCCCAATGGAAAAGAGAAAAACAATAAAGGTTACTGTAATTCAAAAAGGAAATTTGATAATAAAAAATCCCAAACACCCACACATAAGTGTGAGAAAAACAATACGGTTGTTAAGGCCTGTGGCAGCTTTTGAAAAACTACTAAGTAGTATTTGGAACCAGTACTGAAGTGCAAATGAAGTAGCACTCTTTTTTTTTTTTTTTTTTTTTAACATTTGAGGTTATCTCTTTAGGTGTTACCACAAAAATCTGGAAGATCTGGGCCTTGAATTTGTATTTCCAGACACTAGTGATTCTCTGGTCCTTGTGGGAAAAGTACCACTATGTTTTGTGGAAAGAGAAGCCAATGAACTTCGGAGAGGAAGATCTACTGTGACCAAGAGTATTGTGGAGGTAAGACACAGCTGCAGATGTTAAGGAAATTGCTGAGTGATGGTAACCTCATATTTTGTCTGTAGATTCTCTGAATTCATCTTTTCTTCAACAAGTATTCATGGGATTTACCTGCTGTGTGCCAGGAGCTAGAAATTCAGAGATGAGTTAGCTCAAAATAAGGAAGAAGGGAATTTAAAGAATTATAGTCAGTGAACTTTGGCTAGTAGAGGTATGTGTTTTGCTTTCTTCCCAATGATAAAGGTAATGAAAACTAAGAGTCTAGAATGCACCAAGATAGTTTTTCAGAAGTGTTATGGAAACACAGAATGACTTGTGTGCCTGGGGAGGTGAAGTCAATGAAAATGTCACAGAAAAGCTGTTTTCTTAAGAAAAGTTTCTCCTTTTGAGAGACCAGGTCTCACTCTGTTGCCCAAGCTGGAGTGCAGTGGTGCAATCGTAGCTCATTGTAGCCTTGATCTCCTGGGCACAAGCAATCTTCCTGCCTCAGCCTCCCAAGTAACTCGGACTACAGACACGCACCACCATGCCTGGCTAATTTTTTCCTTTTTTTTTTTGTAGAGATGGGGGTCTCGCTATGTTGCCCAGGCTGGTCCTGAACTTCTGGCCTCAAGCAATCCCCTTGCGTTGGCTTCCCAAACCCCCGGCATTACAGGCATGAGCCACTGCACACAGCCAGAAAAGTCTTACAGAATGGTGGGAAACTAGGCCGGGGCAAGGTGGCTCACACCTGTAATGCCAGCACTTTGGGAGGCCGTGGTGGGTGGTTCACCTGAGGTCGGGAGTTCAAGACCAGCCTGACAAACATGGAAAAACCCCATCTCTACTAAAAATAGAAAATTAGCTGGGCGTGGTGGTGCATGCCTATAATCCCAGCTACTCAGGAGGCTGAGGCAGGAGAATGGCTTGAACCTGGGAGGCGGAGGTTGCATTGAGCCAAGATTGTGCCATTGTACTCCAGCCTGGGCAACAAGAGTGAAACTCTGTCTCAAAAAAAAAAAAGAAAAAAAGAATAGTGGGAAAGTGCTGAGTACAGAAGAGGGGAGAAGGGCATTCTAGACAGAGGAATACATATCAGAGACTTGAGACACATCCTATGTTTAGGGAACTATCAATAGATATGGCTCAAATTAAGATCTACAGTTGACCCTTGGATAACTTGGGTCTGAACTGCACAGGTACACTTAAATGCAGATTTTCTTCCACCTCTGCCACTCCTGAGACAGCAAGACCAACCTTTCCTCTTCTTCCTCCTCCTTAGCCTATTCAATGTGAAAATGATGAGGGTGAAGACCTTTATGATGATTCATTTCCACTTAATGAATAATAAATATATTTTCTGTTTCTTATGATTTTCTTAACATTTTCTTTTTCTTTCTTTTTTTTTTTTTTTTGCGATGCCCAGGCTGGAGTGCAATGGCACAATCTCGGCTCACTGCAACCTCCACCTCCCAGGTTAAAGCGATTCTCCTACCTCAGCCTCCCAAGTAGCTGGGATTACAGGCGCACACCACCACGCCCCGGCTAATTTTTGTATTTTTAGTAGAGTTGGGGTCTCACCATGTTGCCCAAGCTGGTCTTGAACTCCTGACCTCAAATGATCCACCTGCCTTGGCCTCCCAAAATGCTGGGATTACAGGCATGAGCCACTACGCCTGGCCAACATTTTCTTTTCTCTAGCTTACTTAATTGTAAGAATACAGTGTGTAATATATACAACACACAAAATATGTGTTAATTAACTGTTTATATTATTGGTAACGCTTCTGATCAACAGTAGGCTATTGGTAGTTAAGATTTGGGGAAATCAGGCCAGGTGCAGTGGCTCACGCCTGTAATCCCAGCATTTTGGGAGGCCAAGGCGGGTGGATCATTTGAGGTCAGGAGTTCAAGACCAGCCTGGCCAACATGATGAGACCCCGTCTCTACTAAAAATAAAAAAATTAGCCAGGCATGATGGTATGTGCCTGTAATCCCAGCTACTTGGGAGGCTGAGGCATGAGAATTGCTTGAACCTGGAAGGTGGAGGTTGCAGTGATCCAAGATCACTGCACTGCACTCCAGCCTGAGTGACACAGTAAGACTCCGTCTCAAAAAAAAAAAAAAAAAAAAAAAATAGGGGAGAAATCAGAAGTTATACTTGGATCTTTGACTGGATGGGAGTTGGCTAGATGGATTGTCAAGGTCAAATCATAAAATAATTTAGCATATTCTACTAAGTAGTTTGCATTTTATCCTATAGGCAGCCAGTGAAAAATTTTAAGCAGGAGAGTAAGGTCCATTTTAGATTGCATTCCAAATATGATTACTTTACATATATGTTTTGGTGAAGGTTTGGAAAGCTACTGCTGGGATGTGGCATTGGAGGTATTAGAGAGAACTATTACTTTTTACTTTGATTACTTATATGTTTCTTTTTTTAAAGCAAATGTCATTTATTTTGTCTTTATTGTCTTTTTCCTCTCCTTTCCTGTTTTCTATTATAGTTTTCTGTATTTCTCTCTCTTTTTTTTTTGCTCTACTCGTTTAGAAGTTATATATTCCATGTATATCCTTTTAGAGATTAGCCTTAACTTTTAGCATGCATACTTATCAAAGTTTAAAAGTAATTCATTTCTCTATCCTCTTCCTAACTGTACCAAAATCTTACAAACCGTTCATCTCCCATTACCCTCCTCCCACCTTCCATGTTGCTGTCTAGTACTTTAATTCCACCTTGTTTTTAATTCCCTGGTGGTCATTTATTTTATAGTCAATCTTTATTTAGATTAAAAAAAGTGTTCACCAGAGTCTTTGTTCACCATTGCCTCTTGCATCCTACTTATTCTGTGTTCTTTTGTGTCTTTTTGTTTTTTTTTTTTACTGAAGTAAATCTCTTACAAGATCTTTTATCCACAAACAGATCTTGAGACAAAAAATACAAAAATATAAAAATAAATAGAAGTTATTTTAGTAAGAGTCCATGGGCCAGGCATGGTGGCTCACGCCTGTAATCCCAGCACTTTGGGAGGCCAAGGCGGGCAGATCACCTGAGGTCAGTAGTTTTGAGACCAGCCTGGCTAACGTGGTGAAACCCTGTCTCTACCAAAAATACAAAAATTAGCTGGGCATGGTGGTGGGTACTTGTAATTCCAGCTACTCGGGAGGCTGAGGCAGGAGAATCGCTTGAACCCGGGAGGCGGAGGTTGCAATGAGCTGAGATCACGCCATTGCACCCCAGCCTGGGTGACAAGAGTGAAACTCTGTCTCAAAAAAAAAAAAAAAAAAAGTCCATGAATGATAAGCTGTCTTTTAAAGTATCTTTATTTTGCCTTCATACTTGCATGATTACCTAGCTAAAAACAGAATTTCACATTGCCAGTTATCCCCCCCACATTTTGAAAATATTTCACTACTTTTGACTTTCTATTTTATTTTATTTTATTTTATTTTATTTTATTTTATTTTATTTTTTGAGACAGAGTCTCACTCTGTTACCCAGGCTGGAGTGCAATGGGATGATCTCAGCTCACTGCAACCTCCGCCTCCCAGGTTCAAGCGATTCTCCTGCCTAAGCCTACAAAGTAGCTGGGATTACAGGTGCCCACCACCACACCCAGCTGATTTTTGTATCTTTAGCAGAGATGGGGTTTCACCATGTTGGCCAGGCTGGTCTCAAACTCCTGACCTCAGGTGATCCGCCTGCCGTGGCCTCCCAAAGTGCTGGGATTACAGGTGTGAGCCACCGCACCCAGCCTGACTTTCTGTTTTAGCCATTGAAGTCCTTAGTCAATCCAATTATTACTCTGTAGGTAATCTGATTTTCCCTCTGGTTGCTTTAACGATGGTTCACTTTGTCTTTGGTGTTCTGCAATTTCCCTGTGATGTATCTTTGTATGGATTTATTTTCATTTCCTTCTGGAGATTCACTCTGCTTCTTCAGTTTGGAAAGTATGCAGTCATTATCACCTCAAACGTTTCTTTCCCATTCTCTCTCTTGTCTCTTGGAAATTTTGTCAGATATCTACTGGGCCTTATCTTTCTACTCTGCATGCCTCTTCAACTCTCTTCCATATTTCCCATTGCTTTCTCTCTCTGTGATACATTCTGTGAAATCTCCTCACTTATCTTCCAGTGAACTAAAGTATCTCTTCATCTTCTGTTTAATTATGTGTTTAGCTTATCCACTGAGTTTTTTATTTCAGTGACTAAATTTTTAATTTCAATGGCTATATATTTTATTTCCAGAAGTTGTGTTTTTTTCCCCAAATCTCACTCTTCCTTTTTCATGGTGTCCTGCTTTTTTCATGATTGTTCCTACTCCTTTATCACTAGCTTTCTTTATTTGGAGCACAGGCAAATCCACATCCACCTCATCTAGAAGTCTGAAGTGCTTTAGTAATATCTAAAATAGTAAAATCTAAAATTAGAGGATAGATGTAGTAGATAAATTGGGGGATAGATTGATGTGGGAAGATTTGAGTCAGGGAGAGCAGCTGAGGGGTTATTGCAGTGGTTAAGGTAAGAGAAGATGAGGACTGGACTGAGTCAGTAGCAGAGGGAGTAGAGAGGAGTGACATATTTGAGACAGAATTTGGGAGGCAGAAGCAAGAGGACTTGGTGAGCAATCAAAACGTGAAAGGAATAAAGGAGAAAACAAAAGCAACAGTGATTCTGAGGGTTGTAGCATGGGTGGCTGGAAGGATGGTGGTGCCATTGACAGAGAAGGGACACAGATGAGGAGGAACAAACCTGCCTAGGAGTTCCATCGTGAAGGTGGGTTTAGACACAGTGAATGTGCCTGCAGGTGGAATGCCCAGTGGATAGGCAGACTTAAAAGATCTGGTACTTGGAAAATAAATCTGGGCTGTACATATCTATCTGAGAGTTAACAGTATATATATATTGATAGTATCAGAAGCTGGAGAAGGGCCTTGAGGAAGCGAGGTTGTCCAGGGAGAATATGGAGAGTGAAAAGGAAGAGAGAAAAGAGTGGAGCCTGTGGAACATCAGCATCCAGGGTGCATATGCTTTGGCAAAGGTCTGGAAAGCTCTGCTGAAAAGAGGAAATTCTAAGGATGGCTGAAAATACTTGGTTAGAGAGGGAGGAGGAAAACCAGGAAAAAGCAATATTGCCAAAACTAAGGAAAGTTTTAAGCAAGGAGGGAATGGTCAATAACGGCTATGAAGTAGAGCCTGAAACGTTGGACTTGACTGTCATGAGGGCATTAGTTGTCTTGTGGGATCATTTCCTGGGGATGAGGTGGGGCAGAAGATAGAGTGCAGTGAGTCAGGAGTGCGTGAAGCAGGAGGAAGCGAAGCTAAGTAGACAACTCTTTCAGGAACTTTGGCTACACACAGAAAAAGAGAGATGGGGTGAGAGCTAAAGGTTAGAAGTGGTTGGGAAGTTTGGGAAGTGTGGGGTGGGATTCAAGGCTGAGGAAAGGTGTTTGTTTGCTTTAAGACAAAAAAGACCTAAGCAGGTTTGCAGGCCAAGGGGGAAACATTCAAGAGGAAGAGCAGCTGTCAGTCGGCTCTTCGGTCATCTTGGCTTTGCCCTTTCCAGAATCGCCTTTGGATCAGACAGATCCAAAGATTTGCTCTGCTTCCAGCAAAGCTCTTTCCTCCCCACAGACATGCTTTCTCTAAGACCCCTGCTCCAAATTGTCCTAAATCCAAAAGATAGGATCTGTTAGAGTCTTTTATTGTAATTCAATCCCTAATATGTAACCAGAAAATTATAAGAAAAACTTTTCCTGAAGGAACTTAAAAGACTACTGTTAAGGAGTTTGCTTCAAATGGAAACAAACCTCTGGTTTCAGAAAATCTTGATTATCCTATGTCAGGCTGATCAGGAGAGACTTTGTGTGATTCTGGAAGAAGCTGGAACAGTTTTGGTGTTTTGCAGAGGTAGCTACTTGAATCCTAGCAGTTGAAAGATCATTAATACATCCTTCTATAAAGCTCTATCTTCTAGCCTGGTGAGGAGGTGGAGGCTGCAGTGAGCCGAGATCGTGCCATGGCACTCCAGCCTGGGCAACAACGAGACTCCGTCTCAAAAAATTAAAAATAATAAATAAATACGGCCAGGTGCAGTGGCTCACCACTGTAATCCCAGCACTTTGGGAGGCCGAGGCAGGCGGATCATCTGAGGTCGGGAGTTCGAGACCAGCCTGACCAACATGAAGAAACCCTGTCTCTACTAAAGATACAAAATTAGCCAGGCGTGGTGGTGCATGATTGTAATCCCAGCTACTCAGGAGGCTGAGGCAGGAGAATCGCTTGAACCCAGAAGGCAGAGGTTGCGGTGAGCCAAGATCTTGCCATTGCACTCCAGCCTGGGCAACAAGAGTGAAACTCCATCTCAAAATAAGTAACTAACTAACTAACTAACTAAATAACTAAATAAATAATAAAATAAAAATATTAAATTATCCAGCATTAAACAGACCATTGGAATATAAAATGGACTGAGATGAGACCCATCACCCCTTCACTAAGCTTACAAACAGATGTTTTACCATCCCAGATGTACAAACACAAGAATGTTTGCTCTCCATCCACACTAAGCTTTGTTAGTGGATTGGGTCTTATGAGACCATCTTTCTGTTTAGGTTTGTTTGGGAAAACATGTGATTTTTAAATTATATGTAATATAGTATCTACTACCTAGCTCTTGGTAACTGTGCTCATTTATAGGCATGGCAGACTAGAGTATAGATGAAGGAGGGAAGAGAATTTCCTGAGTCTGGTTTTAAAAGAAAATGTACCATGTTGTAATCTTAGGAGCAGATTTACACATAGCCTTTTCCAGGAGTAAAGAAATGGTTTTCTTATAAAGAAATCATTAAATGTGCAACATGTTTTTTTCTTTTTACCTCCAGAGGTTAAACAAATTGGTAGCATGAAATAGTGTCTGCTTTAAATTTCCTTAAGGTTCTTTTGTAAATATTAGTATCCACACGGATATAACTATTGAAAAGGTTACCCCAGGGACAGAGACATGCAAGGGAGGAGAAATTTCTCAACAAAGGGCCTCAGAAAATAAACTTTCTGACCTGAAGGGAATTGTCCCCAAAAAGCCCGTGGGAACTAAAGTGACTGTTTACTTATGTTTATGATATTTAAGCAAGTGTTATACTGAGCAGTGGTTGTGTTGATGGTTGTGTATTTATTCTCAGTTTGTGTGTAATATTACACTTGTTCTGGCTAAGATTACACACACAAACAGACAGCCTTTTAGTGAGAAGCCTTCCTGATGTTTTGAATTGGTTGAATCATCAAGGCTACTCTCACCAGCTACATAACCTCATTAGTTGAGAAGCTATCTCTGGAGGAAGTCTCAGTAGCTAAATATATTCCGTGTTCAGTAAGAGTTCTATTCAGTTGCTTGGTTTTTTCATATTCAAAGTTCCTTACAACAAATAAATTTGTACCCAAGTGCTGTATTGCTGGAACTCTTTCTTTCAGGAGGCATGATTTAAAGAAGAAAATTGAGATATTTTGTAAACTATCAAAGGGCAAGTAAAACATAACAGTAGATTAAAGCCGATTTTCCTTTTGCTTTGCAGGAATTTATCCGAGAACAACTGGAGGTAAGCTTTTCCTTTATTTTGGGGTTTCACACAGAAGCACCACACATAAAAGGCTTCATTGTTCCATTTTCTTTTCCTGTTAATAACGTGTTTATGCATTAGCTACTCCAGACCACCGGAGGCATCCAAGGGACATTGCCACTGACTGTCCAGAAGGTGTTGGCATCCCAAGCCTGTCATGGTAAGCCCTTCAACGTAGCCGTGATCAAACACCTCTGCATGCAGAGCCCTGGCAGGGCTGCCGGGATTACAAAAGAGGCAGAGGGTACATTTACTACTTGACTCTTGGAGAATACAATTTAGATCAAGAAACTGAATATACATTTTTAAAAATCACTTTTACAAAAACAAAATCCCAACACAAAAATTTGACTATAGTGCTGCCTGACCTATATGAGTGGAGGAATAACTCCTAGAGGAGATGCATTTTGAGATGAATTTTGAATGAGCTGGGGGACATGGGTTCATAGCATGGAAGGGGGAATTCACTATAGGGAGAGTAAACAGCCTGTGCAGAGAGGCAAAACAGAAACAAGTTAGTTATATGAGAAGCAGCAAAGAGTATCAAGAAACTAGGCAGGTAAGAGAACAGAAACCTAGAAGGTCACAGCAAAACCTTTGAATTTGATACAGAAGGCATTAGAATTAGCAAGCGTTCTTTTTTTATCTTTCCAACTTTCATTTTAGGTTCGGGGGTACATGTGCACTTTGTAACATGGGTGAGTTGCATGTCACAGGGGTTTGGTGTACAGATTATTTTGTCACCCAGGTAATGAGCATAGTACCCAATAGGTAGTTCTGATCCTCACCCACCTCCCACCCTCCACCCTCAAGTAGGCCCAGGTGTCTGTTACCCCTTCTTTGTTTCTATGTGTATTCAATGTTTGGCTCCCACTTTTAAGTAAGAACATGCAGTATTTGGTTTTCCAATTCACTTAGGATGATGGCCTCTAGCTCTGTCTATGTTTTTGCAAAGGACGCGATCTCATTCTTTTTTATGGCGACATAGTATTCCATGGTGTATATGTACCACATTTTCTTTATCCAATCCACCATTGATGAGCATTGAGGTTGATTCCATGTCTTTGCTATTGTAAGTAGTGCTGCAGTGAGCATAACACATGCATGTGTCTTTATGGTAGAATGATTTCTGTTTCTTTGGGCATATTCCCAGTAATGGGATTACTGGGTTGAATGGTAGTTTTGCTTTAAGTTCTTTAAGAAATCTCTAAACTGTTTTCCACAGTGGCTGAACTAATTTATATTTCCCACCAGCAGTGTATAAGTGTTCCGTTTTATTTGCAGCCTCACCAGCATCTGTTATTTTTTAACTTTTTAATACCAGCCATTCTGACTGGTGTGAGATGGTATCTCACTGTGATTTTGATTTGCATTTCTCTAATGATTAGTGACATTGAACATTTTTTATATGCTTGTTGGCCATGTGTATGTCTTCTTTTGAGAAGTATGTGTTCATGTCCTTTGCCCATTTTTTAATAGGGTTTTTTGGTTTTTGCTTGTTAATTTATTTAAGTTCCTTATAGATTCTGGATATTAGTTCCTTATATAGATTCTGGATATTAGACCTCTGTTGGATGCAGTTTGCAAATATTTTCTCCCATTCTGTAAGTTGTCTGTTTATTCTGTTGATAGTTTCTTTTGCTGTGGAGAAGCTCTTTAGTTTAATTAAGTCTCACTTGTCAATTTTCATTTTATTGCAGTTGCTTTTAGAGTCTTTACCGGGAAATCTTTGCCAAGGCCTACGTCCAGAATGGTATTTCTGAGGTTTTCTTCTAGGGTTTTTGTAAAAAGATGGAATGCGCCTAGGCGCGGTTGCTCACGCCTGTAATCCCAGCACTTTGGGAGACCAAGGCGGATGGATCACCTGAGGTCAGGAGTTCGAGACCAGCCTGGCCAACATGGTGAAACCCCATCTCTACTAAAAACATAAAAATTAGCCAGGCGTGGTGGCGGGCACCTGTAATCCCAGCTACTCAGGAGGCCGAGGCAGGAGAATCACTTGAAACCAGGAGGTGGAGGTTGCAGTGAGCCAAGATCACGCCACTGCACTCCAGCCTGGGTGACAGAGTGAGACTCCATCTCAAAATAATAATAATAATAATAATAATAATAATAATAATAATAATAATAATAATAATGAAGATGGAATGCTTCATGAATTTGCATGTCATCCTTGTGCACAGACCATGCTAATCTTCTCCGTATCACTCCAATTTTATTATATGTGCTGCCAAAGTGAACACCATTGAGGGTTCTTGAGCAGGGTAATATGATACAATATAGAAAATTGGGAGCTGGGTGAGGCCCTGTGAGGAAGGTGCCTGCTTCTCCTTCGCCTTCCGCCATAATTGTAAGTTTTCTGAGGCCTCCCCAGCCATGCAGAACTGTGAGTCATTTAAATGGTCTTTCCTTTATAAATGACCCAGTCTTGGTCATTTCTTCATAGCAGTGTGAGAACAGACTCATACTCCTCTATCACCAAATCTCATCATTGCCACCTTCAAAATGTATCTTCAGTCCGTCTGATTCAGTCTGTCTGGCTTCTCCCTCATTTTTGCCGCTGTTGAGCTCTCTTATTTAGTTCTTCACATCCACTCTGGCTCCCTTTCAAGCTGCTCTTCTCTCAGCACCCAGCGGAATCTTTTTGAAACATCCCTCCAAGCATGTTGTTCTTCTAACTAAAATGTGTCAATGATGACCCATTGCTCTTGGGATAGAAATGTGATTTTTTACTGTGGCCCACAAGGGTCTTCGTGATTTGGCCCCTGCCTGCCTCTCCAGTGTCACGTCATATCACTCTCCACCTTGTTCTTTACATCCCAGCCTGCTTTTTTGGTCTTCTACTTCCTGTGTGCTAAACATCTGTCAGCGTCAGGGCCTCTGCACTGGCCTTGTCCTCTACCTGAAACACTTTTCTCTCCTTCTTCAATTAGCCACGTCTTTCTTAACCTAAAGTCTCAGCTTGAATACTACTTTGCCAGGAAAGCCTTCCTTAAGCTCCTAAACTGGGTTTGGTCTTCCTATTATATATTCATATCCTGTATTTTATAGCACCTATATTTATCATTTAAATTATTGTGTAATTATCTGCTTCATGTTTGTCTCCCCTATTAGACCATAAGCGCCATGAGGATGGAAATTATCTGTCTCATTAACTGCCTGACAAAGCTCCCAATACAAAGTATATACTTAATAAATATTTGTTGACTGGGTAAATTGTGCATAAAGGCAGGTTATAACAATATGAGAGTTTAGATTAGGAAGATTATTATGGAAATTAGAAAAAAAGAAGCAAATAAAATGAACATTGTAAGGAAACAGAGATTGCTATTGGACGATCCATGGAAAAAGATAATCCCAACTTCACAAACCCATAAAGAGTAGGCAAAAATACTGCTCTTGCCTCTTGGAGAAAAACTCTGAAAGCCAGATCCTAACAAGTTAAGGAATGCCTCCTACAGAGATTAGAAAGACAAATACTCCGTAAGAAAAAGCTGAGAGACAGAAGGTCAGTCCTGAAGCCTTAGTTTCATCCATGGTCATAAGCACTAATTTATTTCCCTCTTTTTTTTTTTTTTTTTTTTTTTTTTTTTGAGAACGGAGTCTCGCTCTGTTGCCCAGGCTGGAGTGCAGTGGCGTGATCTCGGCTCACTGCAACCCCCGCCTCCTGGGTTCAAGTGATTCTTCTGCCTCAGCCTCCCACGTAGCTGGGACTATAGGCGCGTGCCACCACACCCGGCTAATTTTTGAATTTTTAGTAGGGGCGGGATTTCACCATATTGGCCAGGCTGGTCTTGAACTCCTGACCTCATGATCTGCCCGCCTCAGCCTCCCAAAGTGCTGAGATTACAGGTGTGAGACACCGTGCCCGGCCTATAAGCACCAATTTCAAGCAGGATTAAAGCTTCATTAAAGAAGCCTAAGAAACATGTTACTTTTTCCAGATATTTGGCAGTGACCCAAGGTCAGCATTGGTTTCCCACTATATACACTATAACCTTCTTGTTTCTGTCTTTCATTTAGGGGCCATTAAGTTTAATGATGGCCTGAGCTTACAGGAAAGTTGCCGCCTTATTGAAGCTCTGTCCTCATGCCAGCTGCCATTCCAGTGTGCTCACGGGAGACCTTCTATGCTGCCGTTAGCTGACATAGACCACTTGGAGCAGGAAAAACAGGTACATTAATGACTAACAGGAGCAGGAGGGAGCAAAGTTTATCTTCTCTTTCTTTTCTGGCTTTTACTATGCAACTGTAATCTGTCTTAACCTTTCCAAAATAGGAGAGTTTTGCAAAATCTGCATTGGAAGTTTCACATAAAGCCTCACCCATTTCATTTTCCAGTTCAAATCCAAAATGGAACTTAGACTGAACTGTCAGGTCACCTACATAATGGCTTTGTATTTTAAAACTCAACACATGTACAGACTTATGTATCCTGAATATCTATTGCCTGCTGGCTCTAGGTTTCATAATATGCAGTTCTTGCTGAAGCTACTGAAAGTTGGTTGAAGCACAGCAAATTCACTGTTGGCAATATAGAGCCTCAACTTCCAGTTTCTTGATAGTACCTGCTGGAAACGGTGATCTGTGACTGTAGCTGGCCATCCCGAAGGATCTTGAGTTATGGTTTGAGGATCATCAGACAGGGACCCAAGCTTGGGGATCTCTACATTATGCTTTGGCCCTAATTACCCAGCAACCTGCAAACTACAATGTGGATAATGCAGAAAAGGCACAGAATGGCTTAAATGAAGAACTTCTGTCCTTGTTATAATCTTCAGTGAAGGAGAACATGGAGAACATAACAGGAATGTCCCTGTTGCTGCTTTCCAAAATCTTTCCTTTTTTTTTGTTTTGTGAGACGGAGTTTTGCTGTTGTTGCGCAGGCTGGAGTGCAATGGTGAGATCTTGGCTCACCGCAACCTCTGCCTCCCGGGTTCAAGCAATTCTCCTGCCTCAGCCTCGCGAGTAGCTGGGATTACAGGCATGCGCCACCACGCCCGGCTAATTCTGTATTTTTAGTAGAGACGGCATTTCTCCATGTTGGTCAGGCTGGTCTCGAACTCCCGACCTCAGGTGAACTGTCCACCTTGGCCTCCCAAAGTGCTGGGATTATAGGCATGAGCCACTGCACCCTGCCCAAAATATTTCCTTTTGCTAACCTTTCCCTGCTAAGGGATATAAAATCTTTTCTTGCATGGAGTTTTCAGGTACTAATGTTGTCTGACTCAACTAGCTGATTTTACTTCATTAAAACCTCTTTGTTTCACAAAGAAAAATATGAAGAAAGTTTTTCTCCATTGCTGAGAGCTGGGAATCTAGACTTAAAGTTCTCAGTCCCCTTTGATCCTTAAAACAATCTGTAATCTCTATTGAATCCAGAAGTTAGAAATCTAAACAGATTATAACAGCCAGACTTTGGAAATATTTGTATGCTACCTACATTTTCTTTTTTTTTTTTTTTTGAGACGGAGTCTCACTCTGTCGCCCAGGCTGGAGTGCAGTGGCACGATCTCGGCTCACCACAACCTCCGCCTCCCAGGTTCAATCAATTCTCCTGCCTCAGCCTCCTGAGTAGCTGGGATTATAGGCATGTGCCACCACACCCGGCTAATTTTTTTTTTATTTTTAGTAGAGACAGGGTTTCACCGTATTGGCCAGGCTGGTCTCAAACTCCTGACCTTGTGATCCGCCTGCCTTGGCCTCCCAGAGTGCTGGGATTACAGGTGTGAGTCACCTCGCCCAGCCTGTATGCTACCTACATTTTCATATTGCTAATTGAAGTTATTCTTTCTTCCCATAGATTAAACCCAATCTCACTAAACTTCGCAAAATGGCCCAGGCCTGGCGTCTCTTTGGAAAAGCGGAGTGTGATACAAGGCAGAGCCTGCAGCAATCCATGCCTCCCTGTGAGCCACCATGAGAACAGAATCACTGGTCTAAAAGGAACAAAGGGATGTTCACTGTATGCCTCTGAGCAGAGAGCAGCAGCAGCAGGTACCAGCACGGCCCTGACTGAATCAGCCCAGTGTCCCTGAGCAGCTTAGACAGCAGGGCTCTCTGTATCAGTCTTTCTTGAGCAGATGATTCCTCTAGTTGAGTAGCCAGATGAAATTCAAGCCTAAAGACAATTCATTCATTTGCATCCATGGGCACAGAAGGTTGCTATATAGTATCTACCTTTTGCTACTTATTTAATGATAAAATTTAATGACAGTTTGATTGGTTGCTTGGTTTGTTATTTGAAGGGTGTGATTTTTGTTTTCGTACAGTTTTTTTTCAAGCTTCACATTTGCGTGTATCTAATTCAGCTGATGCTCAAGTCCAAGGGGTAGTCTGCCTTCCCAGGCTGCCCCCAGGGTTTCTCCACTGGTCCCCTCTTTTCCCTTCAGTCTTCTTCACTTCTCTATGCTGCTGCTTCATGTGCTACATCTCAGACTTAAAGAGTTTCTCTACTACAGTGAAAACATTCTCTAGGGTCTTTCATCAGGCCTTTAGTTATTTTAGGGATAAAAACTATTGATAAAAAGGACAAGGATAGAACAGAGAAAATTTAAAGTCCTGTTCCGGGTTTTTTGTTATGTTTTCTTTAAAAACTCAGAGACTGATGTTCAATATCCCAAACCAGTAAAATGGTGAAAATACTATGAGCTTGTTTTTTAAAATATGATTTTTTTTTGGTGCTTTATAAAGTATCTCTTTATGTGAAAACAATTGTCATATCAAAACACAGCATACATACGTTCAACCTAACCAAATATCTTTACACTTTTTCTTTCAGGAGACAAGGGTTCTTTGGGTCCCTTTCAAACGGTATCTTGGTGTTATTACATTATGCCTATCTATTGCCCTTATAATATCACTTGGGACCAGGACTGATCGTTCTGCAAATGCTTGTTATGCCATTCTCAATCTATTTTTCCCGCACCTTTTCACATGATTTGTGGTTAATAGGACTCAATAGACTAAAATTGCATAGTAGAAAAAAAAATGCAAAAAGCCAGCTGGTAATGTTTATTGCAACTGGGGTGCTATACAATTAGTAAGATGATGCAATGAGAATTTCCACTTTTGTATTTCCTGACCAGCCTGCTCAAAGTGGCTTTTATATCAATGGAATGATTTTCCTCATTTTTTAATACAGGAAACCAATTCGTGCTCATGGAAGAAAAGTTCCTTTGCCAGCAGCCTTGAAGTGAATCTTACAGGAGCAATGAAAGTATTGCATTCATTAGCGTCTGCCCCAGAGAAGGTTCAGAGAAAACCTTCACTTGTTTTCAAGGGGATCCTTGTAGATTTACGTAATTGGAATCCTGAAGAACAGGCCCTACTGTCTAAAAAATGGCTTTTATTCTTCTAAATACATATAAACGGATGTTTTATAGATGGGAAGACATGACCTTAGAAAGGAGAGAGTTTTCAGAGGATTTGCCAGGCTGTCAGGGGCTCTGCCTCCAGGCCCAGTGTGGCAGTGTGGCCTCAGGGCCATGGCCTCCCTGCTTAAGGGCTGCACGGAGGCCAACTGTCCTGGGAGTTGTAAAAATCTTTTAAGGCCAGACCAATTTGAGGGATTTTAAAAAGTGTCTCAGTGCCTCTTATGATTTCAGAAGGTTTTGCTATATGTAATCCCAACTACTGTTTTCTTGAGAGTAGCAGAGGATTAGAAAAAGTCCTCCATAAATTATGTAACCGGCCTTCCTGACTAGCCTGACTCAAGCAATGTAAGAGATAATTATTCTGTTTTCATAATTTATAAGTGTGGGGGCATGCCTCAGCATAAAAACAACCTATTAGGGAAAAATATCTAATAGATTACCTTTATCGCCTGTTAGGGTTTTATGTTGTTTTTAACTCAGATGCCATAAGAACAAAGATACATGTAATTTATAATAGTAATCATTAATACCTATATTGTGCTTTAAGGTTTACAAAATAATTTTTCTCATACTTTATCTTATTTTAGTTTCTTGACAGTCCATGAGGTAAGGTGGTAGCTTTATCACCATTTTACAAAGTGGGAAACGAAGGTTCCTCTTAGGAACCTGGTTGTCACCTTTGTATAATAAAACTTCGAAGCTCGGAGCTGTTAACTGGTTTGCTGAAGGCTTAGCTGTAAGAGCCAGAATTCAGACCCAGGTCTGAGTGACTTCAAACTGCACAGTCCTTCCCATTATTGCCCATATGCTGTCCCTTATATTTTTAATTTATTAGGAATTCATTCATTTATAAACTTGGTGATTCACCTTTATTAGATTCTGGTCGCTGAAGGCTTTAGTAACTTCAGAGTAAAACTTGAGAGATGAGATGTAAAATGCAGCCATTCTTGAGAGTTCCTTTTTCTGTAACATTCATCAACACTTTATTGAGAAGTGAAGGTTCCTATGGCTGTCTCTACCTTCAAGAGGCTTAGCTTTAGTCACTGAGAAAGACAAGGAAACTAATGATAGAATATAGTAGCTTCCTCTGGCGTTAGGTATCACAGAGTCACAGCTAGTCACAGCTAGCCCTTTATTATTGAAAGAAGAGGAGCTAGCAGTCCCACTATCAGAATTAAGACTAGAGATGGTAATAGGAGCTAGTATCAGAAAAGCTTAAGGCAAAGCATAAAGTGTAGGCTAGAATGAAGCTGGAGAATGGGGAGGGGGCTTGGGTAACATCCAGAACCTGGCTGGGGACCTGGAACTACATGAGATGTAAGAATGGAGAGGTTCTAGCAGTCAGAGGTCAGGTACAAATGAACAGCTGGGATCTGCGCATGGCAGACAGTGAAAAAACCCAGGCAAGCAAAATGGTCATAGCAGAAGGGGGCCCAAGGCCACGTTCTTGAGATGTGGAGGGGGCTGAGGAAGCCATGCCAAGTAAGGACAGATGCAGCTCAGCAGTTCCTAGCGAGCCCTGACAAGCCAGCTCAGCTGAAGCTTCGGGTGGGAGCCAGTCATGGCACAGTGGAGTGAAGGAAGAGCAGTTTCAGGCACCCAAAACCTGACCCCCACGACTTGTTTTCCACCTGAAGAGCCACCCATTCCATCCAAACCCTTTGCAAAAGTCTGCTAACAGAGAGAACCGGCCAGTATGCTGGCCAGTCGCGATCATGCCTGTCTTTACCCTCTAAGCTGAAGCTGCTCATCAACGGTGAGATGGCAAAAAGGTGGGTCCAGAAGAGAGGAAAAGAAGGGAGTCTGTGAAAACAAAATGCTGAAGAATCTGCACCAAATAAACCCTTCCTTCCTTCCTTTTTCCTTCCATCCCTCTCTTCATTCAGCAAATCTTCAGTGAGTTCCCTTCTAAATGTATTGTATCAGAACTTGTGGGGGATATAAAGAAAAAAAAAGAGGTTATCACATGGCTTAGGATGTTTCCAACCCTTGGATCATTTTCACCCCAGGCCCATTAGTTACAGAGCACTCAGTCTTACCCAGAAGCATCGGATATAGTCCAGGCAACCGGATCCAAGCGTGTGGGAATTGCAGTGTGCTGCATGTGGGAATCTATCAGGCCAGGATGATTCGAGCAGCAGCCTGCAGAAGTGGGATTTGGCCAGCCTTGCCTGACTCTGGCCTTCCAACTTGCTCTTATCTACTTCCAAAGTAAGGAATGCCCCATGATGGGCCGAGCAGTCCAAAAAAAGTGGCTTGGAGTTAGCTACTGCAATTAGCAGTTTCTCATTATTCAACACTGCATTACCTCTTTTTCATATTAGTTAACTGCAGAATTTTATTTTTATGTATTTATTATCCTTCCAAACCCAGTGTTGTAGGAAGAATATTACATATAAATGATAACTTAGGAATCTTGTCAAGTTTTTGTTTCTTCAGCACTAAGTAGCTTATTTTATAGGCAGGTCTTAATTCTAAATGTAACATGCTTGAAAAAAACACTATTGAAAGGATCCGTCTCTTCAGCATAGTATTTAATATACATATCAGGCAATCACCATCTCAAGCATGATTAGACTCAAGTGCTGCCCTCCATCGTGTGAGGGATGCTGGGAGACTGGAAGCTTAGACTTTAGCTCTTTAAGTTGGTGCAAAAGCAATTGCAGTTTTTACCATTAATAATAATAATTGCCTAGCCATTGTGCAGTACCTTGCAAGAGCTCTTTGGCAAATGAAAGAATAATTAAAAGCAAAGTAGGCCAGATATAAAACACTTCCAAATCACATTTCAAAATTGTTCTTTCATGTCAACTAGGTGCATGTCTGCTAAGGGAGTTTTTGCAAGGACAGGTGGATAGTATGAGGCCTTTACAATAATCACATCACCATCTGGTACTATCTGTATGGCAGAGCAGTTCTGATGTAGTTGTAGTATTACAGATCATTACAGAGTATGCCAGTCATTCCATGATGGAACTGTGACTGGCAGCCTTCATTAGCCCAAAGACTGATGCAACAGATTGCTTTGAGAAATAGTTTTGAAGCACATCCATGAAACATATGATCCTATGGGTTCCAGCATTGATTTCTTTGAGGTATCATTTTACACTTCAGTTTTTCCTGGTAGAGTATTTTTCAGAGATGTCTCTTCTGAGGCTAAATTAGGAATTTCTGTTCCTTATTCAAGTTCCAAGAATTGTGCCTCTCCTGCCCTCTGCCCAAACTGGAAGATAGAAACCGTGGGAAAAAAGTGTCTTTGCAAACTGCACTGTTATCTAACTTGGTTTATTTAGCATATTCAGGAAGACTTTCACATCCATGGAATCCTAGTTCTATTAATTCTCTCCAAGCTACAACAGTTGTTTTTTTGTTTGTTTTTTTCCGAGTTTCTCGGTTCCGCCAGCAAGGCAGGGGTGGGAGGTGGGCACCCCTGATACCAAGGCTGACAGGTAGTGAGTTGATGTGGAACTTCTGTTTCCTCCTGTTCAGTTCAGGTTCTCTCTTTCTGATACTTACCCCTCCTCAAATAGGGAAACGGAGAGAGGGGAAATAGGAAGATGAGCCTTAATAGGGTTTATTTAATTGGGGTCATAAAGATTCTAAAAAGTATGCATTCCTGCAGTTCTGTTCTAGGCACTGTAAGAGCTGACCAGAAAGAGAGCTTCTACCCTTATAACCTTCATCCATCTCAGTCATGCCTGGGAAGGATGTTGGTGCTAATTTTAGACACAGAGACTAAGATGGACAAAGGACAAGTATCATAAAGCATTTTTGGAGCCAGGAACAGATTTAAGTTCCTTGCCTCACTGCTGCTCTTACTCCAAACCACACAATTGTACCCAAGTGAATTGCTGTTAGAATTGGTGCCTTTGGAGGAGACAATTGCTCGTAATTGGTAGCTACAAGCCACTTCACTGAGAAAGCGTGGGGTCTTAGATGCTTTAAGAAATAATAGAAAGACTGAGCCTGAGTGAGTCAGGCTCTTCTGAGTCATACAGCTTTTAGGTCAGTGTAAAATGCCAACTTTCTGAGGTCTTACTTTTTTCCTCTCTCTGGAAGACCTAAGGCAAAGATCGCTCTCAAAGAGATATCAAAGAATAGAGACCTTTCCCTCAGAACCTACCTCTGCCCAGTGTTAACCAAAATGTGGTTTCAAATCACCTGTTCAAAGCCCACAGGGTGTTTGTTAAACATGCAGATTCTTAGTGCTCCCTCCAACCACACAGACACTGCACAAGAGGCCCTGCTTTGGACCACTAGTTCCTAAACATGGCAGAAAATCTGGATCACCTGGGAGACTTTTTAGGTTAAAAACCGGAAACAATATGTAAGCATAAACATGTCAACAAAATTAGAGGATGTCCCTCTGCTTGCTGTGCTTGGTATTATACTTCTATACTGTTTCCCTATGCGTGTACATATAATTTCGTTTTGTTTTTGTGAGACAGAGTCTCACCCACTGTTGCCCAGGCTAAAGTGCAGTGGCCCAATGGCACTGCTCACTGCAACCTCCACTTCCCGAGTTCAGCCTCCCGAGTAGCTGGGACTACAGGTACCCGCGACCACACCTGGCTAATTTTTGTATTTTTAGTGGAGACTAAAAATTTTATTATAGTATTTTAGTTTCGCCATTTTGACCAGGCTGGTCTCAAACTCCTGACCTCAAGTGATCTGCCCTCCTCGGCCTCCCAAAGTGCTGGGATTATAGGCGTGAGCCATTGCGCCCAGCCAGTGTTGTTTTATGGAAATGAGTCCATATTATGCATATTGCTCTGCAGCTTGTTGTGTTTTTTTCCCCAGCTTGTTTTTAACTAACAGAGTATCAAATGGACTTCCTTGCAAATCTGTCCCATTCTTTTAACACCAGGATCACAACTCAAATGCCTACAGGGGTTAGGCAGATAACATAAATGAGTTAAATGGATCCAGTACGAACTGCAGAAAACTGGAGATGTTCCATCCAATGGCATCAGATGTTACCCAACCACAAACTAACTACTGCCATTTGGAAATGTTGGCCCAGAGTTGCCAAATTTGAGTTTTCAAGAAAAGCAAGAAATCTGAATTTTTGAAATGTGCAATCTCCAGATTTTTAAATATTGGTAACAAATTCACATTAAATGCAGTGAACCAGCCCAAATGCCTTCAATCCAGACACTGCCCCTCCAGCCATCCTTTTGAAACTTCTATTGCCATGTATAATGTTCCACGGTGTAACTGTCAATACTTACTCAACCTTTCTCCTATTGCTGGACACTTAGGCTATGACATTACAACTACTACACTGAACACTCTGTATAAATCTTTTTGCTTGTACAAATAATTCTAGAAATACAGCTTCCAAATTGACTTCTAAAAGGCTGTACCAATTTATAGTCCTATAAACACTACATGAGACTATCCTTTTCTGGGAAGCTTTAAACAGATTCCCAGGTAGTAACCCTGAGATCAGATGCAGTAGAACTGAGATGAAACCCAAGACTGTGTGAGTGAGTGATTGGAATCACTCTCAGGTGATTCTGATGATCAGCGAGGTTTTGGAACTACTCTTTTAGACTATGAACAAACTGTTTGGGGCCAGGAGCAGTGAATTGTAAAGGAAACTATACTTTCATTTGTACTTTTTTTATTTTTTTAGAGACAGAGTCTTGCTCTATCATCCAGGCAGGAGTGCAGTGGTACAATGATAGCTCACTGAAGCCTTGAACTCATGGGCTCAAGTGATCCTCCCACCTCAGCCTCCAGCATAGCAAGGCCACAGGCATGTGCCACCATGTCTGGCTAATTTTTTAAAATATTTTTTTGTAGAGACAGGATCTTGCTATGTTGCCAGGCTAATCTCAAACTCCAGGCCTCAAATAAGCCTCCCACCTCAGCCTCCCAAAGTCCAGGATTACAAGTGGGAGCCACTGCATCTGGCCAGTACTACCATGTTGTACACTTTTCCCGCTAACTACAGCCCTCTATGCAAACACAAAAAAGGCTCTGCTGCTGCTGTTTCAAGCAGTTCTGTCAGAGTAGGACAATAAATAAACCAACTATGGAACCTTCAAGTGGCTTTTATTGGTAGAGCCTAGAAAAAGTGTCATAGCCATTTCTGAGCAAAAATCTGTATCCCAGTAAGGTATTCAGTGTTATGTTTAACACACTACTGAACCAGAAAGTTTAAGTTCCTGACACAGACGCAACCAGGTCACTAAGAGGCTCCAAAATCAACAAGTTAAGCCCTGCTGCTCTGTTAAGATCTGAAAGGCAAGACACAGTCCTGGATGTGTGCCCTTGTTACGGGGTGACTAAAAAGGGAGGCAACAGTATCAAGGATTTTTTTTTTAGGTGGACTCCTGTGCGCTCCCACATTGCAAGGATGTGCTTCAGCAGCAACACTCAAGTCTCCTCTTCATTCTGTATCTGCCTAAGCAATCTGCTTAGGACACGTGTGGTCAGTCATAAAACATGATCATCAGGATGGTAGAGTTCACTCATCAGGCGGTAGATGTAGGAAGGTGCATTCCCACCAATGTTGGAGATAAAGAGGGTAATGAGCTCTGGGGGGACGTAGTCAAACACAGGGCAATGCACGCTGACCTTCTCCAGAATGTCCCCTGAAAGGCAAGCACACATGCTAAAGGTAAAACTGAGGCTCCCTCTCTCATAATTAAGTAGCATATACATTCCAGGCTCAAGAATGCAGGCATATTAGCTCCCCAAGGACGGGAAGCTATGGAAAAATGCAAACCGGAAGAGATGACTTCAGATCATGACAATCCCTGCTTACAACTCTCCCATGCCTCTGCACAGCCCTCAGAATAAAATTCAAACTCAGGATTGAAGTTTAAGATCTGGGCCCTCCCTGACACACCACGTGAATTACAATTTGGACCACTCTCCCCCTTGCTCATTACTGTCTAGCCATGTATGGCCATCCTTTTCTAACTGGCTAAGGCCCTGCACCAGCTCATAGAAAACTATGATCTTCATATGGTGGACTCTGTTCATTCAGGACTCAGCTGAAATGTCATCTCATTAAGACCCTTCCTCAATCTCAGGCCCCTAGCCACTTTCTACCACATCAGCCTTGCTTGTCCTCAGGCATCCCATGACCTGATACTTTCTCGTCTGTCTTCCACAATAGAATGTGTGGGAACAGGGCCTTATCTTTTTCATTCATTGTTTTATCTTCAGTGCCTAGAAGAGTGCTGGATACATTGTAGGTGCTCAATAACTATTTCTTGAAGATTGAATGTTTATTTAAATAAAGGGATGAAGTCAATCAACTTCCAAGAGGAACTAGGACCCCAACCAACTACTATGCGTTGCTCTCAGATGGTGTGTAAGGCCACCCTTGCTGATGAGGCTGCAGGCGTAATGAGCTGAGCTGCTGCCTTCAGAAGAAGCCAGAGAAAAGAACCCCAAGACATGAGACTATCCAGGCTACAGGTGAGTTTTCTAAGGAGGAACATTTCACAACCTGCTTCCTTTGGGAGTCAATTCACCAAAATGACTCCTTATAGCAGGAAAACAGGTACATTTTCCCAACTGGTTGTTGTCTATATCTCAAACAGCATGCAAAGCCAAACCCAGACAATGCTAAATGATCCAACCCACAATAGCCCCAACAAATCTAAAATATATTTGTCTCAGAACAGATTAACATGGACTTGATCAGGTCCTCAAGCACTTTGAGCTTCTAAAGAAAACAGTCCCCACAAGAAGTATGATAAAAAACACAACTTGACAGCATTCAGTTCTACTGACCAACAAAACAACAAAAAGACCAAAACACATGCACACACAAACCCTGAATACACACAACACATGCACGCATGCACACACAGCTTCTGTACCTTCTGTGAATGGCAGGACTTCTTCAGGAGCCACAAACTTATGAAATGAGTCTTCTTCATTGGGGAACTAAAAAGGAAAAAATTTATAAAAACTAGAGACCCAGCAATTCCACTCCTAGATATGTACCCTAGAGAAATGAAAACATATGTCCACACAGAAAACTTATACACAGATGCTTATAGCAGCATTATTCACAAAAGCCAAAAGCTGGAACCAACCCAAATGCCCATAAACAGATGAATGGATTAATAAATTGTGGTATGTTCATATAATGGAATATTATTCAGCCTCGAAAGGAAATTCTGACATTACAACATGGATGAACTTTGAAAACATCACGCTAAGTGAAAAAAGTCAGGCACAACATGTTACATATTATATGATTCCTTTTATACAAAATGGGCAAATCCATAGAGACAGGAGCAGATTGGAGGAGATGGGGAGAAGGAGAAATAGGGAGAGATTACTTAATGGGTACAGGGTGTTTTTCTACAGTGGAGAAAAAGTTTTGAAACTAGAGAGTGGTGGTTGTACAATGCTGTGAATGTACTAGATATCACTAAATTGTATACTTTAAAATGGTTAATTGTATGTTATGTGAATTTCACCTCAATTTAAAAAATAGAGACCTATAAATAGGTTGATGTTTTCAAAGCAAATAGCTTCTATCACTGATGAAATGGCTCTTCACTTAGTCCCTGCTTGTATTCAGGTTACAAAGGACAGGCCCTGCAACAATAACAAAACTGATTCTATGATCCTACTTTCAACCTGCTTGGCATTTTCAGAAATGGTCAGGCGACAGGGAGTGGTGGCAATCGTAAGCAAAGGACCTTTCCCAACTACATATTGTCCTTACAATCTTGACTTCCTAAAGTTGACAGCTGAGAACTCTCAACTGTTTTACTGAATCAAGACTTCTGTGGTTCTTTCCAGCCTCCACTGGGTGTAATCCATTGAGTAAATGCAGATAAATGGAGGCCCTGGAGTGAGTTGGTTGAAGTCCCAGAGTTCAAGCCTACCCTTTGGCTTCCTTCTTTTCTGCTGGCTTCTAGCTAGAGACAGACACACTTACCTGTGGAGAAAGTTTGAACATAGGTGCACAGACGATGAGTGGGGTGGAATGGTGTTTTGCTGCCAGTGCCAGAGTGTGAGTTCCTGTCACAGCTCTCAGGGCCCCATTGGCCAGGATGGTCTTCGTGCCAATGATCACCTTTGGGACAAGACAAAAAATGTGAGCCAGGAGGGGGTGGAGCCCTAAAAGGGCCACTGGCCACAAAAAGCTAAATGCTCAGACGTCAGAATTGGTATCGTGAGGGGTCACAGACTGGTAGAGGTGAAGGGATCCCTGGCTCAATACAAGTTCTAGCTTAAAAGTAGGTTTCCAAGGAAAGAATGAATGTAAAATGGGACAAGAAACTGCAAAACCTACTGCTCTCAGTCCCATATTTTCTGGAAATTGAGATGCCATACCTTCTGAAAAGCCAGGAATCTTTTTCATTCACTATCCACAACTGCCAAGCTCTTTGAGCATAAGGCAGGAGCCCTGTAGCCAATCCCTAGAAACTGACACTCTTGCCTTAGTTCTATTTAATACTTCATTCTTTTCAATGCTTCAACCAAATTTAGAGGCTACTCCAAGAGAGGAACAATGATGCAGAAAAAGGGAAAAGAAATTCAGTTAACAGATTAAAAAGGCCTAAGTATGTACTTTGAAAGGTGCTAGAAACTTTATTCTCTCACCGTGGATATTACAGGAGGAGATAAAAATCAATATTTTAGAAACATAATCTTCATGAATTCAACATAACTCCAGATATACCCACCTTGTTGACTCTTGACATAACGGCAAAAATGGCAGCATCAGTCATGACAGTTGTCTCAATACCTGCTTTGGACAAATTCACAGCCATTTCATGACCCTGCAATGGGAGGGAAAGGCTGATTCTAAGAGAAAGAGTGAGAAATAGTGAAAAGCGCTCTCAAATGTAACTGGATCTGGGGAATTGTGTGATATGGGCATATCCAGCAAATAATTTCCAATAGATAACTCATTTTTCGGACAACTGATTTTTCAGACTCTCATAGCTCTGGTAAGCTGTAGGGAAGCCCAGGGGAAGCTAATAAATGTCTAATGCTCCACAGCAGCACCAGAGCAGCCATAAAACTGGAAATACAACATGCATGTATAATATAATCACGATTGCTGACAAGATAGCTCCTGGCTCATTATTTTAAAACATCCTGCATCCTTACATATTTCCTTTTTGAGACCTATTATTTACTTAGGATCAAGTGAGGTCAGACCAAGCATCAGTCATCCCCAAGGTAATTTACCCTGCTTTGATTCCTAAAAGAATCAAGTTATCTTTCCTTGAACCCAGCAGCTCGCCATCTTTTTTTTTTTTTTTTTTTTTGAGACAGAGTCTTGCTCTGTCGTCCAGGCTGGAGTGCAGTGGCGCTATCTTGGCTCATTGCAACCTCTGCCTTCCAGGTTCAAGCAATTCTCCTGCCTCACCCTCCAGAGTAGCTGGGATGACAGGCATGTGCCACCACGCCCGGCTAATTTTTGTATTTTTGGTGGAGACGGGGTTTCGTCATGTTGGCCAGGCTGCTCTCGAACTCCTGACCTCAGGTAATCCACCCACCCAGCCTCCCAAAGTGCTGGGATTACAGGCATGAGCCATCGCTCCCGGCCCCAACTTTCTTAAACCACTATTTATGAATGTTCACAGGACGAACACCTTGAAAATTCCCTTAATGTTTTACTTTATCTTCTCAGTGTCTCAAAGTCTTGCTTATCAATTCAAGGTTGGAATGGCCCTACCCATCCCTTGTTTATTTCTTCTTCATTTTTCATTTTTCTTAGTAGCAACTCCAGCAGTCTCCTTACCTGGCAGAAAGGAGCACACTCTGCTACAATGACATGGAATTTCCTCTTTCGGGCAGCCTCTTTGAGGAAGGCCTCTACTGTTCGGGAGAAGCCAATGGTCATGATCACCTCATTGGAGTGAATGTGCTCCAGAGCCTGGGCTGCAATGTTCTCTGTTGTCCCTTCTGTAAGAACGGTTTTGCAAAAAAAAAAAAAAAATATATATATATATATATGAAATTGCTATATCACAAACACACATTATGCGTGTATGGAAAAAGATGTCTGACCTTCACATGCACTGCCCACCTAGCAGACCCTGGTACCACAGGGTTAATGTGCTTAAAGTGAAATGTCACAATTTCTTTTTTTTAATAGAGACAGGGTCCCACTATGTTGCCCAGGCTGGTTTTGAACTCCTGGTCTCAAGCAATCCACTCACCTTGGCCTCCTAAAGTTGTGGGATTACAGATGTGAGCCACCACGCCCAGCTATGTCACAATTTCTTAAAAGCCCCACTCCTCTGGGATTTTCTGCCTGCCCTCTTCCAGAAGTACCCCTACCTATGAACCACCTCTGTCACTACAGCGCTCCTTACAACTGATTTTGAAGACAGTAGATTCAGCCAAGGAATGGCAATCTGGGAAATCCTAAAGTGCTGAGAATAGGGTAAACAGAGCTTCGGCCTAAAAGAAGTCTTCCTCCAAAAGGTGGCCACAACACTTCTACATGAGAGAGACTGGCCAGAGAAGAAAAAATGGGGGAGGAATTTGGAAGCAGCTTCTTCACCCTCTGATTACAATGAATATCTGCAAGTCACTTGGACCGCAATGACAAGGGGGATAGAAATGGTATACGTGTACGTGTGTATAAAAATTCAGATAGTGAAGGAGGTCTATCGACCTTGGTTCTCTAGGGAGTTCATTTTGTTTCTTTACAATGAAAATAAAACTCTGTCCTAATAGAGTCTGTTCCACCCCACAGATCTGCAGTCTATCAAGGGTTGGTCTGTAAGGAAAAGTAGAGAGGGTTACTTTGGTCCTGTCACCTGTTGCAACATTTCCTAATCAGGAAAGAGGACAAACCTCTGAGAACCAGAAGACAGCTAATCTCCCATCTCTGCTAATGAACAACCTTCAGGGGCTTCTGTTCCCTTATTTGCCTGTGACCAGTCCCATTTTCCCAGCGATCAGGCCTCTTACCCAGCTCCACTAGCAGCTCATTAATCGCCTCAATGATGTTGGACTGGAGTTGGGCATAATGGAAGCTGAAATCCTCGTTTAGGCCTCCGGATGTCAACAGTTTGTGCAGGGACTCCTGCTGATCACTCTCGTCGCTGCGTCCATGGAGTCTATAGAGGCAACAAGACCCAAAGAGAGAGGTGGGGAGGAGAAGTGGTCAGGCAGGTAACAAGGGCTGTTCAGCTCCAATAAAGTCTCCGAGCAGGTAGAGGGGCCCGTGCAAAAAGTGTCACTGGATCCAACCAGGAGCCCAGGACGTGAGCCTGACCTGCCATACTCCTCCCGGATAATCTTGAGCACTCTCCGCACCATGTTGCCCACGGTGGTCTCGGAGGGCTGAGCGGCCGTCATTCTCCTGCCCTCTCTGCGGATCAGCTCCATCAGCTCCCCTACAGTCCAAAAGAGAGAGGATAAGAGGAGCCAACGCGAAGTGAGGCCTGGGAAATTTTCAGCCCTGGGATCGGGAACAGACAGGGGCCAGGTTCGCCGGCGGAGGCAGGCCGGCCTCACCCGCGTTGCTCCAGCGGTGTTCCGTGATGATCTGGCGCAGCAGCCCCAGGGTCTCCCGAGCCATTTCCTCGGAGCTGCGCGGCCCACCACCCCGCTTCAGGGTCTCCACGAAGCTCTCGATCCTCTCTGACAACTCCGAGCCCTTCGCTGCGGATCCCGGCATCTTTAAGGTAGCTGCCTTCAGCCTTCACCGGCGGAATCCACACCTGCCAGACCACACAGTTTGCACTTCCGGGGCGGGCGAGGTCGGCTTCCGCTGTGAGGGGAGGGGGGGAACCTCAAGTTTGAGTGGAAGCCGGCCACGCCCTTCGTTGCCGATCTCCCAAGTTTGAGTGGAAGCCGGCCACGCCCTTCGTTGCCGATCTCCCGCCCCCTTCCTCTGCCTGAGCCAATCAGAGACGTGGGGCTCGGGTTGTTTAGTTATAACCGGGCGTCCGCGCGCCCCCGCGCCTCGGGGGCTGGAGGATCGGAAGCGGCGTTTCTTGGCTCAGCCGACGGTGAACGGAAGTAACCCGTCAGGCCTGTAGAGGGTGGCTGGTCCCGTTGCTATGGGAGCAGCAAGTCTCTACGCGCCCCTCACCGCGACTTAAGGCTACAATGAAGAAGTTGCGGCACTCCCTCCTGTCTTCCCAGCTCGGTGACTGCCCGAGCTGTCACTCCCGAGTGTCAGCTGACACTGACGCTCTGAATGCGTGTCCAGGGTCGGCTGCCCCTTGGGCAGACGTCTCACTTTTGTTCTGTTACATTGCTTGGTACCGTTTGCGCCTGTGTCTAGGAGGTTCATGTCTCTGAAAACAAGGACGATATCTTTTGTTGCTTTTGTATTCTCAAGGCCTAACACGTCTAACAGAAGACGGCGAAATTAGAGATGAAGAAGATTAAGGAGATTCAAAGTGGGAGCCAATACAGAAGCAAAGATGACATCCTCTGATTTGGACAGAATTGTCCTCCTACAGAGAGGCCAGAGAGTATAACATAATACCAAGAGTTACCATTTACTTAAAGCTTACTGGATGTTGGGCACTGTGTGTGAATTGTCTCAGTTAATAAGGTCTGAAATAGGTCCTCTTATCCCCATTTTACAGATTGGGAAACAGACCCACAGAATTTAAGCAGTTAATAAAGGATTGGGTTCATACTTAAATCCAGGTCTACCTGAACCCAAAGTATGTGTGTAATAGAAATCTCTATTTCCTTAAGATAAATTCTTCAAAGTGGAATCCATAGGCGAGCACATTTTAGACTTTTGTTACAATTAACAAATTGCCCTCCAAAAAGATTATGTCAATACCAAAGTTAGCCAAAGGTAGTACAAAGAAAAGAAAATTACAGATTAATATCTCTCATGAACATAGAAGCAAAAATTGCAACAAATTATTAGCACATCAAATACTGCAATACATAAAAAAAGAATAATATGTAATTACAAAGTAAAACATAAACCTGGAATGCAAAGCTGATTAAACACTTAAAAATCAATGTAATATGCCATATTAACAATCTGAGAAGTAAAACCACATGATCATGTCAATTGATGCAGGAAGAAACGTTTGACAAAATTCAATATTCATGATACAAACTCTCAGAAAACTAGAACAAAAGGGAACTTCCTGAACTCGATAAAGGGTATCTACAAAATCCTACACCTAAAAATCATACTTCACAGTAAAAGATTGCTTTCTCCCTAAGATCAGGACAAGGCAAGGATGTCTACTTCCACCACTCCTATTTAAATTATACGTGAAGTCCTAGCCCTTGCAATAAGGCAAGAAAAAGAAAAAGCATACAGAATGGAAAGAAACTGTCCCTGTTCACAGAAGACATGATAGTCTACACAGAAAATCCCAGAGTCAACAGCAACAAAAACAAAACCTCCTAGAACATAAGTTTAGCAAGGATACAAAAACTATATTTCTATGTATTAGCAATGAGCATCAGAAATTGAAGTTGAAAATACAGTTGCTCTAAAAAGCCATAAAATATTTGTCAATTTTGCTGTGTTTTAGTTTTTATTTATTGATTTGTTTGTTTATTTTGAGACAGGGTCTCACACTGTTGCCCAGGCTGGAGTGCAGTGGCATGCTCACTGCTCACTGCAGCCTCAACGTCCCCTGGCTCAAATAATCCTCCCACCTCAGCCTTTTGAGTAGCTGGGACTACAGGCACACACCACCATGCCTGGCTAATTGTGTGTTAATTTTTAAATGTCTTTAAAATTGTATCAATTTACATGCTGGCTAGCATTTACCATATTATAGCCAATTTTGGATATTGTCATTATTTTTTCATATATCAAGTCATTAAAAAAAATAAGGTATATAGGCCAGGCATAGTGGCTCATGCCTGTAATCCCAGCACTTGGGGAGGCCAAGGTGGGCAGATCACCTGAAAGTCAGGAGTTTGGGACCAGCCTGGCCAACGTGGGTAAACCCTGTCTCTACTGAAAATACAAAAATTAGCGGGGGGTGGTGGCATATGTCTGTAGTCCCAGCTACTAGGGAGGCTGAGGCAGGAGAATAGCTTGAACCTGGGAGGTGGAGGTTGCAGTGAGCTGAGATTGTGTCACTGCACTCCAGCCTGGGTGACAGAGCAAGACTGTGTCTCAAAAACAAACAACAACAGCAACAAAAAAGACAAGGTATATAGTATTTTATATATACTGAAGAATTTATATGTGTGTGTATGCAAGTTATAAAGCATGACGACAAACAGGTTGAGGAATGTGAACCAATCCCTCACTTTGAAACTAAAATATTCGAATTAATAGAGATAGAAAGCAAAGCTGTGTTGGCCAGGCACAGTAGCTCACACCCGAATCCCAGCACTTTGGGAGGACAAGGTGGGAGGATGGCTTGAGCCCAAGAGTTGAAACCAGCCCTGACAACATATCAAGACCCCCAGCTGTACAAAAAATTTAAAAATTAGCTAGGTGTGGTAATGCATGTCTGTAGTCCCAACTACTTGGGAGGCTGAGGGGGGAGGATCTCTTGAGCCTGGGAGGTCGAGGCTGCAGTGAGCTATGTATGATCCTGCAGTGAGCTATGATCCTGCCACTGCACCCCAGCTTGGGCAGCAGGGCAAGACCCTGTCTCAAAAAAGATAAAGGAAAGAAAGAAAGAAAGTGATTGCCAGGGTCTGAGGGGAGGGAGAGAGTTGCTGTTTAATGGGTACAGAGTTTTAGTTTTGCAAGTTGAGAAGAGTTCTAGAGATAGATGGTGGATAATGGTTGTGCATTTATTTATTTATTTATTTATTTTTTTGAGACAGGGTCTCGCTCTGTCACCCAGGCTGGAGTGCAGTGGTGCGATCTCAGCTCACTGCAAGCTCCATCTCCCAGGTTCACGCCATTCTCCTGCCTCAGCCTCCCCAGTAGCTGGGACTACAGGTGCCCGCAACTGCACCCGGCTAATTTTTTTGTGTTTTTAGTAGAGACGGGGTTTCACCATGTTAGCCAGGATGGTCTCTATCTGACCTCGTGATCCGCCTGCCTCGGCCTCCCAAAGTGCTGGGATTACAGGCGTGAGCCACTGCACCCGGCCTGGTTGTGCATTTATATTTCACAACAATGTGAATGTACTTCATGCCAGTTTCGTTTCACTAAACTGTACACTTAAAAAGGTTAAGATGGTAAAATTTATGTTCTGTGTTATTTCACAATTTAGGAAATATGTGGTATATTTCGCTTTTTTCTGCTCAATATGACATTCATAAAATTTATCCATGTTGTTACATGTACTTGTTATATTCTCTTATTTGCACTGGTGAATTTGTACTGGTAAGAACTTGTAGTTCTCTTATTTGCACTAATATTTCATGTGACTATAGCATAATTTATGTATTCATTTTTTTCAACAGATATTTGGGTTGTTTCCAATCTTTTTAGGGGGGTGGGTGAACATAAACTATAAATAGTCCTGTGTATGTCTTGGCACTTATATAAGTGGAACAGCTAGATCAGAGGCTATACGAATGTTCAACTTTACAAATAGATCTAGTAGTACAAAGTGGTTCAATTAATGTATGCTCCCTCCAGCAATATTTAAAGACTTTCAGCTGACCTACATCCTTACTGACATGTGATATTATCAAATATCTTATTATTTGGGAATCAGGTAGGTATAAAAGTATATTTTACTGTGGTCTTAATTTGCATTTTCCTGATTACTGTTCATATTTTCATGTGTTTGTTGGCCATGAGTTTTTTGTGAATTGTTTGTTTGTGCCTTTTACCTACTGTTTTTGGCTTAAAAATTTTTCCAAGTAGATTTGTAAGAGTTCTTTTTATATTCTAGATACTAATCTTCTTTCAATTATTTATTATATAAATAAGTGTCTTCTCCCAATTATGGCTTGTCTTCTTTACTTTGAGATGTCTTTGAACAGAATTCTTGATTTTAATGTGTTAAAATGTATCAACCTTGTCTTTTTTACGTAATGCCTTTTCTGTCTTATTTCAGAAATTCAGCCAAGCGCAGTGGATTTGCCAGGTGTTGGGATTACATACCTATAATCCCAACAATTTGGGAGGCCAAGGTAGGAGGATCACTTGAAGTGAGGAGTTCTAGACAAGTCTGGGAAAAATAGCATGATGCCATCTCTACAAGAAATTTTTAATATTAGCCAAGTACAGTGGCAGCTACTATGTGCCTGTAGTACCAGCTACTTGGGAGGCTGAGGTGAGAGGTTTGCTTGAGCCTAGGAGTTTGAATTTGCAATGAGCTGTGATAGCACCACTGCAATCCAGCCTAAGCAACAGAGTGAGACTTCAACTCAAAAAAATTAAAAAATCTAAAAATCCATCCAGGTGCAGTGGCTCACGCCTGTAATCCCAATACTTTGGGAGGCCAAGGTGGGAGGATCACTTGAGCTCCAAAGCTTGAGACCAACCTGGGTAACAGAGCAAGACCTTGTCTCTACAAAAAAAAATTTTTTTTTAATTAGCCAGGAATGGTGGCTCACACCTCTGGTCCCAGCTACTTGGGAGGCTGAAGTGGGAGGATCTCTTGAGCCTGGGAAGTCAAGGCTGAAGTGAGCCGTGATCATACTACTGCACTCCAGCCTGAGTGGCAGAGTGAGTCCTTGTCTGAAAAAACAAAAAACAAAACAAAACAAAAAAAACAGAAGAAATTCTTCCCTAATCCACAATTATAAATATAATCTCCTATATTTTCTTCCGATTACTAAAACATTTATCTTTACATATAGTTGGAATTGGAATTACATATAATTTGGAATTGCTTTTTATGTAAGGTGAGAGGTGTGAATCCAATTTTATTTTTCCATTCTTTCTCCAGTGATTTTTAATGTCACCACTGTCATATGTCAAGTTTCTATAATATGTGAGGCTGTTTGGCGGCTATTTGATTTCATTGCTGAATTTGCCTATTTCTGAATCAATATGATATTATCTTAACAATTGTCTTTTTTTTTTTTTTTAAGATAGGGCCTCACTCTATTGCCCAGGCTGGAGTGCAGTGGCGCCATCACGGCTCACTGAAGCCTTGACCTCCCAGGCTCAGGTGGTTGATCCTCCCACCTCAGCCTCCCCAGTAATTGGGATTTACAGACACAAGCCTTTTGTATTTTTTGTAGAGATTAGGTTTTGCCAGGTTGCCCAGGCTGGTCTTGAACTTCTGGGATCAAGCTATCCACCCCCCTTGGCCTCCCAAAATGCTAGGATTATAGGCATGAGCCACTGCACCCAGCAACTATTGTTTTATTGAAAAGTTTTTATCTCTGGTAAGAAATTTTTTCTTGCTTAATTCTTTTCTTTAAAAATTACTTAACTAGTTTTGAGCCTTTGCATTTTTATTTTATATTATATTTTATTATTATTATTATTATTATTGTATTTATTTATTTATTTTTTGAGACAGAGTCTTGATCTGTCGCCAGGCTGGAGTGCAGTGGCGTGATCTTGGCTCACTGCAACCTCCGACTCCCTGGTTCAAGCAATTCTCCTGCCTCAGCCTCCCGAGTAGCTGGGATTACAGGCATGTGCCACCGCGCCCAGCTAATTTTTGTATTTTTAGTAGAGATGGGGTTTCACCATGTTGGCCAGGATGGTCTTCATCTCCTGACCTCATGATCTGCCTGCCTTGGCCTCCCAAAGTGCTGGGATTACAGGTGTGAGCCACTGCACCTGGCCTATTTTTTATTATTATTTTTTTTTGAGATGGAGTCTCACTCTCTTGCCCAGGCTGGAGTGCAATGGCACAATCGCGATGTGATCCATCCACTCCAGCCTCCCAAAGTGCTGGAATTACAGGCATGAGCCACCATGCCTGGCCAATATTTTATTTTATTTTCTAGTGACAGGGTCTCATTCTGTTGCTCAAGCTGGAATGCAATGGTGCAGTCTTGGCTCACTACAGCCTTGACCTCCTGGGCTCAAGCAATCCTCCTGCCTCAGCCTCCCATGTAGCTGGGACTCTAGGTGTGTGCCACCATGCCCAGCTAATTTTTTTATTTTTTGTAGAGACAAGGTTTCACTATGTTTCTGGGCTGGTATTGAACTCCTGGCCTCAAGTGATCCTGTCTCAGCCTCCCAAAATACTTGGATTACAGGCATGGGCTAGTGGCTCAGCCACTTCCATATATATTTTAGAAACAGCATTGCTGAAATGTATTTAAATTAAAAACTTCATTGATATTTTGGTTGGAATTGCTTTAAATCTATTAATCAATTTGAAGAGAATTGACAACTTTAAGACAATAAGATACCAAGTCTTTCCATGAACATGGTATATATTTCTATTTATTTAGGTTTTTACTATCTTTCAGTAAAATTTTATAATTTTCTCCATGTAGGCCTTGCACATCTCATGTTAAGACCTATTATTAGCCACTTTCTATTGTGTCCGGAATTGGTGGGTTCTTGGTGTCACTGACTTCAAGAATGAAGCCGCGGACCTTCGTGGTGAGTGTTACAGCTCTTAAGGTGGCACGTCTGGAGTCTGTCCCTTCTGATTTTCAGATGTGTTCGGAGTTTCTTCCTTCTGGTGGGTTTGTGGTCTCGCTGGCTCAGGAGTGAAGCTGCAGACCTTCACAGTGAGTGTTACAGCTCTTAAGGCAGCGCATCTGGAGTTGTTCATTCCTCCCGGTGGGCTCGTGGTCTCGCTGGGCTCAGGAGTGAAGCTGCAGATCTTTGCGGTGAGTGTTACAGCTCATAAAAGCAGCGTGGACCCAAAGAGTGAGCAGTAGCAAGATTTATTGCAAAGAGCGAAAGAACAAAGCTTCCACAGTGTGGAAGGGGACCTGAGCAGGTTGCCAGTGCTGGCTTGGGCAGCCTGCTTTTATTCTCTTATCTGGCCCCACCCACATCCTGCTGATTGGTAGAGCTGAGTGGCCTGTTTTGTCACGGCACTGATTGGTGCGTTTACAATCCCTGAGCTAGATACAAAGGTTCTCCACGTCCCCATCAGGTTAGTTAGATACAGAGTTTCGACACACAGGTTCTCCAAGGCCCCACCAGAGCAGCTAGATACAGAGTGTCGATTGGTGCATTCACAAACCTTGAGCTAAACACAGGGTGCTGATTGGTGTGTTTACAAACCTTGAGCTAGATACAGAGTGCCGATTGGTGTATTTACAATCCTTGAGCTAGACATAAAGGTTCTCCAAGGCCCCACCAGAGCAGCTAGATACAGAGTGTCGATTGGTGCACTCACAAACCTTGAGCTAAACACAGGGTGCTGATTGGTGTGTTTACAAACCTTGAGCTAGATACAGAGTGCTGATTGGTGTATTTACAATCCCTGAGCTAGACATAAAGGTTCTCCAAGGCCCCACCAGAGCAGCTAGATACAGAGTGTCGATTGTTGCACTCACAAACCTTGAGCTAAACACAGGGTGCTGATTGTGTGTTTACAATCCCTGAGCTAGATATAAAGACTCTCCACGTCCCCACCAGACTCAGGAGCCCAGCTGGCTTCACCTAGTGGATCCCGCACTGGGGCTGCAGGTGGAGCTGCCTGCCAGTCCTGCGCTGTGCATTCCTCAGCCCTTGGGTGGTCGATGGGACTGGGCGCCGTGGAGCAGGGGGCGGCATTCATCGGGGAGCCTCGGGCTGCACAGGAGCCCACGGAGGGGGTGGGAGGCTCAGGCATGGCGGGCTGCAGGTCCCGAGCCCTGCCCCGCGGGAAGGCAGCTAAGGCCCGGCAAGAAATCGAGCACAGTACCGGTGGGCCGGCACTGCTGGGGGACCCAGTACGCCCTCCGCAGCCACTGGCCCTGGTGCTAAGTCCCCCATTGCCCGGGGCCAGCAGGGCTGGCTGGCTGCTCCGAGTGCAGGGCACACCAAGCTCACACCCACCCGGAACTCCAGCTGGCCCACAAGCGCTCCCTGGTTCCCGCTCGTGCCTCTCCCTCCACACCTCCCTGCAAGCTGAGGGAGTGGGCTCCAGCCTTGGCCAGCCCAGAAAGGGGCTCCCACAGTGCACTGGCGGGGGCTGAAGGGCTCCTCAAATGCCACCAAAGTGGGAGCCCAGGCAGGGGAGGTGCCGAGAGCAAGCGAGGGCTCTGAGGACTGCCAGCATGCTGTCACCTCTCACTATGTTTGTTGCTGTTGTAGATGATTATCATTCTTTTTCATCATTGCCAACTTGATAGTGAAAATACAACTCCTTTTAATTTTCATTCTTTGCTTATTAGTCAAGATGAACATTTTTTCATATATTTATTTGCATTTCTTCTCTTATGAATTTCTGGTCATATGGTTTGCCCCTTTTTCTAATGCAATATGTGGCAGATATTTTGGTCATCCACCCAAATTCATTTCTTTCTTCTTCCTCGTTAACAGAACTGATTTTGCTTGATTTCTGTCTATAGATAAGGTGACTGTAACTCATGGGTAAACCCTAATTGGTCTAAACCAATCATGGTAATTCCATTCTCCTGTTTTTACAAATTGGTGTAGTGTAACCTATTTTCTAGCCAGCAGGATATGAAAGAGGTCTGTTTGGGATTACCTGGAAAGGTTTCCCTGCTCTTAAGAAGGAAGCAGAGAAGACTGCTTAGTCTCTTCTATCGCTGGTCTTTTTGAATATGATGCCTGGACATACTGCAGCTGTCTTGTGACCTGAGGTCTCAAGACTTGGGAATAAAGTTAACATGCTGAGGATGGGAGGACAGAAAAACAGAAAGGAGCTGGGTGTGGTGGCTCACACATGTAATCTCAGCACTTTGGGAGGCGGAAGTGGGAGGATCACTTGAGGCCAGGAGTTCAAGACCAGCCTGGGCAACATAGTGAGCTCTGCCTCCCCCTTACCAAAAAAGAAGAAAAGAAAAACAGAAAGGACCTAGGCTGTTGACAATATCAACACTTAATGGGTATTTTATGTACATTAACTCTTTTCATTCTTACAAAAACCTTGAGATAGGTGCTCTTAATGTAACCATTTTCAAAAGGGAAACTTGAGGCAAAAATAGGTAACTTGCTCAATGTTACACACCTAGTAAGTGGAAGAACTGGAATGTAAACACAACAGTCTGGCTTCAGAGCCTGAACTTTTAGTCTATGTACTGTGGTATCTTTTATTAAAATTGTATGAAATCAACAAAACCAGAAGTTGCCCTACCTTTAGACTTATTATATAAAATGATATATTTCTCTATTGTTTATATAATTTTGAATGGAGTTCTCTATCACTTGCAGTCCAAAGCAACTTGATATTGGGTATTTATCTGTTTTTAGTTGATTTGTAACATCTATTTATATACTGCATTTAAGATACCAACCATTTGACTGCCATTTGTGTTGCGATATTAGTATTTTTAGAAATTTTGTCCCAATTCTCATATATTCCTGTGGGAGTGCAAATTAAAGCACCTTTTAGTAGCTGTTTTAGTTGTGAAAACAGCAAAAGACTTTAAAATGTTCATTTATACCCTTTGAGCCAGCATATCCATGTTTAGAAATGCATTCTAAGGAAATAATCAGCAATAGGCATACAGTTATCCACAATAATATTTTTCTTTTATTTTTATTGTTTTCTTTTCTTTTTGAGACAGAGTTTTGGTTTTGTCACCCAGGCTGGAATGCAATGGTGCAATCTCGGCTCACTGCAACCTCTGCCTGCCGGGTTCAAGTGATTCTCCTGCCTCTGCCTCCTGCCTAGCTGGTATTACCGGCCTGAGCCAGTACACCCAGCTAATTTTTGTATTTTTAGTAGAGACGGGGTTTCACCATGTTGGCCAGGCTGGTCTCAAACTCCTGACCTCAAATGATCTGCCCACCTCAGCCTCCTAAAGTGCTGGGATTACAGACGTGAGCCACTGCGCCCAGCCCACAGTAATATTTTTCACTTTATTATTTTTAACACAAAAATCAGAAATCAACCTAAATATTAAAAATTAGGAGATTGGTCTAGAACATTATAGTACAAAAAGTACTTTCAACCTGGCTGTTACCATGCTTGTGAGCTATATTACCTTGATATAAAGTAGTCTGATTAAAATTTGGAGCTAAAATGGTATTAGCTTTATTCTCTTTATTCTCTTCTTTATTCTCTTAAACTTGGAAGATAAGCTACTTTCTATTGAAAGTAATTCTTGTTTTTGAGACTTGAAAGCTGAAAGGTACCTCAGTTGCTTTATAGTTTCCATGTATCTTTGTGATTCTTCAAAACTGAAATGGAAATTATGATTGTGTATTTGTTATATAATTATTTTCAAAACAAACAAAAGAATGTTATAGTACAGTCATACAATGGAATATCGATTTTTGGAATTTTGATATGGTAAATGCTTAACAATAAGGAGAACTGTTGATAACATATTGTCAGTTTTGTTTATTTTCTATTTTTATTTATTTATTTTTTTTTGAGATGGACTCTTGCTCTGTCACCAGGCTGGAGTGCAGTGGCGCAATCTAGGCTCACTGTAACCTCTGCCTCCTGGGTTCAAGCAATTCTCCTGCCTCAGCCTCCCGAGTAGCCAGGACTACAGGTGCGCACCACCACGCCCAGCTGATTTTTGTATTTTTCGTAGAGATGAGGTTTCATCATGTTGGCCAGGATGGTCTCCATCTCTTGACCTCGTGATCCGCCTGCCTTGGCCTCCCAAAGTGCTGGGATTACAGGCGTGAGCCACCACGCCCGGCCGTATTATCAGTTTTAAAAGGCGGATTGCACACAATCACTCTTGAAAATAGTTGGGCAGTCCCTTTCAAAACTAATAATGAACTTATAATACAACCCAGCAATTGTATTTTTGGTGATTTATCCCAGAGAAATGAAGAACGTCTACATAGGAACTTGCAGGTGAATGTTCATGGCAGCTTTATTCATAATAGCCAACAACTGGAAACTACCCAATGTCTTCCAACTGGTGAATGTTTACACAAACTGTACATCCATACCATGGAATACAGCTCGGTAATAGAAAGGAATGAAATATCGATATATCCAACAACTTAGACTAACCTCAAGGAAATTATACTGAGTGAAAAAAACCCATCTCAAAAGTATAGGCCAAGAGTGGTGGCTCACGCCTGTAATCCCAGCACTTTGGGATGTTGGGACAGGCAGATCACTTGAGCCCAGGAGTTCAAGACCAGCCTGGGCAACATGACGAAACCCCGTTTCTACTGAAAATATAAAAAAAAAATTAGCCAGGTATGGTGGCACATGCCTGTAATGCCAGCTACTCAGGAGGCTGAGGCACAAGAATCACTTGAAACCGGGAGGCAGAGGTCACAGTGAGCTGAGATCACGCCACTGTACTCCAGCCTGGGTAACAGAGCAAGACCCTGTCTCAAAAAAAAAAAAAAAAAAAAAGTGTACATACTGCATAACTTTACTTATGTAACAATCATGAAATAACATAATTATAGAAATAAAGAATAGATTAGTGGCTTCCAGGAGTTACAGATGGGTGGGATGTGTCGTTACAAAGGAGTAACACTAGGAATCTTGTGATATTAATAGTACACTTGGGTTTCTTGATTGTGGTGGTGGTTATGCAAGACTACCTGTGATAAAATTGTGCATACACACACACACACACACACACACACGGAATGCATGTATGGCTGGTGAAGTCTGAATAAGCTCTATGGATTGTACCAATGTCATTTTGTTGATTTTGACATTGTGTCATGGTTGTATAAAATGTTAGCATTGGAGTAGTCTGGGGGGAAGGATGCAAGAGAGAGAAGGATATACATTTATTTGCAACCTCCTGTGAATCTACAATTATTTCAAAATAAATAGTTAAACAAACAAAACCAGGATTTATGAAATAAAAACATCTATTTAAAAGAAAATTATAAAATTATAAAGCATTACATTTGGGGGATGGTCATTTTTTTTTAAGAGACAGGGTTACTCTGTCGCCCAGGCTGGGGTGCAGGAGTCCAATCATAGCTTACTGTAGCCTCAAACTGATCCTCCCCCTTCAGCCTCCCAAGTAGTGAGGACTACAGCTACAGGTGTGGGCCACCACATCTGGCTAATTGTGTGTGTGTGTGTGTGTGTGTGTGTGTGTGCAGACAGGATCTTGCTATGTTCCCCAGGCTGGTCTTGATCTCCTGGCTTCAAGAGATCCTCCCATCTTGGCCTCCCAAAGCATGGGGATTACAAGCATGAGCCACTGTGCCCAGTGAATTTTTAAAGTAACTCTAGCTGTAATTGTTAAATGACACAATGCTAAAATAGATCTTGAAAGAGGCTGTTTAAAGTCTCTCTCTATATGTATATTTTTTAAGACAGAGTCTTGCTCTGTCACTCAGGCTGGAGTGCAGTGGTGCGATCTCGGCTCACTGCAACGTCCGCCTCCTGGGTTTAAGCAATTCTCTGCCTCAGCTTCCCGAGTAGCTGGGATTACAGGTGCTTGCCACCACGGCTGGCTAATTTTTGAATTTTTAGTAGAGACGGGGTTTCACCATCTTGGCCAGGCTGGTCTTGAACTCCTGACCTTGTGATCCACCCGCCTCGGCCTCCCAAAGTGCTGGGATTACAGGCATGAGCCACCGTGCCCGGCCTAAAGTCTATAATTTTTTTAAAGCAGGATGTAAAAATAGTATATTTGGTGGGACCTCAATTTCACTCTAAAAATATACTTTATTTATATATATTATATATAAAAATATACACAATACACATATTCTTACACATACATATATATGTATATAGGTGTGTGTGTGTGTGAAGTGTGTATAATGACATATACTATGACATTAACAGTGACTATCTCTGGATAGTACGATTACAGGTTTATCAGAGACAATTGCTCCCAAAGCCACTTTCCCCTCCTATAGTAATAGAGTTTTAGCTGGGCAAATAGCCACCCAGAATAGAAACTACATTTCCCAGTCTCCTTCACAGGTAGATGTGGCCATGTGCCTATGTTCTTACCAATGGGAAGGTGTGGAAGTATTAATATTTTGTTGCTGCTTTTGAGAACCTTCCCTAGGAGATAGCTGGGATGGGTCTTTGGCCTCTTCATGACTTTCTCTTTCTTGCTGCATTTCTGCTCTGCCAGCTTAGGTGACGAGGATACAGGTCCTACTGTAGGGACGGCAGAGGAGTGAGCTAGAAGGAGCCTGCACACTCTGAGGTCTCTGCGGAGTGGAGCTCCCATACCAGCCTGGAATATTTACCTTTGGGCTTCATACAGCTGAGAGCTAAATAAACTTCAGTCTTGTTTAACTTCCACAGTTATCTAGGAGTTTCCATCACTTGCAGTCACACCCAACTCTAATAAAATGCAAGAATGATTTTTATTTTTATTTGTGTACTGTTCTGTATTTTCCAAAATTTCTACAGTTAACATATGCCGTTCATAATGAGAAGTAAAAGTTATTTGTAAGAAACATAAGAAATCCATCAGGCCCATTCTTTCAGCCAGAAATATGATTATGTTGATCAAATCTTCCAGATTTTCCAGAAATGTCCCAATTCCAAACATTATGGCTGATTGTCTGCATAATTATCAAATAACAGTTTCCTGGACTTGATTTGGAGAATACGGTGATTATGATGATAATTCTGAACTGGGGGCAGCAAAGCTTACTAAAATGTTTGTGTCTTTATCCTTCTGTTCTAAAGAATCTCCTTTAGGCCATAGGATCACTTCCTTTTCCTGAAGGCCTTTGACTCAACACTTGGGCATGTGAATGCACTACTGTTTTTATCCTTCTCTGATTGTTTTGGTGGATAAGTCATGTCTCTATGCAACCTGAGAACAAGTGCTATTGTAGTAGACACCTGTTGTTTTTGTCTGCCCTGCACCCGCTTTCCGTTGGGAACTGCCCTTCCTCATCTCATGTGATTTGGGTGGAACTGTCAATCCCAGCACCTCCTCGTGCCCCAAGTGGCCCCTAACCACAGGCCTGGCCCCCCACACCTGGGACTGGTCCATCATCCAACTTCCACGCTGATTGGTCATGCAAAGACATTCAGTCCTGTGATTTGCTATATGGACCCTGGAAGAAAGCAGGTTTCTGTCCTCATCTGCTGTAAAGAGGTTGGCTTTGGACTAGCGGTGGCTACCTTTCCTGCCTCATGGGGAGAGCTTGTCTAGTGTAGGAGAAAGTCAGCCAGCTGCTCCCGGAGAAGCAAGTAGAGCCCAGTCCTAGACAGAGGGAGAAAGAACAAATGAGCTGATGATTTGAGATGAGCTGATGATTTGAGATGAGCTGACATGGGCCCTTAGATCTAGCCATGCCTGAAGGTACAGCCACCCTTGGACTTCTCAACAAATTCCCCTTTGGCTTAACTTTTTGAGTTGCTAGAGCCTTGCCTAAGCTTCTTGTGTCCTCCCAGGATCCCAAGCCTATTTTCAGTCAAGGGAGGAGTGTGTTATTTGATTGCTTCTGCTAAACAAGAAATTAATCTTGCTCTAAGTACAGATATTTATATTTTGTGGCATCTGGCTCTGTTCTTGAGCTTCCCTGACACTTTATCATGATCAATTGCTAGGAATCGTTTTGGTTTTTTGTGTTTTTTTTGAGAAGGAGTCTCGATCTTGTCACCCAGGCTGGAGTGAAGTGGTGCAATCTCAGCTCACTGCAACCTCTGCCTCCTGGGTTCCAGTGATTCTCCTGGCTCAGCCTCTTGACTACCTGGGATTTACAGGCATGCGCCACCACGCCCGGCTAATTTTTGTATTTTTGGTAGAGATGGGGTTTCAACATGTTGGCCAGGCTGTTCTCGAACTCCTGACTTCAGGTGATTCACCCGCCTCGGCCTCCCAAAGTGCTAACATTACAGGCATGAGCCACTGCGCCAGGCCAGTTGCTAGGAATTTGAAGGGAAAGTCTAATGACAGACACAGGTAGTGGAACCCAGGGTATGTGATTAGGAAAAAAAAAAACAATCTTACCCTATTGTTAGTAGGATTGTGTATTAATTGTTGCTCTTCATAGATCAACATATTTAACATGTAACAAATATTTATTATGCACCTTTATACCAAGCACCAACATTGCATACTGGAAACAGGCCCTGTACAAGGAGAAACTCAATACTAATAAACAGATCATCCCTTACACTTTAGAGGATTTTTGCTTTTTGGTTAGAGACTTTCATTTTCCTTATCTCTTTTGGTGTCTACAACAGCCCTGTGAGATGGGTTGGTTCTGGTCAACAGATAGTTATTCTGCAATTGATAGGTCCCTTCTGCTAAGTGAGAATGTCCAATCATTTAGGTACACAAAACAATATAGTCTGAGATTCTGAAAGAAAAAACAAGTGGCAATCAAGGCCCAGTAGCCAGTTATTCTCTTAGTCACTGAACGTTAAATCATTTAAAAGCTGGGGTTTGAAAGTCACACATATCTCCTAGAGTTTGCCCCTCACAAGCTGGGTGACCTTGTCTGTCAGTGGAGATGTTAGTAACAGGGAACTCTGATAAATGGTAAGGATCTCAAATATTTAGAGACATGTACTACTACTGGCCTTTTTTTTTTTTTTTTTTTTTTTTGAAACAGAATCTCATTCTGTCACTTAGGCTGGAGTGCAGTGACATGATCTCATCTCCCTGCAACTTCTGCCTCCTGGGTTCAAGTGATTCTCGTGCCTCAGCCTCCTGGGTAGCTGGAATTACAGGCGTGGGCCACCATACCTGGCTAATTTTTGTATTTTTAGTAGAGATGGGGTTTCACCATGTTGGGCAGGCTGGTCTTGAACTCCCGACCTCAGGTGATCCACTGGCCTTGGCCTCCCAAAGTGCTGGTATTACAGTCTGAGCCACAGCAGCCGACCTACTACCGATCTTTAAAGTAGCAGGTCTGGATACCCATTACATAAGAGAATTTTTAGAACTCTCCATAAAAGGTGATTCTGGTAGACCTGATTGTAATTTCAGACTGGACAATTCAGAGAAAAATAATATCGACTTTTATTTTGATAACTCCTCTCTTTCAAGGACTCCCCAGTTATTTTAACTACCTGAGAATGTCTCTTTCAAGGACTTCTTGCATGGTGGTGCAGCCCGGTCCAGATGCCTGTGTCCTGGGTCCCAGCAGATTCCTGCCACTCTTGGAGCAGACATGGCCCTCGGTGACCAACCTGCAGGCAGCAGACCCCAGAGGCCCAACACTCCCTCACTCCCATCTGACTCCCCTCTGTCCCAGGAATAGTTTCTGTCCCTGGTTTGATGGCCGTGGCCAGGAATATTCTAACAGACAGTCATTGTCTAACTTCAGAGGGTAGTTTGATTAACTGGTTTCTGAGCAGGGTTTTCGGGCAAGAAGGCAAAACTTCTCAAGCTGCTCTCTCCATTGCACAGAATGTGGAGGTGGGGATAACTGAAGTCAGAAAATTCTTTCCAGTCTCAGCTAATTTCCCTTCTTGGGGCTTGAGAAAGAAGAATCACAGTGGCCTGCACTGATGAAGCACCTGCATTGTGCCAGAGACTTTTTATAATCACCTCTGAGTCTCCCAGGGCTCTGTACGGTAACATAGGCATGTTAACATCTTCATTTTACAGCAGAAGAAGCTGAGGCTGAAGTTGAGTGGCGTGCCACTGATGGGGACCATGTGTAGGTTCTAACCCAGGGTGTCTGTCTCCAGAGACTGCCACAGTGCCTCCTAATTCCACCACGGCCACATCCTTCTTGTTAGAATGGGAGGAATGGCCTTGAGGGGTCAGACAGGGGCCAGGCTCCCACCAGCCTCTAAAGCCTTCAGGACCTTGGTGATAGAAGCTCTGCGTCCCTCTACTTGCCCCCTGAGTATGAAGCTGACAGATGAAAGTGGAATGGGTGCCGAGGAAGCTGGGCGTCAGGCTTCTGAGAGCCGAGCCCCAGCCTCGATGAGATGCCTGGCACACACCTGAGGGCACCAGGGAGTGGAGAGGAAGAGTCCTGCTGGGTTCTGAATGCGGGGCCGCCAGTCTCTATCCCCTAAGGGAAGAGAGCACAGAAACTTCCCAAGGCTCATAGGCCCCAGCCTGGGGTGGACAGCTCTGCAGAGCCCGGTGGCCAGTCACACTCCGTGGGAAAGCCTTGGCCCCGGCCCCCCCGGGAGCCACGCTGGTGCCGCCTCCTGCCCACGGCTTGGCTCAGCGGGTTCCCAAGTGGCTTTACTTCCTCCCCCCTCTTGCCCCCACCTCCCACAGTCCCCAGGGAGACAGGGAGGCCACTGGCAGAGTTGACCCTCAGTCCCCAAGTCCCACGGGCCCCTGCAAGCCCCTTCCCCCACACACCTCAGAGCCAGGCTTCCCCAGGAGGAGCAGGAGGGGACTCTACCCCTCCCCAAGGAGCCCCTGCCCCAGGTCCATTTAGGGCTGGCCGGCCCCATCCCCACTCCTTCCGCTGTCCACTGAGGCTCCACTCTCGGCTGCAATAACAGGGCTTTGGGTATGGGCTGTTGTTTTTGCAGCTGGGATGGGGCGGAGCAGCAGCGGGAAGGCGTCTCGGGCACTGACCGTCTGAGAAAGCCCCAAGCCCACATTCCCACTAGGCCCAGGGCAGCCCCTTCAGGCTATGACAGAGCTGTTCCTGGGGAGAGAGGCCCATGGGCGAGGCCCAAGCGTAGAGGGCAGGCAGAGAAGGAGGCCAGCCAGTAGGGCTGAGAGAGTTTAGGGGAGCCTAGGAGCCCCACGCCCTCTCTGAGCCACCCCTCCCCAGATGACTGTGGCCTCCCTCGTTTCTAACTGCAGCTGGACCCAGCCTCTCCCTGCTCGCCCAGCCCCCGCACACATCTGGGAGATGCTGGAGAAAGCTTCTTTAAAACCAAGAACAAACACAACCAAACATCTCATTTACTAAGGGGAAAATGCTGGAAACTAAGAAGAATAAAATTAAGATCACCCCTAGTCCCTTCATTCAAAAATATTCATTATGAACATCTTGACATATTTCCCCATAAGCTATTTTTAAAGTTGTGGTAAAATAGACATAACATAAAATTCACCTTTTTTTAAATTTTATTTATTTTTTTATTTTTTTTGAGATGGAATCTCGCTCAGTTGCCCAGGCTGGAGGGCAGAGGTACGATCTCAGCTCACCGCAACCTCCGCCTCCCGGGTTCAAGCAGTTCTCTTGCCTCAGCCTCCCGAGTAGCTGGGATTACAGGCATGTACCACCACACCCGGACCAATTTTTTTGTATTTTTAGTAGAGATGGGGTGTCACCATATTGGCCAGGCTGGTTTCGAACTCCTGACCTTGTGATCTGCCCACCTCGGCCTCCCAAAGTGCTGGGATTACAGGCATGAGCCACCGCACCTGGCCCTAAAATTTACCATTTTAACCATTATTGTGTGTACAGTGGCATTCGTACATTCACACTGTTTTACAACCATCATCACCAGCCAGCTCCAGGACTTTTCATCTTCCCAAACTCTGTACCCGTGAAATACTAACTCCCCATTCCCACCTCCCCCCAGCCCCTGGCAACCACTTTTCTACTTTCTGTCTCTCCAAATTTGGCAACTCTAGGTACTTTGCCTAAGTGGATCATACAGTATTTGTCCTTTCCTGTCCGGCTTCTTTCACTGAGCATATTAGCTTCAAGGTGCATCTATGTTGCAGCATGTGTTAGAATTTCCTTCCTTTTAAAGGCTGAGTAATATTCTGTTGTGTGTCACATTTTGTTTATCCATTCATAACCTGTTTTTCAAGATTATACTTTGTCAGATGTTAAATACTCTGATTTTTTTTTTAACTCAGCTGTTGCCATGTCATTAAATTTTTTTTCTCAACATGATTCTTTTTTTTTTTTTAAGACAGGGTATCACTCTGTCACCCAGGCTGGGATGATTGTGGCATAATCACAGCTTACTGCAACCTTGATCTCCCAAGCTCAGGTGATCCTCCCATCTCAGCCTCCCAGGTAGCCAAGACTACAGGTACATGCCACCACACCCGGCTAATTTTTTGTATTTTTTGTAGAGACAGGGTTTTGCCACATTGCCCAGGCTGGTCTCAAACTCCTGGACTTAAGTGATCTACCCTCTTTAGCCTCCCAAAGTTCTGGGACTACAGGTGTGAGCCACCATGCCTGGCCCTAAACATGATTTTTAGGGCTGCCTTTTCATTCCTCGTAGATGGAATGGCACATATTTCACCAGTATCCTACTCTTAAATACTGAGATACTTTCTTTGTCTGCTTGGTTTGTTTGTTCGCTATTATAAATGGCCCCGAGAAAAACATCTTGGTAGAAATTTTTTGGAGGGCCCTCCTGTGGCCCTGCCTGACTTCTGACATCTCAGGTGATTTCCCAAGGGAGAACCCCAGGAGTAAAATTGCTCTTCAAAGTGATAAACACTCCCCAGTCTCTTGATAAATATCCCCCCAAACTTTCCAGAAAAATCATGCCCACTGCTCCTCCATGAGCAGGGTAGGAAATCCAGAGGCTTTTCCTTTGCTCACCACACATTCAGCAAATTTCTGAGCATCCATGGGCCTGGCCCTGAGGACCTGGGGTGCTGGGCTGTGCCTCATCTCTCCCTGGAGAAAGGTGGAGAGCTCTACAAACAGGGGTTCAGGGACTCCTGCAGCTCCCTGTCTTAAATCCTTGATGGCCATGGAGCCGAGTGGCTCGGGAGAGAGCCAGCCTGGGCAAGGAAGCAACTAGTGGGGTGGGGGTACAGCATCTCTATCCCAAGTGTGGCTTAAGGCTGGCCTAGGTCCACTCTGCAGGCCCCTTAGTGGCTGCCCAGCCAGCCCCATGCAGAGGAGTAGCTATGTAAATGACAGCTGTTGAGGGTTTACTATAGGCCGGGCCCACTGACCCCTCACACAAACCCTGTGCTACAAGTACCTTTATTATCTCCGTTTTGCTGACCAAGGGACCGGGTTCCATTTGGTACTGTGTTTAAGGCACACAGCTGGTGTGCAGTAGAGCTGGGATTCATAATCAGGTCTAACTCCAGAGCTTGTGCTCTAGATGGTTCCCACGTCCTGCTGCTTCTCCCAGGGGCTATCCTGGCATCCCAAGTCTGGGAGAAGAAAAGGAAGCACTGTGGGCCAGTGATGGTCTGTGGGGTGGGATCGGCTCTGCCCTCTCCGCCCAGCCTTGCTCAGCCCTAGGCCAGAGACCTCTGGCCACAGGGAATGAGGAACACTCCATGTCCCAGAGGGACCTGGCTAGGGCAGGAATGGGGCGACTAGGGCAGGGGCAGTGGGATCCACGCTGCACACAGAAAGCCTGATTGTGTACAGACTGTGTTCTTTGGAAAAACAAGTATCATGAAGTTGTCTTGTTTTGGACAATCTGATGTCCCAGAGACCCAATGCCAAAAAAAAAAAAAAAAGGGGCTGAGGAACTGGAGCCAGCACCGTTGAAGCCTTCAGGTGAAGCTGGCCCTTCAGGGGTGGGGAATGGGAGTTCCCGCAGGCTCCCAAGCTGGAACCCGGTGCTGACGGCTCCTAGGGGTCCAGGCTTTGGGCCGGGGAAATTATTCCACATACAGATGGGAGCAGATCAGAGGAGCTCAGAGTCCTCTCCCGGACCACAGCCTGGAGGGCCACGTGCAGAGGGGCCTCACCACATCCAGGAAGCACCAAGATCCACCTGAGCCCAAGGAGCAGGCGCGGAGGCAGCCAGGTTGGGGGCCAGCCAGGCCTCAGGCTGTCAGAGCACCCTACAAGGCAGGGAAGGCTGCTCAGCATGAACCCAGGCGGGGAGGGAGATCTTTTTTCCAGAACAAGACTCCCTGTGGGGCGCAGGGCAGAACTCAGTGGGCTCAAGAGTCTGGGACGTGCCTGCCTGACTCCGCTCAGGTCAAGAGGGCAGCCCACTGGCCTGGCCTCAGCAGCCAAAGCCAACACAGGAAATGCCAACCAGACCTCAACATCCGGGCACCCAATTTGCTCTTGCTGGCAGGGAGCGTCGGTCTTCCCGGGCTCAGTTGTTGGCAGTGCTGGCCAGAGGGAACCATGGCTTTAGTGCTCGCTCAGCGGATGCGGGGTCCCCGGGCATGTCCTCGTGGGCTCTCAGCCCCAGGACAGGAGGAGCTGGGCAAACACACAGGAGACCAGCAGGCAGCAGGAGGGAGCCAGGCGTTTCCCTGGACGGCGGCCATCGGGCTGTTGTTGGGATCCAGTTTCAAGCTCCTTCGAGGAGAGCCGCATGGGGTCATCCCCTCCACGACGCCCCAGGAAGGAGACTGATGAGCAGACAGTTGTTAACGCCGCACCGCCGCCGCCACCGTGGTGATTAAGGCCGCAGTAATTGGCCTCGCAGCCAGGCAGGGGCCGGGCCTGACAGCCGGCAGCCGCCAGGGTCTGCAGAGTAGGGGAGGGGGCGGCCCGTGCTGTAGCTGTGTGCGCTGATGGGATTAGGTTGTGAATTGACACTCAATCCTCCTTAGTGATTTCCTTCCTGGGGCCCCAGCCAGGGCCAGTACTGTGGGGATGGGGGTGGGCTGTGGGCAGAGAGCAGACATCAGCCTTTCCAGGCTCCTTTTAAGCTGGCCACTAGCTGGGGTGGGGGTGCAGGGTCTTCATCCAGGACTAAGCTTGGCCAAAGCCTGCTCTGCAGTCCCTCCGCAATTGCCCAGCCAGCTCCATGTGGAGGATGAGCTTTTCCAGTAGGGACCTTCTTTCCCACATTCCCACTGGTGCCTGGCACTAGTCAAGCCTTGCGGGTGGCCTCTGTACTCCCAGCATGAAGCCTGGCACAGAGTAAGTTTACTAAGGATATTGGCAAACGGAGTGGATGGATGTCCTCTTCCCTGATTGGCCTAAGTGCCTTGTGGGAGAATCTCTGTGACCCCCTCCAAGGTCTGGGTGGTACCTGTGGGAGCATTTTTTTACAATCTCAGGAGTGAAGAGCTCTCCAAAGACCACTAGGTCCCTGGCCCTGCCTCTCCAAGAGCATCCCTCCAGCCCTCTCTGCTGGGCAGCTGTTCCACACTTCTGAGTTCTCCCCCCTGCATTCGTGCCTGTGTGCATGAGCATGCGTGCACATGCGTGCACCTGGGGATGTGTGCTTACGTCCGCCCAGGAGGGACACTGGCTATTTTCTTCCCCACGCATCCTCCATGTCCTCTTGGCTTCCCGGGGTCCCTCTCGGAGGTCCTAGGCAGGAAGGAGGAAGGCTGTGTGTCTGGCGTGAAGCCCTCTGGGTCATGAGCTTTCCAGAGCCTTCCTTGTTTACTCTTCAGGCCGAGGCCCAGGCCACATCGGCCTCCCACCTGCTTGTCCCCTCAGGCTCTTCCCTGAGGGAGTGCCCCAGGCTCTCTGTGAGTAAGAGCTGGCTCTTGGCTGCTCTAGGCTGTGGCTGGAATAAGGGGCATCCCCTCCACTGCTGGATGTGCTGGAGGCCACGGCGCTAGAGACGGCAGCAGCCGTGGAGGGAGCACACAGGCCCAGCTGTCAGCCTCAGTAGGCAGGGGCAGAGCCAGCTCCCACTGGTGGTGTTAGGCAAGAAATGCCCCTAAGGCCTGGGGAGACGTGCATATCCCAGGCACGTTCAGGCTGAAATGCAATCCGTCTTGCCTTCTTGCCAGGTTTGCCTTGAAAACCCCTCCACTGCCAGCTGCCCAGCTCTGCCCAGCCCAGGCCTCCAGGGCCCCAGGCTCCGCTGCCTGAGGAAAACCTGGATCCTTCAGGGAGGAGGGGCACCGCCGCATTCCAAGGAGACCTCACACCCTCCCTCGCCTGCTGCTGCTTCCTTCTTATTCTTTGGCCCCTCTCCCCCATCCCAACCCACCACCTCCCCCAGGGCTTTTCTAGCCCTCTGCTCCTCACATCCTCCCACCCCCAGGGAAGAGGCTGAAAGCTGTGGTAGGATGAGCACGAGGCCTGGCTGTGCAGCCCGGGACAGCCAAGAAACTTCTCTGAGCCTCGGTTTCCTCATCTTTAAAATGGGAGTGACGAATGTCCACACCCTAATTACTGGCCTTGGAAGGATATCAATGATGCATTGCTGAGCGAAAGCAGCAGGATGTAATTCAGAAGGCATTGGAGATGCTCTGGAAAGATAGCCAATAAATTGCAGTCAGAGGCTACCTGCAGAGTCTGGGGGGTGGTGAGAGAGGGACAGAGGAGTAATGGGTGTGTGGTGGGGAGAGAATTTTCACTTTTTACTTAATATACCTTGAATTTTGTTTCAGCAAGTATGTACCCCTTTCGTGATAAGAAAAAAAATAAAGACATTATTTTTCAGAGTTGTTCCCAGCTTTAAATGTGAATGTGTATTTGAATGACGGAAGGAGCCTCGGGCATGTGTGGCTGGGACAGGCTGCTCTCCTTCCCCGGAGCTAAATGACTCAGGTCTCCTCACTTGTCCACCTCCTTCCCTGAGGGGGTTAAAGCAGCAGCACTTCTGGAACAGAGAGAAGGGAGCCCAGAAGCCCCAGCGAGGCCAGAGGCCCACTGGGCCACAATGGGGTGGCACGGAGGCGGCAGCCCCACCCCGCCTTGTCCCTCCTTGTCTCCTGGCTGCGGTGGCCGCCCGGCAGGCCACTAGGGCCGCCCACTCTGCCCGGCTGGAGACCTGCTTCCAATTATCCATGAAATCTGAGCTGGAAGAGACCTATTAAAGCCCCATTTAGTTTGATCCCCCTGGGGGCCAGGGATCTTTTCCGGCGACATCCCCCTCCTTGTCCGACTGGGACTCCAAGCCCTTTGGATGTTATCTCCTCCTGGGTCAATATTGTGACAACTCCAGCTGTGACCCAGGCCACCCCAGAGCCAGAGCTGGTCTGCGCCTGGCCTGGCGAGGTGCGGAGGGGTGGGGGTGGAAACCCAGCTCCCTTCCCACCTTGAGGTTCCCGCTGCCCACTCCCCTCCTTTTTCCTTTTTTTCAGCTGCAGCAGGACCATCCTGCCTCCAGCCTGGCCTGCACCGCATGTTCCAGGCTGGTCCACAGGTTGCTCAGTGGCTCCTGGACCTACCTGGTCATCCCATAGGAAGCTCTTACTGGTAGGGACTGTCTTTCCCATATTCCCAGTCGTGCCTGGTACAGGGTTGCATGTTTCATAACACCCTGTTACATAAGAAATAATAAATAATGGTGATTAATGACTGCCTCCCCTCGTCCCTGGGCTCGCCTGGGTCAGACCTCCCAGGGAAGGCACAGGGGCTCCTGGAGGAGGAGGAGGAGGAGGAGGGGAGCAAGGGGTGCAGGGGGCACCCTCTATCCCTCCACATCCTCCCCAAGCACCTCTGCTTGTCTGCATGTCCTCCCCACAGGCCACTCCCTAGAGAGCAAGAGGAAGCCACCAGAGAGGGTAAGCAGAGGCCCCAAAGCCCCCCAGAGAGGGAGGCCCCGGACAGAGGGAGGCCTCAGGGCTCCTGTGACCCTGCCTGCAGGGCGCACTCTCTCTGTTCAGTTGGCCTTGTCTCCTCGAGACCACCCTGGTGGAGGGATGATGCCTACCGAGGCCCCTAGCTCCCACCTCCCCGCAGCCGCACCCAATTTGGGCCTCTAAGCACCTCTCGTGGGTGAGACGGGGCTGGGCCTTTGGGGGTGGTCCGCTGGGGGAATTTGTGGCTTCTTTCCCAACTCTGGAGCAGCAGGGAGGGAGTGAGGAAGCCACTTTGGGGGCACTGCCGGGGCAGCCACTTGGAGGTGAGAGGAGGGCAGCAGGAAATGAAGGATAAGAAGGTTCTGGAGGAAGCAGAGAAGGGAAGGAGCTTGGGAGCAGTGCCCAGCAGTGTGCCTGGCCAATCCTCCCTGCCAGACTCCCCTCTGGGTCCCCACAGAGCTGCAGAGACCCCGAGACAGAGCCAGGACTGTGTGGGGAGGGAGCACTTCTAAAGGTCATCCCAGCCAGTCTCCTGCCTCCAACCACCTCCACCAGCCCCATGGGTGGATATGGATCCTGTTGTCCAGATCTTTGTGGACACAGATTTTGCAGCCTTTGCCACTGAAGGACTCCTTCCTTAAGTCTAGCTAAACCTTCCTTGCTGCACTTTAAACCTCTATTTCCTTGTTCTATCTAAAGTGGGTTCACATAAATGGATCCTCCTGCACCATTAACCTATTGCTTTGTTCCTCCAAAGTTCACTCCCCAGAGGAAAGAGCACCATTCGATCTAGCAGCTCCTAGGCACTCTGGCCCCACCATCATCCCCACCACCAGGCACAAACTTGCAGGCCCAGAGACAGAGCCTGTTGCCTGGGGACCAGGGCAGAGCCATTACCCTTTGCTGAACCTGTCCTGAGTCCTCCTCATCCTGGGTACCACTTTGATGGGGGACACGGTGTGCTGAGGGCTGGAGGCCAAGGGCCAGGCCAGTCTGGGGCTGGACCCCTGCCACTCACGGCTGCTCTTTGCTGCAGCCTGGCAACCTCACAGGAATTTCATTTATCTCTGTCAAAAGTCAGGATGCAATGTGAAGCCTTCCTCACTTCCTTGGAGGTTGAGTGTGGCGAGGTGTAGAAGGCAGACTGGCTTTGGCCTTCCCCAGTACCCCTGGGCTGGGCAAAAGGAAGCTCACTAGAACACATATACCCCACATGCACATAGAGATTCACCAGCATGTACAAGCACACACCTGCAATGCACATCGATGCACGCACACATTTTGGCATGTCTGCACAGGCTCACCTGCACAAAAATGTTCACATGCACATGCACGCGCCCACTTTCACACACGCACAGGCACGCTCATTTTTGCACATAGGTCCTATCTCCATGTACATGCTTGCTCATATCTTCGTATGAACATATGTTCATCCACACACAATGGCACACTCCATGTGTGCGCACACGGGGACATTAATGGGAGGCTGTTAGTTACTGCTTCCTTCAAATTTATGGAATGTATCCTGGAAGTTGTTCAAAAGTCCATAGAGAGGAGGAGCAAGGGGAAGGAAAGGAAGAAAAACACCAGGCCCCTAAGAAGGGGTCTCTCCCATGCCCTTTGGGAGCCACTGGCCTCCCAGGACACCAAGAGACACCAGGTCTTGCAGAGTGGAGTTTCAAGAGGTGAGCATGGTGGTAGTGCATTCCAGGACAAGGGGTGGCCTGAGCAGGGGATGGAGTGGGGAAGGTTCAGGCCAAGTTTGGTGGAAGGCTAGGAGACCACTTTATTGGAGCAGAGGGTTCTCCGGCTCAGCCTAGGGGATGATGAAGCCAAAGAGTGCAAAAGGGCTTTTTGCAATGGGGGCCAGGGAACTTTTCTAAGCAGGAGACTGGAAAGATCTGAATGGCCCTTTGGGAAGCTTCATTCACTCAGGGCCTCCTACATGCTTTGTCTCAGGGAGCACAGAGGGGAGATGGATGATTCTGCCTGGAGCAGGTGGGAAGGGCAGGAACAGCTCCCCATTTGACATGGGCCTCAAAGGATGGATTGGAGTCATCCAGACAAGGAAGGACAGGAAGAATGACCAAAGCTGGCAATGGAAACTGGCAGCTGTGTGTATGTGTGGTGGGAAGGAGGGCTGTGCTCTTCATTCACGTGTGCCCCGTAGAGCCAAGCACAGGTTGTCCTGAGGAGCTGAACACAGTGTCTGTGCCAGAATCAAGGAGTCCAGGCAGCTATGACGGTCCCCCAGGACATGTAAAAAGAAGCAAGTAAAAATTGCCCGATGCTACCCTGGGCCAGGCTGACCTGACCCAGGGAGGAGAGGAGCCGAGTGAGTGCGAGCCATTAGGGAGGACACAAGACAGGTGCCAAGGCCAGCTGGCTGACCCACCAGAGAGACCCACTTAGGTCTCAGGGGTAACAGCCATTTGTTTCCCCACCCAGATAGAGAACATGTGGAGGTATGGGAAGCTACCTGGCCCTACTCCTTTGACACCTCCCCTCCCTGGGAAACCTCCACCAAAGACATTCCCGCCAGCCCACCCACCCTACCCCCACCATCCTGCTGTGGTCAAGTGGCCAAGGGCCCAGCACTCCAGGCTCCAGCCCCATCACGGCCCCCTCCAGCCTCTATCTCTTCAGAGCGGGAAACACCACATCCCAGCTGTCTGTCCCAAATCCACCTGGAGGCCGGCCAGCTTGGCCGAAGCCCAGCTTAGTTAGGCCAGACCCAGGAGACACTGCCGGGAAGAGGCAAGGACTGGAAGGAAGTGGCTGGGCCAGAGACGGGCCCCTCTCTGGGGCTTACCCAGTAGGGTTCCTCCTGGCATACCCATGGGTTTGCCCATTGCCATTCACTTCTGAGCCCCTGGTCCCTTGGGCTGCGGGCTCCAGGCCTCTCCCTGCAGCCCTGAAGAGATACAGGTTGCCATAACAGCTGGTGGTTGGACTCCACCCTGATCGCAAAAGGCTTCGGGAGGCCTGGCCTTGGGCCCCACTTGGGACAGAAGTGAATCTAGTTGGAAACCCGGAGTCCTGTCCTGCAGACTTGAAAGCTTGTCAACAGGCTTACGCAGAGACCCTCACCCTGAGAATAACTCCCTCCTTCCTCATCGCCTTCCCACCTCCCGCAGCCAACAGCTTGCATCAGCAGCAACAGCTGCTACAGGCCCAGGGGCAGCCTGGGGCCACCACCATCACAGTGGGAGGTGGAAGAAGGCCAGGCGCGTGGGGCCCAGGGCTGCTCCACTCTCCCTGTTCTGGGCAGCAGGCAGCGCTCATCCTCTGGACCCCAGTCCCACGGGCCTCCAGCTCCTGAAAAGGCTCCTCTCTCCCTTCCCCTCGGCTTTATCCTTTACCCACACCGCTCCCAGCTGGGAGACACTTTTCTGCTTCCCATAGCAACTGGGGGCCACAATTAGAGGCACCTCCAGAAATGCCCTCTGACGGGATGTTTGCCGCATTCCATGCAAATTCCTTCTTTCCCCCTTTTGCCTACTAAAAAGAAGAGCCAGAGAAACCCAGGGTCAGGGGTCAAAGAGCAGGACAGGGACAGCCAGAGGAGAAGCGAGACAAGCACCTGAGAGACAGTCCCCAAAGGCTGCCTGGTTAGAGGGCAGGAGACACAGGAGAGGACTGGAGACAGAGGCCCAGGGTTGGGCGACACAGTGGGGTGAAACCTGGGTGCTCCTGTGGGGGACAGGTGGCCAGCGCCAAGACAATCTAATGAGGGCAGCGGGCTGGCCCCCTCCCCTTCCTCACTGCCACTCTCAGCCAGGCCTGAGGCTGTAGGTCACCTGCTAGTGCGGGAGGCAGTTAAGGGTGTGAGCTTTGGGGCCAGACACTAAGGTGTGTCCCTAATAGGCTGTGTGCTGCCACCTCTCTATGCCTGGCTTTCTTCATCTGGAAAATGGGGCTCCTATTGCACCCACTCTTCTTGTGAGGCTTAAATAACCGAACACATATGAAGTGGGCAGCAGAGTTCCTGGCACCTGGAAGTAATTCCAGATTAAGCTATCATTACTCCTGTTTTCTGAGCCTTAATTTCCTTGTTAGTGAAAGGGAGGTGAATAGCGCTTGTAGTCCCGGGGCTGTGGGGATTGGGGGGAGTGAGACCCTCAGGGTGGTACGTTCAGTAGATATCAGTGCAGATCCTACCCCAAGCCCACCTGCCCACCCCACACCCCCAGCCCCACTCCTTGCTCTGCCACAGAGGCCCCGGGGCAGGCCTCATGCCCAGTCAGTAACAGGTGGCAGAGCTGGCAGGGCACAGGTACAGCCTTGCAGGGGATGTGGGGGGTGGTCCCTCCTGTTTCCTTCCCCCAGCTGCTGGCTGCGCAGGCTGTGTCTGGGAGGAAGGCTGGGTGGAGGGAGGCAGCAGGCCCAGCCACGTGCAGCCTGGGCTGAGTAAGCGCCCCACTTCCTGCCGCCACTGTCAGCAGCTTCAGCCACCGTGGCCAGCGGGAGGCTCACAATGCTTGCTGCGGTAGGAGCTCGGGGACTGGGCAGGGTCACTTCCCTGAATTGTCCTCACCGCTGGCTCCTCCCAGCACACCTGGCCACCCGCCTGCTGTCTGGGGAATCATGGGGTGCCTGGCCCGGCCTGCAAGCACCATCCTGGGTGGCAGCCGGCACCCAGGCCTCACAGGCCAGGAGGCGAGACCTTGGCTGGGCACTTGCTCTGGGGTCTGGACACAGCACAAGGCTGGGACCGCAAGAGCGCCGCCAGGCTGGGTCTGAGTTTTGGCCCAAGTTGGCTGTGCCCTCAGCCAGGCAGCAACATGAGCGACCACTATGTGCAGGACTCTGCATCAGGGCTGGGCTCAGGCCACACTCCCTGCAGCCCTCCCTGGCAACATCTCCCACTATCTTGGTGGGCTTCGGGCATTAAAGACCCCAGCAGGCACACAGCCAGAAGAAATGCAAATGGCCAACACTGGCACAGAGAAATGTTCAACTGGACCAGCCAATAACAAAGGAAATATGTCCAAAGCCAACCCTGAGGCACGACTTTCATGGAACTCATGGGCAAAGATGTCAAAGAATGATAGTACCAGGGACTGTCAGGGTGTAGGGATCTCATCACTCTTAGACGTTGCAGGAAGGACTGCACACTAGGATGACCTTTTTGTAGAGCAAGTTGACAATAAGTATCGAAAGCTTTGACCCAGAAATTCTACTTCTAGGAATTTAAAGGACATGAGCAGCAACTACATATAGAGATGTCCATCACAGCATTGTTAATAATGGAGAAAACATTAGGTAAATCCTAAATCCCAATTATAGGTGAGTTTGAAAAGAAAAATTTAGCCAGGTGCAGTGGCTCACACCTATAATCCCAGCACTTTGGGAGGCCAAGGCGGATGGATCATTTGAGGTCAGGAGTTCGAGACCAGCCTGGCCAACATGGTGAAACCCTGTCTCTACTGAAAATGCAAAAATTAGCTGGGCGTAGTGGCAGGTGCCTGTAATCCCAGCTACTTGGGAGGCTGAGGCAGGAGAATCACTTGAAGCTGGGAGGTGGAGGTTGCAGTGAGCCGAGACTGTGGCACTGCACTCCAGCCTGGGTGACAGGCGGAGACTCTGTCTCAAAAAAAGAAAGAAAGGAAAGAAGAAAGAAAGAAAGAAAGAAAGAAAGAAAGAAAGAAAGAAAGAAAGAAAGAAAGAAAGAAAGAAGAAAGAAAGAAGAAAGAAAGGAAGAAAGGAAGGAAGGAAGAAGGAAAGAAAGAAAGAAAAAGAAAGAAAGAAGGAAAGAAAGAAAGAAAGAAAGAGAAAGAAAAGAAAAAAAATTAGCCATGCAGTTTTAAGTATCCCCTGGGTAAGTAGTAAGTATTTAACAATATGTAAGTGTTAAGAATGATGCCAAACAGTGCACTCTCAAACTTCAGTGTGCACAATAATTCCCTGGGAATCTTGTTAAAATGCAGATTCTGATTCAATAGCTCTGTGATGAGACCTAAAGTTCTGCATTTCAACAAGCTCCCAGGTGATGCCAATGCTGCTGGTCCCCGGACCACAGTTTGAGCAGCAAAGCTGTAGAATTTTCACCGTTGATATGAAAAGGCCTTCCCAAAATATGATAAAATGAAGAAAAGCATGCTGCAAAACAGATGTCATTTTATTTGTTTATTTATTTATTTATTTATTTATTTGAGACAGAGTCTCACTCTGTCACCCAGCCTGAAGTGCAGTAGTGAGATCAAAGCTCACTGCAGCCTCAAACTCCTGGGCTTAAGTGATCTTCCTACCTCAGCCTCCCTAGTAGCTGGGACAAGAGGCATGCACTGCCATGACTAACTAATTTTTAAATTTTTTTTTGTAGAGATGAGGGTCTCGCTATGTTGCCCAGACTGGTCTTAAACTCCTGGCCTCAAGCAATCCTCCCACTTTGACTTCCTAAAGTGCTGGGATTACGGGTGTGAGCTACCACACCTGCCATGACGCCATTTTTATAAGGAAAAAAATATATGCATGCACAGAAAATATCCACAAGGATATAACAAAATATTAATAAGGGTTTTCTCTGAGTAATAAGATTGGATAATGTTTGTTTTATTATTTATGCAAATTTGTATTTTCTACAATGAATATATATTAATTATTGAATTAAGACAAATTTAGTGTGTTTTTACTGCGGGGCCACACTCCTGAATGTAAAGAGTAGTTCTCACTTGAAGGGGAGGCATTGGTGGACCAGTTATGAAAAGTGCGTCACTTGGTGCAGGAGTCAGCCCTGAGCTGGGAAGGCCTGGCTGGGCAGAGGTCTGGGAACAGGATTCTCTTGACCTGGACCATGAAGCTTCGAGGAATTTCCAGGTGGTGGACAATAAGCCGAGCTGTCCACATGGAGGCTGGCACAGGATGGAAGCTGAGGCCCCCAGCCCTTGACGCAGGAGGGCAGCTGTCTCAGGCTCCAGATGCCGACCCATTCCCAACCCCTTGGCGTTTGTTTCCTCTCTGATCTTCCTTCCCTTGAGTAAACACTGGGACCCATGAGGTGGTAGCAGCAGGAGTCAGAAAGAGAGAGATCCCCCAAGGGAAGGTGAATCTGGTTTTGAAGGCAGAGATCAGATTCCCAGGATGGCTCTTGCAGAAGTTCTTTCTCTAGGACCAACCTCTGAAAGTCCAGATTTTGCTTCGATGGGGGACAGATTTCTCTTACAAAGTGGATACTACATGCTCCTGCTTGAGGATGATGTGATTCCAGAGAGGGGCATCAAGCATTTGCTCAGTATTTTGTGGGATAACATGCTGGATGACCTTGGGTGGTCCCTGAAAACCTCACCAGCTGAGTTTTCTCAGCCATAACAGAAAGTACTATTTTGTGTGCTTCATAGGGCTGTGAGCTTCAAATGGCTTTTTTGTTTGGTTGGTTGGTTGGTTGGTTGGGTTTTTTTTGAGACAGGGTCTCACTCTGTCACCCAGGCTGTAGGGCAGTGGTGTGATCTCGGCTCACTGCAACCTCCACCTCCTGGGCTCCAGCTATCCTCTCACTGAGCCTCCTGAGTAGCTGGGACCACAGGCACGCACCACCACACCTGGCTAATTTTTTGTATTTTTGGTAGAGATGGGGTCTCCCTATGTTGCCCAGGTTGATCTCAAACTCCTGACCTCAAGTGATCTGCTTGCTTCAGCCTCCCAAAGTGCTGGGATTACAGGCGTGAGCCACCGCACCTGGCCTCAATTTTTTTTTTTTTAATTTCTGCATGTGGCCAGAAGCAGTAGCTCATGCCTGTAATCCTAACACTTAGGGAGGCCGAGGCGGGCAGATCACTTGAGGTCAGGAGTTCAAGACCAGTCTGGCCAACTTAATGAAACCCTGTTTCTACTAAAAATACAAAAATTAGCCGGGCATGGTGGCACATATCTGTAGTCCCAGCTACTCAGAAGGCTGAGGCAGGAGAATCGCTTGAACCTGGGAGGCAGAGGCTGCAGTGAGCCGAGATCACATCACTGCACTCCAGCCTAGGTGGTAGAGTGAGACCCTGTCTAAAAAATAAAAAAATAAGAATCAGCCAGGCGCGGTGGCTCACGCCTATATGGCTCACAGACTATATAGGGTTTGGTACTCTCCATGATTTCAGGTATCCATGGGGTGTCTTGGAACCCCAGCACTTTGGGAGGCAGATGAGGGTGGATCATGAGGTTGGGAGATAGAGACCAGCCTGACCAACATGGTAAAACCCCGTCTCTACTAAAAATATAAAAATTAGCCAGGCGTGGTGGTGCGCGCCTGTAATCCCAGCTATTCAGGAGGCTGAGGCAAGAGAATCGCTTGAACCCGGGAAGCAGAGTTTGCAGTGCGGCAAGATCACACCACTGCACTCCAGCCTGGGCGATAGAGCGAGACTCCATCTCAAAAAAATTAGCTAGGCATGGTGGCACGCACCTGTAATCCCAACTACTCGGGAAGCTGAAGCATGAGAATCGCTTGAACCTAGGAGGCGGAGATTGCAGTGAGCCAAGATTGTGCCATTGCACTCCAGCCTGGGCGGTAGAGCAAGACTGCCAAAAAAAAAAAAAAAAAAAAAATTCTCTGCACGTTGTAAAAGGATGTGCCAAGGCTGAAAATCTCCCTATTCTTCTTGTTCTTTTTCAGAGAGAAGATGGCAGGAACCTTCTATGTTGCCCTCAGTGGCTTACCAGCTGAGGTTCTGCTCCCCTAGACGTCACCCCTACCCAGACCATGAGCTTAAAATGTTTATTTTTCTATGTCACTGGTTCATCTCAAGCATGAACATATGAGATGTTTTGGGGGCATGTTTAAGATGAATTTAGCTGGACTCCAAACACAGCCTTTAATAACATTGAATCATGGAGTGAGAAAGCTGTCCCATTTCCAATTCTCTTTCCAAACTTTTAATGAGCCAAAAGAAAGCCTTGGTTAGGAGGTAATGTGTCTATAACACCTCACTAACACTTGCTAATTTTCCTTTTAAACAAAAAGAAAGTGGGCCTTGGGCTTAGATTCTCTGCCAGCAAATCCAGCTATAATTTAATTGATTTTTGTAGTTACCTTTCTATTTAAGGTAGTGATACAAAGTTTCCTTTAAAAATATTTTTAAGTAAAAAAGAATCAATTAGCTTAAACAAATACAGTAGTCCCCCTTATCCAGTTTTACTTTCCATGGTTTCTGTTACCTGTAGTACAGTACAGTAAGACATTTTGAAAGAGAAATGGAGAGATGGACCACATTCACATAACTTTCATTACAATATATTGTTCTCCTCGTTCTATTTTTTTCTGAGACGGAGTTTCTCTCTGTTGCCCAGGCTGGAGTGCAGTGGTGCTATCTCAACTCACTGCAACCTCTGCCTCCTGGGTTTAAGTGATTCTCCTGCCTCAGCCTCCTGAGCAGCTGGAATTACAGGTGCGCGCCACCATACTCGGCTAATTTTTGTATTTTTAGTAGAGACAGGGTTTTACCTGTTGGTCAGGTAGAACCCTGTCGGCCAGGGTTGGCCAGGCTGGTCTCGAACGCCTGACCTCAAATGATCCACCCACCTTGGCCTCCCAAAGTGCTGGGATTACAGGCTTGAGCCATCTCGCCTGGTCTTTTTTTTTTTTTTAATAGACACAGGGTCTTGTTATGTTGCCCAGGCTGGTCTCAAACTCCTGGCCTCAAGTGATCCTCCCACCTCAGTCTCTCAAAATGCTGAGATTACAGGCATGAGCCACTGAACCTGGTCTGTTCTATTTTATTACTTATTGTTGTTAGTCTCTTACTGTGCCTAATTTATGAATTAAACTTTATCACAGGTATGTAGTTATGGAAAAAACAGACTATATAGGGCTTGGTACTATCCATGATTTCAGGCATCCACGGGGGGTCTTGGAACATATCCTCGATAAATAAGGGGGACTACGGTAAATAAGTAATACTACAGATGGCGATATGGTTCAGCTGTGCCCCCACCCAACTCTCTTCTTGAATTGTAGCTCCCGTAATTCCCACATGTCGTGGGAGGGACTCAGTGGGAAGTAATTGAATCATGGAGGCAGATCTTTCCCCTGCTGTCCTCATGATAGTGAATCTCACGAGAGCTGACGGTTTTATAAAGGGGAGTTCCCCTAAACAAGCTTTCTCTTGCCTGCTGCCAGGTAAGATGTCCCTTTGCTCTTCCTTCATTTTCCATCATGATTGTGACACCTTCCCAGCCATGTGGAACTCTGAGTCCATTAAACCTCTTTCCTTAATAAATGACCTAGTCTTGGGTATGTCTTTATTAGCAGCACAAGAACAGACTAATAGAGATGATATTTGGATATGGCAAGCAGCATGACTGTGGCACATGGTTATTGATAATTTTGGTCTCTGGGGAGATGCAGACATCCCTAGGAGGAGTGATACCTCCAAGGGACTCTTCTGAGACCCCTGCCAATTGCTGCTTTACTGTCTCCGTGTGATTCCTTGGCTTTTCTTTCTTTTACTGCTGAATTTTCAGCTCCTCAAAGGCTGAGACTGTGTCTTAAGCCTCAGAATCTCTCCCAGTACCCAGCACAGGGCCTGGAACAAGGTAGATGTCATTCAAAAAGTGCTAAGTGGCTGAGCAAGGCGGTTCTGTAATCCCAAGACTTTGGGAAGCTGAATCAGGAAGATTGCTTGAGCCCAGGAGCTTAAGATCAGACTGGGGAGCATGGTAAGACTTCAGCTCTACAGATAAAAAAATTAGCCAGGCATGGTGGTGCACCCCTGTGGTCTCGGCTACTTGAGAGGCTGAGGCAGAAGGATTCCTTGAGCCCAGGAGTTTGAGGCTGCAGTGAGCTGAGCTCATGCCACTGCACTCCAGCCTGGGTGACAGAGCAAGACTCTGTCTCAAAAAAAAAAGTGCTAAGAGGACTGAGATCAGAAGTCAGACTCCATGCAGCATAAGGAACCAGGAGCCTGAGTTCTGGTTCTGACCTCTAACCTTGCTAGCTGTGTGGGCCTGGACAAGTTCTTCAGCTTCTCTGAGCCTCCATCTCCTCATTCATCTGCCTCACAGTGGTGTTTCCAGCACAAAGTATACAAAAAGAGTCTGAAATCATACGTCTCTATAAGGGATTATTAATACTATTATTGGTTGAATCACAAATCTATTGTCACTGAAAATCTTTCCAGTACAGACAACCAGAAGTAAAAATGAGGAAAAAAGGGAGGTGCTGAGAGGGAATGAGAGGCGGGAGGCCTGGAAAGGGGGAATTGGGCCCCTCCTTTACAATCTGATTTGGGTGTGGGATCACCTGCAAACTGCCTGATATGGTTTGGCTGTATCCCCACCCAAATCTCATCTTGAATTGTAGCCCCCATAAGCCCCATGTGTTGTGGGAGGGACCCAGTGAGAGGTAAATGAATCATGGGGGTGGGTTTTTCCCATGCTGTTCTCATGATAGTGAGTAAGTCTCACGATATCTGATGGTTTTATAAAGGGCAGTTCCCCTGCACATGCTCTCTTGTCTGCTGCCACGCAAGACGTGACTTTGCTCCTCCTTCCCCTTCTGCCATGATTGTGAGGCCTCCCCAGTCATGTGGAACTCTTGAGTCCATTAAACCTCTTTTTCTTTATAAATTACCCAGTCTCAGATATTTCTTCATAGCAATGTGAAAATGGACTAATATACTGCCCCCTGTGACCTCAGCATAGGCCTTCCCCAGCATGGGACCCCGGCAATGTCTAATGCAAAAAGCATGGTCTGGCATCATATAACTAGTGTTCAAGTTCCAGCTGAGCCACCTACTGGCTGGGTGACCTGAGGTAAGTTACCCAACCTCTCTGTGCTCATGATTCTCATCACTAAAGTGGGACCAATGCCAACCTCTCAAGCCCGTTGTGAGAAATGAATAAGATCACACATGTATACATGAGCCCTGACACGTAGTAAGTGCTTGGTGAATATGGGTTCCAGGGAATTCTGCAGGCTCCTGGAAGAAAGATACGGAAATGATTCAGGTGCATGATGTCATCTGGAGCATTGAATTCATCATCTGGGAGAACTGGACTCCCCAGAGCTTTCCTGACCTGAAGCTAGAGCTGGAAAGTAAGAGAGTAAAATCACAGATGTCAGTTTCCAACTCCACCTCCATTCTCACCCCACGCCCTCCCACCCCCACCTCATTACACCCAAAGTAGGGACCAATCCTGTCCCTTAGGATCTCTTGGGCTATAGACTCGAGACCTTGCTCTTTCAGATGAAGGAAGCTGGAGGCAGAGGAGGATCTTTGGAGAAGCAGCCAAGTGTTCTTTGACTTATAGAAGAGCCCAAGGCCCGAGGGGCCAGCTGGAGGTCCACTGTCTGTCTGCTGAAAGCTCTGCTAGACTTTCTGTCTCCTCCACCCCTGGAGATCCAACCATAAGAGGAATTAATCCGGCTCCCCTCTGCACCCCTTGCCCCCAACACAGTTTCCTTCCTGTGCTCCATGGGAGATGAGAGCTGAAAGGGAGGGATGCATCTGGGGAGGCTGGTCTAGCTCAGCTGGACCACAACATCTGTATCCTTAGCTGTGGCCTCCTCGTTCCTGCTTCAAACTGGGAGGGAATGGAAGAGCCCAGTTCTTCCCAGGAAACTGATGTGACTCACTTCCCAGGAGGAGCCATGGAAGAATGCAATCTTTTCTCTGTGACACTCATATAGAACCATGGGACTAATTTTCTCACCTTTAGAAGGCAAAAATGGGAAACAGCACATTTTAATAGAAAACTCCAAAACAATAGTGGTTTAAACAAGATAGAAGCTTATTTCTCCAACACATAATAATAATTCTGGATGTAAGCAGGTCAGGGCCGGTATGGCAGTTCCACACAGTTTTCAGGGTACCAATTTCCTTGCAACTAATTCTCATGGCCCAGGATGACTGCAAGAGCTCCTACCATCAGGTTTGAATTCCAGGCAATGTCTGGCAGATAGGGAAGCAGTGAAACATGCTCCTTCCTTTAAAGATACTTCCCAAAGGTCAAGCCCAACACTTTCACTTACACCCAGACCCTAAGAAGTTCTAAGGGGTCAGGGATTGGCCAAAACGTAGTTCCAAGGCCACAGCCAGCTCCAAAAAACGCTGAGAAACAAATTATTTTATCAGGATGACACTGGGTCCCATCCCTCTCCTCCCACGGTCACTGTCTTGATTCAGGCCACTCAGCTCTGCAGTAACCACAGATCTTGTTTTCCTGCCTCTGGGACAAACCCTTCACCTGTCCTCAGTTGTTTCTCCAAAACACACATCTGGCTATATCACTCCCCTGCTCAAGAACCGGCGATGGCTCCCTAGAGCCCTTGGAATAAACTGTGAACTCTCAGTCTGGTCTTCAAATCTCTTCACAACCTGACCCCAGCCAGCCTCACCTCCAGGCATAGCCCTTCCCCTCCCCTGCACACAGTCTAGCCCCATCAGATTCCTAGATGTTCTCAATAACCCATACTGTGTCCAGCTTCACTCCTTGACTATAATGCCCTTTCTGCCCTTCTATTCCTCATAAGCTTCAATCCATCCTGTAAGATGCTACACAAGCATTACTTTCTCCAGGTCACATCTTTCTTGACCCCTTTCCTGCTCCCTCTGTGGGCCTCCTCAGAAGTCTTCCGAACACTCTGTCTTCCACACGCCTGAATGTGCTGGAGAGGACAGGCCACCCGGAACGTGCAGACCTGCTCAGCTGCCTGCAACCGCAAGTCTGCGTCAGAGCCCCTGGAAGCTCTTTTTTGCACAGACTTGGTATTAAGCCAATGTTAAGCTGTTCCTCCAGGACTGGAAGCTGCTCGAGAGCCATCACCGTCTTGGTGTCCCCAGCACTGAGCCAGAGCTGGCACCGTACAGGGTTGAATGCAGGAACAACCCGTAGAACACTCAGTTTCTTGTCTCCTTCCTCCTTAGCTCAGGCCACCCCTGCCAGGAGCCTCTGCTCTTTGTCAGGGATGAAATCTGAGCCTGCCACGCAGGTGCTCTGGTCCTGTGGAATCACCCACCCTGGCCTCCCTCTCTCTGAAGCACAGAGGACAACTGACCAAGCTGTAACACTCCAAGGAATGACAGTAAAATGGAACAGATCCAGCTCTCCCAGTGTCCTCACCCAGATCCATGCTGCTCCAATTATAAGTTTAGTCCGTACTGTCCCCACTGACCTCCTGCTCCCTAGCAGAGACAGCGTCACTCCCAACAAGCACATTAGCCCCTTGCCATCCCCCAGGCTCCTCGGATCAGGATGAGCACTGGATCTCCTGCCAAGCGGAGACTCCAGACCTTCACCCCAGTGCCAGCTCCGGGATGCCGAGTGACAGCCTTCGGGGCCAGACTGGCTGCCTCCCGACTCTGCAGCCTTTGGACACAGTGTGCGGAGGGTGAGGGGCCGCTTCCTCTGTCTCTGAGACATGGGGGACCCCAAGCCCCTCCCACAGTCACTCAGGGAAGTCCTTCAGTTACCACCCAGAAAGCAGGCATTGCTTTTTTTTTTCCCCCGTTTGGGGTGGGGAAGTCACCTGAAGAAGACTTTAGTCACACTGCCACCTTGAAGACATGCTGGGGCATTAAGACCTCCTTCTCCAAGAAGCCTCAGGCCCTGGTCCCGGGGCCCATCTCCTCTCCCTTTTCACAGAATCTTCTAGCAGGGCTTGGATGCCTTCCCTAAGGGAAGGGATGGTCAGGATTCCCAGGCCAGGGAGATCCAATATGTATTTTGATCCCCCACCTTTATATACACACGCGCACACACAGCCTAGCATCATCTTCCCCACCGTTTATGCTCCCTTAGCATTTTGTACCTTGGCTGTGTTCATCAGAGGCTGATTCATAATTATCTGTGGTTGTCTAGGAACTGGGACCACCTCTGTCTCCTTATGTGCCTGGCACAGAGAACAGGCCCCGTGGACATGGGCGCCCTCTTCTCTCTCACCTTATCCCCAGATCCTTCTCTACGGAGAAGGGGGTCTTGGAGGTTGGCTCCTCCCCTTGGAGGGCCGAGAAATAACCCAGAGACTCTCCTGTTCTGGGATGGCTTCCCTGATAGGTGACCAGGGTGAGGTCTGCTGGGAGCTTGGAGGAAATGTATTTTCTCCCGGAAACAATCAAGATCACTGAAGTTGTTAAGCATTTACAACGTACTGTGCTGCATGATTGGCTTCCTCTTCCTCATTTAAGCCACACAGCCCGCCCCTGAGATGGGTTAGGAAGCTGCAAAGACTTGCCCAAGGTCACACGGCCAGTAAGAAGCAGGATCTTAATCCCTCCCCAACACTGTCTCCTAGGTCAGCCTCAGCTGATCCTTGTCCATTTCTCTTGCTTCTGTTACTTGCGGGCTGCAGGACCCAGGACCTCGCATGAGTGACTTCACCTCTCTTGACCTCCATTTTCTCAGCTGAAATGTGGGCACAATAATACTTCCCTTGAAGGTGGTTGAGAAATTTCCAAGTATCGAGCGTGTTAAGCAGGGAGCCTGCACAGAGTAGGTGCAAATGGCAGGAGCCACCACCTGCCAGCATCCCCCAGGCCTCCCCAGTGGAGTGGGGGCAGAGGAAGTGGTGACCTACTGCCCCCTCTGAGGAGAACCACCCAGCTGTCAACCCGAGGCGGGACCGCCCCGAGCGATCGCAGGCTCTCCATTTCTCCAAAGGCTCCGTTCCTCATCACAGCCAATTAGTTACAAATAGCTTCCTCTCTTCGTGTATCACTTACACAACAGAAAGGGGTGATTGTTCCTGAGGAAGAAGGTCTCCCTGGGCCCCCCTCGCCAGAGCAGCTGAGAGCTGCAATGGGGATGGGAAAGGGGCTTAGGAGAAGAGGGGCACAGTCCCGGGAACTAAGGATGTGGTGGGTCCCAGGCAGGTAGGAAGGGACTGGCTGAGTGTCCACCCCTGGTGGGCAACAGACAGGTAGCGGTCCAAGGCTTAGAAAGGGCCCTGTGTTGTAAGAGCAGAAAATGAAGATAGCTCAGAGGCCTTGCTCCTGAACAGCAGCTCACCAAGCCATCCCCAGCTGGGGAGGGATTGTCACCCTCTGGGGTACCTGGAACACAGCATGTGCCCGGCCTCTGGATTTCAGAAGAGCTTTCTACACCACTGGGATACAAACACCCTCTCTGAAATCAGCCATGGCTGGCACTCCAGTCCTCCAGTTTTCTTCTTTTCTTTCTTCTTCCTTTTTGTTTTTTGTTTTCCGAGACAGGATCTCGCTCTGTCGACCAGGCTGGAGAGCAGTGTTGTTGTGTTATCACAGCTCACTGCAGCCTCAACCTCCTGAGCTCAGGCAATCCTCCTCCCTCAGTCTCTTGAGTAGCTGGGACCACAAGAACACACCACCATGCCTGGCTATTTTTTTTTTCATACAGATGGGGTCTCACTATGTTGTCCAGACTGGTCTCAAATTCCCCCCAGGTTTCAATAAAGCCCGGGTTATTGAAGCTGTGTCCTGGAAGAGCCTGGGAGGAGACTCAGTGTTCGGGAGGCTGTCTGGACATGAGGTGTGGGCTGTGGCTCCCAGAGCCTCCCTATGTCCTTGATGGTCCTTGACTTTGCTGCCACCATTAAGCCAGGTCCCTCCATTAAAGCTTAGGGCCAAGCATGCACAGAGTCCCCCTTTGTCACCGCTCTTAGCACAGCTGAGACCAGCTGGCATTTTCACAAAGGGCTTTACTAAATACTAAGGGAGAACAAAAGGGAAATAATTACAGAAAACACGAAAAACCCAGCCCTGGCTGCCAAGTTCCCAAAGTACAGGTTTCCATTCCTTTGGTGATGACACGTCGCCCCAGAAGCCTGGGACAAGGCCGTGGGCACCTCGCCTGGCTTCCCTCGTTCCCAGCTCTTGTGGCAGATGCCATCTTCTTTCCCACTCCTGGAAACACTTGGACACCCATGGGCTCTTCTCCTGGCCCCCTTCCAACAGGGCCCCACCCCAGGCCTCCCACTGGGTTCTGGTCTCTGGCCTGAGACATAAGCCTTGTCCCCTGGTGAATGGTGGGGCTGTGGTGACCAACCCAGCACATGATTACACAGTAACAAGAGGTGGTTCCCCCACACTCCCCGTCCCTCACCATCAGAGGGGCCCACCCAAGTTGAAAGTTCTTGAGTATGGGGTCTAGGAGGGGGCACCTCTGAACAGCTGAAGGGCACGTGAGTAAGGGAGGGCCAGACTTGGGACATTTTCCCCATGTGGAAGGTCTAGTCTCTGAGGATTGATCCAACTCAAAACATATCAATTAAGGCCTACTATGTCCCAGACACTGAGCAAGGTGTGGAGGCTACAAGGGTAAACAAGAGACACAGTACCTGCCCTCTTAGATCTTGCCATCTTTTAGGCAAGACAGATAAGCAACTGGGCAATTGTGATACTGAAGGCCAGGTGCCATGATGGAGGGGAACTCAAGGTACTGTGGGAACCTGGACCAGGGATGTCTTACCCAGTGCTGGTGGCCAGGGAAGCCATGGAATCCTGCCTAGAACAAGTGCATAAAGAGAAGAAGAGCTCAGGATGGAGGCTGGGGTGGGTCCACAGGAAACTGCAGCCCAGGAGGCAGGGCAAGAAGGCAGAGGAGGCCAACCAAGCATCTGCTTGCTAGCAGCTTTGAGTAGCTGCTGGCTATAATGCAGGTTCAGCCTATAAAGTGAAAAGGCCCTTGGCCCAGAGCTGCCCACTGTTTCCCTTTCTACCAGTCATGAAGGGGAAGATTTTAATCCTTGGATGCTACACTTCTCAGCCACCCAAGTCCGGGACTCAGGAACAAGGTCAGAAGCAGAGGGTGTTTACCCAGGACCACTTGAGACACCTCTCCAGAGGCAGGTGCTGAACTGTCGTTAAGAGAGGACAAGTCATCACTGGGGAAAAGTTCATAGGGCCAAGACAACAAAGAGGCTAGAAAATGGGAAAATGGCTAGAAAGTGGGGAAATGAGTCAGGAAGCTGAAAGCCTACAAGCTGGGATGGGTTGGGGCAGGCGTTTCAGGCTAACACGATGACTAATAGTATGGGAAACTGTGTTTGCAGGATGCCTTGGGGGCCAGGGGCTGGCCTGCAGACTGGAAGCCATGACTGCTCAGGGTCCACTGCATTGTCATGGCCCAGTGTTTCTACAGCCAACCCCTCATGTTTATCTGTATCTGCCCGACTCCCCGCATAAGAGTCAGCTCCTGAGATCAGGGCTCCTTCCTTCCACACATCAACCATCCCAAGTTTGTCAAGCATCCATTCTGCTCCAGCATGGGGAAGACCCAGAAACGGCTCAAGACATCAGCCCTCACCTTCAACGTCCTTGCAGTAAGGTTGGGAGCTAGCGCTTAGGTTCACTGGAAAGACCTTTGGAGAAAGATCTCGGCTTGATCCCCATCACTGTTCCTTTTTAAGTAGCTAAACGATTATTGGAAAATTACATAAACTCCCTGGGCCTCCATCTTTCCATCTTCAAAATGGAAATAATTAAAACCTACCACTACAATGTTGTGATCAGAATTCAATGAGTCAAGGTGGTTACAGCACCAAGCACACTGTTTGGCATATAATAGATGTTCAATAAATATTACTTCTCTCCCTGAAACAACAGCAAGAGATTGTGGTGATAAACAGTTAAGTGTTGAGTTGTGGGCACTGACTGCCACCCCCTAAGCACCTGGGTCTACTTCAAGGGCCTCAATGACAGTTGAGGATTGAGAGCCTGCACTGTGATGGTGAGAATTAGTGTTTGTGTGCACCTATGCAAATCGCTCCATTTTCTTTCTCCACTGCCACAGGCAGAAGCATAAGATTCTTTATTTTCTATCTCATGTCCATGCTACAGGACTCTGCTCTGTAACTGTAGTTTGTTTTTCGTTTGTTTTTTTGAGATGGAGTTCTACTCTGTCGCCCAGACTGGAGTGCAGTGGCACGATCTCGGCTCACTGAAACCTCTGCCTCCTGAGTTCAAGTGATTCTCCTGCCTCAGCCTCCCGAGTAGCTAGGATTACAGGTGCCTCCCACCACGCCCAGTTAATTTTTGTATTTTAAGTAGAGACAGGGTTTTACCATGTTTGCCAGGCGGGTCTCGAACTCCTAATCTCAGGTGATCTGTCCTTCTTGGCCTCCCAAAGTGCTGGGATTACAGGCGTGAGCCACTGCACCTGGTCTAACTGTAGTATTTTTATTTCTCTAATACAAGTCAAAAATTAAATTAGAAATCGTGATCAATTGCTACCATTCTTTGCACCAAAGGTGCTTTCTCAGTCCTCGCACAACCCTATGAGGTAAGTACGGTTATCATTCCCACTCCTACAGATGGAGGAAGCTGGGGCTCTGAAAACAAAGGAAGCTGCTTGAGGCGATGTGGCTGGTCAATAGTGGGGCCAGTGTACAAAGGAGCACAGCCGGGGCAAGATGGCAGACCCTGTCTTTACCCAAAAAAAAAAAAAAAAAAAAAAGTTTTAAAATTAACTGGGCATGGTAGCACACACCTGTAGTCCCAGTTATTCTGGAGGCTGAGGCGGGAGGATCCCTTGAGCCCAGGAATTAGAGGCTGCAGTGAGCTGTAGCCAGTGCTACACCAGTGCACTGTAGCCTGGGAGAGAGAGCAAGACCTCGTTTCTAAAAATTAAAATTAAAATTACAAAAATTAAAAAAAAAAAACAAGGGAGCAGAATTACTAGCACAGCTGCTCTGGACTGGATGTGAGCAAGAACAAACTTTGATTCAATCCATGGAAATGTTAGAGTCTCCTTGGTCTCTGCCACTGAGCCTACCCTAGGCTAATTTGTCTCACAGCCCAGGAAGCTGGGTTTAGAAGGGTATGGTCCCCAATTTAGTGATGAAGGACTGAGGTGCATTTGTGGGAACCACAGACTTCGCCCAAGGTGTTGAGTTCACTCAGGAAAGAGAACTTCGGCATCCCCAGCCATCGGTATTCCCCCACTCCATGAATGTAAACTCAGAGATACTCTCCATATCATATCCCTAGCACCTAGAGCAGTTCCTGGAGCATAGCGGGGCTCAGGCAATACATGCCAAATGAAAAAACAAATTAATGAACACAGGCTGGGCGCGGTGGCTCACACCTGTAATCCCAGCACTTTGGGAGGCTGAGGCGGGTGGATCACTTGAGGCCAGGAGTTCTCGACCAGTCTGGCCAACATGACAAAAACCTGTCTCTACTAAAAATACAAAAATTAGCCAGGCATGGTGGTGTACACCTGCAATCCCAGCTACTTGGGAGGCTGAGGCACAAGAATCGCTTGAACCCATGAGGCAGATGTTGCAGTGAGCCGAGATTGCGCCACTGTCTACCAGCCTAGGCGACAGAGCAAGACTCTGTCTCAGAAAAAAAAAAAAAAAAAAAATACAAACTCATACACAATAGACACATCCCACGCATAAGTGCTAGAAACACTCAGTTATAGACAAGCATATACAATGAAGATACTTAAGCACACGCACACACACTTGTGCACAATACACACCTGTGCCCACACACACAAATCCATACCCAAACTAAAGACACACACAAACACATGTGTATGTATACAAAGATGTTATGGGCAACATATACAATACAGATATGCACAAACACACACCTACTCGCCCTCACACACATGCACAGTGACCCTCCACAGTGATTCTGGGCCCAGGAAGGAGTTTGTCTACCCCACGAACCCCAGCTTGTTTGAAGCTCGTCAGGATGTTCCTTGCAGACCCCACTTAGCCAGCTGGTGACTGGCTCCCGCCTCCTGAACCTCCAGGCTTAGGGCCGGCCAGGCAGGCAGGCTGCATCTCTGGCAGCCCCTCGTGGGTGGGCAGGCAGGCAGGCAGTGGATGCAGAGGTCACTGGGGTGAGAGCTGGGGCTGCCCTGGCCTCCCTGCTCTTGGCTGGAATGTGAGCTGTAGGGGCCACTTCCCAGGCCTCGCTCCTCCCCCACAGCCACCCACCAGCCCCAGGCCCAGCCAACTCGTGACTCCCAGTCCTGCCAGGTTCCTGCAGCCTGGGAGCTGGACACAGAAGGCAGTGAGAGGAGTGGTGGTAAAGAAAGATCCAGAACCAAGGGAGGGCACACACAAACGCAGAGAGAGAGGCACAGTCTTCACCCACAGAGACAGACACACACACGCAGCGACAGGCAGGCGTGCAGACTCACAGTCCCACTGAAAGATACACATTCAGACACTTCCAAACACACCCAGATACACAGCGGACACGAACAGATCACACGAGCATACAGAGATACAGAGAGACCTGACCCCCACACAGAGGCGTATTTGGAGGTACAGTAGTCACACGTACTCAGACCACACAGAGGCTCAGATGCACCGCTCATGGATATTCACAGACCCGCAAATGCCCATGCACACGCGCAGATGCACACAGACCCCCGCGCAGCGTACAGTTCCTCCTCGGCCAGGGACCAGGAGGAGATGCCTGAGTGAGACCACTCTCTACCCCAGGGGGCTGCCACGCAGGGAGGGCCTGGGAAGACTGCTTCCCAAGGAGGCAACAGGCCTGATCCTCCAGCCAGGTGCCCTGAGAGGTTTCCTGTGGGAGGCCCACTGTGTCCGTGCCTGGCTAGGAGGGTGGTAGGTCGGGTGAGAGTTCTGGAGTCACGTAGGCTTGGGTTTTGTCTCTGCCAGTTCCTCGGACACACAGATGCGCGCACACACACAACACACACACACTTTCCAAGAATGCCTATGTCCATTCGACATATGCAGGCAGGGGTGCTCTCGGAGCCTCGGTTTCTTCATCTATATAACCTGGCTAGGAATCCCTTGGCCCCCTAGGGGTGTGGGCATGGCTGCCTTCCCAGGCATCCCGGACGGCCCTTCCTGCAGAGGCGGCTAGGTCATGAGCCTTGACGGCTGACGCTGGACTCCTGGATGCCCCCATCCCAGGTGACCGCCCTGAGAGCCGAAGCAGGGCTGTGGGCCCTGTGGGCGGGCGCGGCGCGGCCCGGGGAGCTGCGGGCTGGGCTCGGCGAGGCGTCTGGACCTGCCGAGAGCCCCTCGCACGCACTGCGGGCTCCGGCGCTGCGGGCTGGCCGGGCGCTGCGGGCTGACCGGGCGCTCCGGGAACTCGGCTCGGGAACCTCGTCTGCGGTGGGCGGGGCCGGCCCGGAGCCCCGCCCCGGCTCAGTCCCTGAAACCCAGGCGCGGACCGGCTGCAGTCCCAGAAGGGAGCTGCTGTCTGCGGAGGAAACTGCATCGACGGACGGCCGCCCAGCTACGGGAGGACCTGGGGTGGCACTGGGCGCCCGACGGACCATCCCCGGGACCCGCCTGCCCCTCGGCGCCCCGCCCCGCCGGGCCGCTCCCCGTCGGGTTCCCCAGCCACAGCCTTACCTACGGGCTCCTGACTCCGCAAGGCTTCCAGAAGATGCTCGAACCACCGGCCGGGGCCTCGGGGCAGCAGTGAGGGAGGCGTCCAGCCCCCCACTCAGCTCTTCTCCTCCTGTGCCAGGGGCTCCCCGGGGGATGAGCATGGTGGTTTTCCCTCGGAGCCCCCTGGCTCGGGACGTCTGAGAAGATGCCGGTCATGAGGCTGTTCCCTTGCTTCCTGCAGCTCCTGGCCGGGCTGGCGCTGCCTGCTGTGCCCCCCCAGGTAAGAGCTACCCCCACCTAGCCTGGCTCCCCTGACCTCCCCATCCCAGCACTGGAAGCATGGGACTCTGAAATCACAGACCCACTCCAGGGAGCAGCAACTCCAAGGATGTCCACACACTTCCTAAAGGCCAGGCTGGACTTCTTTAGTTTGGGAAGAGACCTCAGGCTGGCTGTCCCCCAGGTCCTGGGGGCTGTCTTGGTGGGGGCAGGGAAGCCACAGGGAGGGAGGGAGGGAGGTTTCCTGTCTGGCCCCTGGAGCCCTGGTGGCTTTGCTAAAAGCATCTGTCCACTAATCCCAGGCAGGTCCCTGGCCTTGTGGTCAGGGTCGAGGCCCCATGGCCAACCAGGCGTCCCCAGGACCTCTGACCTGGCCTGGTGGGGGTGGCGGAGGAGCCAGCTGAAGAAGCTGATGGTGGGGAGGCTGGGCCCTGCCCCCACCAGGGCTCAGGACTGAGCCATGGGCTCCTGGGTGGGCTGGGGACGAGACAAGGGGTCTCGCTGTGCCTTTTCTCCTGGGTGGGTGGCCGGAGGTCCTGAGTGCAGGGCCTGGGGAAGTGAGCAGGGCCCTTTTCCCAGGAGCCGGGTGAGTCTGGCTGGGAGCCAGCTTGGGCAGTGAAATCCTGACAAAGCCAATGAACTGCCTTCCCACTGCGTTGTCCCACTGCCCTGGGAGTCCCCAGCCCCAGCCCAAGAGTAGGAGTGGGCTGGGCAGTCCCTGAGGAGTCCGAGCAGCCCAGCCACCCGCCTGCCTGCTGCAGGGCTGGCCAGAGGTGTAACGTTACCGGCTGCACCAGCTCATGGCGCCACCCGCTCCAGCCCCTCAGCTACCACCAGCTGATCACCTCCCCCTGGGCTCTGGCACCCAGCCAAGGCGGGCTGTGCAGGGCCCAGCAGGGTTGGCCTGGGGGCTGGGTAGAAGGCAGACCTGCAGGATTGCAAGATCTTTGGGATGCAGCAGGCCAAGGGTCTCCAAAAGCTTCCAGCCTCTCATCCTTTTCCAAATGAGGAAAACTGAGGCCAGAGAGGGGTGGGACCTAACCTACCCAGGGTCCAGTGAGTTTTTAGTGGTACTCAGGCTGCTCTGAGACAGGGCAGAGCATGTGCAGCAAGTGGGAAGGAACCCAGAGGGGCCCCTACCTTCTTGCCATCACACTTGGCCCAAGAGTGCAGAGCTCCAAGGTACCCCCAGCTCACCTCTGCACTTTTCTGTCCATAGCAGTGGGCCTTGTCTGCTGGGAACGGCTCGTCAGAGGTGGAAGGTAAGCTGGCCAGGCTGGGGGTACGCATGCTCCCCAAGCCCCTCTTCTTTTCTCCCAAGCCCAGGTGTGGCATGAAGCGTGGGCGCAGGTTGATAAAAGCTGGGGAGAGCCTACAAGCTAGACATGCTGGCTGATGACTTTGGCAGGGCCTAAGAGATCCCCTCATGGTGACCCAGAGACTAGAGAGGTGTGGGCTGGAGTCACCAGCACACGGAGAGTGGGGCTGGGGCCAGTATAGCCAGGGTTCATCCAGCTGGCTCAGAGCCCTTCCCCAGCATGATTTAAGGGTATGGATGGGGTCTTGGAGGACAGGGTGGGGAGTGAGTGCCAGGGGCCAGAATGGGGGTCTGGGAGCTGAATGCAGTGGGCAGTCAAGAGGATCAGGAATGGGTGAGGGGCCCTCCCCAGCAGCCCAGCCCTGGTGGAACTGCTGGGATCTGACCATGCCTTTCCATTGATTATAAACAGACAGAACATAGTCGCGCCCTCCCTGGCCCCTCCACTCCCCGCCCTGGTTGCATCAAGAGGGAGTCTTCAAAGGGCAACGAGACGTTTGCCAAAGAGACATATGTGCAGAAGGCAGGAGGCCCATGCCAGGCCCCCTACCTCGCTCCTCCCTCCCTGCCTCTCCAAGACGTGCAAAGTGGCCACACACCACCGTTGAGGTTTCCCCTGCGCCATGGGAGAGTGGGCATGTAGGGACATGCACACGCACACGCGTGATAGCCATCTGCGTGCTGGGAACACCCTCTGCTGGGCTGCCTGCCTGGCAGGCCGCCTCTCCCGGGCCTGGCCATACTCTGACACCTAAGGCTTAGGCCCCTAGACCCCTGAGCAGGTAGAGGAGGTAGCTGCCCTTGACTTCATGGATGCCTCCCTTGCTGTGCCTCTGGAACCAGCACAACATTACGCTCCTTGGGATTTGGGGAAGGACCCATCCCCTACCTCCACACTATGCCCTTTTTGATGCTTTTAGTGTAGGTCAGGCCACAGCTACCAAAGATGCCTTAGCCTCAGTTTTCTCATCTGTAAAATGGGAGCCTTGGCTACGTGATGTCTATGGTTTCTTCTTTTTCCGAGATTGAAAAAGGGACTTGTCCTCTGACTCCAGGGAGGAGAAATGGGTGTACATATCACCCAGGATTTGAGGTGGGGAGGCCTGGAAGTGTAGATTCATTAGGTCAGCTCTCCTGTCACACTTATCAATCAGGGAGTCTGCAATCTGACCGGGAGAAGTACAACGAGCTTTGCACCCCAGCTCTCAAAATCTGAAAATGGCATCCCCACCTGTTAACACCACAGCAAGAGACAGCATGGCCAGCCATGGGCGTTGATTTTTACTATTACTATTCACGGTAACAATGTTAGGCATTTTCTGTCATTCTGTTTTGACCACAGGCTGTGAAGTAGGAAGGGGTTGTACTCCATTTTTACAGATGCAGGCCCTGAGGCTCAGAGAGGCCCTGGGGGTCACCCCAAGCCTCAGACACTCCTCATGGATCTGGCAGAACCGAGTGCTCCCAATAGCTCCGTGGCTGAGTGGGCATGAGCAGGGTGTCCCTTGTGGCAGGCTGTCTGTGTGCCCTGCCAGTGACCATGGAGAGGACACTTGTGGGCTTGGGCTGGTGGCCAGTGGCTCTGCCCAGCCCTGTGGCCCGTCTCCAGTGCCCTCCACAGAAACTTGCTCTCAGGATTAAGCATTTCTCTCCTGGGGTCTCCCCCATCCCAGGTGGTAGGTAGGCAGGTGGGAGGTTCACTCACAGGGCTGGCGAGAGAGCTGAGGGCCCACTCGCAGCCTCAGGAGCAGCCCTGGGGACCACCCAGCCCTGGCAGTGCCTGAGGGGGCCACAGCTTCCCATTGCTCTCACCACCACCCCCTCCCGGAGCAGGTCTGGGGCCAGCGGAAGTGCTCTCGGGGACAGCTGAGCAGAGCTCTTTCCTGAGGGACACAGCCCACATCTGGGAGCGGTCACTGTACTCCCTCAGCCCGGCCCCTCACCCAGCCCCTTTTGTTTCTCCCACACACCCATAGCGGGGCCTTCAGGGATGAATTGCCCTTTCCTTGTGGCTGCCAGGTAAACCAGGCTCCAGCCCACCTCCTTCTCAGCCCTCCCCCAACACGGTTCGGCCACAGGGCTGGGAAAGTGGCAGATTCCAGGGTTTCAGGGACCCGGAGTCTGCATGGTGGGATGTGGGGTGAGGAAAGGAAATCCCTTCTTCTGCTGCCGAGGCCCAGCCAGTTCTGCCAAAGGTGGCCATGGCCCCGCAGCCCAGCTGGGTGGGTGTCTGTTTGCAGGATGGAGGGGGCTGGGGTGCCCCTTCTCTGCTGCTGTCCCATCGCTGACGGCTGGTCCCAGGGCAGGAACCTGAGTCTTCTGTGGTGCTTTGGCAGCTCATTATTCCTCTGCTGTTATTTATGTTTTCCAAGGTGGAGATTAAACGTTCAGAGTCACGTAGTGCTCATGAAGATTTTAAACTAAACACACAGCTCAAGGAGCTGGTGATAGGGAGGTGCTCTCTGACCCAGGATTGCAAAGGCAGGCTTCCCTGCACTTTGGGCGCCTTTGGGGAGAGAGGCCTTGTTTCCCACTGGGTTCTGGGGCAGTATCCAGTGGCGCGGAGTGGTAGAGTCAGGGGAGGCCTATGGAATCCCCCCACCACCAGCCCCTAGGCCCTCGTGCCCTCTAAGCAGAGCACGGCAGAATGGAGCAGAATGGAGCAGCAAACAAGCAGATAACACTGTTTATTGCCTCTATGACTGCCTAGCCAGCTCCACATGGACACACCGCCTCTGGGTATTTTCCACCAGTTTGCAGCCTTTCCCGAGGGCCTCTGCTAGGACTGAAGTTTATTTTTCTTCCGAGATTACCAGGAGGCTCATGTCCTCATAGGCTCAGTGGAATGGACTTTGGCCCCTTCTGCCTCCTAGGCAGAGGCATGGAAGAAATGAGGGGTTGCTGGGAGAGGCCATTGTTCCATGGCAGAGGCTGCAGGACCCCCAGCTCCCCATTCTTCCCCGCTAGCTGACGATGACCATCAGATGCAGAGCAGGATGACCCAGGCCTGGGGGTGTTTCTCTGTCCATGGTCTCTGGGCTGGGCTGGGTTGCAGGCACTGATTCACAGGCGGTTGGTCAGAGAGGGAAAGACCTTAGCAACCATTTATTCCCAACCTTCGTTTTTCCCACCCGAGGAAACTGATCTACCCAGAAAGGTTAAGTGATCTCCCCAAGGTCACATAGCCAGTGTAGGGCCAGGACTGGAAGCCAGGTGTCTGACTCTGGCCACTCTCCCTGTAAGCCTCTATTTGGGGCCTGGTCCTAGGCCTTCCCCCGAAAGAGCAGCATCTTTGAGGGATTCCAGATCAGCCCCCAAAAGATCCCATTCACGATCGCCAGGACATTGTGAGGTCAGGGATGACCCGGATGATCCTCAATGAAATGTCATCTAATCAACCAGGAGTGACTTAGCCTGTGTTTACGGGTACGTCCATCTCTGCCCTCATGGAGCCTCGAGTTGGTTGTAAAGGAGATAAGAGCCACCAGTGCCGGAGATAAGGCAACCCCTTGAGGCCAGAGGCCAAGCAGTGCTCAAGGGAGGCTCATCTGTGTGCACTGGAATTGCTGGGGAAGTCTTCAAAGAGGAGGTGGGGAGGCAGGTCGTGGAAAATGGCGGGTGGACTTTATTTGGATAGAAATGAGAGGAGGGGGAAGAAGAGCAGCTGTACGGGCTGCAGAGTGCACAAGCCAGAGCTGGGAGTGAATGTGGTGCTGCCGTGGCTCAGTGTGAGCGCTGGTTGGACTCAATGGAGAGGAGGGTCGGGCCACATTGCTGGATGTGGTCTTGGTTGCCAGGCAGAGGAGCTGGCACAGAGTGGGGCAGGAAATGAGGGAGCCGTGGAAGGTGTTTGAGCAGAGGAATAAGGGAAGGCCAACCCTCCCTGCATGACTCCAGGAATGACTGTTTTCTGCAAGTTCTCCAAGTTGGAGGAAGCACCGGGTCAGGCTTGAGAAAGATCCAGAGGGCCTGGGCAGCTGCCGGGGCTACAATCCTCAAAGCTCCAGGGAGCCAAGGCAGACGTGGGTGCCTGAGTTGAGGACAGAGCAAAGCTTGGGACCCTGAGAGATTCTGTTCCATGGGGATTTCCATCCAGCAGATGAGCTAAGGGGCCCGCAGGCATTTCGGAGGGATCACATTAGGAGTTCAGAGTTGAGGGAGCTCGGATGGGGCTGGGGGCTGAACCTGGAAGGCCAGCAGGGCCTTGGGAGCCAGGTTTAGGGCTTCAAGGGGCAGGTCTCTGCTGGCCTGACCCAGCCCCCTTGCCTCCTTGCAGTGGTGCCCTTCCAGGAAGTGTGGGGCCGCAGCTACTGCCGGGCGCTGGAGAGGCTGGTGGACATCGTGACCGAGTACCCCAGCGAGGTGGAGCACATGTTCAGCCCATCCTGTGTGTCCCTGCTGCGCTGCACTGGCTGCTGCGGCGATGAGAACCTGCACTGTGTGCCGGTGGAGACGGCCAATGTCACCATGCAGGTAGGTCCACACCCTGCCCAGGGGGCCACCGAATCTGCCCACTAGAAGGGACCTGGAGAGGGAAGAAGATAGGCCCAGGTCCCAGGGCTGGAGCCTGACTCCCAGGCCAGTGCTCCTACCACCCCAGCCCAGGGCCTCTTCTTCCTAAGCCCTCCGATGGCTCTGAGCCCACTCATCTCCACCCCCACCAGCTTGTTCAGCCTCACGCTGAGTCCTATCCCAAGACTCAGGGTGTCTAGTTAAAGCCGGAAAGAAATCTGCTTGTATAAAGTCCCTGTTGACACCAGGAGCATTTGGTGCCTTTTCAAGCAAGTGCAGCTTACATGTCACACACGCAGTGGTTTATTGAGCACTTACCGAGTAATGCCAAGCACTGTCCTAGGCGTGCCACAAGTGGTGTGTCATTCAATCCTTCAAGGCTGGTGTCATTCCCATTTCACGGAGGGGGAGCTCAAGGTTCAGAGATGTTATTTCACTTGTTCAGCGGGTAAAAGAGTCAAGATCTGAACACGGGTCTCTCTGACTCCAGAACATGAGCCCCCTTCCTGTGCTATTGCTGTGCTAGTGCTCCCGGGCAGGGAGGGACAGGGGCCTCCCTCAGATCCCCATGCAGCTGAGAGAGCTGTTTGCCCCACGTTCAGAGTGGAGTGAGGGCCTGTAGTCCACAGGCTAGCAGGAAACAGAGTCGGGTTCTCCTTACTAGGAGAGAGAGAAGAGTGCCGGAAACTCATGGGCCACTCCCCAATCCAGGCATCAACTCTTTTCTTCCTTCAGCTCCTAAAGATCCGTTCTGGGGACCGGCCCTCCTACGTGGAGCTGACGTTCTCTCAGCACGTTCGCTGCGAATGCCGGTAGGTCTCCGGGGTGGGGTGGGTAGCAAGGAAAGGCCCCCGTCCTCTTGGCAGCCTCAGCAAAGATGGGTCCCAGGGCAGAGGCAAAGGCTGCCCATCCCCGCTGCGGGCTGCACTTTTTTCCAGACTGAGGGAGACCAAGAGGGCAGGACCAGGGGTGGCTACCATTCATTTTGTCCCCCCACCAGCCAGTTTTGCCAAGGGAGCTGGTCCCAGCAGCTGGGGTACAGCTGTTGAGATACTGCAAGGGAAGAGAGAGGGTGGGTCCCTCCCAGCCTCGCAGGGGTTCGGTGCGTGTCGTTCCCCTTCTCTGGGATGGGAGGCAGCTGCCACGGGCCTCTGAAAGAGGTGCCTGGAGGCAAAGACATTGCAAGTCTGAATTTCGTTCTGGGCCAAGCTGCGTGCCCACAGGAGCGGGCAAACCGGGCTGAGAAGCAGCAAGAAGGACAAGCTCGGGTAGGAGAAAAGGGGCAGAAGAAGAGTGACACTGTGGCTTCCTTGATGTTGCAGCACCCCGCTACGGCCCCTCCCAATCCACAGAGCCTCTGACCAGCACAAGTCTTGCTGCCTGTGCTGGGGGCACTTGGAACATTGGTTAGCAGGAGCAACAGGCCTGGCACTGCCAACCAGGTTCAGGGAAGAGAGAAATGGGCTGAGCTGATGCTCCTGGTACTACTGGGCCATGGATGAAGGCACCAGACTAGAAGTCCAGAGCCCTAGCCAGGGGTGGGAGGAGGGAAGACTACCACTTATTGTGTACCTATCCTGTGCATAGCCCCGCAGGAGGCACTTGAATGTTTCTCATTTAGTCACATACATTTATTGAGCACCTACCACATGCCAGGCATTGTCCTGATGGGATGCAGTGGTGAGCAAGGTTCCTGCTCTCATAACAACCCTGGGAGGTAGGCCCTATTGTCATCCCCATTTTACAGATGAGAAAATCAAGGCTCAATACAGTTTCATGATTTATCACAGCTAGTGAGTATGGGAGGAGGGATTCTGAGCCCTGACCTAACTCGTAAGCCTTCGTTTTTCAGGCTACCTTTTATGGCCATGACCACTTTTCTAATAGCCCCCAGGCTTAGCCTTGCCTCCTGGGCAGGGCTATGGCTGCCCCTTTTGTTGGAGTGTTGGAGACCCTGCCTCAACTTGTTTCCACCCATCCCTCCAAGCCAGAGCTTAGCCATATAACAAGAGCTCGGTAATGAACCCTCCTGGGTGCAATGCTGGGTGGTGACCCAGAGTCACCTTCTCCATCCCCTTTGCCCTGACAGCCACTCTTTTGGGGCAGGCAGATGAAGAGACTGAGGTTCCAAGAGTGTCTGTCACTTGCCCAATATGGAGAGGTACAACCAGACAGTCCCAAGAGGCCCTGGTACCTTGCCCTGGCTCCCAAGGGAGGAACCAGCTGAGGGTGGCATGTCCTGGCCCCAAAGCTGACTGCTACCATGCTGGCCCATGTCTCTACCCACTGTTCCCAGTGAAGACTGAGGCCCTGTCCCCTGCCAGGGGACAGGCAACAGGGGACAGGCAACAGGGACACCTTCTTGCTTCTGGGCCAACAGCCACAGCCTCTGCCCTGGGAGGCAGAGCCCAGACATGCCTGGTGACTTCAGGGCTGATGCTCCCTCCCTTCCTCCCACCCCGTCGCTCACTCCCCATGTTGTTCCGGATGGAGTGGGGCTGTGCCCTGACAGGCAGCCAGTCCGCTGTCTGGCCATCATCTCCCGTCCCTGAGGAAATTCCCAGAATGCACCCTGGAAGGAACGGAAAAAAGCAGCAAAGAAAGTGAGAAAGAAAAAGCAACAGAGAACAGACAGAAATGACCAAATTTGATGCCAAGAGGCTGAGAAGTGCAGAAGCGGGTGGCAGGGGTCCCCAGGAGGTTGATTTGTCCCTCTCGTGGTGGGGTCACCAGAGCCTGGAGTGGGAGTGAAGCCTTGAGGCTCTGGCCACCTCTCCCTTGCCAACTCCATGCTACCCCCTAGTGGCCTCAGTGTCAGCTGCAGGACCAGGACTGGGGATGTCGGAGGGGACCTGTCCGGGCGGCAGGGAGCCCCACTTATTGCTTTCCTAACGTTCCTCTGCCCCTCTCTCTGTCTGTTTCCCTAGGCCTCTGCGGGAGAAGATGAAGCCGGAAAGGTAAGTGGTTTGGCTGGGGCTCGGGGCTATTCTCGGGCCTGCCAGTCTCTGTCCTAGCATGGGGGTCCCCAGCCACCTTGTCCTGACGCTTGGCTTATTGCAGGAGGAGACCCAAGGGCAGGGGGAAGAGGAGGAGAGAGAAGCAGAGACCCACAGACTGCCACCTGTGAGTGCGCGGGGTCCCAGGGATGGCGAGGAGGCTGGGCCCGAGGGGAGCCCCGCCTTGCCGCCAGGGTTAGGTTGGGGAGGGGGAGAGGCAGGACTGAGGCCAGTCTTGGGGGCAGAACAGGGAGCCGCACCTTCTCAAGACTCTAGGGCCCAGGAAGCATCAGTGGACCTTGGTTTTTGTCCTGGCTTAGCCCTAAGTTTCCATTGACCTTGAACAAATCATTTCACCTTTGTCAGCCTAGCTTTTCTCTGTGTAGAATGAGGGGCAGGAGGTCCAGCAAACATTCAGTCACTCTACAAACATTTACTGAGCACTTACTGTGTGTCAGGTACATCTGTGAGCAAACAAACAGGATTCCTGCACATGAGTGTTTACCTTTTAGTGATTAAAAGTCTGTCATCAGCTGAGACGTTATCTGGGGCCACTTCCTAGTAGCCCCGGGAACATGTGCCCCTCGCCACTGTCTCCCAGGAGTATTTTTGCCTGTGGGTCCCCTTGCTGCTTCTAACCCACTTCGTACCTTGTGGGCAGCAGAATGGAGCCCCAGGCCTGAGTGTGGCTGGGAGAGAAGGATGAGAGGAGGGAAAACCCAAATCTGTGAGAATAAACAGAAAAAATAAAATATTTCACATGCACAGTCAATCAGTCACTGAAGAGAGGTGGCTGTCCTTCAGGGGCTAAGCCTCCCCCACACACATGACTCCAGGAAGTCATTTCGTGCTATGGAGCGGAGTTGACCCAACTCCTGACCCCATGAGCCCCACTCCATGAAGACAGGGATCCTGGGGACTGCGCCCCCTAGGGGTTTATGCTCTCATCTCTTTTCTGGGCCCGCGCGGCAATTTGGGGAACAAGCTGGCAGGGAAGTCCATCCAGGCCCGAGTTACCCGCCGGCAGCCAGAGGCAGAAAGTGTCCCATGGCTCCTGTTCCCAAGGCAGCAGTCTTCAGACATTTCACTCGGGAATCTCCTGAAAGAATTTCAAAAGTGGCCGGGCGCGGTGGCTCACACCTGTAATCCCAGCACTTTGGGAGGCCGAGGTGGGTGGATCACTTGAGGTCAGGAGTTCGAGGCCAGCCTGACCAACACGGTGAAACCACATCTCTGCTAAAAATACAAAATTAGCTGGGCGTGTTGGTGCATGCCTGTAATCTCAGCTACTTGGGAGGCTGAGGCAGGAGAATCGCTTGAACCCGGGAGGCGGAGGTTGCAGTGAGCCGAGATCATGCCACTGCACTCCAGCCTGGGTGACAGAGCAAGACTCCATCTCAAAAAAAAAAAAAAAAAAAAGAATTCCAAAAGCCCATGTGCTCCCTTGCCCATTCTTAAGTTGACATTGAACATTTTCATCAGAATTATAAGTCAAGCCAGGCTCAGTACCTCATGCCTGTAATTCTAGCACTTTGGGAGGCCGAGGCGAGTGGATCGCTTGAGGCCAGGAGTTCAAGACCAGCCGGGGCAACATGGTGAAACCTCGTCTCTACAAAAAAAATACAAAAACTAGCTGGACATGGTGCCATGTGCCTGTAGTCCCAACTACTCAGGAGGCTGAGGTGGAATGATCACCTGAGCCTGGGAGGTCAAGGCTGCAGCGAGCCGAGATAGATCCACTGCACTTCAGCCTGGGTGACAGAGTAAGAACCTGTCTCAAAAAAAAAAAGTATAAGTCATTACAAAGGATATAATTTCTGGCATATTATTAATATTTTAATACAAAGATACTGTAGAACACTCTCCAGGTGTATCCTATTAAATACGCCATTTTAATGTTATACTCACCATCATCCACTTTTAAGAAAATGAACAAGCAGGCCAGTCGCGGTGGCTCACACCTGTAATCCCAGCACTTTTGGAGGCCAAGGCGGGCGGATCGCAAGGTTAGGAGATCGAGACCATCCTGGCTAACATGGTGAAACCCCGTCTGTACTAAAAATACAAAAAATTAGCCGGGTGTGGTGGTGGGTGCCTATAGTCCCAGCTACTCGGGAGGCTGAGGCAGGAGAATGGCATGAACCCGGGAGGCGGAGCTTGCAGTGAGCCGAGATCACGCCACTGCACTCCAGTCTGGGACAGAGCAAGACTCTGTCTCAAAAAAAAAAAGAAAATTAACAAGGAAAAAAAAAAATACAGGAACACTTCCTTTCATAATTATATATTTACATTGTTTCTTTTTTCCTGGAACTTGTATTTCCATTTCACTCCCCACCCCCAAGAATTTCAGCCTAGTGTAACAGTACTTTTAATTTTCAGAAGTCTTTTATTGATTACCTTGTCATATTTATCTGCCACAAAAAAAGATATATGAGTTTGAATTATTTTAAATTTCCTGTGAGCATAAACCTAAATTAAATTTTCTCCTGGAATAAATTATCAAAATAATTCTTAGTAGCACCATTTGGTCAAAACAGCACAAATACGTCCTATTTTAATAGATGTTCAAGATAAAAATACAATCAATTTGATTGGGAATGCATCTCAATGAGATGGATGTGGCTACCTCGTTTCAATTAGTGAATGAATCCATTAATGAATGTTACTTCCTGCCAGACTGAGACAGGATTCTGCATTAATTTAATTCCTGTTTATCATTTTTTTAATTGATGAGAAGGTTGAGAAACCATGTTCACATAAATAAGTAAATGAGACTAGATGTCACTCAATTACTTGAACCCCTTCCTTCCAAGTTATTTGCCAGAAATCTCAAGGTGCTCTGCTAAGAACAAATTACTTCTCATGATATCCTGGCTGACAATTTGGTTAAGCTGTTCTTCAGTTTTGTTGAAAGCCTTGGTTACCCAGTCATTAGCCATATTTTCTTTCTCAAGACCTACATCAATATCTCAAATTGTTCTTTTTTTCATGTCCTCAGAATACTTTTACCTGGCAGCAAAGCACTTTATGAGGATTTAGAATGAGCAAGATGTGTTGTGGCCAGAGAAGCAGATCTCAGCCACTGCCTCACAAAAATAATTTTAAGGCAATGTAGACCTGGAGGCTGAAAATGGATTTCTTTAAAACCGTCGGTACTCAGGCCTCACGTGCGTCTAGCGGTACTCCCCTGTTTGGAGACTGCTGTCTTAGGGTAATCAGAGGCATGATTGCATGGAGTGTGATTAGGTTCAAATGTGGCTCTGTCACCGACTGGCCGTGTGACCACAGGCAAGCTTCTTCACCTCTCTGGGCCTCAGTTTCCTAATCTTCACAGGAATAATCAGGGTGCCTTCCTCATGGCAGGTTGTTGAGGGTTAAGAAGACAGTGCTTGGCACAGGGCTGGGCACATGGGTAAGTGTTTGGTGAAGGGTAGCTCCCAGCTTCTCCTCAGCTTGAGGCAAGCAGGGACCCAGGAGCGCTGCGCCCTCCCCATGCTCCCTGCCCAAGCTCCTCCTCTGGGCCTGCCCCCTCCTCCATAGGAGGAGACCGCACCCTCCACAGTGTGCTGATACCCGCCCCATCTGTGCTTGGTCTCTGGCAGGTGCGGCGATGCTGTTCCCCGGAGGTAACCCGCCCCTTGGAGGAGAGAGACCCCGCACCCGGCTCGTGTATTTATTACCGTCACACTCTTCAGTGACTCCTGCTGGTACCTGCCCTCTATTTATTAGCCAACTGTTTCCCTGCTGAATGCCTCGCTCCCTTCAAGACGAGGGGCAGGGAAGGACAGGACCCTCAGGAATTCAGTGCCTTCAACAACGTGAGAGAAAGAGAGAAGCCAGCCACAGACCCCTGGGAGCTTCCGCTTTGGAAGAAGCAAGACACGTGGCCTCGTGAGGGGCAAGCTAGGCCCCAGAGGCCCTGGAGGTCTCCAGGGGCCTGCAGAAGGAAAGAAGGGGGCCCTGCTACCTGTTCTTGGGCCTCAGGCTCTGCACAGACAAGCAGCCCTTGCTTTCGGAGCTCCTGTCCAAAGTAGGGATGCGGATCCTGCTGGGGCCGCCACGGCCTGGCTGGTGGGAAGGCCGGCAGCGGGCGGATGGGATCCAGCCACTTCCCCCTCTTCTTCTGAAGATCAGAACATTCAGCTCTGGAGAACAGTGGTTGCCTGGGGGCTTTTGCCACTCCTTGTCCCCCCGTGATCTCCCCTCACACTTTGCCATTTGCTTGTGCTGGGACATTGTTCTTTCCGGCCAAGGTGCCACCACCCTGCCCCCTCTAAGAGACACATACAGAGTGGGCCCCGGGCTGGAGAAGGAGCTGCCTGGATGAGAAACAGCTCAGCCAGTGGGGATGAGGTCACCAGGGGAGGAGCCTGTGCGTCCCAGCTGAAGGCAGTGGCAGGGGAGCAGGTTCCCCAAGGGCCCTGGCACCCCCACAAGCTGTCCCTGCAGGGCCATCTGACTGCCAAGCCAGATTCTCTTGAATAAAGTATTCTAGTGTGGAAACGCTGATCTAGTGGGTGTGTCTTCTGGGGCAGTGAGCGTCAGCCGGGAACGGAAGCCAGACAGACCCAGGGATCGGGGTGTAACAGGAAGAGCACAGCACCTTCTCTGAGCCTCAGTTTCCTTATCTCAAAAGCCTCGCTCAGTCGACGAGAGGGCATGTCACAGCTCACGACAACATGTTAGCTTGCTCCTTCCTTCCTCCTTTTGACAGCTGAGGACACTTAGGCCCAAGAAGGTGAAATGGCTGATGGAGAGTTAAGAGCACTGAAGCGGGGGTCAGAGGCCTGGCTTTGTCTATAACTCACCGAGTGGCACTGGGCTTCCCTCTGCCTTCACGTTTCATCTCTGACCTGAGGGGCCTGGCTAGATGGCTCTTCTGGCTTTGACACATTTCTACTGGGGCCCAGGCTCAAGTCTCAGTGGCCCTGGGTGGTCACTGGAGACTGTTGCTGTGGAGGCCACTTCAAGGCTGCCCCGGAGGTCGCCCAACCTGCTTCTACAGCACCCTGGGGTCGCCCCTTCCCTAACGAGGAGCTCCCAAGATGTAGTTTTGTTTCCAAAGTTGAGGAGAGGCTGGTCCCAGCCACTTTTTAACAGCATCAAGAGCACAATCTCCTCCTCTCCCAGGGCTTAGGGCTGCCCCAGCCCAGTGCCGCAAGGACTCCCGAACTCCTCCGGCCCTCCTGATAGACATCCTGGGCTGGGTGTCAGGGCGCTGAACGGCAGCATGTACGGCCTGCTCGGGCTGCTGAACAGACGCAAGGACCAGCAGATGCTGCCCGGATTTCTCTGCCTTTTACCCCCCAGTTCCTTCTGTCTTCCTCCTCAGTGCTTTGGCAGGAAAAAAATAAATCTTATTATTATTTTTTTATGGTTTTTTTTTTTTGCGACGGAGTCTCCTTCTGTCGCCCAGGCTGGAGTGCAGTGCCACAATCTCGGCTCACTGCAACCTCCACCTCCCAGGTTCAAGCGATTCTCCTGCCTCAGCCTTCTGAGTAGCTGGGATTACAGGCGTGCGCCACCATGCCCGGCTAATTTTTGTATTTTTAGTAGAGACAGGGTTTCACCATGTTGACCAAGCTGGTCTTGAACTCCTGACCTCAAGTGATCCACCCGCCTCAGCCTCCCAAAGTGCTGGGATGACAGGCATGAGCCACCATGCCAGGCCTATTTTTTTTTAATCCAAACCACTTACTATCAAACTCCGCTCTGCTTCTGACCTGCAAGGGGTGTGTGTGTGTATGTGTGTGTGTGTGTGTGTGTGTGTGTGTCTGTGTCTTTGATGTTATATGCTGTTATATGTATTGGGGGAAGAGAAGTTCCCCCATTCTCTCCTCAGCCTCACTTCCTCATTTGAGGCTGCTGAGGAGAAACCCACAGGGACCCAGGGGCACAGGGGCCTGCCTGGGGCTTTGAGGGGAGCTGGGGATGTCCAGCGGAGTGGGGTGGCCCTGCTGAGGCAGCTGTCCTTGGTGCCCTGTTCACCGAGGCCTGGGGACTCTGCAGGACACGCTGGTCAGAATGTGCTTCTGGCTGTGGTCATAGACAGGTGTGAGTCAGCCCCAGGAGACATACTTTGCCAAAGAAATGCACTTCCTCTTCTGCCTCTCCTCTCTTTAGCTGCAGCTGTTCTGAGCTATTGCCTTTGACCCACTGTGAGCTGGGAAGAGCACCCATCCCCTCCCACTGGCCAGGCCTCTAGCTCAGCCCTGAGGACCCCAACCCAGGCCTGGTAGCATCTTCAAGGCTTTTGGCTCCATAAGGTCACCCACATGGCGGGCAGCCTCCCGACCCAGGCCAGTGACCCCTGTAGAGAGCAAGACAGAAACCAGAAAAGCTCCTGGAAGCCAGAAGCAAAACTCCACATCCGTGGGCAGGAGCCTCGCAGCAGGAATGGGTAGGAAGGAGCCAGCTGGCCTACTTGACTATATTGGCAGCCGTTCCAGCCATTTAGGTCCTAGAGGGATTTGCTTGTCATCTATTTGTGGAGCACCCTCTGTGTCCTAGACACTGACTAGGCATTGAGGATCCAGTGGGGACAGACACACAGGACCCTGCTCTCGTGGACCACACATGCGAGGGGAGAGACAGCCCATGCTCTAGTGCCAGAGGGTACTGGGCGGGCCTTTTCTGCTGCTCGAATGGGTGGCCGGACTCAGAGCTAAGGAAAAAGGGCCTTGAGTACCCCATATTCTAAAACAAAGGAACCATTTGAGACTAGGCCCATTTGCCTACAGGATTTATTAAGAGATGGTTAAAGCAATTCCGCTATGCCCCCAAATCTCCCAGCACCCCCTTCCTCAGTCTCCATAAGCAGAAGACCAGGAAAGGGGAAGGAAGAGAGAGGGAGATGGGGTCACTGGAGTCCTGGGGTGCTGACTCCCTCCCCTCCTCTCCCTGGATCTGGATTTGCTGTTGAGATCAGCCCATGCGCCATCTGGACAGGGAGGTTGGGGGAGGGCAGGATTGAAGAGGCAGAGACAGACAGGACAGGGACTCCTTGGGGCACCCAGCAGTCGTTGTCCATGGGTCAGGTGGACATGGCGGAAGGTGCATGTCCTTGAGCTGTCTTGTCCATGTCCTCCCAAGAGGGAGGCCTGCAGCTGTGCAGACCCACAGTCGGTAGGCTGTTGGGTGGAGGTTGGGGCAGTGGCTGAGTGGTGGGGTGAGAGATATAGAGCTGAAGGAACCTCTCACATCAGGGAACAGTGGTGCGAGGTGGCCCTGTGGTGAACCCACAGGAGAGTTATCATCTGAACGCCATCATGCCAGGAACATTCATAGCGAGAGAAGAAATGGCCACAGCTGACAGGGACTTTCCTGAAAGCTCTCCCTCCCCATCTGTGTGAAAGAAGAGAAAAGGGGAGAGAAAAGGAGGAGGAGAGAGAGAGAGGAGTGGGGGTACAGGGGCAAACTACACCCCTCCCCACTCCCCTGGGCCAAATCCAGACCCTGCCTGGGGAAGGGAAATGGTTAGTCTTGGTTAGATGGACCAGCCTAGATGGGGCTGGGCCTTTAATAAGCTAAAGCAACAGGAATACTAGAAGATCTGCCCAAGATACTGTTACGGGACAGAAAAAGGAGAACCAACATAGTTCATCTAGAAGCAATGATGGAAGGGGGAAAAAAACTTGCTCAATAAGCAAGTTACCCATATAAACAAATACATTAATAAGAAAATGTCTTGCTGCCAAAATGTGTTCTCTCATATTAGAGATGCTCTTGAATTATTTTACATTCCTCCTCTTAAGAGGTGAAGTGTCTTCCCTCTGTTTGAATCTGAATTGGCCTGGGTCTGCGTTGATCAGTAGACTATAGCAGAAGAGACCCTATACTTGTTTCAAGTCTAGCTTTCAAGAGGACTGGCAGCTTCTGCCTTGGTCTGTTGGAACCCTATGCTATCATGTAAGATGTCCAACTACCCTGAGGTCACCATGTTGGAAGGAAGCTCAAGCTGGCCGTATAGAGATGTGGAAAAAGAGACAGAGAGAGAGACTCAGCCAACCCTAAGCTATTCCAACCCCCAGCCATTACAGTTATCTTAGCAGATGCCCCAGATCTTACAGAGCAAAGACAAGCTGTATCCACTGTGCCGTTTGATTTCCTTGACACACAGAATCATAAAATACTATAATAACAAATTGTTTTGAGGTAGTTTGTTATGCAGCAATAGGAAACCAGAACAGAAAATAAGGAAAGGTGAAGAGATAGTGTTGGGGGGAAGGTACTCTAGGTCAGGAGGTTATGGATGGCATCTCTGTGGAGATGACATTGATGGTAAAGTTTGAAGGACAAGAAGGAGTTGGTCATGTAAAGATCAGCGATAAGAGCACTCCAGAGGGCACAGCTGGTGGAAAGTGCTGGAAGGAACCCCAGTGTGGCTGGAGCATGATGGGCCGGGAGGGGGGATATGGGATGTGATGTTGGAAGTAGCCAGGGGCCAGACCATAAAGGGCTTTGCAAGTCAGGGTAAGGAGTTCAAATTTTGTTATAATGTGAGATAAACCACTGCAGAGTTTCAAACAGGGGAATGAAATGACATTAGATACATTTTTTTCTTTTTGAGACAGGGTCTCACTCTGTCACCCACGCTAGAGTGCAGTGGCACAATCTCCGCTCACTGCAGCCTCCACCTGCCGGGTTCAAGCGATTCTCATGCCTCAGCCTCCTGAGTAGCTAGGACTACAGGTGCACACCACCACACCTGGCTAATTTTTGTGTTTTTATTAGAGACAGGGTTTTGCCATGTTGGCCAGGCTGGTCTCAAACTCCTGACCTCAAGTGATCCACCCACCTCAGCCTCCCAAAGTGTTAGGATTACAGGCATGAGCCACCACACCCAGCCATTAGGTACATTTTTGAACAATCACTCCACCCACTATGTGGAAAATGGTCTCTAGGAGTGTAAAACTTAGAGTACAAATACCACTTCAAAGGCTGTGGAGAAGCCAGGCAACCAATTATGGTGGTTTGGTCTAGGGAGAAGTAACAAGGATAGAGAGAAGTAGATTGTTTGGTCTTAATCATGCATGTGGGCTGGTAACCCTGATCATTTATTCACTCATGGGCATTTTTTGAGTCTACAAGGCCTAGGTATTTTGTAGTAGATACATGTATGACAGGGCAAAGTATATTAGCAAGCAAAAGTCTTCCCTACCTACTAAAGAAAATTCTATTCTGCAATAAATAAGGGGAATAAGGAGAGAGATCATAGCTGGAGAGGCTAAGCTGGTCTACCTAACAGCTAGGAAAGAGAAAGCAAGCAGGTAGGCAGAGGGAAATAAAAGGCCTCAGGGCTGGGACTAGAGAAGGAGTTTGGAGTTTTGCTGTGGAGTCTCTATTGATATAAGACAGTTTGAGAAGGGCTTTGAGGAAGCACTGTCATGCTCCCTAACATTGCAGGCCCGAATGTTCTTTGAGAGACGCCCACTCAGTGAGACACTAGGCAGAGACTGAACCCAGGGGAGCACCTCGATTAGCTAGGGTTACGCAGAGAGAAATAAGACATTGTCGCTGACCTTAAAAAGTTTGTCAGCGGAATCGGATATACACAGGTGATTAGAATAGAAGGAAAGCAGGCCATGTAGCTAAACGAATGCAGCTGAAGAGCTGCTAAAGACACCTGAGATGACCTGCAGCTGGGGAACATCAGAACTGGCTTTGCAAAGCTGGTGGCATTTGAGCTGTGACTTGAAGAGTAGGCAAGATTTGGGTCTGGGGAGATGACCGGGGAAGCCATTCTTGGTGGAGGCAACCCATTAACAAAGACCCCAGAGCTGGCAAAACCCCTACCTGTACAGGGACTCTCCAGCGGTTAAGTTTGGCTGATGCTTAAGGCAGGTGAAGCAGAGAGTGATGGCTAAGGCTGGGAGGCGGGCTGGGCCCCGGGTGCCATGCTGGGGAGTTAGGGCTGTGCTAGGCTGCAAGAGGCATGTTTTTTAAACAATAACGTGTCCGGGCACAGTGGCTCACGCCTGTAATCTCAATACTTTGGGAGGCCAAAGCGAGAGGATTGCTTTGGCAATGAATTGAGGTCTTTACAAAAAAATTTTAAATTATGGCCGAGCATGGTGGCTCACGCCATAATCCCACCACTTTGGGAGGCCGAGGCAGGTGAATCACTTGAGCCCAGGTGTTTGAGACTGGCCTGGGCAACATGGTGAAATCCCATCTCTACAAGAAATACAAAAATTTGCTGGGCATGGGGCTACAAGCCCCAGCTACTCAGGAGGCTGAGGCTGGAGAATCTCTTGAGCCTGGGAGGTGCAGGTTGCACTGAGCTGAGATCGTGCCACTACACTCTGGCTTGGGTGACAGGGTGAGATGCCATCTTAAATTAAAATTAAAAAAAAAATTAGCCAGGTATGGTGGTGCACACCTGTAGTCCCAGCTACTTGGGAGACTGAGGCAGGAGGATTGCTTGATCCCAGGAGTTTGAGGCTGCAGAGAGCTATGATCATGTCACTGCACTCCAGCCTGGGCAACAGAGTGAGACCCTGTTTCTAAAAAAAAAAATTAGAAATTAAACAATAATATGATATGATCATGGAATTTAGGGCTGAAAGAAAGTTTACAAATAATCCATTTCCACCTCCTCATCTTACGAATGAAGGAGCTGAGGCCCAGGCTGGTCCAAAGCCATGTAAGTTAAGTGAGTCAGAATTTAAAACTGTACCATAAGTGACTGACGTGGAACTGAATCCGAAGTCTGTGCTCACTGCCCCTCACCACCTCACCTCCTCCTGAGGATGGAGAGAGAGAAGGGCAGTGGGGTGGTAGGGAAGTGAGCTGGGTCCGCTCCCAGTCTGAGAGGCGGGCCAGACCATCTGCGGGTGGATTGGGTGGGTCAGCAGAAGAGGCCCCTGTGAAAACTCTGGTGGGAACTCGAGGCTCCAGACAGGGTGGTGACAGGCCAGAGCCTTGGTGTGGAAAGATGGCCGTCTGTCAGCACCAGATCCCAGCAGCTGTTTCCCTAAAGAAGCCGGACCCTTCCTTTTCCTGAGGGAAGCCTGGGGCACTCTCCTTCCCCCTGACCTTGGCTGTGACTGAGGCCGAGGAGGCCCCACCTCAGAGGCTCCAGGCCAAAAAGATGGTTCTTTTCTAGTCCCTGAGGTAACTTTGTGACCGTGGAAACCCTCGAGCAGGCAGGTCAGGCCGGGAGGAAGTTGAGGGCTCCCTTGCAGAGGTGGGTTCCCTGAGAGGTGTTGCCTGGGTGGCGGGAGAGGGTGCTGCCATTCTAGTAACTTCTCCCTGCACCACTCTCTGCAAGGTTGTTCCACTCCCTGTCCTCAGTGGCCTCTCCACCGCCACCCCCAGCCCTTGGTCTTCCCCTTCTCCTTCTCTCTTCTCTGAGGCCCTGCCCCCGCACACCCAGCCTGGGCCACCCAAGAGTCACCACGTGGGCCACAGCGCTGGGTGTTTCCAGACATGGGCCACCTGACGTCCACAGCGGGGGCCTAAGGCTTGGGCTGTAACAGCAGTATCCTCCCTCCTCCTCTCCCTTTCAAAGCCCTCTCTGCCACAAGCCTCTCCTGGGGCCTGTGAAGCCCTCTCACTTGCCAGACACGCTGGAAGGAAGTCCTGCGAGGGTGAGAAATCTGCCCGAGGAATTCCAGCCTCTCGGAGGAGGTGGCGGCTGACAGCTGGCCACGGCTGCTGTGCGGAGAAGCTGAAGTTGAGGTCTTGGGTTCACAAGGGGTGCCAGGCACATCAGGGTCCAACCTGGGGGGGTCCTGCAGGTCCCCATGTCAGAACCTGGGGTGCGCCCTGGAGCTGTCGCTCCTGGATTAGCCGGAAATACAGCTTCTCTCCAGACATGGGAGAGGCAAAGGAGGTCACAGGACTTTCCTCTCACATCCAAACCCAGGAGGCTCTGGGTGCCTGGGATCCTTCTTAGGAACCAGCCCTGGCCAGTCAAGATGAGCTCCAGCAGCGGAGAAGACACACAGGCTGCTCTACTGAGACCTTCCTCTTTGTGTGTATATAGAGCTATCTGCCCTTCCCCTTCTTCCCCCTAGAATAAAACATGCCCACCCTCTTAGGAAAAGACTAATTGGTATGTGGCTATGATATCAAGTGACTCTTAGAACCAGTTATAAACCTGGTTTATATGGCCATGTGTTTCAGTAACTGTGCTGCTGAAACTATGCACTCAATCAGGACTAGCCCCACACTTCTGAAAATAACCAGTCGGCAACAGCTGCATGCCAATGACTGTGCCAAAGATCAACCAGCACACGTTGACCCATCCTTAAACCACACACTTCCCAAAACCTGTATGGGATTAATTCTCTGCTTTGCTCAGAGACACGCTGTGCCTTGCAAGTACAGCTGTCCCTTGCTTAAGCATGCAGTACATCCAGCCTGTGGTTTCAGATAATGAGTGGTTACACCTTTCTTCAATAACCCCCCCAAAAAATCTGTCTTATAATCTGTCACAAATTTTCCAAAATCCAAAGAATGAGCAACACTTTGTTTTTTCCAGCTTTGGTACAAAATTGGGGCCAGAAACTCCTCCCCCTGGTCTCCCTCTCTCTGATCCCTCTGCCCTCCTCCCAGGACCCAGCTCCCTCCTGGGAGATTGTGGTGGGCCCTCGTGTGTCCCCACGTGGAGCACCTACAAAACAAATACATTTCCTTTTTGATAAAGTGGATCACATCTCTTGGCATAATTTTTATTATGGTGCATATATCCAAAGACCCCACTACCACCATCACCACCAGGGATGAAGACAGGGAAGAAAGGAACAGATGGAGACACCCTGTCACTTATACTCAACTCCCCATACCAAAATGAGATCGTAATACATTTGTTATTTTATAACTTGCTTTCTAAACTTAACATATGATACACTGGCCAGGTGTGGTGGCTCATGCCTGTAATCCCAGCACTCTGAGAGGCCGAGGTGGGTGGATCACCTGAGGTCAGGAGTTCAAGACCAGCCTGGCCAACATGGTGAGACCCCGTCTCTACTAAAAAAAAAAAAAAAGAAAGAAAGAAAGAAAAATTAGCCAGGCATGGTGGCGGGTGCCTGTAATCCCAGCTACTCAGGAGGCTGAGGCAGGAGAATTGCTTGAACCTGGGAGGCGGAGGTTGCAATGAGCTGACATCACACCACTGCACTCCAGCCTGGACAAGAAGAGCAAAACTCTGTCTCGTACATACGGAGTTGTATTTCCCTTCTGCTACAATATGATTTTTAAGTCTTGAGTTGTATTGCATCATTTGGATATCCCATAATTTGATTAAAGGGTCTATTGTTGGATATGTAGGTCCTCTTTTTTTGTTGTTGTTTTAATAAATAATACTGTGATAAACATCCTTGTGGATATGTCTCTGTGTGAAGAGGTTTTTCCCATCACAGAAATAGGAATGGCAGCAAAAAAAAATCAAACCCATTCTTCCTCCAGGTGCCTTTCTATCCCGGTCTTGTGCTTTAGAGCAACATGTTTTGAAAGAGATGTGTACACTTTCAGTCTCTTTCTTGGCAGTTCCACTCACTACTGTAACACAGCCCCTGCTAAAGTGACTCTAGGGACCTCCCTGGTGCCGATCAGCATTTTCCATTTTCATCTTACTCAGCAGCACGTGTGGCTCTTAGAATATGCTCCCAGTCCTTTCCTCAGCCTGGAAGATTCCATGAAGTCTGATCCCTGTCCTCCTTTGCAGCCCTGTCTCTTGCCATGCCGCCTCTTTCTCTAAGGGCCAACACACTTGTCTTTTTCTCAGTTTCTGGAATCTGTAGTGCCCCTCAGGACCTTTGCTCACACTGTTTCCTCTGCCCGGAAATCCCTTCCCCTTCCCACACCCAATCCCTCAACTCTGTTGACTAACAGACACACATCATCTGTAACTCAGCTAAAAGGTGCTTCCTCAGGAAAGCCTCCCAAACACTCCTCTGCATCACGTTGGGTCTGGTCCACCACTAGAGACTTAGGGAACTCCGTCTACTCCCTTACAGCTCTCCTCACTATATTATGAAAAATAAGTACATAATCCCAAAACTATATTCAATAATTTTTTTTTTAAAGAAAACAAGGTTTTACAGGCTGGGCGCTGTGGCTTATGCCTGTAAACCCAGTACTTTGGGAGGCTGAGGTGGGTGGATCACTTGAGGTCAGGAGTTTGAGACCAGCCTGGCCAACATGGCGAAATCCTGTCTCTACTAAAAATACAAAAATTAGCCAGGCATGGTGTTGCGCACCTGTAATCCCAGCTACTGGGGAGGCTGAGGCAGGAGAATCACTTGAACCCAGGAAGCAGAGGTTCCAGTGAGCCTAGGTCGCACCACTGCACTCCAGTCTGGGTGACAGAGCAAGATTCTATCTCAAAAAAAAAAAAAGAAAAGAAAACAAGAAAACAAGGGCTTGCTACATTGCCCAAGCTGAATGCAAACTTCAGAGATCCTCCCACCTCAGCCTCTCGCCTCAGCCTCCCACCTCAGCCTCTCGCCTCAGCCTCCCACCTCAGCCTCTCGCCTCAGCCTCCCACCTCAGCCTCTCGCCTCAGCCTCCCACCTCAGCCTCTCGCCTCAGCCTCCCACCTCAGCCTCTCGCCTCAGCCTCCCACCTCAGCCTCTCGCCTCAGCCTCCCGCCTCAGCCTCTCGCCTCAGCCTCCCGCTTCAGCCTCTCACCTCAGCCTCTCACCTCAGCCTCTTGCCTCAGCCTCTCAAGTAGCTGGGACTACAGGTTTGAGCCACCACACCTAGCTATTCCATATATAATTTTTTAAAAGTAATTTTAACATTAGAAATTATATGCCAATGTACTTTACTGTTTAAAAGCATAGAACAACTACAGGTGTTACAAAGCTCTAACTGACCGCTGCCCACTCTCTTCCCCAAGAGGTCCCTTCCCCCACTCCCTGGAGAACTCCTCTGTTAGGGGCTTAATGTAATCAGTATAGTGGTCCAAACTTGGGTTTTGGAGCCAAACTGCTAGGGTTGGATTCCTAGCACTCCCAGTTCCTAGCTGTGTGAGCTTAATCAAGTTACTTAACCTCCCAGAGCCTCAGTTTTATCATCTGTAAAGATCAATAATAGTAGCTAATAGTGTGGTTTTAGGATTTCAGTAAAGCCAGGCACAGTGGCTCAAGTCTGTAATCCCAGCACTTTAGGAGGCTGAGGCGGGCGGATTGCTTGAGGCCAGGAGCTCAAGACCAGCCTGGGCAACATGGCAAAACCCTGTCTCTACTAAAAATAACAAAAATTAGCCGGGCGTGGTGGCACATGCCTGTAATCCCAGCTACTCAGGAGGCTGAGGCAGGAGAATCGCTTAAACCTGGGAGGCGGAGGTTACAGTGAGCCGAGATCATGTCACTGCTCTCCAACCTGGGCAACAGAGTGAGACTCTGTCTCAAACAAAACAAAACAAAACACACACCCAGAATGTCTGAAGTGGCTGTTAAATTACTCCTCCCTTTTCCAGCTACATCTCTGTGTGAGGCCGGATTTTCTTCACCTACTTCAACCAGAACAACTCATCACAGGAGACTGAACACAGAAGCAGATATGACGGCACAGCGGTCTCCTATCCCTCAGGTCAGCATTAAAGAGGTTTTCAAAAAGGAAAATAATTCTACTCCTGTCACCAAATACTTTTAAAATATTTTCATAAAACATTCATGTTACCATATGTTGGATTTCTTGTTATTTTTAAATAATGAAATATCCTTAAATGTCTTTTATATTTTATAATACACTAAATATCAATAGAAATAACCCAGATGAACACAGGCTCTGTGTTGATGAGACCAAAAAGTTAGAGAACTGCTTCTTTCAAGTCTATGTTGTTTACCAAGAAGCAACCCAGAAATTATTTCAGTTACTTTAGCTACTGAAATGAATATCCCTTAAGAGTGAAAAACGGCCGGGTGCGGTGGCTCACACCTGTAATGCCAGCACTTTGGGAGGCTGAGGCAGGAGGATCACAGGGTCAGGAGTTCGAGACCAGCCTGACCAACATGGTGAAACCCGTCTCTACTAAAAATACAAAAATTAGCAGGGTGTGGTGGCGCACACCTGTAATCCCAGCTGCTCAGGAGGCTGAAGCAGGAGAATTGCTTGAACCCAGGAGGCGGAGGTTGCAGTGAGCCAAGATCGCACCACTGCACTCCAGCCTGGGCAACAGAGCAAGACTCCATCTCAAAAAATAAAAAAAAAGAAGTGGAAAACATCTCAGAATCTTACTAGGTGGGACCATGGTTTCCTGCCAGTCCCTGTCACAAAGCTCTCTGTGACATGGGGAAGGAAATTCCTCCTGAGTTCTTGAGGTCGTGCTGTGGTGCCCACAGTGTGTGATGGCTCACTGGGTCTTAGGCCAGTTAAGCTATGAATTTGTAGATCTTTTTAGATTGTCCTTCAAATTTAATTATTAGATTTGTAAACATTCTGCCTTCCTTTCATGAAGTATTTTCTAAAAACCATGAAGCACTTTAAACTTCATTGACTTTGACAATTCCCCTATTACCTATTCTGAATTACCCGGACACTAAGAAAGGCGGCCATGGAATGTTTAAGACCACTTTGTCAGAAAGTCTGTTTAAAATTCTGGTGTCAGGCAAGTACTTTGTAAAGAAAATAGAGATGGTGAAATTATTGCAGCTGTTCTAGTAGGATGCAAATACAGCAGCAATGCAGCTGCATGAAGATTAGTGCTGCACTGTCCTGATAGCCAGTACAACCAGCAGATCAGAAACATGAAAATGTGAATGGCGGCCAGGTACAGTGGCTCACGCCTGTCATCTCGCCACTTTAGGAGGCTGAGTGGGGAGGATCACTTGAGCCCAGGAGTATGAGACCAGCTTGGGTAAATCACAAGACCCCTGTCTCTACAAAGAAGTTTAAAAACTAGCTGAGCATAGTCCCAGCTACTGTGGAGGCTGAGGTGGGAGGATGGCTTGACCCCAGGAGGTCAAGGCTGCAGTGAACTGAGATTGCGCCACTGCACTCCAGCCTGGACGACAAAGCAAGAACTTGTCTCAACAAAACAAAACAAAAACCCACAAATCCTGCATTTCTGGACCTACAGATTCGCTTCCTGCACCCACAGACACAGGGCACTTGTTCTTCCTGCTGCTTCCACGCCCTGCGGTTGTGCTGGGGCATGAGATGCAGCTTTATTTCCTGTCATCTCTGTGTTCTGTTTCCTGGGTTTTCAACACACATCGTATGTTTCACTGACACAGTTTGGATTTGTTGCCATTGAGCATACAGGTTTCCTTTGGGTAGATATATTGTTTAATGAAAAAAATCAAGGTTCAATACAGTGTATAATATGCCCAGGAAAAATGGGAAGAATTGATTGACTGAGCCCCAGTAAATTGATAACTGCACCTGGTAGTGGGTCCTGGAGGCACAGAAGAGGATACAGACTTCCCTGCACACCCTTTAGAGGGTGTGGATATTTTTTATTTACATTTATTCTCCTTTTTAGTTTGTTTTGCTATGAAATATTTCATATATATAAAATAATACAGGCCGGGTGCGGTGGCTTAAGTCTGTAATCCCAGCACTTTGGGAGGCCGAGGCAGATGGATCACCTGAGGTCAGGAGTTCGAGACCAGCCTGGCCAATATGGTGAAACACCGTTTCTACTAAAAATAATACAAATATTAGCTGGGCGTGGTGGCGGGAGCCTGTAATTCCAGCTACTTGGGAGGCTGAGGCAGGAGAATCTCTTGAACCCCGGAGGCAGAGGTTGCAGTGAGCCAAAATCATGACATTGCACTCTAGCCTGGGTGACAAGAGCAAAACTCTGTCTCAAAATAATAATAATAATAGTACGATGTTTACATAGGCATAAAGATTAATAAAAGAATAAAACAGTTTTTAAAATATAGATATAAATATAAATGGCATCATATTGTAGGTGGCACTTAGGAGCTGACTGTTTTTACTCAGGAATATGCTTCTGAGATCTGTACATGTTCATGCACATAGATTTGGTTCAGTTTCATTCTTTTAAAATGCTGAAAATAATAATTTAATATATGAATATCCCACATGTTATTAATTAACTTCATATTGATATTACTTATGATATTATGTTTGGAATTTATTCCATTTCTTAATATTGCAAGCAATGTTGCCATAAATATCCATATATATTCTTATGTATCTGGGCAAGCATTTTCGTAGATTAAATATCTAGAAGTAGAATTGATAGATTATGTGTGCAGGTTGAGCATCCCTAATCTGAAAATCCAAAACCCAAAATGCTCAAAAATCTGAAATATTTTGAGCACAGACATGACACCACCAGTGAAAAATTCCACACTTAACCTCATGTGATGGGTAGCAGTCAAAACACTCAAGGACCACCTGTAATCCCAGCGCTTTGGGAGGCCAAGGCAAGAGGATCGCTGGGCTCACCAATTGTTGCTGTTAAGTTTTCCAGGTGGATGATCGCATCACCAGAAACTATGGCAATTTGGCCTCTTCCTTTCCAATCCTTAAACCTCTTGCTTGTCTTTAAATTTTTATTGCATTAGTTGTAACTTCCAGTACATTGTAGAAGAGTAGAAGCATTGATTCATTTCTGACTGCATTGGATGTAACATTCAGGATAGGTCAAGGTATATTACAGTAACAAACGATCCCAAAATCTAGTGGCTTAACACAATAGAAATTTATTTCTCACTCACATTTCTTGTCCAACACAAGTCTTAGGGCGGAGGAGGCGTCCGTTTATTGTTGTTTCTCAGGGATCCAGGCTAATTGAGGCTCTGCACCTCCATGGTCAGCTACTTCCAGGATCACTAAGGCAGGAGGAAGAAGCTTTGGAAGCTTCCACCCTAAAGCAACACGTATTCTGTTCACTAGCATTTCAAAGCAAGTGCCATGGCCAAGCCTAACTTCTAAAGCGGTAGAGGAGTAGGATCCTTCCAGATACCAGAAAAACAGTCGGACCGTGGCAGTGTTTCCAATGCTGCACCATTACAAATGGTGTTTGCTCTAAGTTTCTGGTAGATAACACCTTATCAAGTTAAGAAGTACGTTCATGAGTTTGTTCAGTTTGTTAAGCAAGTTAAGAGGTTGTCTTTATCGTGAATGCATGTTGACTTTTATCAGATGACTTTATGCCATCTGTTTGATGAGCAAATGCTGTTTTTTCTCCCTTAGTTCGTTAAGGCATTTATACATATTGTTTCTCCTCCCCGAACATTTCCTTCCACTGCCCTCTCTAACCACTTTTCCTGGTTAATTCCTTCTCATCCTTTAGTGTTCACTCATTCATTCAGCAAATATTTATTGAATAATACTATATGCCAGATGCTGTTCTAGGCACTTGGGATACAGTGATGAATAAAGCAGACAAAAAAACCCTTACCCATGTGGATCTTACACTGGGGGTAGGAAATGAAATAAACATAAAAACAGGCCGGGCATGGTGGATCGTTCCTGTAATCCTAGCGCTATGGGAGGCCAAAGCAGGAGGATTGCTTGAGCCCAGGAGTTCAAGACCAGCCTGGGCAACATAGTGAGACCCCCGTCTCTAAAAAAAAAAATTAGCTGACACGATGGCATGTGCCCATACTCTCAGCTACTCAGGAGGCTGAGATGGAAGGAGTTGCTTGAGCCCGGGATATTGAGACTGCAGTGAGCTGTGATTGCACCACTGTACTCCAGCTGGGTAAAAGAATGAGACACCATGTCAAAGAAAAAACAAATAAGTTGTATAGCATCAATAGTAAGTTATGTAGCTAACAGTGTTAAGTACAATGGAAAAGAAGCAGAGCAGAGGGAATGAGGGGGAATGAAGGTGTTGTGGGTGAGGTATGGTCAGAGTATGTCCCACAAGAAAGTCACATCAGGGCAACGCCTCAGAACAGGGGCAGGGGCTGGGCGTGGTGGCTCATGCCTGTAATTCCAGCACTTTGGGATGCCTAGGCGGGTGGATCACTTGAGGTCAGGAGTTCGAGACCAGCGTGGCCAACATGGTGAAACCCCATCTCTACTAAAAATATAAGACTTAGCCAGGAGTGATGGTGTGCACCTGTAATCCCAGCTACTTGGGATGCTGAGGCAGAAGAATCGCTTGAACCCAGGAGGTGAAGGTTGCAGTGAGCCGATATTGCACCATTGCACTCCAGTCTGGGGGAAAGAGCGAGACTCGGTCTCAAAAAAAGAACAAAACAAAAAAAGCCAGGGGCAGGGAAAACCAGACAAATACGTGGTGGCAGACAATTTCAGCCAGAAGGCAGCTGCTGGGCAAAGCCCCTGGGGTGAGAGCTGCCTGGTGTGTCCCAGGAGTTGCAGTTGAGTGAGTGAGGTTGGTGAAAAATAATGGAGAGGGGCAAGGGGCTGTGCGAAAAAATAAGAGAAATCAGGATGGTTCCAAAATGTTTGGCCTGAGCAACAACAGGATGGGCGGATCATCAGGACGGGGTTGGGAAAGGCTTCAGGTGGAAAAGGTTTCAGGGCAGGATCAAGAGTTCAGGCATTGTTTTTTCTTTCTTTTTTATTGTAATAATTTTTTATTGAGATATAATTCACATACCATAAAATTTACCATTTTATTTTATTTTTTTGTTTGTTTGTTTGTGTTTGAGATGGAGTTTCGCTCTTGTTGCCCAGGCTGGAGTGCAATGGCACGATCTCGGCTCACTGCAGCCTCCGCCTTCTGAGTTCAAGCAATTCTCCTGCCTCAGCCTCCTGAGTAGCTGGGATTATAGGCATGCACCACCATACCCAGCTAATTTTTTTGTATTTTTAGTAGAGACGGGATTTCTCCATGTTGGTCAGGCTGGTCTCCAGCTCCCAAGACTTCAGGTGATCCACCCGTGTCAACCTCCCAAAGTGCTGGGATTACAGGCGTGAGCCACCGTGCCCGGCCAAAATTTACCTTTTTAAAATATACAATTTAGTGGTCCTTAGTATTATTCACTAGGTTGTACAACTCTTACCACTATCTAATTCTAGAACATTTGATGACCCCAAAAAGAAACCCCATACACCCTGTCCCCTCCCTGACATGAACTTTCTGTCTCTGGAAACTTCATATAAATGGAAGTATACAATATGTGTCCTTTTGTGACTGGCTTCTTTCACTTAGTATACTGTTTTCAAGGTTCATCTATGTTGTAGCATGTATCAGCACTCCACTCTTTTTTATGGCTGAATAATATTCCATTATATGGATACATCACATTTTATGCATGCATCAGGTGATGGACCTTGGGTGTTGCCACTTTTTGGCTATTATGAATAATGCTGCTATCAACATTCATGTGCAAGTTTTTATGTGAACATATGTGTTCAATTCTCTTAAGTATACACCTAGAAGTAGATTGCTGCGTTATATGGCAACTCTATGTTTAACTTTTTGAGGAACTGCCAAATTGTTTTCCAAAGCAGCTATTCCATTTTACATTCTCATCAGCAACATGCAAATTTCTCCAGATCCTTGTCAACACTTATTATTGTCTTTTTCGTTGTGGTCATCCCAGTGGGTGAGAAGTGGTGTCTCCTTGTGATTTTAATTTGTATTTCTCTAATGACTAATGATGTAGAGCATCTTCTCATGTGCTTATGGCATGCATTTGCATATCTTCTTTGGAGAAATGTCTATTCAAATTACTTGCCCATTTTTAAATGGGATGTCTTTTTATTGTTGCATTTAAGAGTCCTTTATATATTCTAGATACTAGACCCTTATCAGATATATGATTTCCAAGTATTTTCTCCCATTCTATAGGATGTGTTTTAAAAGTTTACTTTTGGGCCAGATGTCATGGCTGACGTTTGTAATCTCAACACTTTGGGAGGCTAAGGTGGGTGGATCACCTGAGCTCCGGAGTTTGAGACCAGCCTGGGCAATATGGTGAAACCCCATCTCTACTAAAAAAAAAGAAAAAGAAAAAGAAAATTAGCCGTACTGCAAACCTAGGGTGGTAGGTAAAGGAAGAAGTGAGGCCTAGAGTGTATTTTGGTTTGTTTTCTTGTTTTGCTTTTAAGAGGGGAGAAACAAGCATTATGTTTGTATCAGATGGGAATTATCTAGTGGGAGAGACGGGAGAATCGCTGGAGTGGTGTCGCTGAGTAGGTGATGGCACGGGACTGATGCCTACCTGGAAGGGTGGCCTTCGATGGGGCACAGTCACCTGTGGAAAAAGGTTGGAAGCAGAGTGTGGGCACAGCGCCGCCCGCGGGCCAAGAGCAAGCCTGTGGGAGTCTGTGCGCCACTGCTGTCAAGGGAAGGATGAAGCAACAGTGCTGGCTGAGAGTGAGGATAGGGGGACGGGTGGGAGTCAGAGGGAGAAAGTATGAAAGGGTGTCTAAGGTAGAGCAAGTGCAGCCGGGGGACAGTGTGAAGCCAGTCAGCACTGAACCTGCAGGTGAGATCTGTGTCACAGGGTTGCCTGTGATCTGTTGCCCCATCACCCAGGCTGGAGTGCAGTGACACGATCTCGGCTCGCTGCAGCCTCAACCTCCCGAGCTCACTCCATCCTCCCACCTCAGCCTCCTGAGTAACTGGGACCACAGGCACACGCCACCATGCCCGGCTAAATTTTGTAATTTTTATAGGGATTGGGTCTACCTATGTTGCCCAGGCTGGTCTTGAACTCCTAGGTTCAAATGATCCTCCCGCCTCAGCCTTCCATAATGCAGAGATTACAGGCATGAGCCACCGCACCCGGCCTATGTCTTGAATTTTAAGCTCGGTTCTGACATCAAAAGCCTTCTGTTGCTGGGTTCTTTACTCTCGGTAGCCCTCACTAGACTGTAAGCCCCACGCGGATGTAAACAGCGCTGTCTAGTTCACGGCTGTATCTCAACATCCAGCTCCTCATGCATGGGAGACTCTCAATACATAGCACTGAATCGTTGAATAAATGAATGAAGCAATGAATGAGAAAAGTCCTAGAAGTGGCACGTCTAGATTTCTGAAGCAGCCCCTTCCGCATCCCTGGATGATTCTAGACCTGCTCTCCCCGCCCACCCCACATCCCATCCCACCCTCCCCTCTCTAAGCCGCCCCCCGCCCCCCTCCCCTCACAGCCCAGCCGTGCAGACCTTGCGGCTTTAAGGCCGGCAGGAGCCGAGCCGGGCGGTGATTGGTGGTTTATTCTAAGGCTCAAGTATGAGCTCATCCGCAGCCAATGGCCGCGCTGCACCGGCTGGCCCCACACGCTGGATGCCGGAAAGCAGCGGCCCGCGGCGCGCTCTGGCGTGAAGGGCCGGTACGTGAGGGGGAGGCCTGGCCCGCGGACCCGGCTCCCAGCTCGGGCAGGTACGGTGTTTTGTCCGGTCCCTTCTCCACCCTCCCAGGCGAGGGGCCCCCTCGGCCGTCCCTCCACCCTGGGACCGTGCACCTTGCGGCTGGGGCCCCGTGGGTTGCACGCGCCGCTTTCTGTGTCCAGGCGGGGCCGGCGGCCCTGCCTGGCAGGACCCTGCCCGGCGGGGTGGCCCCTGAAGCCAGTCCTACCCGGGCACCCCCCAGAGCAAGGCCTCAGAGCCTCAAGATCCCCTGGGCTTGGCCGAGCAGGGATGGTGCGGCCTCCCTCCGCCTCCTGGCCGCATCCTGGCCGGGATTCAGCTCCCCGCCGGCTGAGGCTATGGGTCTCCCTCCCCGCCCCACCGCCCATCCTGCTCTCTCCTCTCTCTCTCCAAATGACCTGGGGTTGGAAGTTCCGGGCCCTGCCCATTCCCAGTGGGACCTGGGAGAGCAAAGGCGGGGCAGCTTTGTGGGCTTCTCTCTGAGCCCCTTCCCTTCCCGCAGCCACGGCTGTCATCCCTTTGGCCGCCTGGGTCACACATTGCTCAGGAAGAAGCTGCTGTCAGGTCCTTGGAGGCCACATGACCTTCTCAAAAGTAAAGCCAGGAGGACAGAGCGACCCTCCCTGGGGCTGGGTCACCCTGCCCTCTTCTACCCCCATCCAACGTGGCACCGAGTCTGCCACTCAGTCATTCCGTCTGCCAACAGTTCTTACAGCCCAGCTCTATGCTCTGCTCTCTGCTGGCTCCAGGAGGGGTCCTCACTCGCTGACCACACTGACCTCAGGACCAAGGGAACAAAACACAGCAGGGGCAATCCATCCGGTCCACGGAGAAGTGCTAAACCCCAAAGGGTAAATGAGATTCCCACAGGAGGAGCAGGGAGGGGACAACAGGCAGGGTGGAGGGAACAGCATGAGGAACAGCATTTGAGCCCAGCGTGTGTGGCCTCCATATGCTGAATGCGTACTGCATACCAAGCTTGCTCCACGGAGGCCCTGTGAAGGTGGCTGTGGATCACAGATATCCTCAGCTCTCTCCAGAGCTCAACACAGTACCAGATGCTCCAGAAATGTTTGCTGAACTGAATTTGATTGGAAAGGAAAACAGAGCCCCAGGTCTGCGCAGTGGCTCACGTCTGTAATCCCAGCACTGCGGGAGGCCGAGGCAGACGGATCACTTGAGGTCAGGAGTTCAAGACCAGCCTGGCCAACATGGTAAAACCCCATCTCTACTAAAAATACAAAAAATAGCCAGGTGTGGTAGGCGAGTGCCTGTAATCCCAGCTACTTGGGATGCTGAGGCAGGAGAATTGCTTGAACCCGGGAAGTGGAGGTTGCAGTGAGCCGAGATCGCACCACTGCAATCCAGCCTGGGTGACATAGTGAGACTCTGACTCAAAAAAAAAAGAAGAAAACAGAATCCTGAGTTGGTTATGATTCTATCATTACCACCACTTAGGAAGGACCTGGATCCATGAAAAGACCCTACCCACTTTAGCTCTGACCCCTTCAGTCTTTGGAGGTGAATATTAGTCTCCCTGACATTCAGTGGAGGAAACTGGGGTGCGGATAGGGGTGTTGCTCCCAGCTGGGTCCTCCCTAATGCATTTGCCCATTCCAGGTCCCAGCTGCAGGGCAGCCATGAGCCTGGTGGCCTGTGAGTGCCTGCCCAGCCCCGGCCTGGAGCCTGAGCCTTGCTCACGAGCACGGTCCCAGGCTCGCGTGTACCTGGAGCAGTTTTGCAACAGGGTGGCTCTGGGAGTGCCTGACATGACAAAAGGTGACTATCTGGTGGATGCGGCCACGCAGATCCGGCTGGCCCTGGAGCGTGATGTTAGTGAGGACTATGAGGCGGCCTTCAACCACTATCAGAATGGCGTGGACGTGCTGCTCCGTGGCATACACGGTGAGGACCGGGGCTGGGCAGGGCTGGGGTGGGTGGGGAAGGGCCAGTGCAGGGCTCTTTCTGTCACCCATCTGTCTTGTCCCCTGTCCATTTGTACTGAGTGAGCAGGGCACTATGCTGGCCTGCAGGGCCTCCATAAAAGACAATGATAGCTGGCACTTATTAAGCAGTTTCTACATGCCAGGTACTATTCTAAGGGCTTCATGTAGATTCATTCATTTGAGTGTCACAGTAATAGAAATTACTATATATGTTGTTGTATGTCGTTCCAAGCACACAGGAACCATTTTTTTACATTCTCATGTTCCAGATGAGGAAGCTGAGGCATGGGGCAGTTCAGTAGCTTGCTCAAGGCTCCACAGCTATCAAATGGCAGAACTGGGGTTTGACTTCACAGGCTGTGTACTTGGCCCACTACACCTGACTGTCCCTGGAGCTGGGCTGGGCTCCTGCCCTCTGGGAGTTTGCATTCTAGTGGGGGGAGACTGATGAGTTGATTTGGACCATTATAGTCTCAGGTAGGAAGAGGATTAGGGGGGAAGTGAAGAGAGGAAAGAGGGAAACTGAGGTCAGACTGGGCCGGCCTAGAGCATTTTCTAGATGTTAGATCTCTAATCTGAGCACTGGAGAATGGTAGGTGTGTTATCCAGCTGAAGAACTGGCTAGAGTTCCAGAAAGAACATTCAAGGCCTAGAGGCGAGAGGGGAGGTCCCTCCAGGGCAGCGTGAGGAACTTCCATGTCAGGGGAGAGGCTGGTGCTGAGGCCATTTTGAGACGCCTGTGGGCCCTGGTGGCCAGGCCTTGAGGTGGGCACTGGGCCCTTCCTGCCCTCTGGCTGAAGAGACCCTTCAAGCCTGGGCTTCCAGTCTGTCCAGCAAATTCCTTTATCCCCCGATCCTGGTCCCCACCCTAGCCTTCTTTACACTGGGCATCAGAGATGGAAGAAGCAATGCTCTCTGGAATCTTCTATCCCCTCCTCTGAAAAAATGGATGGGGAAATCCCCACCCTGTCCCTTCCCAGGGTGTGACAGCCGCCAGCAAGGCGGTGGGTGCTAATGGTGAAGTGCTGTCTGCTGAGGAGTGACCCTGGTTCCTAACCTCCTCCTGCCAGCTCCCTTCCTCCTCCTTCCTGGCTGGTCCCCCACCCCAGAGGAGGGGCTCACAAAGCAATCTGGGGGCAGAATTTGCCGAACCAGCCTTAGAAACAGGAGCTCACTCCTTGGGAGGGTAGAGGGCAGGCAATGGGAGCTGGAACTCCAGCCCTCCGAGGCCATGGCTGGGGACCCTGGTGACTCTTGTCCCCCACAGTTGACCCCAACAAGGAGCGACGTGAGGCTGTGAAGCTGAAAATTACCAAATACCTGCGGCGGGCAGAGGAGATCTTCAACTGCCACCTGCAGCGGCCGCTGAGCAGTGGAGCCAGCCCCAGCGCGGTGAGGAGACCCCCCCGCCCAAAGGCCTGAGCGGGAGGAGGGCTCTGAGGGGAGACTGCAGAAGCCCCGACACCCACAGGCCCGCCCTGGGCTGCAGGGCAGAGGCCGGCAGTGGAAGTCATTATTCGGGCTGGAGTGTGCCAGGGCGGCCCATCTTCTTTTCCTCCTGGCTTCCTCTCTCTCCCACGCCTCATGGTTCATTCATTTTCAAACAACTCACTGAGTCATCTCCAGTCGTCTGCTTCCCTCACAGAGCACTTGCCATGTGTGCACATATACATCTGCCAGCCTTGCACACTGTTCAATTTACACGCTTATGTGTGTCCACACTCAGAGCCTCCTGATTCTGTCTCTGTTGTGAACCGGCATGCGATTTGGAGCAGACCCCGACACCCTTGTGTGTACACACACATATCTGTGTGCATGTATGTGCACACACAGTCCCCACATGGCTTTCTCTAAACCAGTAAGTGTTCAGTGAGGGTGGAAAATGCACGCGCGCTTCTTACCCCACGGTTGCGCGTACTCACACAGCCCTCCTTGGCTCACTGCATCCTGTACGGCTGCCTTTCCCCAAAGTAGGTGCTTGGTCTTCAAGGCACGTTCCCTGAGACTCACACGTTCCCAGGTTACTTCCCTATCCCCACCTTGGGAGCATCTGCATCTTTTGAGATGGAGTCTCGCTTTGTCACCCAGGCTGGAGTGCAGTGGCATGATCTTGGCTCACTGCAACCTCCGCCTCCCAGGTTCAAGCGATTCTCCTGCCTCAGCCTCCCAAGTAGCTGGAGTTACAGGCAGGCACCACCATGCTCGGCTAATTTTTGTATTTTAGTAGAGATAGGGTTTCACCATGTTGGCCAGGCTGATCTCAAACTCCTGACCTCAAGTGATCTGCCCGCCTCGGCCTCCCAAAGTGTTGGGATTACAGGCGTGAGCCACTGCACCTGGCCTAGATGGGGCTTTTGAGAGGGGGCTTCTGAAGCCCAGAGAACTTCATGGGCCTTGGATGGGCTCAGCAGAGAGGTCGGCCTGACCACCCTGGACCAGTATGGGTGCCTGTCAGTAAAGGCCAGCTTTTCCACCCAGCCTGCCACTGTGGGGTGGGGCCTGCCTATACCCCTGCCCTCCCAACTGTTCTCCTTGCATCCAGAAGCCCCTGCCTGATGCCTGGTGAGAAGGCCATGGCCAAGGAGGGCTCGGCCCTGAGGCTGTGTGTGGCCTGTCTCCCTCCTCTGCAGGGTTTCAGCAGCCTGAGGCTCCGGCCCATTCGCACGCTGAGCTCTGCCGTGGAGCAGCTGAGGGGCTGCAGGGTGGTCGGGGTCATCGAGAAGGTGAGTGAGTGGACACTCGCCTTGCAGGAGGGAGACAGTGTATGCAATTTGGGGTGGTGGTGGGGAGAGAGACATGATATGCTGAAAGCAGGTCTGTAGCAGTGGCCCCCACTCCTCCAGAGGAGGTGGGCAGGGGTCAGTGGGGAGTGCGAGTGCAGTTGTGTCCAGCAGTTCCCACCTCTCCCCCATCCCTAACACGCATGACTTTGGTCCTGGGTCCTGGGGAGGAAAATGCAGGGAATGGGAAGAGGCTGATTGGCCAGCCACAGTGGCTCACACCTGGAATCCCAGCACTTTGGGCCAAGCACCAGGCCAAGGCAAGAGGACTGCTTGAGCCCAGGAGTTAGAGGCCAACCAGGGCAACATAGCAAGACCCCATCTCAAATAAAATAAAATATAAAATAAAATAAAATATAAAAAGAAGAGGCAGACAGGCCCTTTCCACAGCCTTGCAGCTCAGATCCAGAAAACCTGCTCCTTGGGAGAGTTGGGACAGAAACTGCAGGAGGAGCGAGGAGCTATGCCCAGGGCACCCTGCCAGCCCTCGAGGCCCTGCTCACTCCCACTTCCCGCTTCCCACAGCACCCCCACCACACTCACCCTGAACCCCAGGGCTGCAGCCAAGACGCTCTACCGAGCACAGCTGGGGACTTCCTGCGGCTGGGACGTGCTCAACTCCAGAAACCTGTCCATAGAGGGCCCGCAGTGGCCCGTCCTTGCCCAGGGCCTTGGCAAGTCTACCCTTTTTTTCCTCTCCTGACCTAACTGTAACTTTACCCTGTCCCAATGCCATCTCGCATGCTTTGCCTTATTCAGGGCAGACAAGAAGATAGGAGGCGACGTCCCAACCCTTACTCGGGGCACTCATTGTTAGAGTGCTTCTGATTAGAAGGACAGACAATGAGGTCAATTCAGAGTCCAGCCAGTATGAGGTTCCCCTCTTCCCCTGAACCCTGGAATAGTCACCCAAGAAGTTCTTTACCAAGCTGGCTAAATGGAGAGCTTCCTAAAAATACAGATGCCCAAGAATCTGTTATTTAACATACTCGCTGGGTGATTTTGGTAGATCTGGGGGCCCACAGAGAAAAGGAGACAGTCCTGTACTTCCCACAGGCAGGAGGATGACATGCTGCCTGCGGGAAGGCCCCGCGCTGGGCACCACCCCGGGTGGCCACGGGCAAGCCCCCTGCTGTCTGAGCTGTGGTTTCTTCCTCTGGAAAGTGAGATGAGAATTCTCCCCCAATGGGGTGATCTGGGAGGTAAAACAAAACAATTTTGGGGAAAGACCTGGCACATGCTGTGACACTGAGTACATGCTTGATGGCTCTAAATACAAGTGACAGGAGTGAGCTGGGAGGCACGCAGGCTTCTGCTCCCGGGCCTTACTCCAGCTGCTTCTCCTGGGTCCCTGGGGCAGGTCCCAGACTGTCAGCGCAGGCCCTGCCAGCTTCCATCTGCCACGGTCCCCTCCCCACTGCTTGAGTGTCAGTGACCACGACCCAACCTTGGCTGAGCACAGCCGTTCCCAGGGACTGGCCGGGAGGTGACTGACACCGTGCCTCCCGGTAGGATCCCGCTGAACCATAGGTGTTGTGGTGAGAGGGGTTCTGAGCTGAGTATGATAGGAAAACAGCGAGTTGAAGTTATATGGCTTTGTTTCTTAATGATCGGAGTTCTTAGAGTGTTTAGGTGCAGATGTACACTGTGACACAGAATTCCCCAAACTTGTTTAGCCTCAGGAAAGTGGTTTAGGAATCCAGTGTTTCGAGGCCCCTGCAGATGGAAAGCACAAATTAAAGCCAAGCCCAACCATTTTTTTTTTTTCTTGACACAGGGTCTCGCTCTGTAGCTCAGGCTGGAGTGCAGTGGCGTGATCTCAGCTCACTGCAGCCTCGACCTACCAGGCTCAAGCAATCCTCGCACCTCAGCCTCCTGAGTAGCTGGGACCACAGTCTCAAGCCCTGCTATTGTCTTCTATTTTTTGTAGAGAGATCTCGCTGTGTTGCCCAGGCTGGTCTCAAACTCCTTGCCTCAGGTGATCCTCCACCTCCGTTTAGGCCTCCCAAAACACTTGGGATTACAGGCGTGAGCCACTGGCCCGCCGCATTCTATTTCAGGACTACACTTCTTTTTTTTCTTTTTTATCCTGTCTTGGGTACTCAACTTAAGGACTTCACCTCCCTCCTGAGATCCTACTTCCTTTCCCTGTGTCATGCCCAAGCCAGGAGCATCACTTTCCCCAAATTAGGAAAGGTGTTACTGCCCCTGGGCCTGGGTCCCTGCAGCCAGACTTGGATATACTGTCACCCTTGTTCCATTCCACAGCTCTGCCCAGACAGATCTGGGCAAGTGGGCAGTGCCAGCCAGCAGCAACCCTCAGGCCCAGGGAGGAAGCAAAGGGCTTGCTCGGGATGATGCTTGAGTGACCCCTAACGTGTCCGGCTGTTAGGATAACTAAGGGCTGAAGAGATGGTGGCAGGGAGCAGTGAGGTGGGTGGGTCGGGACTTGGTAAGCAGCCAGAATACCCAAGGGCCTGGCCTCAGAGCCTGGGGGCCAGGGAGACATCACCGGGTATTTGCTGAGCCTCGTGCAGGAGCCAGGCTCTGAGACAGGGTGGAGGAAGAAAAAGAAGGTCATCCAAGTCACTTCTTCTTTTATTTGGCTTAAACACAGGGGTGTTTTTTTTGTTGTTTGTTTTTTGGGTTTTTTTAGTTGTTACCAACATTTGAAAATGTGCAGATTCTTATAAAAGTCCAGATTTCCTGCTTCTCTTGAAAAAATCAGATCTGGAAATGCTGGGCTCCCATTCCCCCGTGGCAGCAGGGAGTGGAGGAGGAGATGCCTGCCTTAGACGGGGCACCAGCCCTCCCTTCTGCGCCTCCACCCTGCCTATTTGCTCACATCCCTGGCCCCTGTGGGCCTTTGAGTTTAAGAACTTGTTTGAAACCTTTAGGCTTGTTTGTTCCATGGGAGAGTCCTCCTGGGATTTTGATACTTTGTGCATCTTTAAAGAAAAGATTTACCGTGTTTCACCAAAGCTTTAATTGTTCCTCTGTCCCAAGAATTCAGTGGGTCTCTTTATTTAAAACAATTGCTCTTTTTTAAAAGGTGAGAGAAAGCACTCAGAACTGCCTTCCATCTTCCCAAATGGAAGGCTCACCCGACAGTTGTATGGAACCTTCTCATTTACAGAGCTGTGGCATTAAATCCTCACAGTCACCATGGGGGAACGAAGCCTTATAGGGTGCTGTTCAACCCAGTAGTCACTAGGCACATAAGCCTCTGTGCATTCATATTCATTAAAATGAAGTCATCTGTGTCTCAGTTGCACCAGTCACATTTCAAGTGCTCAATGGCCCCATGTGGCTACTGGCTTCCATATTGGACAGTGCAGACATATAATCCTGCCATCATGATAAGAAGTTCAATTGGACAGTGCTGCATTTTAATACTTGTCCTACAGAGAATTAAACTGAGGTTCAAAGAAGTCAGCGGGGCTGGGCACAGTGGCTCACACCCATAATCCCAACACTTTGGGGAGCCAAGGTGGGTTGATCACCTGAGGTCAGGAGTTCAAGACCAGCCTGACCAACATGGTGAAACCCCGTCTCTACTAAAATACAAAATTAGCTGGGTGTGGTGGCGCATGCCTGGAATCCCAACTACTTGGGAGGCTGAGGCAGGAGAATCGCTTGAACTTGGGAGGCGGAGATTGCAGTGAGCTGAGATCACGCCATTGCACTCCAGCCTGGGCAACAGCAGTGAAACTCCGTCTCAAAAAAAATAAATAATAAACAAAGAAGTCAAGGCACTAGACAGTCCTCCATCCTCCAAACCACTGAGTAAAAGGAGTTTCTTGTTTGGTTGGATGAATAGGAAAATGCCTGCTGCTTTGCTGCCCTTTTGAAATATAATGAAAGAAAATGGAGAAGAAAAAGAAAATCCCCTGAATCCTGCCGAACTCCAAGATAATCACTGTTAATGTTTTAGTCTATTTCTGAATACTGAGGTTGGTTTTAATATGTTTTTAACAGAAATCTTTCAGTGTATGGATCAAGGTTTATTTCTGGCCTCCTCAGCCTTCCCTCCTTCGCTAGTTTTTTTGGACTCTGTCAGTTACAGGCCCTTGCCCAGGACAAGGTGGTGGGGAATCCCACTTGGCAAGGGACAGTGGGGAATTATCTGGGGTGTCAGGATTTGTGGGAAACTCTGTTCTCCTAAATGACTCCAGAGTTTTCTTCCTTGCTTTTTCTAACATTGCACAAGTTTGGTCAGGGAGCCAAGCACAGGCTGGACTCGGTCTCTGGCTGTTGGAGGAGAGACCTCTGGTGGTTGGAGAGGACACCTTGCTCCTGCTGAGAAAAGGGTCCTGGGCGCTCTCATCTAGTCCACTGCCTTCCTTTCACTGATGATGGAGAAACAGGCTCAGGAGGGAAGGCCATTGCCAAGGTCACCTGGTTGTGCCCCCAGTTCCAGTAAAGTCTGCAGGGCTCCGGGATCATCCTGTCTGGGTTCAGGTCCTGACTTGACCACTTTTTAGCAGTGGGACAGTAGGCAACATAACCTCTCTGAGGCTCAGGCCTGAATTTTGGCAGGATTGTGGGGGTAAAATTAAACAACCTATGTAAAGTGCTTAGCACAGAGTAATCACTTTACAGCCAGGGTGGGCTTCCCCTCGGATGACACTGGTAATAATCACGACAGGTTATCAAGGGTGTGTTCTGCGGCAGGTGCAGGCTGCTGCTCTGCCTGAATTGCCTGCTTTGACAGAATCCTCTTCAGGACCCCCTGAAGGAAGTGCTGCTATGACCCCGTTTTGTACTTAAAAAGAGCAAGGTTCAGAGAGGCCATGTGACTTGGCAGATGTGATCACTGACATTCTCACAGCCTTTCCACTCACCAAGGGCTTTCTTGGTTTTTTGTTTTTTGTTGTTTTGTTTTGTTTTTGAGATGGAGTCTGTCTCTGTTGCCCAGACTAGAGTGCAGTGGCTTGATCTAGGCTCACTGCAACTCTGCCTCCTGAGTTCAAGTGATTCTCCTACTTCAGCTTCCCAGGTAGCTGGGATTACAGGCGGGCACCACTATGCCCAGCTAATTTTTGTATTTTTAGTAGAGACGAGGTTTCACCATGTTGGCCAGGCTGGTCTTGAACTCCTGACCTCAGGTGATCCACCCGCCTTGGCCTCCCAAATTACAGGGATTACAGGCATAAGCCACCACACCTGGCCCTCACCAAGGGCTTTCTGTATGGCTCCAACAATCCAGAGATGTAGGGAAGGTAGGCATTTGGAATTCCTGGTTGGTAGATGAGAAAATCAATTCAATTTGCCCAAGATCGAAGCCCAGTGCCCCTTCCCCTACCCTGATCCCAAGCTGTGGCCTTCCTCACTCCCCAGCAGCCTGGCCTCAGGGCCCAGTTCCCACCCCGACCATGGCTGGCCACAGCCTCCCTGGGTAATGTCCGCAGGGCAGGCCAACAGCCAAGGAGTCACAACCCCAGGGTGCTGGCCTTGCCTCCACACGCCCTCACCTGGGCTGAATCCTCTGCCTTCCCGCCCTCGACGTACCCATGTGCCCGCTCCTATGCTGGGGCCCGCCCCTGCCCACCATGCAGATGAGTCAGGGGCCCAACTCCAAACATGGCCCTGACCTTGCGATTGACAGCGTCTGCCTCTAATGGAAACCAACACAAGAAGGAGAGGCTGCTCTCCAAAGACGGCCTCTCGAGCGGACTTTACTTATTTACTTTTAATTTTTATTTGCAGTCAGGAGTACATGTGCAGGTTTTTCACATAGACAAACTTGTGTCATGGGGGTTTGTGTAAATGAAGGGGGTGGAGTGGAGTGGGAAAAAGGCCTGAACGCAGCGTGCCAAGCCCACACAACATGGCTGCGCTGGGGAGACCTGGAGTCACCTCAGAGCTGCGGCTTCCTCAATTGTAAAACGAGATCAGAGGAAGTGACTGGCTCTGAGGTCCCTTCCAGCCATGACACCTCAGACCCTGCAGGATGTTGGGGCTCTAGCCAAGGCCGTGGGTGAGGGGTGGATCTCTGGAGGTCCAGGTGGAACAGGGCTTCTCAGCTGATCTCTGGGGTCCAGGTGGAACAGGGCTTCTCAGTTGATCTCTGGGGTCCAGGTGGAACAGGGCTTCTCAGCTGATCTCTGGGGTCCAGGTAGAACAGGGCTTCTCAGCCCTCCCGTCAGGCGGCGTGAGGCCTGGCCCAGCGTGGGCAGGGAGAGGGCAGGGCATTCTGCTCGCATGCCCACCACACACACAGTGAGCCAAGGCCCGGGCTGCTCACAGTGCATGTGTCCAGCACCTACTACATCCCTGCACTGTGCAGGGCTCCGGGAATACTGAGCTCACAGTCCAGTGGGAGACAGATTAGACAGTGTGAAGAGGCTCTCCTAAGGGTGAACTAAGAGAGCATTGGAGACAGATTAGGGACCCCAGCCCCTGTAATCTTGGGAAGGCTTCCTGGAGGAGGCAGCATCTGAGACCACAGGTCTAGCAGGGGTGGGTGAGCAGGATAGGATCGATGTCTGCTTCAGGAGTGCCACCAAAGCCCGCCCTCCCTGCCCTGCCACTGGAGTGAATCAGCCTCAGTGGAGGAACCTGGGAGGGGGTCAGGCTGGGGTCACGGAGCCCCAGGGGCTAGTACCTGCCTTAACCAGTGCCTCTTGGACTTTGGCAGGTGCAGCTGGTCCAGGACCCGGCAACCGGAGGGACCTTTGTGGTGAAGGCAGGTGCCACCCTGCCCCTGCCACTCTGCATTCCCCTTGGATCTTTCTCAGGGCTCTTGGAAACTCCTACCCAGAACCTGCATTTGAAGCCTGCACTCCCTCCCACAAAAGCTGCTTGTTCTGCCTGAACATGCCCCACTTTCCAGATGGACACACATGCATGCGCACACAAACATACACATACACACAAACACACATGCACACACACTGCCCCCTCTTTGGCTAGAGGGTGGAGGACCCAGATTCTACAGGGGCAATGGGGGTAAGGACAGGTCAGGAACTGAGGGAGGCAGTTGCTCCACCCTCATTCGGGTGCCCCTGAAACCAGGGCTAGGAGGTCCCCTAACAGCAGCAGTCTCTGGCCTGTCCCCGGCTGATCTGCCTGCCCTGCTCCTCCCAGAGCCTACCCAGGTGCCACATGGTGAGCAGGGAGCGGCTGACCATCATCCCACATGGAGTGCCCTACATGACGAAGCTGCTCAGGTACTTTGTGAGCGAGGACTCCATCTTCCTGCACCTGGAGCATGTGCAAGGTGAGCAGGCCTGGGGCCCCCTGTCAGCTCCCCAGGCCTTTGGGGTATGTTGTCAACCCTTAAAATGCGGAGCCCTGGCAGGGCATGGTGGCTCACGCCTGTAATCCCAGCACTTTGGGAGGCCGAGGCAGGCGGATCAACTGAGGTCAGGAGTTCAAGACCAGCCTGGCCAACATGGTGAAACCCTGTCTCTACTAAAAATACAAAAACTAGCCAGGTGTGCTTGCACGTGCCTGTAATCCCAGCTACTTGGGAGGTGGAGGCAGGAGAATGGCTTGAACCCGGGAGGTGGAGGTTGCAGTGAGCCAAGATCACGCCACTGCACTCTAGCCTGGGCAGCAGAGCAAGACTCTGCCTCAAAAAAAAAAAAAAAAAAAAAAGCTGAGCCCTGGGGAGGGGCGGAGCTTGCACCAGATGTACAGCACAGACCAGGGGACCCGGCCTTTCTGGAGGCCAGTCAGGCTGTTGTAGGCCCCTGTGTGATACCAAGGGGGCAGGGGACATCCTGGGGTGGATGTCCACATCGTGGGTGGGCGTGAGAATCACAGCTGTCTCCTCTGTCGCTGTTTACTCCAGCGTTGGCTCTTTTCATTTTTCCGGGCTGTGCCGATCCCTTGGGAGTGGCCAGACAGGGTGGTGGTGACTGAAGTTATGAGGACAGGAACTGGGCCACGTAGCAGATACTGATGATTGTATTGATGACTTTTTAAAGTGAGGTGCACATCTGGGGTCATGACACATAGTCATCATAAGTGTGTGCCTGACTTTTCTTTAAATTTCTTTATATCGGTCTCCCTAAAAACAGTGTTCACACTAGTGAACCCACCACCCAAACCACGGACACTGATAGTGCTGGACGTCTATCGGTGGTGTGCCAGTTTGTAAGGCTGGGCCCACTTTAGGTGGGTCAAGAGGAGGGCAGAGGGCATTCTAAGCTGAGGGGTGGGAGGGAGCAGAGGTGAGGGGCTGAACTAGGCCAGGACACCCAGAGGCGGAAAGTCTGTGCCCAAGACAGAAGGGAGGCAGGAGTGGGAGCCGGCCCTGGCATCCATACTCTTTTTCTCCCTGTCCCCACGCTCACCGCTCCCTCTGCATGGCCCAGGAGGCACTCTCTGGTCCCACCTGCTCTCCCAGGCACACCCCCGACATTCTGGGCTCAGCTCTGGCTCTACCCAGGAGAGGATGAAGGCCCAGCTCAACCCCCACCTCAACCTCCTGACCCCAGCGAGGCTTCCCTCAGGCCATACCCCTGGCCAGGACAGAATCGCCCTGGAGCCTCCTAGGACTTCTCCGAACCTTCTCCTAGCTGGGGAGGCCCCATCCACCAGACCCCAGAGGGAGGCTGAAGGTGAACCCACAGCCAGGACCAGCACCTCTGGCTCCTCGGACCTTCCAAAGGCCTCAGGTGGCCACCTGCACCTTCAAGCTAGGAGGGCTGGCCAGAACTCAGACGCTGGGCCCCCTCAGGGGCTCACTTGGGTTCCTGAGGGGGCTGGCCCGCTGCTAGGGGGCTGTGGCCGAGGCATGGATCAGAGCTGCCTGTCAGCAGATGGGGCCGGCCGGGGCTGTGGCAGGGCCACCTGGAGTGTGAGAGAGGAGCAGGTGAAGCAGTGGGCAGCAGAGACGCTGGTAGCGCTGGAGGCGCTGCATGAGCAGGGGGTGCTGTGCCGGGACCTCCACCCCGGGAACCTGCTCCTGGACCAGGCAGGTAGGTGCCCTCACCCCTCAGTGGGGTAGCCCCCAAAGCGTCCAGGCAGAGGACGAGAGATCCCCAAAGTCGAGGGGACCTCCAAGGTTGTCTGCTCCTCCCTGGCCCCAGCCAGCCTTTCAGGGGGCCTAGGCTGGAGTCTGTTGGCCGAGGCTCCTGGGAGTACCCTGTGGGCTCAGAGTGCTGTGCCTCTGTGGAGGGTGCTGTGCCCCTGCCCAGGTTCTGCCCAGCCAGGCCATTGGCTCCCACCGCATGACCGTTGGGGGAAGCCCTGCAACCCCCTCCCCTGTATCAGCTGTCCTCAATCTTTGTCCCCTCCTTTTTCCTCCCACACACTGGAGGTCACATCCGGCTCACATATTTTGGCGAGTGGTCAGAGGTGGAGCCCCAGTGCTGCGGGGAGGCCGTGGACAATCTCTACAGCGCCCCAGGCAAGAAGGGGGAGGCCAGGGCGGGCCTTAGCACCTGGGTGCCTTTGTGTGGGTTGCGCCCAGAGTCTGAGAATGACAGAGGGGGTGGGTGGTGTCTGGGTAGGCTGAGGAGAATGGAAGAGGCCCTCTTAGGTGAGGCTGGGACACCTGTGTTTTTGTTCCCACAGAGGTGGGTGGGATTTCCGAGCTGACGGAAGCCTGTGACTGGTGGAGCTTTGGGTCTCTACTGTATGAACTGCTGACGGGAATGGTGAGTGGCTGGGCTGGGTGTAGTGCCCTGGTGGGTGCCACTGAGTGTGGGATGGGCCAGGCTTAGTCCATCCAGCCAGTCTGGGCAGAGACTGCCTGGCTGTCCTACCAGCACAACTGCCCCCGAAGCTAGGGACACACTTAGCACTCCCAACACATTAGTTGGCTATAGCTAAGGAAACTGTCAACTTCTATGAATGCGAGTAGAGTGGGATGGTCAGGGAAGGTTTCTGCCAGAGAGCCTGGGCCCAGGTGGTGTCAGATTTGGAGGAAGTGCGGAATGTGACACAGCCCTTCTTCCCTGGAAGGCTGTTCAATCATCCTGAGCCTGCTGTTCACTCCTCCCACCCATGACCTCGTTGGCTGTCACCCCCAGACCTTAGCTGGAGGATGGGAGAGAGGGGCTCTTTCACCCAGGCAAGCAGCTGCCCTGTCCAGCCTGGGTCAGCCAGGAGCTCAAAAGATCTCCCTGCAAACACTCCGGGAACCTGTGTTTGCAGGTTGCAATCAGAGCAGGCACTCTTGGGAACAGTTGATGGTTCTGCCTTCTGTCCTCCCCTCATGAGCTGAGCACTGCAACTGAGGCCATTATGTAGGCACCAAGGGGGAGGCCAAACTGCATTTGAGCAGGAAATAGCCGAAATGGATGCAGCGTGAACTGAAGTCCAGAGCTGACCAGTCCATCCAGGCTCCCTCCTGCTTTCGTCCCATGGCACGGGGCCCCGAGAGTCCTGGCTGCAATTTCCCCAAGAGTGGCTCTCTCTTTTCCTGTCTCCTCCCACCTCTCCAGCCCAGAGCTCTTGGCCTTCCTCCTGGGGGTTCCTGGAAGCTCATACTTCCCTCCAGACAGACCCTCTGCTCCTCAAAGCTGTGCCTTTCTGGGGTGTGGAGAGGTCCTATTTTCTTTTATTGCCACGCCGCTGCCTTGGCCCCGATGGTAGCATGCCATGGCCTGCTGCCAAATGAATAGCCCATGTGGATTTTTAAAATAAGGAGACAAGTTCCATCACTATTCCCAAGAGTGCCTGCCCTGATTGCAACCCAAGATAGTTGCTTCTAGCAAGCTTGGAGCCAAGAGACCTAGGTTCAAACCCTGAACTCAGCACAAGTCCCTTTACCTCTCTGGGCCTGTTTCTTGCCTTTCGTGGATAATATAAAGGCACTGCTTAGCCATCAGGCACTGTGTCTGGCTGTAGCAACTATCATTTTTGTCATCCTCCTCATGGGATGTGACATGGGGAAAAAAAATCCTGGCTGCCACTGGAGTGTAGACAGTCCTGGGGTTGCCTCCTCAGAGGCCCTTCCCTGTGTCCTCCCAGGCACTGTCCCAGAGCCACCCTTCAGGAATCCAGGCCCACACCCAGCTCCAGCTACCCGAGTGGCTCAGTCACCCAGCGGCCTCTCTGCTGACTGAGGTGAGGTGTAGCCCGGCCAGAGGAAGCAGCTGCCTAGCCTGAGGAAGGTGCTGGGAGGGGTGCAGAACTGTGTCTGAACCACGTGTGCTTCGTGCTCAGTGTCTGATGTGGGTGCAGAGGGCAGTAGGGTCAACACATTTCTATATGTTGGTGGCCAACCACCACCAATGTCCCCAGGGTAAAATGGGGGTTCTATGGGCCAGGCTGCCAGGGAGCAGGCCCCCTAGAGGCCATAGTGGTTGGAGTTCCTGGAGGTCACCCCATGCCTCCGCAGCTGGAGTGGCCCAGCTGACTGGGCCTCTCTCTGCAGCTGCTGCAGTTCGAGCCTACCCGGCGCCTGGGCATGGGAGAAGGTGGTGTCAGCAAACTCAAGTCCCATCCCTTTTTCAGTACCATCCAGTGGAGCAAACTGGTGGGGTAAGAGGGCAGAGCAGGTGACGGAAGCAGCTGGCCTGGTCTGGATCGCCTCTCCTCCTTGCCTGACACCCAACCCAGGGCTGGCCCTCCTCTATCAATCAGCAGGCTTTGGGCGAGGAATGGAGGGCACTGTCTGTCCTGCTGGGCTCCCACTGGGGCCTCAGAATTATGGCCACCACCCAGGAAGGGCCAGCTCCTGGAAAAGCTGGAGGTGGGGGCAGTCAAGGCTTGCCCTGCTAAGCAGCTTGAACCTTCCACCCATCAGTCAACAGACCCGTTGAGCATGTGGACTCACCATGTTAAAGGTTGCCTTCTGTGGCACTGGCGCTGAGCTGTTGACCACCTGCTGCACCCTACTGTGAGGTTCTGTGACTCACTCACTGCCATGTTGTGCCCCACTCAGGACATCTCTGGAGACTCATCTCAGGACACTGATCCACTGGCTCAGTGGACCCAAACCAGACTGTCCTGGCTAGTCCTCTTAGTCACACAGCGAGTAGGCCTCTTCCACCAGAAGTTGTTCCTGCAGCTGGGGAGGCCCAGAAGCAGGGATGCCATCTGTTGTGCAGGGAGGGATGAGGTAGGGGACAGGATGACCCCCCCTCCCCCGATTCCTGACCATACCCCCTATCTTGTGATTTCAGACTTGGGAGAGCAAAAGGGAGGGGAAGAAAATAAGAGGAATGGGGGGAGGAAGGAATGCACGGCTCTGCCCCTTAGAGCAAGTCTGAAACCAGAATCAAGAGTCCTCCTCCCCAGTGGGCCTATCTGTGTGGGGGAAGGGGGGCAGCCTGCTCCAGGGGTGCAAGAGGACAGCAATTCAGCCTCCAGGCCAAAGCAGTTGAGACAAGGTGTGTCCATCAGGACTCCCTCTCAGGCCTTGGCTGTTTACCATGTCACTGCCTACTGTGACTTCATGCCCTTTTGGGATAAGAAACCACAAAACGCATGGAACAACTATCCATGGCTCTTAGCCAGCAATGTCTTGCCTCTGGTCTCTGAAAAGCTGGGGTGAGTGGTTACCCCAAAGACAATTGCCTCCAGTTTGGGGGCTCCTCTCAGGGTTCATTCACCCTGTCACCGGGGTGTGGGACCGACCTGGGAAATTTCCACTAGAGTTTTGCCCTCAGCTCCTCCCTGCCAGCATCCCAGTCACCACCAGGTGGCGCTTCTGACACGGTCCACGTGCCTGGCTCTGAAGGCCCAACTGTCAGGCCAGACCCCTGTCACTCATGGTGGGGAGACTTGACTTCCTTGGGCTCTTCAGGAGACTGAGACAGAGAAGACAAGTGAAAGCGCAGCCTGTACATGACTCTCTGTGGTCCACGTCCTGCCTCTCCCTGGGGTTTACGCGGCCCCAATAAAGCCTGCTCTGGCCTACGGTGTTCTCGCTTCTTCCATGCAATGACCACGGCTCATTGGGGCAGGTTGGAAGGCTCCCCTGTAGAAGCTCCAGAATGAAGTCAAGAGCGAACTTGGGGGCTGCCAGGAAGTAGGACGCAGGGCTGGTGGTGAGCAGTATGCCATGTGGGCCTCAGGGGAAGGGGTGGGGTCGGGGAGGACCAGGTTCTGTGGGGAAGAGGATGAAGAAGCCTTGGAAGAGGCTCATGGTGCCTGGGGGAATACCAGTTTCATCCTGACAGTGACCCCCTGCAACAGACGGTAGCTCCTGAGAAAACTGAAGCTCAAAAAGGTTAAGGACACAACCTAGCCAGAGTTGCAAGTTAGTGTTCCTTCTGCTACTCTCCCTAAGTCAGGCTGGACCACTTCCAACCACCACTTCATGAAGCACAAGTCACTTCTGGAACTTCTGTGCTTCATCCACCCAAAGCTACACATCTGACACTTTGTTGGGCCCTGAGTTTAGAATACTGTGGGTCCCAGCTCTTACAGTCGACCTCCTTTCGATAAAATGGGGCAAATAATGCCTATTTTGCAGGTTTACCAGATAAATTAAAGCTTCTAACACCAAATCCTGTTCTTCCTTTCATTCAACCTAATTTGTTTTTCTATCTACTAGAGCTCTAGTTCTACTCTCTGGGACCCACTGCCCTCCTGTGACAGACCTTCACAGAGGGATGGCCTCACTGCAAGAGCTCAGCAGACAGGGACTCTAGAAAAGACAAGGCTGTGTTTAAGCCTGGAATCCATCACACCTGCCACCTGCAGTCTAGGTTAGCTACCCGCCCTGTACACTCACGCTCACTGACCACTGCTCCTAGGTCATCAACCCTCACCTGTTCATGTGTATTGACCTTGAGCATCTTGGTCCACAAGGCTATCAAATCCAAATGAAATGAGATGCCCCCACTCCTCCCAAATCCATCACTGAAACAATGTAAGCCCTCACAAAAAATGCAAGTCTACTGGTGTTTTGAAAGGGCTTCACAAAGATGGTGACCCCAAATTCTCTATTCTAGAGTATGGCTTGACAGGCTCAAGGAAGCTGGGGCACTAAGAGACTATGATGCTTTATGGAAACAAAACAAAACAAAAAACATCCTAAGACCCCCAACCATCTGTATGGACCCCTCGTCTCAGTCAAGGGTATTCCAAAGTTAACCTGAAACGCTAGTTCGGGCCATGGTGGGAAGAGGGAGCCAGCCATTCCTCATTATACTCCCCTCCCTTTTGGAATTACTGTTAAAACAGGCTCCTTAAGTCTGATGAGAAGCATTTACAGTCTATTTTCTCTGAAGCCTGCTGGCTGGAGGCTTCATCTGCAAAAAACCTTGGTCTCCACAACCCCTTATTGTAACCCAGACATTCCTTTCTATTGATTCCAGGTCTTTAGATAATAACTCTTTCAACCAATTGCCAATCAGAAAATCTTTGATTCTGCCTATGACAACATCCCCAGGTCTTGAGCTGTCCTGCCTCTCGAGACCAAACCACTGTACATCTTACATGTACTGACTGGTATCTTATGTCTCCCTAAAATGTATTAAATGTATAAAACTAAGTTGTAGCCAGACGACCCTGGACACATGTTCTCAGGATCTCCTAAAAGTTGTATCACAGGCCATCAGTCACTCACACTTGGCTCAGAATAAATCTCTTCAAATATTTTTACAGAGGTTGACTCTTTTTGACAACACTTTCCCGGCTGGCAGTCAGGGTTCTACCTTCTGTCAAATTATGACAGTGTTAAGTTCCACAAAAGGGATTTCTGATTTCACAAGATAAGCAACAGGACCTTGAGTGGCTTTCAATAATTTAAGTGCAACAGTGCTGGGGACTTGTACCACCTCAGTAGCCAAAAGGAACAGATACAGGAACCCTGTTTGAGAACATCTGCCCTTTAATTTGCATTTAAAATCAGTTTCTTTAAATACTTTAGTTACAAGTTCTGAATAGTGAAGACAGAGTAGTAGATGCTGCAGGCACTCTATTGGCTCCCACCCCTTCCCCCCTCCCCCACCCCCAGGCCTCACTTCTTGGCTTAAGATACAAAAGGGCACTCTCTACTGGCCCTGGTGTCAAATGTCAGCAGCCTCAGGCCTGGATGCAGTTGGATACAAAGCCATGAATCCCAGTGGCTCCAAGGAATTCCAGTGATTGTGCCCAGATCCACGGGCAACACACCTTAGAAATGACCTCATCCATTTCACCACTAGGTACTAACACCCTCAGGGTGGTTTCCTACCCCAGTCCACGTCCTCCAGATCTGTGTCCTGCAGAGGAAGAGACAAGGCCCCGCTATAACGCAGGAAGGAACAAAAACTGCCTCCTCAGCCCAGGTGCTTACAGCAACTTAACTGAAAAGCTCAAGGCAATCTGAGTCAGTCTAGAGGAGACCTCCCTTCCCTAGTCTCTACCAGGCTCTGGCCCTTCCTCGGGACCATGCTTGGTCCCACCGCCATGATGTGCTAGAATCTGCTCTAAGAACAAGGTGCTAGAATGAGGCCCAGCAACCAGCAAAGGGTTTGGAAAGGGTTGCTACAGCCCCAGCTGTGTGAGATTGTGCCAAGACGAGTCTTCTTGGTGTCAGCCTATGATGGAGAGCGTGAGGGCAGGCCTGGGCTCTCCTATCTATGATGATTACAATGCATGACCTCAGGGGACCTGTGCCCTCTCCTCCCACTCACACACCCAGATCCCCTGGCCTGTGCTTCCTGGAAGAGGTAGAAGAGGCATCTTGAAGTCAATGACAACGGAGAATGAAGGTGCCATTGAAGAAGCAAAGCAGCACCTCTTTGCCTGTGTTCAATCCCTCCACACAAGTGGAATCAAGGGAGAATGTGCACAGCCAGGACACAGGCTGCTCTGAGCTTGGGAGGCACAGCATCCTCCTAGAAGTCTCTGCAGAACAAACTTTCAAAAGATAGGAACTTAATCACATGGTCCCCGGGGGTTTCTCTATAGTATACCAGCACTAGGGAGAAGCAAAATCATCTTTGCAGAGAGCTGATGGAAGAAAGGCAGGAATATGAATGAGCATCCACTAAGGCTCTCTCTCTCAAGCCTAAGGAATTAAGATATTCGAGGGTATGAGACAGGTGCAGAGAGGGAGAGCCTGGCAGGAACGCCAAGAAAAGACCTGTGACTGCTGGTTACATAGTGCTCTGCTTCCTTGCTTGAGGCCAACAGCATGTGCCTGCCTGTCACCAGGCTAACCCGGGACCCATGAGGGGACAGGGAGAAGACTGGTTTTCAGTTCCTGCATGATCAACTTGTAGGGTGTGTGGGTTCCTCCTAAAGATCCAGGAGGAGGACTCTGGGATCCTCTACCGCTGCCTTGATTTTGCGGAGGAAAGTCACAGCCTCTCTGCCATCAATCAGCCGGTGATCATAGGTCAGTGCCACGTACATCATGGGCCGCACCTCTACCTACAGAGAGGAAAGGTAAATAGGTTTGTCTCCAGCAAGCCACAGCCAGCCTCGCTGAAGGAGGAGATTTAGCACAGCCCATAAGAAAGTTCCTAATTCCAGAGCCTTTCCTATTGATGTTGCCTCTGCATATTTACAGTATTTCAAAGACCAGGCCTTACCCTCAGTGCAAAGCTTCCCCACTCAGAAACAAAGTTTGCCAAGAAAACTGTCTTCTCACAACTGCCTTTTATTTTTTAAAAACATACTCTGCCCTCTAACGCATCTGCTGCCTACAAGGAAAGTTTTCCCTTCAGTTCTGGCTGCCTGTACTTGCTTCTCTCTGGGGTTAGAATTTAAAATAAAATAAAATAAAATTAAGCCAGGGTCTACAAATTCTGGAATTGTATGTGTAGTTGGGTGTATGGGCATTTTCCAGGAAGATCTACAGACTGTGGTTTCACACAGGAGTCAGTAACCCAAAAGGATTCTAAACACAGGAGTTCCCAGAAAGCTTTTTTGATACCAACGTATCTTCTAAGGGCCAGCTCAAGCCCCTTTTAATACTTAATTCTCTGAACTCCCGGGAAATTTACAAGCTTTATCATACAACTTGGCAGCTCACAGACTGACATGCATAATTGTCATCTGTTTCCCAGGGGCAAGGGACCACGTTTCCAACTATATCCCCCACTCCATAGAAGCAAACAAGCCTTCTCAGCTCAGTGGTTCTCAAACTTGAATATGCATCAGGATCATCTGCACTTCTTCTTTAAGTCTGGGATGGGGTCTAAGAATATGCATTTCTAATAAGGTCCCAGATGATGCTGATCCAGACCACAATTTGATAATCAGTGCCTTAGCTATTAGAAACTAAGAAATGGAACTTAGGCCTGAAATTATAGTTAATGTTTTACAATTAGCATTTAGTTGGATTTCCCTTTCATCGAGACCTAGCCACTAGGACCTTAGAAATGACGGTTCCTACCTTGCCTCCTATAGCCACTGGCCTGTCAAAGATGCCATGCATCCCCAGGATGGCAGACTGAGGGGGATTGATAATGGGTGTTCCAAAGAGTGAGCCAAAAACGCCTCCATTGCTAATGGTGAAGGTACCGCCATCCATATCTTCAATGGCAAGTTCATTCTTTCGGGCCTAAAAACAGATTTCATAATTGAAATATTAAGCCAACCCAGTTTCCTTCACCTAAAGTCAGTCCATAATCCCAGCGCTTTGGGAGGCCGAGGCAGGAGGACTGCTTGAGGCCAGGAGTTCAAGGCCAACCTGGGCAACATAGTGAGACCCCCATCTGTATAAAAAACTGAAGAATTAGCCAGGCATGGTGGTGCACACCTGTAGTCCCAGCTACTCGGGAGGCTGAGGCAGGAGAAACGCTTGAGCCCAGGAGTGCAAGGCTGCAGTAAGCTATGACTCTACCACTCTACTCCAGCCTGGGCAACACAGCGAGACCCTGCCTCTAAAAACAAAAAAGCAAAGGAAGTCCAGAAAGCTTGTATCGAGATCGATGGCACAAGCGCTAGCTTCCGTGTGACAGTTGTTCAGCTGAGGTGTCTATGACCAGTGCTCCACCAGTGAAAAGGCACAATTTCGTACAGTTGAAGACTTCAAAGATGATCTTTTCTAGCAGGTCTCATCTGATGAGATTTCAGTTACCAGAGCATGGTAAACTCCACCAGATATATAAAATACTTAGCTCTCATGGGCAACTGCTTTTCTCAGGGGCTATGCACTTGACTTTCCATGAGCACTGCTTGCTAGTGAGCCCAGCCTTCTGAAGGCTCTCTTCCCTCGCCTGCTCAGCAGCTTGTATACATCTTTCTACTTTACCTTCTCTCCCAGTTCAGTGATGGTCCGTTCAATATCTGCAAAATTCATAGCTTCCACATTCCTGATGACTGGAACCACCAGACCCTGAAGGGGGTGAAGAGCTGTTTTCAGTTGCAAATTAATAGTACCTTTTATAGTTAACAACTCCCTTGATTCAACCAGTGGTATGCTCTCCCTAGAATACCTTCATTACTCAGTGTGATTAACAGAAAGTGTTAAAAGAATGTGGCATGGTTTAAAAGAAAAAAAAGGTTACTAACTCCCTTCTAAAAATACAGAATTAAAGAAATGATTTCTCTTGTGTGATCTCCTTCACACAGATAAGGTGAGGGTCTAAGACCAACATTCCCCACCTCCTGCCCCAACATACCCGTGGGGTGGCCACTGCAACACTGATGTCAATATAATCCCTATACACCACCTCTTTGGTTGTGTCGTCAATCACTATGAGAGAGAAAATACATGTTACATACAACTGCCCAGGAAGGCCAAGACTAATGAAGTAATATGTGCATTAACAGAGTAAAAATCTGCAGAGCTTGATACAGTGTGGGCTGACCAACCACCATGAACACCATTGCATTATGCATGGCAGCTGGCATTCCACTTACTCCCATCCCAACCAAGTATAGTATCTCCCAAGTCCCTGACTGAGCCTGGGCATAGGAGCATCCATTTCTTTGGCAGCCCTAAGAAGGGCTCAACACACTGGTTTCCATAGGATAGGTATGCACTAAACTCTCGTTAAGTAGCTCTATTCAAGCCCTCCTTTAGCAGAGAATGACTAGGGTTAACAAATGTTCCAAAAAAGGGCAAATTAGCAAAGGAGAAGGGATACAGAGATACTACCCATTCTCTGCTTCCAACTCTCAACAAGAGGAAGAGGGGACATCCAAGAGTAAGCGGGGTGATCTGGCTTTGAAATATGCTACCTCAAGAGATGGCAAACCAGCATCTGAAAATGTACACCTAGCAACTAATGGGAAAATAAAGGCTTGGGAATCATTTCCGCAGAAAGTCCATGTTGTATTGTTAGATAAGACATCCAGAGGAAGCATGTAACGTGAAAAAGAGGCCACGAGAACTTTTGAGAGCCACCTACATGTGTGGGCAAGCAGAAGGGGGCCACTGAAAAAGATGAGAGCCAGTCAGGGAGGCATGAGAAGAATGGGAAAAACAAGAAGAGGTATACATTTGGGCAAAACAAAGATGGCCTTCTACCTCCCTAGAGCACCACTCAACGGGAGGGACTAGGGCTTCTACTTCTAGACCTTTAGGGCCCCTGACACTGCTGAGGATGGCAAAAGTATCACTGCCCCCTCTCCAATCTCCCAAGGAACAGAGAAGTGTGTCAACAGGAAAACAAAGTGCTTGTTAGGTCAACATTACAATGACGTAGGTAAGTAAAAAGGAAAGAAAATAAGCACCAGGTCCATGAGAGGCCAAGCCGAAGCTCCCAGTGAGGCCCATCGACCTAAGATCAAAGGTCAGCCAGGAGCCTACACCAAGTGTGGAAGTCAGGCCCCAAGATAACAGGGCCTGTGGAGCTGGGGGAGGGGAGGAAGCCAGAACACGTGCTTCCACCTTGACAGGAGACAGCCTGGAGAGCTGGGCTATCCCAGAACTGCCTCCTGCCTGAGCAGCTGCCGAGCTGTGTACTGGGAAGAGAAACTGTTCTGCCCAGCTGGCGGGTAGAAAGTAATCATGATGCTGCTTCAGGAAGGTGAACCAAGAAATCCCTGGGGAAGATACTGATATTTCTATAGGTAGCAAATAAAAAGCCTTGGTCTGTTGATCCTCTGCATGTGGGAGCAGGTCTGTGCTCATACACCTACCTCCCAGGACCTCTCCAATTCCAGCCACAAGCAACTCACCTGCATTTACAACAGGCTGCTCCTGCAAGGCAAAGGCTGAGGCCTTCACAAATGCCGACATGAAGCCTAGTTTGAGGTTATGTTTCTTCAAAAAAGCCTCTTTGTGCCGAGCCCTCATCTCCTGGATGTTACTGTGAAAACATTACAAAACAAACTGACCTCAAAGCCTGCATTTTGACTTTCACACAGGTTTCTCACTCCATATACACAATTAGGTGAGAGCTTTTCCCTCACTCTGGACCATTACCTTAGTTGAAGTTTTGAAATACTCTACCTGAGGTTAACACAGTAACTCTGTTCTTTTACAAAGAAATCTAAAGGAATCAGGCCCAATCTGTCTTTAAGGTGGGTTGAGCTCTTTACAGGGCTCCTTCATGGTCTAGAAGTCACAGATTTCAGTGACACATCATATGAACAAGAGATCACACAGCACACCAACATCCTTGCCCTGAATAACTGAGCTATCCATCCTGAAAAAAAATTTTTTAAAGTATAAACAAAATCTACAAAATAATATTCTTTTTATTTCTTGTTAGAATACAAAAAAAAAAAAAAAAACCCCCACCAAATCTGAGTATAACTCCCATGTGATATTCCTCCTATCTCTTGATTAGTGGAGACTAAAATAAACACCTCATGGGTACATGAGGCTCCATGTGGGAAAAAGCAGTCATGACTACGCAGGGAAGGGTATAACCCAGTGTTCTTTCAGGCTCACGGAAAGTCATATCCATTCTTCATCTTTCCAGAGTTGGCAGTTCCATCCACTTATTCTTCCAAACAGGTACTAACACCTTACTACATGTGAGGGTCAGGGCCAGGTACCAAGATACAAAGCTAATTAAGACATAGTTCTTGCCCTTAAGATTAGTTTAATGGCTGTGATTTCCTTGGTATTTAGAAAAGTGGCCACTTGTGGTTTAGGCTGGTTCCCTTCAGATTAAGCAGCAAGCCTTCTGAAAAGCCTTTACAACATGAGCAGCCTTTATTCTTTTGGGACTGGTTTTTTTTCAATGACACATTGCAGAGTTAGTGAGAAATGGCTTTCCCATCACTTTGCTGCAGAAACCTCAGTATTTATCGGAATGCAGTAATGCAGTTCTACGATGAAAATTGAATTTAACTTTATCTCAGGGCCAAATGCTGAGTTCTCCCTTTCTCCCTCTAATGGCCTAATTCGACATTAGCATGAAAGGTAAGATGTGGTACAATTTTAACAGCCCCCTTCAGATCTTTTGTTTTTGAAAAAGGAAGTTTTTCCAAGGGGGACTGATTGGGTTTAAAATGCTTGTTTTCCTGATTCTAACCTTATTTAGTGCTAGGATTACCACCCTAAAGACATTACTGGTTCCCAAGACACAAGAGCTGCAGAAGAGGGAAAGAGATGTGATAAACATCTCTGCTCTCAAACCTGCCCAAATGTTATTGTCTGGTCATTAAGTAGCTTCTATTTCAGAGCTCTGCCCTTGGAGGCAAAGGCTGGGACAATAGAGGAAGGGAGAAGGTCTCAGAAAGGTCCCTTATGGGTTAGCTGATCAGCACAAGACCCAAAGGGCACTCGATCTAAACCAAATTAGGCTGCAGCAAGACCGCAGGCCATTGTTAAGTGACACCTTGATTAGCTGCTGAAAGGAGATCCAGCTATTACGCTTCCTTTCCAATCAAAGCTGGATTGGGCCAACTGCATCTTTCAGGGCCACAAATATTTACATGTTTTGTCTTAAGAAATTGGGTAGAATTTCAAAGTCCAATTCAATTTGTGTACAATTTGGCCCTAATGCACTGAAACATAAGCTGCAGCCTTTGTGATTCATTAGTCAAGGTCCTTCCCCTACATCCTATGAACAAGAGAGAAATCTTTGGCTTGAATGTCATCCAGTCTCTTCAGAAAGTTTCCCAACAGAATGGATGACATCTAGTAAAACAGGTCACAGAGCCCTACTCTGAACAGTGCCACAGCACACTATCAAGAAAACACTCCCTTCTCCCTATTTTTCAAACCCTTTCCAAAGAAAAGCAAATTTCTCTAATGAAAAGTAGATTCACAGACTAAACCCTCAGGACAAAAAGAAACAAAGAGATGACCTGAGACTTGACTTGCTTCCTGAATTAAATATAAACTCCTACCCTGGCATTCAAAACATTCTGAAATAAGGATCCAACCTTCTTTACCATTCTTTGCTATACAAAATCCTCACAACAGAAATGATTTTTGACAATTTCTCAAACGTGTCTTCTACTTTCCCATCTCATGGTCTATACTGTTAACATCGTCTGGAATGACCTTTCTCCACAAGGCTGACAAAATGCTAGTCATTCTTGAAGACCTGTTTAAAAATTCTTTTTTGGCCAGGCATGGTGGCTCATGCCTGTAATCCCAGTGGGAGACCAAAGCAGGAGGATGGCTTGACCCTAGAAGTTCAGGAGACCAGCCTGGGCAACACAGCGAGACCTTGTCTCTACAAAAACTAAAAAAATTGGCCAAGCCTGGTGGCACACGCCTGTAGTGGTCCCAGCCATTTGGGAGGCTGAGGCAGGAAGATCACTTGAGCCTCCCAAGTAGCTGAGACTATAGGTCCATGCCACCATACATAATTTTTTTTTTGAGACACAATCTCGCTCTGTTGCCCAGGCTGGAGTGCAGTGGCACGATATCAGCCACTGCAACCTCCTCCTGGGTTCAAGCAATTCTTGTGCCTCAGCCTTCCGAGTAGCTGGGATTACAGGCATACGCCACCATGCCTGGGTAATTTTTGTATTTTTAGTAGAGGCAGAGTTTCACCACGTTGGCCAGGCTGGTCTCGAACTCCTGGCCTCATGTGATCCACCCACGTCAGCCTCCCAAAGTGTTGCGATTACAAGCGCAAGCCACCGCACCCAGCCCTCACTTGGCTAATTTTTAAATTTTATGTAGAGACAGTCTTGCTATGTTGCCCAGGCTGGTTTCCAACTCCTAAGCTCAAGCGATCCTCCTTCCTCACCCTCCCAAAGCTCTGGGATTATAGGCACGAGCCATGGTGCCCAGCCTCTATCCCCACTGAATTCCACAGTACAGTACTCTGTATACAGTACGCACTCAAAACACATTTGTCAAATTTCTCTTCCTGACAGTGCTGATACTTGAACACATCGAAATCTTGAAGAAAACAGGTAAGTCAACAATTAGCTCACTACAGAAATGGGCATACCTAGTCAATTAGTACCTTTGGCTAACATTCTAAGGTTATTTAAAAACACAACTTGTTTTCCATTTCACTGTCAGAGCTGGGTAAAATGAAAGACAAGCCCAGCCTATCTTTGCCTTTTCATCTACTCGATTCTGAATCACTTAGGAAAATATGTAAGTGATGGGCTCAAACAATCCTCCCATCTCAGCCCCCCAAGTAGCTGGGGCTACAGATGTGCACCACCACACCTGGCTAATTTTTGTATTTTTTGTAGAGGTGGGGTTTTGCCTTGTTACCCAGCTGGTCTTGAACTCCTGGACTCAAGCAATCCGCCTGCCTCGGCCTCCCAAAGTGCCAGGATTACAGGTGTGAGCCACTACACCTAGCCAAGGCTAAGGTTAAGGTCATGGAGGAGGCAGGCATGGTATTAGGAAAGCCAATTAGAGAAGAAGCCAGTGGCTCACTCTGTGAAAGTTAACAATAAACAGGCCAGGCGCGGTGGCTCAGGCCTGTAATCCCAGCACTTTGGGAGGCCAAGGTGGGCAGATCACGAGGTCAGGAGATCGAGACCATCCTGGCTAACACGGTGAAACCCCGTCTCCACTAAAAAAATACAAAAAATTAGCCAGGCGTGGTAGGGGGCGCCTGTAGTCCCAGCTAGTCTGGAGGCTGAGGCAGGAGAATGGCGTGAACCCGGGAGGCGGAGCTTGCAGTGAGCCGAGATCGTGCCACTGCACTCCAGCCTGGGAGACAACGAGACTCCATCTCAAAAAACAAAAACCAACAAACAAACAATAAACAAATACCTCTTCCCTGACAAGTTAGTTTTAGAATCAGCACTAGATAAGGACTGGGGCAAGTTCGTGTTCTCTAAGAGAAAGGGGCCTAGGGGATAAGAGGGACTAGAGACACTACCTCATGTCAATCTCATTAAAAGTTGTCAGCATTGCACATGTATTCTGGGCCTCCTTCAGACGCTGAGCAATGCGCTGCCGCATCCTGTTCATTTTCTCCTGAAAGTAAGAATGGAACAAGCATTGACAATCTGATCTCTCTGGGTCAAGCATTCCCCGTGTAGTCAGAAAGAACATGGCTTGCCACGAGTAGATGGCCAAGGACTACAGTATCTAAGTACAAGAGCTCCAGGCTTCCCTTTCCTGTGGTGGCCCTTTCTCCTCCAAGCAAAAACATGCAAACACAGGCCAAAACTACTCACTCAGATGTGCCTAAAGCTTGACCAAGAATGAAGGCTCAGAAACAGTGATTTAAAAACCAAAACCCATTTATAAAAGAATGTAGTGTAGTGTAGTCTAGCCAACATAAGAATCATAAGAAAAAGGGCACTTTCTGTTGATAAAGATTTGCATAAGAATAGCTATTTGTGGAACAGAACCTCATGAGCAACAAACTTTCGAGGCTATCATATTTTTAGGAAGTATTCTCAGGCAGAGGAACCACAATCCTGACCATACTTCCTTGAGGCTTTATGTCTGCACCTGACAGCTATTGCTACTGAATATTATCCCTTAGCTACAGCTAAGTATCCCGGAAGTATAGGAATAGAGCTCACTAAACCACCTCTCTGAAGTGTGTGACATCGTGGGAGGAAGCGGGTGAGTTACTAAGCTACCACCCCTACAAATATTTAACTTACCCAAGGCTTTCACTGGTAGCATAATATAGTAGGAAAACCACTGAACAAGTGTTCAGAAGACCTCAGGTTCTAGTCCTATCATTTGATGGTTATGTGACTATGAAGAAGTTATATCCTAAACTCCCTTTATCAAGGTTGAGGGAATGAGCTGCCAGGCATTCAAAGGTAGGCACCACCACACCCATACTCCACTAATCCCAACACTGCCCCCTGCCTCTTTCCTGAAAGTGGTCCTCAGAGGCTTACCCGATGTTCTGAACGCAGACCTTTGCCAGCTCCTGGCTCAGCTAGTGGTGGGGCAACAGTGGGTTTTACTGCAGACACTGAAAATGAAAAGAGGATAAAGCTGCATCAGACGAGGAAAGAAACATCTGCTGAGTTTGTGCCAGTGCTTTCATATGTACTGTTACTTAATCTTCAAGATATTCTGAGGTATATTAGTATCACTCCAACTTCACAGATGAACAATCTGTTCAGATAAATTAAGTGACTAGCCTAAAGACACACAGCTAGTAACAGAAAGCTGAGATGCAAAACAGGCCTTTGGATACAAAGTCTAGAATTCTTTCTACAAAGCAGCCAACCTGGCCTGTTCAGAACCATCATCAGTCTAGAGTTTACCCTTTGAGGGAACATATTAGACGAGATGTTCTTCCACATGACATGTGGGAGTTGGAAGCCTACCAGGTTTGCCAGAAGGAGGTTGTGAGGGCGAGGGCACCGGTGGCATCTGAGTGGGTATGGGTGCTGCAGCGGGAGGAACTGCCGCTGCTGTAGGTTCTGCTTTTGGGGCTGCAGCAGCAGGAGCTTCAGCCGGCTTGGCCTTAGCAGGAGCAGCTGAAAAACAAGAAAAGTGTATGCCACTGGCACTGTCTGAAATGAGAAGCAACCAAGCAAAATTTAGTGGCAAAAACTCTAGCTCCAATCAAGTAACGAATGTCTACTGGGTATCAGCAATATGCAAAGCACTATGAGACACACACACAATGACATAAGGCACTATTCTCTAGTCCTCAGGGTCCCTAAATGTCCATCAGATAACTGGCTCAACTTAGCTCCCTTCCCAATTTCACAGGTTTCCACTGAATAAATTCAGCAAGTACTTTCAAAGCACCTATCAAGCCCAAGAAAATGTAAACTTCCAAGGAAAAAAAAAAAAACCTAGGCAATTTAAAATACTGAAATGCATACGTAAACATAATATATTTCTAATTACTGATACTCTTCTTCCTCTATTTTAACATTATATATGCAAGAATACGATTAAAAAATAGGCTGGGCGCAGTTGCTCACGCCTGTAATCCCAGGATTACAGGCCAAGGGATTACTCCCTTTGGGAGGCCAAGGCAGGCGGATCACAAGGTCAACAGATCAAAACCATCCTGGCCAACATGGTGAAAGCCCGTCCCTACCAAAAATACAAAAATTAGCTGGGCGTGGTGGCATGCGCCCATAATCCCAGCTACTCGGCAGGCTGAGGCAGGAGAATCACCTGAACTCCGGAGGCAGAGGTTGTAGTGAATCAAGATCAGGCCACTGCACTCCAGCCTGGCGACACAGTGAAACTCCATCTCAAAAAATAAAATAGTCATCGAGGGTTGACTTAGGCTTAAGAAAGTGCTTCATCCAGGATGACTCATAAATCACTGAGGTGGCCAAGTAATAATCTCACAACTTTAAATGAAATGTTTGTTTCTGTTTTTCACCCATCTGGACATTATATCCAGGGTTAGTGCTAAGACAAACTTCTGCAACAGGAGGACTACCTTATTTCCCAGCCTTCTACCATACATATTTTCTACTCTGAGCTTCTGGTCTTGCCTGACTAACCTCAATCATGCGGTCTATCTGCCTTACTAGTGTAACAGTGAAAAAGAAATAGACTTCTGTGACTCGTTGGTCTACGGGTACCATTCTCGCTTAGGAAAAAGAAATAGACTTTTTAGTGGTTATAAAATTTAACTAAGAGTCAGATAAAGTTATTAATCTCTAATCCTACCAGGTCCAGTACAAATTCGTTTCTCATTTCTTCCCAAAAGAAATAACAACCCTTCCTAGAGATATGAGAGAATAGATGTGAAAAGAAACAACACTGAATTCCCCATAAAAGACAATGAGCATTTCCTTTGAGCATTCTGTCAGTGCTCAAAAAGTTTTGAAGCATTTCAGATTTTGGATTTTCAGTTTTGGAGCATTTCAGATTTTGAATTTTCAGATTAGGTATGCTCAATCTGTGTATCTATAAGAAAAGGTCCAGTTTCTCAGCTCCTGCTAAGAAACACCCATGGAAAGAACAGAGTATAAGGTTTATTTTTTAAAAAATAAACTTTTCCTTTAGAATTTGACATTTAAAGTTCACACTATATATAAATTTACCCCTTATTCCCTCAACTAAGGGCAGCTGGAATGACAGAGTCTTTGACATATCAGGGAATTAGCACATTATGCTCAGTCCCAATCCCAAGAGGGAACACTGGAGACCTTGACCACCAGGAGAACTTCTTTACCACCAGTTTTCCTGAGTGTGAAAAGTGGAGTGCCTCCTTCGACTTTTCCCCCATCAGGTACCAAAAGAGCTTCAATCACGCCATTTGCTGGTGATGGAACCTGCACAGATGTCTGGAAGAGGAAGACAGACGGAGGAAGTCCAAATGTTTATCCAGCATTAGAAAATTAGCTGTATAGAATCTCCAGTGAAGCCGGGCACAGTGGCTCATGCCTGTAGTCCCAGCACACTGGGATGCCAAGGCAGGCGGATCACTTGAGGTCAGGAGTTCAAGACCAGCCTGGCCAACATGGTGAAACCCCATCTCTACTAAAAACTACAAAAATGTAATCCCAGCTACTTGGGAGGCTGAGGCACGAGAATCGCTTGAACCTGGCAGGTGGAGCCGATATCGCGCCACTGCACTCCAGCCTGGGTGATAGAGCGAAACGTCTCAAAACAACAACAACAACAGCATATCTCCAGTGAGTCACAAGAGTTGCAACACAATATATAAGGCCTTGCACACAAACATCTAAGGCCATAATTTCAGAGCAAGGGTGATAACAAGTCATTGCTATTGTGAAGATTCACTCTTTCTGTCCTTTCTCAGAAACATTCAGGCAATATTCAGTTAATATGTTTCCAAGTGATACAGGGAAAAGTGGAAACAGCTCATTTACCCTCCCCATCCCCTCACCACACACTACAAGACTAAAGCCACTAAATGAAGTACATAGTACACACACAGCAAACAATTTAAAGTTAAATGCAGGTCAGGTGCGGTGGCTCATGTCTGTAATCCCAACACTTTGGGAGGCCAAGGTGGGCAGATCACCTGAGGTCAAGAGTTTGAGACCAGCCTGGCAACACCTGTCTCTACAAAAAATACAAAAATTAGCCCAGCGTTGTGGCATGCGCCTGTAAGCCCAGATACTAGGGAGGCTGAGGCAGGAGAATCGCTTGAACCCAGGAGGTGGAGGTTGCAGTGAGCTGAGATCAGGCCATTGCACTTCCAGCCTGGGCAACAGAGCAAGTCTCTGTCTCAAAAAAAAAAAAAAGTTAAATGTAAAAAGTTTTTTTTTTTTTAAATTGAACAAATCCAATAATTTTACAACTGAAGTTAGAGCTAGTTAAAAATTATCTCTAAACAATGGTTAAGTCCCTGTTTCTTTCATTAGGTTAACTAAGGGAAGCCCATGAAAAACTGGTATGAATATAAGATAAGCCTACCTTGTCAGTTTCAATCTCACAAACCACTTCATCTTCTGCAACTGTGTCTCCAACAGCTGAAAAGACAATCAAAGGCTACAAGGCTACCTGTTAGCGGGGAGCCTACAGTAGCCACAAAACCCATTTTGGCAGGTATGTTACAAGAACCCTTTCCCACAGGGCCAGCAGAAAGTACATATGTAAAGAAAACGGCAGAGCTATAAATTCTACAACTATCCTGGGGGGAGGGGAGAATTTTAGATAGCACTTAAACTTAAGAAGTGAGAGGAGCCAGGCACAGTGGCTCACGCAGTGGCTCAGGCCTGTAATCCCAACACTTTGTGGCAGGCTGAGGTGGGCAGATCACCTGAGGTCAGGAGTTTGAGACCAGCCTGACCAACATGGTGAAACCCCATCTCTACTAAAAATACAAAAAACTTAGCCAGGCATGGTGGTGGGCACCTGTAATCCCAGCTATTCGGTAGGCTGAGGCAGGAGAATCACTTGAACCTGGGAGGCAGAGGCTGCAGTGAGCCGAGATCATACCATTGCACTCCAGGCTGGGAACAGAGCGAGACTCTGTCTCAAAAAAAAAAAAAAAAAAAAAAAAGAGGAAACTAAATCTTACCTTTCTCCCACCTGACATCTCCCTCTGTGACAGATTCTGCAAACGCTGGGGTTTTGACTGTAACCAAGTCATCCTCTAGGAAAAATGCAAAAAAGAAAATCATAAGTAGTTCATTTTTCCTTTTTAATATTTTTCTTTAACTAAACTCAATCAATTGTTGCTCTTCCCATAAAATTCCATTCCCAAGAAAGCAGGTACTTACTGCATACAGCTGTAGCTCTGAAAAAGCGAACACTGAAGACACTGTTGTTAATGCTACAAAAGAAACACACGTTAACTCCTTTAACAGGCGAACCACTCACATTTTAGTCTAGTTAAGGCCCCATGGGTCACCTTCCCCTTAAACAGTGACTCTTGACCAGGGGTGCCCATCAGTGTCACTTGGGGAGGAACTTTTTCAAAGTTCACTTGTCTAGGCCTCTCCCCCAGGGATTCTGACTCAGCAGGTCTGGAGTAGAGCCTAACGACCCAGGTACCTTAAATGGTGAGCTCCCCAAGTACGCTCAGGCCCCTGTGCTGCAATGCAATGCCAGCTCTCACAAAACAGACTTACATTTGGTTCTTTAAATAAAAAAATAAGCACCTTGGTCCTTTGCAGACCGAAAGGACTTAGCTTCTTGATTTGGTTTTTTGTTTTTTAAGAGATAAGAGTCTTGCTCTGTCACCCAGGCTAGAGTGCAGTAGCATGATAATAGTTCACTGTAACCTCAAACTCCTGGACTTAAGGGATCCTCCCACCTCTGCCTCCCGGGTAGCTGGGACTACAGGCACATGCCATCCAGATAATTTTTTTAAATTACTTTTTGTAGACTATGGATTTCATTGCCCAAACGGGTCTCCAAGATCCTGCCCAAAGTGCTGGGATTACAGGAGTGAGTCACCATGTCCAGCCAGGTCTCTTCCTTAACTAAATCCGAGATAGATGTACGGCCTGCCCAGGGTACAAGCCATTGTGCAAGGTATAATGGAATTTCTGCCCTCAAGATAACAGATCTAGATCAGATAAGGCAGCAAGATTAACAAGGTTAACTTGGAAGTAAAACAAGGTGTTATGCCAAAAAAAAAAAAAAAAAAAAAAAAAGCCCAAAAACAAAAAAACCACACACAAACCCCATATGGTATCTCCTACTCGGTTCTCTTGCTATAAAACAGCACATCAATACATTCTGGACTCATTCAAAACGAACCTCAAAGACCAAGGCGTTTACTGATATGGCCTTTACAGTAAATAATATAAACTGGAGAATCAGCTCACCCTGTAGGCACAAAGCCATTAACAGTGGTTACCTCTGAGGGGTGAGAGATGTAGACATATACGGTATCTCTGGTTATGTGTTGCACACTTACACAATTTGGGAGAATGATTTGGATGGGGACTTTCACTTTTTACACTTCAGGATTGTCTGAATATTCTACAACAAGCATTTTTATAATAGAAAAGTAAAAGAGATTTAAGTTGCCTTTAGGTATTTTTACTTTTATAATGTCAAAATAACTATAAGGTCTATGTATAACCAAGAAAAAATGAAGATATTTAAAAACAACAAGAATACAAATTGTTCTACATATAGTTTGCAACCTTGTAAAGTACATGCCCACAGGCAAGAACTAACAGGTAACATGCAAGTGCAGAGGCTGCTCTGCAAGTCATCCAGGAACCCGGAGTGGTGGCCACCACTACCCAAGAGGCATTCGGGGGGCTAGAGGACAAGGATAAAAAAGTCTTCTCATGGACACCCTTTTTACTTTTTGAATTTTTAATCATGTAAATATAATACTATTAGTAAAAACATAAAACCAAAAATTGTTTTACAATAAAAGATTTATTAAATAAAGTGGGCACCTTATTCACAAAAAAGGCACCACACACACAAAGATACTGGATTAGGGTGACATGATTAGGGGTGATCCCACACAAAGTTCACTTTTTCTTCATTATTTACTTTCAAATATTTAGTGTATTTATTGTAGAGAGTCATGATTGCCCCAATTTTCATTTGATTGCAGATGAGTAATACATTTTGAATCTCTAAATAACTAGATGTTCACTACAGAATATTAGAAATAGCAAAAAGAATACTTACAATGGGATCATACCACACAGTAGAAAATGAAATTATTTTGTGACCCGCTTTTTCCCACTTTTCATAGTGTGAACATGTGAACATGCTATAGTTTAGCCAATCCCTTGCTCTTTGCCATTTTGAGATAAATCTGATAATATTTATATTATCAGATATTAAATCTGAGATAAATATACCAGGAGTTCTTCAGTATAGATTCCTAGAGATGGAATTGCTAGATGAAAAGGAACACACAGGCCGGGCAGTGGCTCATGCTTGTAATCCCAGCACTTTGGGAGGCTGAGTCGGGCGGATCACCTGATGTCAGGAGTTTCAGAGACCAGCCTGGCCAACAAGATGAAACCTCGTCTCTACTAATACAAAAATTAGCCAGGTGTGGTGGCGTGCGCCTGTAATCCCAGCTACCCAGGAGGCTGAGGCAGGAGAATTGCTGGAACCCGAGAGGCAGAGGCTGCAGTGAGCCGAGATCGCGCCACTGCACTCCAGCCTGGGTGACAGAGCAAGACTCCATCTTGAAAAAAAGAAAAAAAGAAAAGGTACACACATTTCAAAGACTTATGACTATCAAACTGCCCTCCGAAATAACACCGGGATTCATATTTCTAGTACTGAGCGCAACATTTACTCAATTTTAAAAAATCAGCCAGGCGCCATAGCTCACGCCTGCATCCTCCACTTTGGGAGGCTAAGGCAAGTGGATGGATTGCTTGAGCCCAGGAGTTTGACACCAGCCCAGGTATCATGGCAAAACAACCCCATCTCTACAAAAAATACAAAAACCAACCGGGCATGGTGGCATGCACCTGTAGTCTCAGCTACTCAGGAGACTGAGGTGAAAGGATCTCTTGAGCCCAGGAGGCTGAGGATGCAGTGAGCCAAGATCAGGCTACCGCACTCCAGCCAAAGTGGCAGAGCAAGATCCTGTCTCAAAACAACAACAACAAAAACCCTCATTGTGATGTAGAGTAAGTAAGAAGCTCATCCGCTGACCTCTTCACTTTGAGGATTCTCCCTGTAGAGTAAGCAGCCTGACAGATGTTGAACATGTTACTAGAGAGCATTCTCTTAGCACCACCACAAAAACACTTGGAATGCAAAGGAGCATTTAAGCAACATTCATACGCAGAAGTCAATCTGAAACACACATGGGTAGCCTTTCTCCAAACTCTGCATTATGCAATAACAGCATTCCCTCCAAACTAGTCAGTCAGTCCCAGGACTCAACCAGTTTTATGCTTTTACTGTTTTTAAAAATGAGTAACTATGCTACTGAGAGGATGCTCTCAATCTCCACAATAAATGTAACCTCGAGCCTTTCAGCTGCACTTACATCCAAATAGAATATCTAGGAGCACCCTTCTATATCCCATAAAAAGAGGATTCCAACTTAACTTTCATTATAATTCAAACACCTGTGGAGAGTGGGCACACTCCCAGTACAAAACCTGACACGGAGCTGATGCTCAAGGAACATCACATGGGAAAATGAACATTGAGGTTAGTCTAGGGACTCAACATAATCACCTCAATTTCTAGGTCTGGAGGCCAGTGAAGAAATCAGATGGTCAAATTTAGAACTTTACGTCTTTAAATAAATAACCCGTGGCCACATATCTGTACTCCCCAGTGATACTTACACAACCTTCCTGCTGTTAAGGTAACCTGGTCCCTGGCATAAGGAGACCCCTGCAAGAAACAAAATAACTCTTAACCAACAACTCTTATCTCACAAAGGATACATGCTAGGAATGGAAAAGAGGTCTGCTCATCCCCAACCCTGAGACAGAGCAGGATCAACGGCAATGGATATAATCTTTATCATAGAGTCCTGCTTCTCAAACTTTTCCAAAGTAGCCTTAGTGGCAGAGAGCAAATGGGTATGTGAGATTGAGTGGGTATGTGTTTGGCTGGGGAGGAAAGAGAAAAAATTTGATAGCACAGCCCAAAGTGATTATATAATCTCATCTACCTTAAAAAGTCAGAACTTTTCATTATTCCTGTATGTTTTCATAATAAAATGTCTCTACTCGCCAAGTCTTCAAATACAACTGAAGCTTGAGAAAGACATGGGATGGCTTATCCTGTGACTATACATAACCCAATTTGAGAAGCAAGGAGGATGTTTGGTCTGGGTTTGAAAAGATTGGGTTGGAAATCTTATCACGTGAATCCTAGTAGCAAAGACTTGGCTACTTTAGGCTCGGGGTCTCCAGTTTGTCCTAGAGCTGAGAAAATCATGTCCCCATCTTTCAGTTTATTGACTTCCCATGCCTTTCTGAAGTCTTCCACCCTGGTCACTCTCAACAAGGTGAGAGACCCTTTCTGCCCACCAGCTGTCCTTATCATAGTTAACTGCATTTCCCCAACTGATGACTAGTAACTACAGCTGCCTCTTCTGAATTCTTTCTTATGTCTTTTTTCTTTCAGATTAACAACTCTTTCTGAACCATGGGCTCAGGAGACACCAAATGAGAGCTAGCCCTCTCTTATGCCCACCTCCTCACAAGCATCCCAAGATAGGTAAGCCAGTCACCTTTATGTCCAGCAGCCAATGACTATGCAGTGCAAATTCTAAGCATAGTATGTTTTTGAACTAGAATAGATGGCGGCTCACACTGATTTTGGGAACCTGGAGTCCAATTCAGAGTTCATCCTACAGCAAATTTCATTTGTACAGTGCTTTAGGGTTTATAAAAAGCTTTCCCATAATGACCTCATTTTGATTTTACAGTCTCACAACTCTCTGAAGTGGAACGACCATCTACCATTATTCCCATTTCATATAAGTAGGACTTTTGGAGGTTAAGCGACTAGCCCAAGGTGAATCCCTGAGCCCAAATGCAAATCCCCAAGTGCAAGGCTCTTTCCATTGTCCTGTCCACCTATAAAGTGGAGAAAATGTTTACTGACATTGTTCAGGGTTCCCACTTGAAAAACATGTTTGTTATTGAGAGTCCACTACAAGCTGACATTGTGCTAGGTGCTTTATGTTCCCATAACTCTCAGGATAAAGTCCACACTTTACGCGATCCTGTACCGTCCAGCCCACTCTATCTTTCCTGCCAGACATGCTTCTTCCCATGTCTATCACTGGTCAAGTCCTTTCCTGTCTGAAAACCTTTGCACAAGCAATTCCCTTTGCCTGGAATACATTTTCTTGGCTCTTTTATATTCAGGTCTCAGTTAAATGTCACTTCTTCAGGGAAGCCTTTACTGACATTCCCAACCTTCCCAAGCTGGTCTACATCATCCCGCCCTCTCATCGCACCCTTTATTCCTCTCTCGTAGTAACCACAATTTATGCCCTTGTTGGAGCATAAATGTATATTTGCTCTCTCTCTCCAGCTAGCCCATAAAATCTCTAGGCTAGAGTCCATCTATACCCCTGTTACCTAGAACAGTGGCTGGCATATAGTAAGCACTCAATAAATGATCTGTTGAGTCCATGAGTAAATGAGAACATGGTGGGTTAAGAGTTCAGGCTGGGTCAGGTAGACCTGGCTTATCAACAGCTGGGTGGGTGACCATGGCCAAGGCTTTTAAGCTCTCTTGTCTTGGGTTATGCACTTGTAAAACAGAGAAAATACTTTTTACTGTATTGAGATGATTAACTAAAAAATTCACAGAAAGCACTCATATAAATGCTTGGCACAAAGAAAGCCCACAACAAGGTCAACTTATTCAACAAATACTTAGGCTAGGCATATAACAGAAAAAAAGCTACGGATGACACTTTTTTCTTTTTAACTGCTAGGATAAAATCTAAACTCCTTCAGTCTCTATACCATCTTCTATCTCTTGCCACTCTCTCCCTTAACCAAAATACTCTGGCCAAATCACCTTTTTTCCAGTTCTTAAGTTCTGCCAACCTCTTTTCTTCCTCAGGGTCTTTGTGAATGCCATTCTCTTTCTCCTGGGCTTCACTGGGTTAGCTCCGTCACATTCTGCTAGCCATAACCTTTTTTTTTTTTTGAGACGGAGTCTCGCTCTGTCGCCCAGGCTGGAGTGCAGTGGCGCGAACTCGGCTCACTGCAAGCTCCGCCTCCCGGCTTCACGCCATTCTCCTGCCTCAGCCTCCCGAGGAGCTGGGACTACAGGCGCCTGCCACCATGCCCGGCTAATTTTTTGTATTTTTTAGTAGAGATGGGGTTTCACCGTGTTAACCAGGATGGTCTCGATCTCCTGACCTCGTGATCCGCCCGCCTCAGCCTCCCAGAGTGCTGGGATTACAGGCGTCAGCCACCGCGCCCGGCCATGGCCATAACTTTTAAGTCACCTCCTCAAAAAGGGCTCTTCTGTCCACCCTCGTTTCCTTCTCAGCAGTTACAAAAATTTGCCTTTGTTGGCTTGTTTAGCAACTGACACTATCCAACTAGCCTAGGAGCTCCACGAGGGCAAGAACTGTACACTTCTGTATCCACTCCTGTATCCCTAGCGTCTAGCACAGTGCCTAACACAGTAGAAACTCAACTACGAGCTAAATGAATAAGCGATAGCTCGTGATTATGTAGCATTGTGTCTCACTACTCTCTGAACCGAACTGTCTTTAAATATTATGAGAAACACAGGCACCCCCGAGTTCCTCACATACTGCTCTGCCCAGGAGGAGAGCATTTTAGGTGACGGCAAGGGCAGAACTTACCAGGCAGGGAACGTCTCCCTAGAGGGCAGTTCCCCTGTTGAGAAAGAAGACATTATCGACGTCACCCAAGATGGAAAAAAAAAAAAACCCAGCTTTTTCTTTTAAGTACACGCTCAAAGCTGTCCCAGTGGTGGTGACAGGTGAATCTCGTAACTCCGAAGGTAAATGCAACACACCGTGCTGGCAGTCCCAATCAACACGCTGGGCCTGCCAAACTATCTCAACTTTCCAACGGGACTCACTAATACCCACTGATTTTAACAGAGCAAGAGGAGACGGGCGCCGAATCCCGCCGCAGGACTCCGCCGCGCCTCCTCCCTAACTCTGAGTCAAGTATCTGGACGGGCGCGGCTCCCCAGCTCCCGCGCGGAGGGTGGGGTCCAGCAGGAAACGTTCCCCGCAGGCTGCCTGGAGAAGGCAGGGGGCCGCTGGGCTCCGCAAAACGGTCCCGAGGGCAACCACGGCCCCGGGCCGCCCAGCCCGCGCGGCCTCCGCGTCCCAGTGCCCTTGGTGCCCGGCCCGGCCGGCGCGCCGCGCCCCTGCCTTCCAGGCCGCCTCTCTGCCCGCCAACAGACTCCTCACCCGTCGGGGCCCCGGCTCGGCCAGACCGTACCTTCTGGAAGGCGGAGAGCGAGCGGCTGAACGCCCGAGACACACACCGGGACCGGGACAGCATCACGGCGGAGGAGCCGAGGGCGGGCGGACACCGGATATAGGGCCCGGCAACAACCGGAAGTGGGGCGGGCCGCAGTACCCGCCGCCCGACGAGGGGTGTTCGGAGCGAACCACTGGCAGGGGGTGGGCGCACGGCGGCGCCCAGTATCCCGGCTGCAGCGCAGGAGTCCCGCTCTCTGGAGCAGGCAACCCTAAGGCGCTCTTGGGGCCCTCCGCACTGCCTGTCAGCCTGAGGTGGTTCTCCTGAAGGTGTATACGACTGTTCCGCCACCACATTGCCCCCGGGGTCTGGCCTTCCCCTACCCTTCCACAGAACTGGCTCTGAGCTTGGCGCCCTTCTCTCTTGGGACCCGAGGGCACCGCGCCGTTCCGCCTCTGTACCTTGGGAAGAGAGCAAAAGGGGGGCACGGACATTGAACTGAAACCTTGGCAGACATGCATGCCTGATCTTACACTTGTGTGGCCTGGGGCAGATGACATTGCCCCCCACCCCCAGTCTCAGGTCCCTTAACTATTAATTAAAAAAAAAAAAAAAAGGCACTTGTTACTTCTCTGTCTTCCTAACCCCGAGTCAAAGAAATAGAATCCCAGGAATTTCTAAAGGGCTCCCATTGCCTTTTTAAGAGTCGGATATCTTCACCAACTATAGCCTTATTTCTCAACAGCTTCTGATCTCCCCCCAACGCAAATTCCAGCCAAACTAATTGTTCCCCATACATCTTGTGCATTTTGGAAGTTGTTCGTTTGTCACCCTATCCCTAGAATATAAACTCCCAGCTGTTTTTTTAAGAAACCAGGTCACAGTTCACTGGAGCCTCGACACTCTGGGCTCAAGCGATCCCTCTGCCTCAGCCTCTGGAGTAGCTGGGACTACAGGTGCCACCATGCCAGGCTGACCTCCCAACTTTGAGTGTGCCATTCTTCCCGCTGACTTGAAGTGAAAGCACATAGCATCCCCTTCCCCTCCTTAAGTATTCAGGCCCCTTGAGTATTCACCTTTAAGGCTCACCTTCCTAATAAAAAAGATGTGCTTTAAACCTCTGGCAGAATTAGTAACACATAAATGTATGAATGAATGAATGAACCACTTGCTGCCGTTCATGATGATTTCTTTATCTGAGGCATTTTGCCTGGCCCTCAGGACCTTTATTTTTTATTTTCCTAATTAATTTATGTTTTAATATAAATTGAGACGGGGTCTCACTATGTTGCCCAGGCTGGCCTCAAATTCCATCAGGACCTTTACAGTGCCTTCACTCACCTGAACCCTGAAAGCACTGCCACTGGAATTCTGGAAGGATGGGCCAAAGTCCTAACTAGAAATAGAGAAAACAGCTCTGCCCTGATGCTACCCACAATTAACTCCTCAGTAGCTTTCACCTGAATTATTTGAAAAGCTCCCTAAGCAGTTCTAAGCCTCCACTCTCGCTTTCTCTAGCCCGTCATCCTTTATATCTGTGTCAAAGATCCTTCTGAGCCTGGTGCGGTAGCTCACGCCTGTAATCCCATCACTTTGGGAGGATGAGGTGGGTGGATCACTTGAGATCAGGAGTTCAAGACCAGCCTGGCCAACATGGTGAAACCCCGTCTCTACTAAAAATACAGAAATTAGCTGGGTGTGGTAGCGAATGCCTGTAATCCCAGCTACTCGGGAGGCTGAGGCAAGAGAATTGCTTGAACCCAGGAGATGGAGGTTGCAGTGAGCCAAGATTGCACCACTGCACTCCAGCCTGAGCAACAGAGTGAGACTTCGTCTCAAAAAAAAAAAAAAAAAGAAAGAAAAGAAAAAAAAGAAATCCTTCTGAAATGCAAACCTAATCCTGTCACTCCCCTGATTAAAGTCTTTCATTGCTTCTCCTGGTCGGATAAAGCAAGGGAGATAAAGTTTATCTCCCTTGTAGGATAAAGTACAAACTCCTCAACTTGACCAGGCACCTGATAATCAGGCCTCTGATTATGTTCTGATTCTCTCCCCACATTCTCACAGATTGTGAGCTTTAGTCAAACCACACTGCTGGCCATAGCCTTGCTGAGCTATTTGCATGGGCTGTTTCCTCCTCCTATTTGCCTAGGAACTCCTAGTCATCCTTTAAATCTCCTTCTTAATCTCTTCCTAACCCCTCTGGCAGAGTTAACAGATACATTTTCTATGCTTCCAAAGCACTGTGTCTGGGTTTCTACATTGCATTTTATCGTAATGTCCTGTTTACCTGTCTGTCTCCCATGCTGCATAGTGCAGCAGGTGGAAAGAGACCACTCTCTATTTTCCTGAATTTTCCAAACACAACACCTGGGACATCAGAGTTCCTGGGACTCTGTAGGTACTCAATAAATATTTGTGGAATGACTAAATACTTCCATGTTTACAACATCGGTGGACACAGCTGAAGAATCCAAGAACGGTAGTCAGGGGCTATGGCAATTTCTTGCCAGTGTTGCTGTTAATATTTTTCTTAGATAGCTACCCAGTCCTTTCACAGTTTTGTTTTGTTTTGTTTTGTTTTTTTTTTTGAGATAGAGTCTCGCTCAGCTGCCCAGGCTGGAGTGCAGTGGCATGATCTCATCTTGGCTCACTGCAACCTCTGCCACTCGGGTTCAAGTGATTCTCCTGCCCCAGCCTCCCGAGTAGCTGGGACTGCAGGTGCGTGCCACCATGCCCAGCTAATTTCTGTATTTTTAGTAGAGACAAGGTGTCAGACAGGGTGTCACTGTATTTTTAGTAGAGACAGGGTGTTGGCCAGGATGGTCTCGATATCTTGACCTCATGATCCGCCTGCCTTGGCCTCCCAAAGTGCTGGGGATTACAGGCTTTCACAGTCTTTAACAATTTTTGAGATTCTTATAGAAGGTGTAGAGGCTTCAGGCTGGGCACGGTGGCTCACGCCTGTAATCCCAGCATTTTAGGAGGCTGAGGCGGGCGGATCACGAGGTCAAGAGATCAAGACCATCCTGGCTAACACGGTGAAACCCCGTCTCTACTAAAAATACAAAAATTTGCCGGGCCTGGTGGCGGGTGCCTGTAGTCCCAGCTACTGGGGAGGCTGAGGCAGGAGAATGGCGTGAACCCAGGAGGTAGAGCTTGCAGTGAGCTGAGATCATGTCAGTGCACTCCAGCCTGGGTGACAGAGCTAGACTCCGTCTCAAAAAAAAAAAAAAAAAAAAAAAAAGATGTAGAGGCTTCAAGGCTTCAAGCCTGGTTATAATGTGGCAAAGCACTTCCGGAGTTTTAGTGATCACCCAAGTTAATCTTAGATATTACAGTCTAAAGACACCACACACACACACACACACACACACACACACACACACACATACACTCGAGCATGGTTTCATACAAAATCCCACTGAGAGGGTAAAAGTTGAAATTGATTTCCTCGAGATTCACATACGAGCTTCCATGGACCCCAAGCTGCAACCCAATAAGCTAGGGCACTCCTTCATTTAGAGCTTCCCAAGACACAGCACCATCTACTGGGGCAAGAGTTTATGAATATAAATTGTGGCAGGGCTCAAAAGAGAATTTTTTTTTTTTTTGAGTGGAATCTCACTCTGTTGCCAGGCTGGAGTGCAGTGGCACGATCTTGGCTCACTGCAACCTCTGCCTCCTGGGTTCAAGTGATTCTCCTGCCTCAGCCTCATGAGTAGCTGGGACTACAGGCGCCCACCACCACACCTGGCTAATTTCTGTATTTTTAATAGAGACAGGGTTTCACCATGTCGGCCAGGGTGGTCTCGATCTCTTGACCTAGTGATCCCTCCACCTTGGCCTCCCAAAGTGTTGGGCTTACAGGCGTGATCCACTGTACCCGGCCCAAAAGATAATTTTTAAAAACATTTTCATTATAAAATACGTATTAAAAAGGATATAAAAATCTATGTGTTCAGTTTAAAAGAAAAATAATAAAAGGAATTCCCATACTTGCTGCCAAGCTGAAGGAATGGAAAAATTCCCTGTGGTCTCCTCCATCATCACACCCAGTTAGCCACTACTATACTGAATTATATATTAACCATCCCCTTGTTTTCATTATAGCTTCAATATGCTTATGTTCTATACACATTTTTGCCTGTGTTTTTAAATTAAGAAAAAGATGTCTCCAGCAGTGGTCTGATATAGAAAAAAATAAAAAATGAAAATGAAAGGTGTATTTACTTTCAAATTAAATAAGAAAAAAGGTGTGTTTTTAGAAAGGATTAAGTAGCTCATTTACCTCACATCCCCCGGTTTTCTTATGTGTGTTCTGAACCATACATTCACATCCTTGCCTATGAATTTATGAATATTATTGGCCAGCTAGTAGATGGGGCTATAGCCTATGCTTCCATCTTTGGGCTCCTTAAAATAGGGACTGTGCCCTATATTCACTCAGTGTTACCTATGATACCTAGATTCCATCTATCTGTCTATCTCTTCATTCAGTTGTAATTCAAAATAATGGACTGATGAATACACAATGAAAATCTAGACATGTTTTTGTGTGGGTATTTTTTTCTTTTGGTCTATTTTTTAACTTAGTAGAAATGGAATCACAGTGCCTGTATCATTCTGTAACTTACTTCTTTTTTTTTTTTTTTTTTTTTTTGAGACGGAGTCTTGCTCTGTTGCCCAGGCTGGAGTGCAGTGGTGTGATCTCGGCTCACTGCAAGCTCTGCCTCCCAGGTTCACGCCAGTGTCCTGTCTCAGCCTCCCAAGTAGCTGGGACTACAGGCGCTCGCCACCATGCCCGGCTAATTTTTTGTGTTTTTTAGTAGAGACGGGGTTTCACCGTGTTAGCCAGGATGGTCTCAATCTCCTGACCTCGTGATCCACCCACCTTGGCCTCCCAAAGTGCTGGGATTACAGGCGTGAGCCACTGCGCCCACTCTTTTTTTTTTTTTTTGTAATGGGGTCTCACTCTATCACCCAGGCTGGAGTACAGTGGTACAATCTCGGCTCACTGCAACCTCTGCCTCCTGGGCTCAAGCAATCCTCATCCTCCCACCTCAGCCTCCCAAGTAGCTAGGACCAAAAGCGCATTTTTTTTCTTTTTTTTTTTTTTGGTATTTTTGGTACAGATGCAATCTCTCTATGTTGCCCAGGTTGGTCTTGAACTCCTGGGCTCAAGTGATCTGCCCGCCTCAGCCTCCCAAAGTGCTGGAATGACAGGCGTGAGCCACTGAGCCCAGCCTCTGTGACTTACTTCTTTCAGTCAACACTGTATTTTGAGGATTTGTCCACGTTGAAGAGTTGAGCTGTAATTTACTAATTTTCATTGCTGTATTTCACAACATCCCCTCCACTTCCCAAGCTGAAGGAGGAAGGGAAGGCAAAATTTGGGTTACATTCGGGAGTAGGTGGGTTTGGCCAGTGAGTTCTCCCAGATCTGTCAGGGATGGGTGCTTTTGGCCCAGCAACAGCTTCCTCAGCAGTGTTCAGGCCTCTGTGGGAGGGAGGGACCACGCAGCCTCTCCTTCCTGCAGATCTGAGATGCCATGGTTTGCTGTTGGGCTGATTCCAGTCTTCTCAGGATGCTTGAGGGACAGGGAGAAAGATGTTCATATTGGAGCTGCCTCTCTGGGGAATTTGAAAGCAGAAGTCAGGAGCTTCCCGCTGGAGGCCAGAGCAATGAGAGAAGCTGGGTGATTCAGTCCCCAAGTTTTCAAAGGGCTCTGTGGTCCATAGGCAAAGACAGAAGAGATGGCATTTCTGGAAGGCCCTCTCTGAGCTGGCTTTTCTGGGCACCTGAGTTGGGGTGGCGTTGAGAAATGGCATGGGGGCAGCCAACCAGCTGGCCTCAATTTGCATATTCATAAGCCCCCCATGCCGGTTGGCTGCGCTAAGCAGCCCCCACTGTCCCCAGAGTCAGCGGCTGCAGCAAGACTGGGTCTGTCAGACAGTGCCTTGTGCTAAGAAGGGGCCAGAGGCTCCCCTCACCCAGCCACGGGCACCCGGCCTGCCTGGAGAGGAAGCAGGGAAACCAGAAGCACTTCCTGACCATGGCTCTGTCCGCCCAGGGCTGGTGAAGAGTGGGCTGCTCCGTCTTCTAGAGTGGTTGGCCCCACCTGGCCACAGAGCCCAAGACAAGGACCTCCCAGAGGACCTCTTCCCTGTGAGTAACATCATCGTTTCCATTTACCTTGCCAGAGTACTCTTTAAAAAATTATGGAACATTATGAAAATTGTCAGATATGCAGAGAAGTAGACAGAGTAGCATAGCAATACCCACCCCTATACTCATCACCTATATTTAACAACTGTTCATATGTATTTGCTTATTTTTGTTGGCTGAAATACTTTCAGGCAAATTATAGACATGGAGACATTTCACTCCCTAATTCCTCCCTCCATAATACTTTGTATGCATCTCTGGAGCCCTTTGAAGCTCTTCTTTCATTAGATTCTCACCTAAGTTCTCAGTGAAGGGATGATTATCATCTCCATTTTATAAAAGCTGAAACGCAGAAAGTGCGGCTTTAGGGCCAATGACTGGGAGTAGTGCCCAGACCTCCTAACTCCCAGCCCAAGTGCTTGTACAGCCACATGAAAGGATCTCTGATGTCCAGGGGTGTTTTCCTAGAGAGCAAGCAGGCATTGCAGCTGCTGTGTGACCTTGGGCATGTCACCTTACCTCTCTGGGCTCCTGGTTCCTCATCCATAAAGTAAAGGCATGTCATGAAGCTCCTCAGACCCCTAACGCTAGCCTGTGACATTTCCCTTGGTTTTTAGAAAAATGAGAAAAGACAATGTAAAGAGTTTTTCGCAAAGCTAAACTTATTTGCATATTATGCCTTTTCCCCTTTTATTCTTTTAAAAACAAAGTGGTTAAGATTTTATTTTATTTTATTTTTATTTTTATTTTTTTTTGAGATGGAGTCTTGCTCTGTCACCCAGGCTGGAGTGCAATGACACGTCTCAGCTCACTGCAACCTCCGCCTCCCGGGTTCAAGCAATTCTCCCTGCCTCAGCCTCCTGAGTAGCTGGGATTACAGGCATGCACCACCACGCCCAGCTAATTTTTGTATTTTTAGTAGAGACGGGTTTTCACCATGTTGGCCAGGCTGGTCTCGAACTCCTGACCTCAGGCGATCTACCCATCTCAGCCTCCCAAAGCGCTGGGATGACAGGCGTAAGACACCCTGCCCAGCTAAGATTCTTTAAGAAATAAAAATCATGTGTCAGTGAAGGGAGATGAAAAAATCTTAAAGAGGAAATAAAAGTGATGGTAGATAGTAGTCTTTTGTATACTTATTTTTTGTGCCTTCACCTGCAAAATAAAATGTCAGTAACTCTCAAACTGGTCCAATATCTTTCCTCTTCATTTCATTTTTTATTTTTAGTAAACCAATTTTTTATTCATTTTAAATAAGTTTTAAACTACTTTTGTTTTGGGGGCTTTTAAAACGAAAACTGAGTTAGGTCCACTCCAATGTCCATTGATTTATTTTTATGAAATTTGTATGGGCCGGGCGCGGTGGCTCACCCCTGTAATCCCAGCACTTTGGGAGGCCGAGGTGGGTGGATTACGAGGTCAGGAGTTCAAGACCAGCCTGGCCAAGATGGTGAAACCCTGTCTCTACTACAAATACAAAAACTAGCCGGGCGCGGTGGTGGGCGCCTGTAATCCCAGCTACTTGGGAGGCTGAGTGAGAAGAATCGCTTGAACCCGGGAGGCAGAGGTTGCAGTGAGCCAAGATCACGCCACTGCACTCCAGCCTGGCAATAGAGCGAGACTCCATATCAAAAAAAAAAAAAAAAAAAAAAAAAAACTTGTATGATGCTGGCAGGTCATCCCGAAGCTCTGAAACCATATCTATCTTGATTTCCCATTCTGCAGCTTTCTTTTCAACATGTTCTCCGAGGATTTGTGTAAAGAATATACTGCTGTTGTTGCCATTTCCAAAGCAGTCTTTAGAAAAGCCATATCTATCCCTTTATTATTTTTGGTCCCAAAAGGCGGATTCATAATTACTGTATCAAATGACTTGACATCCTGTTAGATAACAGGCACACATCACATTGAACCATGTCAATATTTGTTAACTCAAACTCTTCCACATTCCTATTAACTATTTCCAATACATCTTCATCTCTGTCAAATCCAACACAGAACCCTGCTCCTCACACTGCAGTTCCCATGCTAAGCATTCCACCACTACAGCCTAGATCTGCAAAAACTTCACTTTCAATGTCATCATAAGTGCTATGGATTGCATACAGCATACATGCTGCAATGTGAAGCTTGGTGGGACACTGTTCTAGAAGTAGCTTGGCCTTTTCGAATCCATCCACTTATTGCAGGTGACTCTCTAGTTCCTTAAGCCTTAATTCCTTCCTTTTGTTTTTTTAAAAATATGGACTCTCAGGGTTTGAAGGCACAGGATCTCAGGAGGTGACTGGCACCTTGGCTGGGGCCAGAAGACCTCTTCATTTTACTAATGGTTGAAATCTAAAAATATAAAAATCTGGAGACCAGCCACTGTACCAGATGCTCCTAAGCCCTTTCCAGCTCTAGAGTTCTATGGCTGTCGGGGCTCCTGAACCCACCCTAGGAGGAAAGGAAACCAGTTTAAGGAGTGCCTATTTCCCGCACCAGAGAATGCAAGGCCCACCACATGTGATCCTCACCACAATCCTAGGAGAGTGACTGTTATCAACCCCATTTTACAGCCAGAGAAACTGAAGGGGAAAAGGCAGAGTTAATTTGTGTAAGTTCACATAAGAGCTAACAAAGGGCTGGGCGCGGTGGCTCACGACTGACTGTAATTCCAGCATTTTGGGAGGCTGAGGCGGGCAGATCATGAGGTCAGGAGATCGAGACCATCCTGGCTAACATGGTGAAACCCCGCCTCTACTAAAAATACAAAAAATTAGCTGGGCATGGTGGCACGTGCCTGTAGTCCCAGCTACTCGGGAGGCTGAGGCAGGAGAATCACTTGAACCAAGGAGGTGGAGGTTGCAGTGAGCCAAGATCGCCACTGCACTCCAGCCTGGGTGACACAGCTACACTCCGTCTCAAAAGAAAAAAAAATAGCTAACGATTCCCCCCAGGTCTAATACCTGGTAGATCATTCCATAGTTCACAGCCATCATTGATGCAGACCACCAGGGCTTCTGACTCCACTGTGTCTGTGTCTGTGGATGGACAGGACTGTGTGGCCTGGGCCTGTCAGTCTGACCCCCTCTCCTCATTTCTGTCATTAGCCAGTGCAGTGAAGAGAGCCTGTTCAGGGCTGGACCAGAGATGGATGGGTGGCCTCCGACCTGCAGCAGAGTGGGGACAGTGCAGGGGGCCTCTCATCGTAGAGAATAAAACAGGACAAGGCCGTATATGAAAATGCCTTTGAAAAGCATAAAAACGCTATGTGACTTTGAGATGTGCTACCCTGAACAAGTCTTCATCAGTAGCAAAAGTTAGCTCTGTCTGGCAAGTATTTGGATGGGAGGCTGTTCAGGAGTACAATGGGTAAGGCAAAAATGTATTCATATACAGATGTGATTAAGTCATCATTATTATGAAATGCCAGTGGTGGGCCCTTAGATCCCATAATGAGTGTTGATGAAGGTAAAAGCAGCTGTTTCAGGATAAGGCATTTTCCTCTATACTTTTCCAATCATGTTGGGTGGTCATCTACTAAGCACAAGGCTGGTCCAGTTGGAATCCAACTGAATCTAGGAAATGAATGAACAAAATACTGCAAAGAAAAACATGTTTTCCCAACAAAAACCAGGCAGGAATTTTATCAAGGAAATAACAATAAAACTGCTTGTATAAATCTGATTTGAGCTTCAATGACAGTGATGAGAATGAGTTAGCATCTCTTGGGCTTCACGGGGTACCTTTTACCTAAGGACTCTCCATAGCCCACCTTGCTTTATTGATTGGTTCTCTTGTGACCCAGCTGAAGCGCATCAAAGGTGTTTGCTGTTCCCTAAATGTGTACACATCACAGAAGGGGAGACATGGCCTGTGAGCTGCCAGTCTCACCTCAGCTGGCCTCATAGGCAGCCCTTCCCCTTTGTCCCACTTGGGCAGAGCTTCGGGAGCTCTCCAGGGATATTCCATGGAAGGACATAGACCCACAGGGAGAAAGGCTGCCTGCCATGTAGGAGGTGATCTGTACAGGTGATGATGCCACAGACACTGGCTGTTCCTTTTCAGCTCATGCCCCGGTGCTCTAACACAAAGCTGAAAGGAGACAACACACAACTTCTCTCGTATGTTCTTGTTTGTTTGTTTGTTTGTTTCAGACAGGGTCTTGCTCTGTCGCCCAGGCTGAGTGCAGCGGTGCTATCATGGCTCACTATAGCCTCGACCTCCTGGGCTCAAGGTCCTCCCACCTCAGCCTCCCAAGTAGCTGGAACCACAGACAGGTGCCACCACATCTGGTTAATTTTTTCTATTTTTTGCAGAGATTGGATCTGATATGTTGCCCAGGCTGGTCTCGAACTCCTGGGCTCAGGTGATCCTTGAGCCTTGGCCTCCCAAAGCACTGGGATTACAGGCGTGAGCTACCACATCTAGCCTTATGTCGTCCATTATATACTTGAAATTCAAACTCACCCTCATTTTACATTTTCCAGCTATAAAATCCTATGTGCCTTCGCAGTTATCTTATAAGCCCTGTGTTCTATGCTTGTGTTTGTAGCTAAATTTGCTTCTCCAGTGGGGTTTTTTATTTCTGGTACCGAGGAATATGTATCTGGGAAAGAGTTAATGAGAAAAAAGTGCAGTTTTTTTTTAAAAAAATAGACTTTATTTATTTTACTTTATGTTTTTAGAGACAGGGTCTTACTTTGTTGCCCAGGCTGGAGTGCAGTGGCTATTCATTGGCATGACCGTAGCACACTACAGCTTTGAACTCCTGGGCTCAAGCAGTCCTCCCACCTCAGCTTCCTGAGTAGCTGAGACTACACGTAAGCACCACCACATCTGTCTAGACTTTATTTATTTATCTATTTATTTATTTATTTTTTTGAGATGGAGTCTCGCTCTGTTGCCCAGGCTGGACTGCAGTGGCTTGATCTCGGCTCACTGCAACCTCCACCCCCCTGGTTCAAGCAATTCCCCTGCCTCAGCCTCCCAAGTAGCTGGGATTACAGATGCACGCCACCACACCCAGCTAATTTTTTTGTATTTTTAGTAGAGACAGGGTTTCACCATGTTGGCCAGACTGGTCTCGAACTCCTGACCTCAGGCAATCCACTCCCCTCGGCCTCCCAAAGTGCTGAGATTACAGGCGTGATCCCCCGCGCCTGGCCTAGACTTTATTTTTTAGAGTGGTTTTAGGTTCACAGCAAAATTGAATGGAAAGTACAGAGATTTCCCATATATCCCCTGCCTTCAACATGCATAGTTTTCTCCATACATGCAAATGTTTAATTAACAAAGGCAAGATTGCCTTTTTTCATTACAAAACTGAAAACATATCCATTAAAAATTTAGAAAATTCAGAAAAATAAAAAGAAAAAATAGAGAAAAAAATTACCTGTGGTTCTATTACCCATAAACAACATTTTGATGTATTTATTTCTCTATAATGTATGGGGGTGTGTGTGTGTGTGTGTGTGTGTGTGTATTTTTTTTTTTTTTTTTTTTTGAGGCAGGCTTTCACTCTGTTGCCCAGGCTAGAGTGCAGTGGAGCAATCAGAGCTCACTGCAGCCTCAACTTCTTGGTCTCAGTGATCCTCCTGTCTCAGCCTCCCTAGTAGCTGAGACTACTGGCACAAGCCACCACGATGCCCAGCTGATTTTTTTTCGGGGAGACAGGGTTTCGCCATGTTGCCTGGGCTACTCTCAAACTCCTGAGCTCAAGCGATCCTCCCACCTTAGCCTCCCAAAGTGCTAGGATTACAGGCATGAGCCACCATACCTGGCCTCATATTTTTATTTGCATTTTTAATATCTAATTTTCTCTTACCCCCCCACTCCAGTTATATAAAATAATGTTACATAAACTTTACTTAAACACTATTTTTCAAAATGGTTGCATAATATGGCATCATGTAGATTATACCATACCTTAACTAATGCCTACTCTTATTAATATTAATAATACTTGGATGGCCATCTTTGACATAAATTTATGAGTCTAGCCATCATTTTCTTGGCTTAACTTCATAGACATAGACTCACTGATTCAAATGGTATAAACATTTTTAAGTTTCTTAATATACAATCCATGAATATTTCCAAAAAATATATGAAAACTGAGCAAGATTACTGAGAATCAAAGAAATACACATAATGAGGTAACATTGTCACCTACCATAACGGCAAAGATTTAAAAGACAATGCCCAGCGTTGATAAAGATAAGGAGATGTATGTTCTTTAATAGATACATTGGTAGGAGCACAAACTGGCTATTTAAAAGTATATATATACAAGTAACACACGAATATATTCTTGTAAAAATTCAATTAATATAGAAATACACAGAGTAAAAATTGAGGTCAGGCATGGTGGCTCACGCTTGTAATCCCAGCACTTTGGGAGGCCAAGGTGGGCGGATCACCTGAGGTCGGGAGTTAGAGACCAGCCTGACCACCATGCAGAAACCCTGTCTCTACTAAAAATACAAAATTAGCCGGGTGTGGTGGTGCATGCTTTTAATCCCAGCTACTTGGGAGGCTAAGGCAGGAGAATCGCTTGAACGTGGGAGGCAGAGGTTGCAGTGAGCCGAGATCACACTATTGCACTTCAGCCTGGGCAACAAGAGCTAAACTCCATCTCAAAAAAAAAAAAAAGTTGAAGGTTCTGCTTCAGTCCCTCCTCTCTACCCCCAATCAGTTGGTACATTTCTGGAGGACAGTTGGAAAAGAAGTAGAACAGTTTAACATAGTCTCAGCCTTTGATGCAATGTTTTCACTTCTAGAAATGTAGTCCCCAAAGAAATATGTAGGAGTGTTAATCCCAATACTATTCATAATAACAATAGCTACAACTTATCAGCAATAACTAAGTGCCAGGAACTGTTCTAAAAATATAACATGTGTTAACTTATTGGATCCAGATGTGAATTCCACAATAACCATAGATATTATGGTTATGCCCATTTTACTGATGAGAAAACTGAGGTACGGAGAGGTCACAAACTTAGCTAAGTGGCTCTAGGGATTCAAGTCTAGGCAGTCTGATTTGTGGGTCTATGTTCTCCATCTCCATACTATCTTATTTTTTTTTTTTTTTTTTGAGACGGAGTCTCGCTGTCGCCCAGGTTGGAGTGCAGTGGCGTGATCTCGGCTCACTTCAGGCTCCGCCCCCCTGGGTTCACGCCATTCTCCTGCCTCAGCCTCCCGAGTAGCTGGGACTACAGGCGCCCGCCACCTCGCCCAGCTAATTTTTTGTATTTTTAGTAGAGACGGGGTTTCACTGTGTTAGCCAGGATGGTCTCGATCTCCTGACTTCGTGATCCGCCTGCCTCGGCCTCCCAAAGTGCTGGGATTACAGGTGTGAGCCACCACGCCCGGCCTGTCTATGCTTCTATAATAGTGAAAATATAAGAAGGAATCTATCAAAGGAGAACTTGTTAAGTAAATTAGGGTACATCTATACAATGGAATATTATCAGCTTTCACAATGTTGCTGTAGATTGATATTCATCCACATGAAAGATTTAAAAATGGAGGCATAAAACTATATATCTATAATACCATTTTTGTTTTTTTTCTATATATGTATATAATTACGAGAAATTATAAACTTCTCTGTACATGGAGAAAAGAGCTTGGCAAAAATGATGAACACCAAAATTTTAACTGATTTTCTCTGGGAGTAGCATTAGAGTGTCTTTCTTTTCCTCTTAATACATTTCTATATTTGGGAAGTAAAATGATCCTACATTACTTTCATCGTCTAAGAGATGCAATAAAGCTATTTTTAAAGGATTATGACAATTGCTACCTCCATCACTGAATATGAGAGTGCTAGTAGCTAATTTTCAAACAGAAAGCATCACTGCTTCATGCAGACTTACCCAGATAAAGGGCTGTGGGCAGCACGCCGGCCTCAGCACAGAGGTTTCCTGTTTCTCAGCAGTCCAGAGGCAGAGTTTCCATGATTGCATGGGCGTAAACATCTCTGGGTACCCAACCACAGTGGAGTCTGGCTGGATTTCCAGTTTCTGGCCTCAAGATATTTCTGTTCATTGTTGCTTCATTAAACACACTGGTCCCATCTGTTACCCTAGTAGATCTGTCTTCTGGAGCACACAGACTACACGGAACCTCAGAAACAACACCTTGAATAACCCACAAAGGAGATTCAGCAGCTTTAGTGGTTCTATGCCCTTCTCCTCAATGACTCTATCTACCCGTCTGTCTTTCTGTCTGCATTGATTTTGTTCCATGCACAAGCCTCCATGCTAGGTGCTGGAGAGATCTGAAATAAAGTATTGTCTATTGAGGAGACAAAAATCAATATAAATGAAGTATTTATGGACAATTTATTCAATGGAGTTAGCAAACATCTGGTAACATCTGGCAGTCAGGCACTACTTGGGGACACAAAGAGGGAGCTCACAGTCTAAAGGGGAAGATGCATTGATCACTTCAAAGAGGAAGTGACATTTCAGTTGGATTTTGAAAGAGGAATAAGAGTTTGTCAGTGGAAAAGTGGGAGAAGGGCTGGTCGGGCCGAGAGAATGTAAATGCAAAGACACGGAGGCTGGAAGGAGCTTGGCCTGTTCAGTGAACACAAAGTCCAGGACAGCTGGACACAGGCAATTGTTGAGGGTAGTGGCTCCAAAGGAGTTAGATCGAGACCATGTTTGTGAAGAGCTGAGACATCTGAACCTTCTAGTCCACAGGAAGCTAGCAAAGACTTTGATTCCATAGAGGAGCATAAGCAGAGCTAGCTACATTTTAGAAGATTAATACCAGTGGCAATGTCATTGAGAAAATGGAAACAATCAAAAGAAAATTTCCACCAGTTCCCATCACATTTATCCACCTGCCTGTACTGGTGTGCCTCCACTGCTCTTCCTTTTGCTGCATGGATGAACTGAGCGTTCCCCTGTCTAAAGTCAATCCCTCCTTGTGTGCACTAGATCTCTTCCCCTCCTTCCTACTCAAGCACATGGCTCCAGAAATTCTCCCCCTCTTGCCTACATTAACATATTTCATCTTTCTGCAGCAACATTGTTATCAGCCTACAAATATGCTGTTATTCTGCCTATCTTGAAAAACTCTCTCTTGACCCCATTTTCTCTTTCAGCACTCTCATTTCTGTCCTCTTTACAAAACTCCTTGAAAGAGTTGTCAAATTCAATGTCACCTACTCCTCTTCTTGTCCTCTCCCTTAAATCCACGTCAATCAGGCTTTTTTCTCCCTGTACTCCACCAAAACTGTTGATCAAGATTCCCAGTGACTCCACATTACTAATTCAAATGGCCAGTTTACAATCCCTTTGTGACTTGGCCTCTCCCTCCTCCTAGAAACATTTACTTCACTTGGTTGCCAGGACCTCGCACACCCCTAGGTTTCCCCCTGCCTCTCTGACTGCTCCTTCTCAGTTGCCTTGGTTGATGCCAGCTCATGCCCCCAGCCTCTTCATGTCCCTGTGTCTCAGGACTTGGACCTTGGCCTTCCTCCCTTCTCTGTCTACATTTACTCCCTTCGTGACCTCATCCAGCCACATGCTAACCACCCTCAATTTTACATTTCTAGCCCAGATCTCCCTGACTGAACCCCAGGCTTATTTCTACAATTGCTTTCTGGTTTGTTTTTTTTTTTGTTTTTTGTTTTTTGAGACGGAGTCTCGCTGTGTCACCCAGGCTGGAGTGCAGTGGTGTGATCTTGGCTCACTGCAACCTCCACCTCCTGGATTCAAACAATTCTCCTGCCTCAGCCTCCCAAGTAGCTGGGACTACAGGTGCCCGCCACCACACTCGGCTAATTTTTGTATTTTTTTAAGTAGAGACAAGGTTCCACTATGTTGGCCAGGCTGGTCTCGAACTCCTGACCTCGTGATCCACCCGCCTCTGCCTCCCAAAGTGCTGGGATTACAGGCATGAGCCACTGCACCCAGTCTCCAATTGCTTTCTTGACATCTTGACATTTAGATGTCTGTCTAGTACTTATATCAAATTTAACATATCCAGGGTATCGTTGTAGTGTCCCTGTTGGTTAAAATATCAATTCTGCCAGTTTAATTACTATGATTATGATTTTTTTTAGACAGAGTCTCGCTCTGTCGCCCAGGCTGGAGGGCAGTGGTGCGATCTCGGCTCACTGCAACCTCCGCCCCCCAGGTTCACGCCATTCTCCTGCCTCAGCCTCCCGAGTAGCTGGGACTATAGGCGCCCGCCACCACGCCTGGCTAATTTTTTGTATTTTTAGTAGAGAAGGGGTTTCACCGTGTTAGCCAGGATGGTGACCTGTGATCCGCCCGCCTCAGCCTCCCAAAGTGCTGGGATTATAGGTGTGAGCCACCGCGCCCGGCCCAGTTCAATGATTATTATTAGTTAGAAAGCAAGTGACGTGGTTGGAGTATAGCGTACTTTGATGCTTTGTGGGAATAAAACAGCTTTAGGCAGTCTTTCCTGAAATAGCTCCCTCCTTCTCCCCAACCACTCTCTCCAGTTTCCAACCCTTTGTTGTGCTTTCTCTTCACAGCAGGTATCACACACTGAAAATATATTTGTTTGTTTATTCTCTGCTTTCCCTGCTAGACTGCCTGTTCCAGGAGGGCAGACTATGCTGATCTTGCTCACTCCATGAGCCCAGAAGAAGGCCCGACACACAGCAGATGCTCAATAAATAGTTGTTCAATAAATAGTTGAACAATGAATGCGTAATCTGATTTTTCCAAGAGTTAGGACGGCAGTGTTTTTTTTTTTTTTCTTTTTCTTTTTTTTCTTAAGACGGAGTTTCACTCTGTCGCCCAGGCTGGAGTGCAATGGCACAATCTCGGCTCACTGCAACCTCCGCCTCCTGGGTTCAAGCGATTCTCCTGCCCCAGCCTCCCGAGTAGCTGGGATTACAGGCGCGTGCTACCACACTCAGCTAATTTTTTGTATTTTTAGTAGAGATGGGGTTTCACCATGTTGGCCAGGCTGGTCTCAAACTCTTGACCTCAAGTGATCCACTCGCCCTGGCCTCCCAAAGTGCTGGGATTACAGGTGTGAGCTACCTTGCCCGGCCTGAATTTGCTTTTTTTTTTTTGAGATGGAGTCTTGCTCTGTCGCCCAGGCTGGAGTGCAACGGGGCAATCTCGGCTCACGGCAACCTCCACCTCCCAGGATCAAGTGATTCTCCTGCCTCAGCCTCCCAAGTAGCTGGGATTACAGGCGCCCGCCACCACGCCCAGCTAATTTTGTACTTTTGGTAGAGACAGGGTTTCTCCATGTTGGTTAGGCTGGTCTCGAACTCCCAACCTCAGGTGATCCGCCTGCCTTGGCCTCCCAAAGTGCTGGGATTACAGGCATGAGCCACCGCACCCTGCCGAATTTGCTATTTCTAGAAGTGCCTTGGGTGATTCTGTTGCCCTTAGTCACTAGAAAAGTCACTCCGAATCAGACAACGCTTGGTTTGACCCCAGTCTGTCACTTCCGAGCTGCATGACCATAGGGAAGTAGCTTCTTCTCTGATCTTGTTTCCTTATCTGTAGACAATAGGCATGACCACATTCTCATGGAGCTGTTATGACACATTAATTAAATTAATGGATGTAGAGTTCTTGGCATAATGCCAGTTGTTCAGGCGGCTGCCACTATGATATTATTATTATTATTATTATTTTATTGTTATGCCCAAGCAGGAGAAGATTTTTCTCCCTGTAAGATCACTCTGGGAGTCTCCTCAAAGTGGGGTTCTGAGACCAGCAGCATCAGCATTACCTGGGAGCTGGTTTAAAATGGAGAATCTCTGCCCTACCCCAGATCTACTGAATTGAAATCTACACTTTAATGAGACCGCGTTGAATGTTTGCACATTCACATTTAAAAAGGACTGTTCAAAGTCACACGTACTCTTTTCTTCCTGTCTCTAATTTCAGGAGTCTGCCCAGGAGGTTCATGAGCCCTGGCATCCCAGAATCTGAATCCTTCCTCAGCGACAGTGGCTCTTCACCCTTCTAAGTGCAGAGGAGGAAGCCCAGCGCATTCTGGGTGCACTTCCAGCTGAGGAAATAAGGAGGAGGAATTCCTGAAGCCCTGAACAAGTGCCTGGGATGGATCCAAACTCCGTCTTGCTTTCTCCTCAGCCCCAGATCTGCTCCCACCTAGCAGAAGCTTGTACGGAAGGCGACAGAAGCTCATCCCCTCCAGAGCTGGATAGAGACTCCCCATTTCCCTGGAGTCAGGTCCCCAGCTCCAGCCCTACAGACCCCGAATGGTTTGGTGATGAGCACATCCAGGCGAAGAGGGCCAGAGTGGAGACCATCGTCCGAGGCATGTGTCTCTCCCCGAATCCTCTGGTGCCAGGCAATGCGCAAGCTGGGGTCAGCCCACGCTGCCCAAAGAAGGCCCGAGAGAGGAAGAGGAAGCAGAACCTTCCCACACAGCAAGGCCTCCTGATGCCAGCCCCTGCCTGGGACCAGGGCAACAGGAAGGGGGGCCCTCGTGTGAGAGAACAACTTCACCTGCTGAAGCAACAGCTAAGACATCTGCAAGAGCACATCCTACAGGCTGCCAAGCCCAGGGACACAGCTCAGGGGCCAGGAGGCTGTGGCACGGGGAAAGGCCCTCTGAGTGCAAAGCAGGGGAATGGCTGTGGGCCTCGCCCCTGGGTTGTGGACGGTGACCACCAGCAAGGTACCAGCAAGGACCTCTCTGGGGCAGAAAAACACCAAGAGTCTGAGAAGCCCAGTTTCCTTCCTTCTGGAGCACCAGCTTTGCTAGAGATTCTGAGGAAAGAGCTGACCAGGGCAGTGTCCCAGGCTGTGGACTCGGTATTACAAAAGGTACTATTGGATCCACCAGGCCGCCTGACTCAGCTGGGCAGAAGCTTCCAGGGGCAGGTGCCAGAGGGTAGAAGCGAGCCCTCACCTCCTGTGGGAGGGGCCTGTAAAGATCCACTTGCTTTGGCTGCCTTGCCCAGGAGGGTCCAGCTACAAGCTGGGGTCCCAGTAGGAAATTTATCACTGGCCAAGCATCTAGATTCTCCTAGGTACCCTATCCCTCCAAGAATGATCCCCAAACCCTGTCAGGATCCCCCAGCAAACTGTCCCTTGACTGCACCTTCCCACATCCAGGAAAATCAGATTCTTAGCCAGCTACTGGGTCATGGATGCAACAGTGGCCATTGGAGTAGCAGTCCTCCCCAGGACTCATCTTCCCAGAGGCACCCCTCCTCAGAGCCTGCCCTACGACCTTGGAGAACTACTAAACCGCAACCATTGGTCCTGAGCCAGCAGCAGTGTCCCTTGCCTTTCACCTCTGCCCATCTGGAAAGTCTACCCCTTCTTCCCTCGGTGAAGATGGAACAGAGAGGCCTGCATGCTGTCACGGAGGCACTGCCTTTCTCTTTGGTCCACATATCCTTTAATAGCAATTGAAGTTCTCATTGTTGGCCAGGTGCAGTGTGGCTCATGCTTGTAATCCCAGTGCTTTGGGAGGCCAAGGTGGGAGGATTACTTGAGGACAGGTGTTCAAGACTAGCCTGCACAACATAGCTAGACCCCATCTCTAAAAATAAAAAATTATCTGCACATGATGGCCCATGCCTGTAGTCCTAGCTACTCAGGAGGCTGAGGCAGGAGGATTGCTTGAGCCCGGGAGTTCGAGGTTACAGTAAGCTATGATTGCACCACTGCACTCCAGCTGGACAACAGAGAGAGACAATGTCTCAATAAATAAATTAAAATATCATTGACACTGTGCAGAGAAACAACAAAACTAAAAGTTGAAGAGGAGCTGGGGACAGATCACTCAGGGTCTTCTTAATGTTGCTCTGGGCCTTCAGCTTATAGTGGTGACCACATTCTGGAATTTAAGGACCTGGGAAGGTTCACTTAGCTTCTTCTATGACCCATCAGGTTCTGCCACTTGACTTATTCCTTTGGGTCTAAAAGGGTTTTGTTTTGAGACTCAAATAGGCTTTTGAAATACAATGAATACCCTAAGGAAGAAAGAATCCATAATTTGGTTGTCAGCCGCCCATACACTTAGGAGGAGAGGGTCAAAGGAATGACGTCATCTAAGGTATGGCTTCCCCAACCCCATAGCTCTACAAGCAAAAATCCTATATTGTGTAGATAATTCCTGGGGAGCAGATGAGGAACAAGAAACTTCTGGGCCAGATGGAAAAGGAGTTTTCCTCGGAGATGAAACCCAGAGAGGTGGCTGGAAACGGCCAGAGGTCTTCAGTTTAAGGAACAACTTCCAAGGTGCAATGGAGTGCCTGGAGACTAGGGGCTGGGCATATGAAGGGAGAGGAGGCTCCCCATGAGGAGGCCTGAGTGGCCCAGGCTGATCTGCAGGGCTCTGGATCTTATTGCATCATCTTTGCAACCCTTAAGTAGACGCTACTCTCTTAATGTATTTCCCAGAGTAACCCTCGGGATATTAATAATTGTTGAGCTAGAAGAAAAAGTACCTTGGGGAAATACTGAGATAGTTTCTTTTCTGCAGGAATTCTCAGAGCCTTTAACATGAGTAAATGGAAGCTCTAAGAGGAGAATGTACACAGCCCCAAACCCATATGACCCATAGAATAATCCACTTCTAACAAGCATCTTGCAGAACTTAAGTTCTTGAGAATATATTTTGGATGTTGCTTTTTAAGCTAGCTGTGCTCACGCTGCTGCTTCTTGTGTGCAGCTTTGAGGGGAATCTCCAGAAGCTGATGAGTCTGTGGAGTTGCATATCCAGGTGGGAACAGTCGTGTCCTTTGCCTGGCAACTGCTGTGAGGGCAGCAGGATGGGGTGGGACCAGCTCATTACCATGCCAGAACCTGCCTTTGTGTCCTAAATGCCATGAGCGCCCCCTGCCGGTCAAAAGTGTTGGAAACACCCCAAAGCTCTCCTGGAAGTTAGCGAGCAACTGTAAAAGCAACGCTGAGAACACTTCACGTGCCACCACTCTTGGAGGCAGAGATTCCACCATAGACAGACTTTCTTTATAAGAAAGGCTACCTGTCTGGGCCTTTGATAACCACTAGTTGACTCTCCATTAAATTCAGACAGCTGCAAAAACACCTCAGACAGTCTCCCAGAATTTGCTATTTGTTGAGCACCTACATGTGCCTGTTCCTGCCCCCTAAATTGGGGATTGGGCTCAGAGAGCTTCTGGAGGTTTGGGACCTATCCTAAGAAATACCTAAGCCAGGACTGGCTGCATGGGTGAAGTACTTGACTATCTTTGGAATGACTTGGGGCCCCCTAGCAGCACCCTGGCCCCTCAACTCTTCCCTCATTCCTGCTGCCTATATTCCAAGAGATTTATTCCTGTGGGCCATGAAAGCCACCTGAGAGCAAGCTGCTTTACAGCATAAAAAGAATGTTCACATTCACATGACATCCTGTGACATAGGTAGGGCAGATGTGAAGATCATGAGGGGAGCATTAACAGAACACCTTATCGGTGGCAGGCATTGCTACCAGCACTTCACACATATGTGCCCACCACCACTTAGCTACAATTCTGAAACCCATAAAGCTTTGACAGGCCCTATGATTTTCCCCCCCTAAGAATGATGCAATCTTTTTTTTTGGTAGCAAAACCTGGCCTGCACTGATTGGAGGCTATTAATAGATTTTATCCCACTTAGTATAGTCATACATTTTGCTGCAGAAATGTTAATGTATTGGATTATAGACTGTCTCAGCTGTGGATGTTAATTAATGTGTGGTACACACATCGTATTATCTTTATAAGCTAACAAATTCTGAAATCCAAACTCCATTTGGCTCAGCATTTCAGATAAGGGGTTTAGACCTGTATTATCTCACCGTTCTCAAGCATCCACTCTAAGATCGGGTATTCGAGAAGCAGAGACAGAGAAGGGAGCTAACTCATCCAAAGTCCCAAGACACACTAATGAGCAACCAGGATTTAAACCCGTAATCTGATGGCCAAGTACAAGCTTTAACCACTATACTCCACATCTTAGCAATGAGGCTCAGAGCAGTTAAGTGGCTTGCCCAAGGTCACACAGCTAATAGATGGCAAAATCAGTGTCTGAAACTGGGTCTTTGGAATCCCAATCCAGGATTCTCTCCACAGCATTTGTGGATCTGTAGGAAGGGTAAGTAGGGGCTGATGGAGCAGCAGGGAGGGGTCTCCTGTGCAGCAACTAGGTGCCTGGGCCACCTATAACCATAGTCAGTTGGCCTGGTTTCTTTTGGCTAAACAGATTCATCCTATGTGGAAGTCTTAATTGTCTTAAGCTACAGCTCTCGGATCTGAGATCCCAGGTTACTCTGTGTAATGCTTCTCACCCAGCCTAAGGACTGTCCCTAAAAATGCAAAGCGTATTTGTGTAAATCTTTTTTTCATTTCCGTCCTGCCCCAGTGCTAGGCAGTCACATCACAATTCTCCGACTCTTGTTAAAGGGGAAGGAATCTGTCTGTTCCCAGAGTGAGGTATAGTTTGGAATCTAATTTCCATATATGTGTATGGATTAAGGTTGACCGTTCACTCACTTACTCCTCCACACAACAAATATTTATTGAGCACCTACTATGTTCCTAGCACTGGGCTAGGCACAAAGATGAAAAGATAAGGTCCTCACTCTCAAGGAGCTCACAGTCTAGACGAGACAAACATGCAGTAAAAATTCCAATAAGGTCATCGCTGCAACAGTTTGTACAAAGAGTCTTTATAGTCCAGGGTAAGGAAGGCCTAATTTGGCAAGGAAGGGTTTAACAGAGGTGGGAGCTTCTGAGCTGAGACCTGAAAGATGAGGGATAGTTCTGCCAGGCAAATGGAGAGTGGGTGCCACCCAACCATTCAAGCTTCTTGAGCAAGAGCAAAATATGAGCTGGTATTCAGCCTGCTTAGATGTTTGCTGGTTATAAAGGCAACACTGTGAAGGCAATGATAAGAGTGACAGCCAGAATGGGGGCCACCTAGTTTACTCTTCTCGTTTTACAGCTGAGGAAACTGAGGCAGAGAGGGGAAGTAAATCTCTGCTTGGGGTTTTGAAATGGTTTATCTGGGATAGAACTGCCATCTCTTCCCATCCCACTTGGACACCACACACACATACACACACACACACACACACACACACACACACAAATACACCAACCTGTATTTGACATCATCTAAGACAACACACACACACACACACACACACACACACACACACACAAAATACACCAACCTGTATTTGACATCATCTATGCTACATAACTTTTCCACATCGAGATGATTTTTACATTCTGTGACTTAACTGTGCACATATGTCATCCAGCTTATTTGACCAGAGTTTCCAGAGACAGAAAAATGGAGCAAATACACAATTCCAATCAGAAAAACAAAATGAAATCAAATAGAAACCACAGGAACAAGGAATTCACTAGTTAATTGATAAACTGGCATTTTAAAGTGTTCATTTTCCTTGACACTGAGATAAATCCAGGAGGGTCTAAACCCTGGTCACTTGAAGAAGGCCAAACTAATGTTTTTCTTCACACGATATCCCAGCTCCAACCTCCTGAAGGTTTATTTTCCTGATGTTCAGGTAAAGTCACTCAACTAAATGGCAGCTTCTGCAGAACTCCCAAGAGGCAGTGTGTTTTGCCTGGTGTGAGGCAAGTCCTAGGTCATCATATGTGCACTTCAAGCTCCCCTTAGTGTTGCTGATGGAAGCAATGTCCAGTTCTGGGCTGAGACTCTACCCAAATAACCATGAATAACTTTAGGCTAGAAAGGTTGGCTGTCTAAATTCTTAAGCTACTGAGCTGTAGATAATCCCCAAAACAGAAACACATGGGCAGGAAAAGTAGAGGGAAACAGAAACACTAGTTAGTGGCCTTTTTGGCTAGTTTTCTGCCTTAGCTGGGGACACTATGAAAAATAAAATATAGGCCAGGCACAGTGGCTCATGCCTCTAATCCCAGCACTTTGGGAGGCTGAGGTGGGCAGATGACCTGAGGTCAGGAGTTCGAGACCAGCCTGACCAACATGGTAAAACCCCATCTCTACTAAAAATACAAAAACTAGCTGGCGTGGTGGCGTGCGCCTGTAATCCCAGCTACTCGGAGGCTGAGGCAGGAGAATCACTTGAACCCAGGAGGTGGATGTTGCAGTGAACAGAGATCGCACCACTGCACTCCAGCCTGGGCGACAAAGCGAGACTACATCTCAAAAAAAAAAAAAAAAAAACCACAAAAACAAACAAACAAACAACAAAAAATATATATAGAGAGAGACGGAGAGAGAGACAGAATGTCAGACACTGTCAAATTTATGTTCAAATTGCTATAGTTCAAAACTGAGTGAAAGTACATACAGATGAAGTGTGACAATAAGGAAAATCAAACTAATTGTTGGGACCAGACCTCCCCTGTTCCCATAAAAGGTTTCTGAGGGCCTCCTTTACCTTGGATGTTGGGTTAGGGGCTGTTAATACTTTCGGTCTACATCATTCAAGCTTTTCTTTCCCTCATATTCAGTTGGTTGGTTGATCCCTGAAGCAACCTCTGATTTTGATTTCAATTCATTCCACAATTCAAAGTTGCTAATAAACTGCTCCCTGACCTACATCTTGCCCTTCCCTTGGCCCTTTATCCAAGTGGAAGGCCCCAGGCCTGCCATGCAGTCCACCTGGGTGCAGCAAAATCTGGCACCACACTGATCTTGACCCCTAAGTCCCACTCAAACACCACAAAAAGCTTTTCATGGGTAAAACGACCCTCATAAATCTAGCATATCAAAAAAAAAGTTATGTTCTAATGGGCACTGTAGCTAATTTAGATTTTTCTGAGTATAACTAAATAGGCTTGGAAAATAGCGGTGGCTTCGCTTCTTTTTTTAAAGGAAGCCCCTGTTAATGCTGGTTAAAGCCATGTATATGAACCCCTATACTGAGCTGGAAGCAGACAGTTCTAATTCTGAGCACCTCGTGGCAAATGTCTGACTGGATGGACCTCTTGTTTGTACAGTTCAACCGCTGCATTACCTCCCAGATGATCAAGTGGTTCAGCAACTTTCGTGAGTTTTATTACATCCAAATGGAAAAATCTGCCCGGCAAGCAATTTCAGATGGTGTCACAAATCCCAAAATGCTGGTGGTTCTCCGCAATTCAGAACTTTTTCGAGCTCTCAATATGCACTACAACAAGGGAAATGACTTTGAGGTAAGACCATGTACTGGATTCCCATGAGATCTGATGAGTGTCTTCCCTACATGATTCGAGTTTTAGGAAAGATCCCTCTTCTGTGTCTCCTTAAGTTACTGAGAGCCAGGGCAGCCTGGGTCAATCTCTGTATCATCCACAAAGATTACAGCCTCAACATCTTCGCTTGGGCAACAGGTGGAAGCAGCAAACTGAGTCTACAGCCAGTCTTCATTCTGAAGCTTAGTGAGAGGTCTGCCAGGTGTTACACCATCTTAGACTGAATACCCCGTCATTATCAAGTTACATAACTTACTGACCTTTTTGCCTTAGTGCCAGGAGGCTCAGGACTGAATGCTGAGCTCAGTTGTGGCACCTAGTCTTGGCCTAGGTTTTCTCAACAATTTCTATGCTTTTCATGATTTGATTCTTATCTGTATTTTCCCTTGAAAATGTATCAGTGGGCCTTCCACAGCAAGTCACCTCAAATCTTTTCTGGAAATAACAATAAACAACACTCAAGCTCAGTCCCTCGGGGATCCCTATGAAGGCACACTGGTGGCACCTCAGAGGTAAAGCGTCAGTGAAAGGTGAGCCTAGGTGTCACTGGTGCACATTCCTAATCAAGAGATGCGTGTTGCCTCATGCACAGCTGACAGCTGTTAGGCTGGCATCTGATTCTGCAGGTGCCGGGTTTATCTGGTCACAGATTACACTTCCCTCTTCTTGATTTCTCCCTTGACTGTGATCACAAAGAGTGGTTTATTGATACCTCCAAAAAATATAAGAACTGTGGTCATCCACTGGTTGACTGGTGAGTCAGAGTATGTTTGGAAAGCTAAGACTACCTGTGGGGAAAATTGTCCATGTCTCCCTTTCTGAGGCTCAAGGGGTCACGGCCAGTATGGGACAGGCAGCACTGCTGCATCTTTCCACATAGGGTGGTCATTTGACCTGCAGTGGCAGCAAGCCCCAAGCCAAGCTGGGTCTGGAGCTTGGCGGTGGGGCAACCCATCATTCATGGTGCCAGTCTGGGTTAGGATTCTAGAACAGCACCCCCGTCAACCAGCTCTGAAAGCAGGAGTGTAAGCTCTTCAGACCCAGCCCTAAAAGGCAGTGGAATGAGGTATGACAGTCAGAAGCTTGGTGGCACTCCTTTCCACAGTTAGTACTAGGGAAAAGAATACCGAAGTCTCTTTGAGCCACAGATTTACTTTCAGTAAGATTTTTTGACCTGCTTAGTTAAAAAGTCGCCCATTAGCGAGATCAGCTCCTCCTACAAAGGAAGTGTCCTTAATTCACCTTCTCCCAGGGCTTTCTCATTGGAGCTGTCTTATCAAGGTGTGTGTCTGATGAGGGAGCAGAGGATTCCTAGGGTTGCAGAATCAGGGGCCACTAGAGCAGGGATGCTCCTAGCCCACTACCCAAGAAACAGGCAGCATCCGCTAGTGAGGGCTCTGGCACCAGTGCTTCCCAACCTCACGTCTTTTCTTTCTTGTGGGTCTCTTTGGAAATGCAGGTTCCAGATTGCTTCTTGGAAATTGCCAGCTTGACGTTACAGGAGTTCTTCAGGGCTGTCTCCGCAGGGAGAGACTCAGATCCTTCCTGGAAGAAACCCATTTATAAAATTATTTCGAAACTGGACAGTGACATCCCAGAGATATTCAAATCTTCCAGCTATCCCCAGTAGCTGTTTCAGGGTTAAGATCCCACAACGTGAGGAGTGACTGGCTAGGGTTTCCTGGGTTTGTCTTAAAGGGCAATTTAGCTGTAGTCATATAAAAAGGGCACAAGGAAATCTCCTCTATCAAAATAGGTACTATTACCATTTTGATCATTTATTTCCCTTTCCAGAATCATCAGAAATTTAACTATAAAATGTACTAACTATATTGGTGTATTGGTAGTATATTGTAAAAGGAACACAAGTTTCCAATCAGAAGACTTGAAGCTCAACTCCATTGTTTCCAGGTGTTGTGACCCCGGGAACTTCCTGGTATCTCTGTATCTGTAAAATGAGGTTGTTAAGGATTAAAGGACAGTATGTCCTATGCAATGTCATTCACACACAAATGTCAGTTTTTTGAGCCCCTCTTTCAGATAAGGTTATCTTATTTGGGGTTTTTCCAAATTGCTGTTTTTAGTCACCTAATTATAAAGCGCCATCTATTTGCTAGATACTTTCACATACTTTAAGCTTTTCACCCTGAAAAGTAGTTATTATCATCATTTAAAAGATGACCAAACAGAAGCTTTAGAACTGCAAGGTAACTCGCCAAAGCCTATGAGGCTAGGACATCTGGGTTGATAGGGACAGTCAGGAGCCTGGAGGAACCAAGACTTTCTGATGCCCAACTGCATGCTGGACCCATCTCCTGCAGCTAACTCAGGATCTCAAGCAGGACCCCACCCCTAGTAAGCATCCAGCGCTGACAGGGCACCGTCACCTGACAACTCCTGCCCAGCACTTAGGAGCACTTCACTGCCCAAGATTTCTGCTGATCATTTCAGCAAACTTAAGACAAACTTTCTGCAGGACTTGAGTGTTGCTGTTTATTCACATTTGTCTGCTGGAAGAGTTTATCAGCTGGATAATGCAAATAGTCTCCAGCTGACCATTGCAATTGGTGCCCCAACCTCATATATGCAGAAGAAGCTGAACTTCAGACTGTGAAAGGTAGAAAAGGCCTTAGGAGATCATCTGGCCCATGCTGCTTAAATTGGGAAGGAAGAACCGCAGTCCAGACAGGAGGCTTGCACACGCTGTGCACAGCCTTGCAGATGATAAATGGCATAACTGGGACAAATGCAGCATCACACAGAAATGGAAATTCTCCCACTCCATAACAAAATTACAGTCCATGGCTGACCTTCCACTGATGAAGGAATTCATGAAATCAACATTTCCCCCCGCTGCTGGCCCAGCACAATTGTGACCCACTCTTGAGCATATAGGCAAGGCATGTACAAAGCTGAGTAACTGCATCTGTCTTCTAAGCTAGTCAGGATCAAGTCTTTGTAAGCACTGCCAAAGGTACGCCGGGTGGGGTGGGGTGGGGGTAATACACAGCTCGGGCTTTGTAGTCCTGATAAGGGGTGTCTGTGAGTTCATTAGCTTCTTTCCTGTCTATATAAAACAAGTTTCCTATTCGGCTACTCAACTTCCATAATTTTTCTGGTGGGGTGCTGCTGGAGCAGATGAGATAAAATCCCTCAACTATTACTAGAACTATCAGCATAAAAAGTATGAAAGATGAATTTTCCTTTGAATTTTCTCTTCAAACAGCTGAAAGGAAAAGCAAAACAGACTTAGCCCAAACCCATCTTTACAGGCTAAAGGTTAAGTGCCCTCCAATACATCCAATTGCACTCAGAAGATCTTTGCCCTATTTTCACAAAAATGAAGGAATCTGCCAAACCTAAGTTTTAAACACAGGCAAGCATGGAGTGCTCTGAGCAAGGGCAATCAGTTTTCTGTGTCTGGACATAGTAGAAGAACCCTCTATCCAGAGTGACATTACATACCTAAGTTAGACATACAGGGGAAACAAGTTCACATGACTGTCCAATAGAGAGCAGCCCTTCTTCTGTCCCAAACCTGAAATTCATTAGTGTGTGTTTAAAGACTGAGCCAAGTCACCTCCAGGGCAGTGAACCTTGTCTCAGGGACCAATTAGATGAAATGTACAAGCTCAAATTGAAAACATTTGTGTACTGCAGTCTTTCCAGGAAGTGTTCTCTAACCACTGAGCTAAACACAGAAGAATGTATAAATATATATGCTCTGCCAACAGAAGAATTCTATTTGATTATAATTTTCTGTTTCTACCAAGTGCGTATCCCTCTCTGTTGGAAACACATGGAGTGTAAGCTGAGTGGGTTATTATTTTAGCAATCATACTTTGCCAAAGATCTGGTCATTTTTTCCACTAAGGTATATGAGGGCACTATTCTTTTATTTTTTTGAGACAGGGTCTCACTCTCTCACTCAGGCTGGAGCACAGTGCCACGATCACAGTAGCTTTGATCTCCCAGGTTCAAGTGATACTCCCACCTCTGCCTCTCGAGTAGCTAGGACTACAGGCACATGTCACCATGCCCAGCTAAGTTTTTAAAATTTTTCTGTAGCGATGGGGGTCTCACTATGTTGCCCAGGCTAGTCTCGAACTGTGGGCTCAAGCAATTCTCCCACCTTAGCCTCCCAAAGTGCTAGAATTATAGGCATGAGCCACTGTGCCCGGCCTTGGGTGCTACTCTCTCCTAGATTAGACATGTTCAAATACTGCATAATTGTCTTAATTTTTCAATGGTGGACTATAGGGTCTGCACTGTGGTTTATGATGATGGCACTACTGAGGAGTTAATGCCCAATTATCAATTAAAAGCAGGCAGTTGATTGGTATCCCATGGAGGAAAATGTTCATTAGGAACCTTTATTTCAAACACTGTTTCATATAGTATACAAAACCCAAACCAGACTCAAACGGTGAGAGGCTGAAGGCATCTCCTGGACATGTAAGGGGTACCTAAACAATTTATTTTCCATCAGAGAATGAGCAAAGTATAAACAGCAAACAGCACAGCACTCTTTAATAAAGCTCTACACCCAGCCCTCTTACGTAGGTCCACTTTTAAAATGTTGTCTTTACTTTCAATGACAAAATATAGAGAATCCTCAAAAAAAAAAAAATTTAAAATTGCACTTCCCTAACCTAATTTTACAAGTGTCTCTTGAAAATAAATCTTTGGCTGGGCACGATAGCTCATGCCTGTAATCCCAGCACTTTGGAAGGCTGAGGTGGGAGGATCGCTTGAGCCCAGGGGTTTGAGACCAGCCTGGGCAATGTGGTGAGGCCCCGTCTCTACCAAAAAAGAAAATACAAAAATTAGCCAGCGTAATGGTGTGTGCCTGTAGTCCCAGGTACTTGGGAGGCTAAGGTGAGGATCATTTGAGCCCAGGAGGTTGAGGCTGCAGTGAGCCGGCAATCATGCACAGCCCTGGGCGATAGAGTGAGTGAGACCTTGTCTAAAAAAAAAAAAAAAAAAAGAAAGAAAGAAAAAGATAAAAATTATTTCTTTTAAAAGTCCTAAAGGCCGGACGCGGTGGCTCACGCCTGCTGTAATCCCAGCACTTTGAGAGGCCGAGGCGAGCAGATCAACTGACGTTGGGCGTTCGAGACCAGCCTAAGCAACATGGAGAAACCCCATCTCTACTAAAAATACAAAATTAGCCGGGCATGGTGGCGCATGCCTGTAAATCCCAGCTACTTGGGATGCTGAGACAGGAGAATCACCTAAGCCCAGGAGGCGGAGGTTGTGGTGAGCTGAGATCGCGCCATTGCACTCCAGCCTGGGCAACAAGAACGAAACTCCGTCTCAAAAAAAGAAAAAAGTCCTTACAAAATTAGCCAAAATTTTGGTAACCAGTTTTCTGAAGTCCTATATAGTCCAGATTTTCATAATAATTGATTCTAGTCCTTTGATTTACAGTTTTGATCCTCTGCTCTGTAAAGCAGATCACAGTTTGATAATATATACAATCAAAACAAAACAGAAATTTAAAAAATCCTTTGATGTTTTTACACAAACTGTTAAGTATTGCACAGATTTCACATAAAGCAAGATCATCAGACAAGGTAATGAAACAGTGATGGGCACGAAAGAGATACTGAATACTTTAGCTAGAACAATATAGCTCTATCAGGCTGAGGATTATATACATTTGAATTTGAGTTCTGTACAAGTCTTAACTGCTTCAGGGATTGAACCTTTGGGGTGGATAGAAATGAACTTGTGACAGTATGGCAAATATAATGCTTTTCATGAAAGTACTGTATAAAATATTCTTGGTCAGATTTACCACAAATATACACACCTACACCTGTAAAGTACGAGTTCAGATGGTCCACTTTAGAGTATTAATAATGCATGCTGTACCTTTGAGGTAGATCATGGTATCTACATTTACAAAGAGTTACTAAGCACTCACCTGTGGAAGAAGATGATTCATGAAAAGAGTATTTTTCAGGATTAGACAATTCCTACACAAAGAAAAAGCTTTTTTTTTTTTTTTGAGATGGAGTCTCGCTCTGTCACCCAGGCTGGATTGCAGTGATGCGATCTTGGCTCACTGCAGCCTCTACCTTCTGGGTTCAAGTGATTCTTGTGCCTCAGTCTCCCAAGTAGCTGGGATTATAGGTGCACACCACCATGCCCAGCTAATATTTGTATTTTTAGTAGAGACGGGGTCTCGCCATGTTGGCCAGGCTGGTCTTGAACTCCTGACCTCAGGTGATCCGCCTGCCTTGGCCTCCAAAAGTGCCGGGATTACAGGAATGAGCCACCACACCCGGCCCTCTTTTCAATAACCTAAGTACTATATATAACCAAGTGCCTAAGAGTTGAATCTCAGTCCTATTTAAAAAAAAAAAAAAAAAAAAAAAGTAAAACAGATGCTAGCCTCCAGAGGAAGGGTGTCTGATGAAATGTTCAAGGCAGGTGAACAATGAACACAGTAAAGGAACAACCCAAACCGTCTCCAGTTTTACATGTCCATCTGCTCACTAGGGGTCTGCTTTTCTTTCACCAAGAGTTTTTCAGGGTGATTTCATTTCTCACGATCTCACCCCTTCATGCTCAGAAACTCTTGTTTTGCCATTTCCAATTCTCCAGTCACACCTCAAACAAATGTCAATTCTTTTTCTTCCCTTAGGAAAACCTTTCTCTTTCCCCTATTTACTGATTTCTGTGGCTCTGACTTCCATGCCCTCAGTTACTGCTTCTGGACTGGAGCTTCAGCTGTCGGCAAGAATGTTGTTCCTCCCTTTCCCCTTTCCCCACTTTATCCTCAGGTATCTGACCTGACAATGCTTCCCCCACCCTACTTGCTTTCCACCTCACCTAATACCTTTCCCAAGTCGAGTAGTTTGTTAGGTGCATGGGCTTTGGGGTGTGTTTTCATCCGGGCTCCACCACCTATCAGCTATGGATCTCTCTAAATTACTTACTCTTCTTGGCCTCAGCTTGGCCATCTGTAAAGCAGAGATAATAATATAGCACCTACCTCATAATATTGTTCTAAGGTTCGGGTAAAACCATACATGTGAAATGCTCAACACACTTCTAGAGCATAGTATGTGCTCAGTAAATGTTAGCTGTATTACTGCTCAGCAGTCATAAATTGTTAGCAAAGTCATGAATTTGTACTGCTTCACAGTGAAAAAGAATTCTTAGCTTAAGAACATCACTGACATGTAACACGGACGCAACCATAAAACTTAGCTTTAAACTATGTTAATATAGTTTGGGAAGAAAACCCAGCTAAAAACCTTTGTGTTATAAAGTTTACATGCATTTCGTCATTTGCTTTTTAAATACAACCCCATGTTGACATGTTTACTTGACAAATGGCATTACGACTATTGCTGTTTCTTGGTTGGTTGCTCAGACGCTGACCTGCTTTTTCCTTACACAGGGGGATACACTGCATTTTATTTATTTATTTATTTTGAGACAGAGTCTTGCTCTGTGGCCCAGGCTGGAGTGCAGTGGTGCAATCTTGGCTCACTGCAAGCTCCGCCTCCCAGGTTCAAGTGATCCTCCTGCCTCAGTCTCCTGAGTAGCTGGGACTATAGGCGCATGCCACCACACCTGGCTAATTTTTGTATTTTTAGTAGAGACGGGTTTCACCATATTGGTCAGGCTGGTGTTGAACTCCTGACCTTGTGATCCACCCACCTCTGCCTCCCAAAGTGCTGGGATTACAAGAGTGAGCCACTGCACCTGGCCTGCACTGCATTTTTGACATCCTCTTAATTAAAAGCTCAGTGACTAATGTGGTATTTCTAAAATTATGCAACTTGCCATCTCTAACCACTGCTTTTTGGGGCTGTATCTATGTTCATTGAGTAGACTAGTTTTGGCTTGAATATTTTCTTAACTTCTGTACAGTTATTCAAAACATCTCTGTAGTTGTTCCACTTGTTAAAAGGGGCTGGTTCATTGCCTTCTTGACTGGGTCAGGGGTGGGGAGGGAAACATAACTGGAATCCTGGTTTTCCCCCCTCTTAACAGTTAAATCTATATTCAGGATTATTTTTTCATAAAGATTAGTGTTTTTTTTTTTTTTTTTTTTTGCATACAGGGTCTTGCTCTGTCACCCAGGCTGGAGTGCAGTGGCAAAATCTTGGGTCACTGAAACCGCCACCTCCTAAGCTCAAGGGATCCTCCCACCTCAACCTCCCAAGTAGCTGAGACTACAGGCATGCACCACCATGCCTGGCTATTTTTTGTAGAGATGGGGTCTCACCATGTTGCCCAGTTTGGTGTGGAACTCCTGGGCTCAAGAGATCCGCCCACCTCAGCCTCCTAGCACTGGGATTACAGGCGTGAGGCACCACACCCAACCTACTTTTTTTGATTGAAAGTAATCCAGCCTCCTTTCTGGTTCTTTTCATTTATAGTCACTAATGTTGATTATCTTCTCCTCTGCTCTTCCATGAGTGTGGGTTGGTGATTATCAGAATATTTAAGGCTCTAAATGTCTTCTGGCTAGTCTGTTTCTACATTGTCTTTTTCAAATCAAGCTTTATGAGACAATGGGATTGTCAACATGAGGTTTTGCTGACTTCTTACTGTATTAAATTTCTAACAAAAAAACACAATTACATCAGACAGAATGCATTTTCGATATATACCCCAAAGCTGCTTTTGCTCAAGATTCCTATCTTGGTGTTTAGACACTTCTTTTCACACATCCCATACTTCATCAGAGCTGAGCTTGCTGACTCTGAACCAATCAGAACAAACTCCAGAAACTCTTATTTCCTATAGAATTCTTGCCAAAAATGGTGCCCCAAAAAAGAATTTCTAAGGTAGATAGGGGGATGTGGGTACAAGAACAGAATACAAACTGTTTTGTTGATTGTAATTTATCAGCAAGTCCTGGGAACAGAAAGTTTAATAACAATGGACTTTCCTAAACACCTTAATTTTGACATACTAGTTGCAAAAATAATTTTTAAATTATCCTATCCATGAGGACTTATCCTTATGCCATGTGAACGGTAGACATGATTATGTATCCTTATGCTCTGGAGACAGTAATCACCTAAAAAATGTGAGTGAGGCAGGGTTTGACAGGTTGACTTAATGCTTAGAATATGCTATTTAAAGTGACTGTTACTATTTCTTTATTATAAAGCCATGCCTATTCAATTCAAATACATCAGGGCATTTCTCTGGGAGGCCAATAGTCTTCTTACTGTTTTAGGACTAAAAATATACAATGACTGTTTACTGAGCAGGTCTCAAATGTTCTGAAGTTTGGCAGAAAAAGTACTTCCTAGCATTCAATTTGTCCAAAAATTAAGATCAGCAACAGATTCTTATGCTCTGGGGCATATACTTCTCATTTTACTCCCTTCAAATAAAGCAAGTGACCATGCTTGAACTACTCAAAAGCATAGTTACTGAGAAAAGCACCAATATTGATGATCTCATGAAAAAAAAAACCTAAAAAGCCACTTTATGTTGCAAAAGCTATGCTACTTACCCCCTCAAAGCAGCAGTCCCCAACAATATAAAGTCCTGAATTTAAGTCATGATGGGACTACAAGCAAAGTGACTCATTCTATACTCATTCTCTTAACAGTTCTTCACATTCCCACATGGAGTTCTGAATCTTGATTATGGTGGCGGTGATTACATGAAGCTACATGAGATAAAATTGCACAGAACCAAACACACACAAATACATGAAGCTACATTAGATAAAACTGCACAGAACCAAACACACACATACACATGAGTGCTTGTAAAACTGGTAAAATCTGAATAAGCTCTGTGGAGTGTATCAACATTAACTTCTTGGCTTTTAAAAGTTTTGACACACACTTCTTATTGTATAAGATGTTACCACTGGGGATGGCTGGTTGAAGAATACAACAGGACTTCTCTGTACATTTTTTTCTACAACTTCCTATGAATCTGTAACTATTTCAAAATAAAAATTTAAAAAACAATGAGAAATCAGAATCTTTGGGGAAAAGTTCTACTGAAGGAGTCATGTACTCTAAAGACGACGCAAAAAAGTCCATACCACCATAGAGTGCATTTATAAGGACACTTATGCCACAAATAGAGATTATCTTAGGTTATCAAAGCAGATTAATTTAAAGAGATCATTCTAGCTTATCGAAAATAGCAATTCTCATTTTCTTGAGGTTTGTTCCATTTTGTATGTGATAACTGGAACTATGAACTAGTTCTCCTCTCCTTAAAATCAGAAAGGACAAGCCACAGAAAAATAATTTGTTCTGCTTGCCCACTGCACTTCTCTTCTCCCATCTACAACCTCCTCCACAAACCAAATTTCTCCTCTAAGCTTTCAAGTTTAAATAACATTGGACCACAACTCATGTCTGTCTATCGTGAGGAAACTTCACAACTGCAAAGGCCTAGGCTTGTTTCCAGGCCCACGGGCAAACATATGTTTTAGATTAAAAGGCATTTTAAATCTTGGCTTTATTTGCTCCCAAGAAGCCAGACTGTCCCTGTGCCTAAGCTGTTCCTTGGCTATCAACCACCTTTGGAAACCGCATTAACTCTTTCAGCCTAGGTGGATTTTCTTTTGCACATTTAAAGAGTTTTATTAACAAGTATCCTTCCAACAACTGTATCTTCCACACCTGCCAAGTTAACCAACAGACCAGGGCCTTCCAAAGTTTTGCTTAATGAACCTATCATCAACTAGAGATGAAATAAAATTTAAAATCCCCTTTACCCCACCAGTTCTCAAAGTTGGCTGCATATTACAATGACCTGGTGGCCTTTTAAAAAATTACCAAGGCCTGGGTCCCACTCCTAGATTCTGATTTAATTGCTATGAGGTGTAGCCTGAGCTTTGGGAGTTTTAAAAGCTCCCCAGGTCAAAACCACCACTTGAGTGCACAACTCTTCACACTTTTCATATTTTATCATTCTTCCAAAAATGCATACATACAGAAAGGAGTAATCATCTATTCGAGTGTTTATGGAATCTAAGCAATCATTCCACCAGAACCTTACCAATCCAGGGGTTAAGGCCTCCAATGTCAGTCAATAGCCTTCCCTCTGGCCCTGAAAATAAACACTGGGAATGCTGCCTTTCAGGTCTAGTAGAGGCCCTGCCAATGCACTCAGTTTCATATCTAGTGAATACAGAAGGCTCAGGTGAGAAACAGAAAATCCTCAAAGTATGTTCTTTTAATAAAAGCTTTACTACCTAAACAAATAAACTAGATCCTATTAAGAAAAGTGGGTGTTCCAGACTTCATTTTTTTTTTTGAAAATACAAAAACTGTATTTTCTGGGATCATTCAAACTTGTATGAAAAGAAGAGGTATGATGTAAGAAAATATTTTCACAGCACCTCTGAATCCAAGTTGTCAAAATTCCAAAGGGAGCAGAGAATGACTTGGAAAAAAGAACTTCATGATTAAAGATTATTTTCTCAATTGACATTTTACCTTCCCCAAGATTGAAACAGCACCTATTCCAAAAGCAAACTGGTTATGAACTATCACTACCACTTAGAACCTATTTTGCTTATCCATATCAATTCCAAATCTAGATTCAAAAGGCAGAATTCAAATGAGTACAGCATATAAAACTGGAATTTTAAAATAACGAGAAAAAAATTTTTTTGAAACCCCCAATATTAAATTAAGACTGTTTCTAAAACACACATGTAGATAATTATTAGGAGAAAATAAAAAGAGAAATGGTTTCCCTGTAGCCCAGTAATTCAATTCTTCTGTATCTTCCCCAGGGAAGATTTTTGAAAATAAGCCTGCAAAAGGCATTTACAAGGATGTTCAATGCAACACTGGTATGACAGTGAAAAACTCACAAAAAAAGGAAAAAGCAAGCCATTATACACATATCATGGAATATACACAAACATGAATGCATGTATATATATCTACCTATATATATATTTACCTATATATACATATATACATGCATGTGTGTATCCAAGACATAGTAGGTCTGCAGAACAGTATGTAAAGAATATCAGTCATGTAAAAAACAGTAAAACTATATTTTTATAGGCAAGTACATATGTATACAAATACACACAAAAAGGTTTGGAAAAGCCACACTCCAAAATAACAGTAATTACCTCTAAGATTCAAGGTATTTGTGCTTAAGGGGGAGAGGGGAGTGTTGAGCTTTATCTGTAATATTTTATTTTTTTAATAATGAAAATGAATTCACATCTTCTGGATAGAATATATGAATTTGAAAAAGACGATGCCCAGAAACACTTCAATAAATTAAACATAATTATACCCACCTTGACTGTGACAGGTCCCAACAAAGCTTTAATGACACACATCCTCTTTCCTCAGTGGAAACAGCAGAAAGCAGTGGAGGGTTTAGAGCAGAAAATTCGGATCAAATTTGCATCCAGGTATAGCGGCCATTCAACTGCTCCACTTAACCAAAGGGAATTCTCACTGTCTTCTTTTCCTGGGATAGATGTGTGCCCGCTATTTAACTGTATACACACAAGGTGCTTACCTGCAACTTGAGAAATGGAGGCACTGGAAGGATGTCACTCAAAAGGGGTAGCGGGGAGACAATATTCATGCTTCCATGTGAAAGCCAGCAATGGACAAAAATCAACCCACCGCAAATTCAGCATCAGTATATTACATATGTATTGCCACTTGGCTCAATGAAGACAGAAATGCTTTTCCAAAATACTAGTAAAAAGGTGCTGCTCAAAATATTTATATGTAATAAAACCTGATGTTTCCTTTCTTACAAATATCTTCTTTGCCACAACTGTCTTTCAGACTTGTCATCATCCTTTAGAGCATATGTCAGAAAAGTCCCAAAATGACAGCCTATTGGTAACATGTGGCTTCCAGATGTGATTTGTTCTACTGTGACTATTTCACATAAAAATGCAGACGTACACTTTATCTTCATCTAGTAACACTGGGTCTGTCTTTCTTCATTCCAACCACTGGCTGGAGAACTGTCCCCTGAGACAGGACAAGCACTCTGCACCATCCCAGCCTCCACCATACCCTACTGCTTCCTGAACCCTGAGGCTGAGAGGGCCAGGTACCCTGTTTTATTCTGCTTCTGCTGTTGTTTTTCTCACAGTAAAGAAAAAATAATACTGTACTTACGTCTCTACCAAAGGTGGGAAAACTAAGAGAGTGCCAAAAGTTTTGAGAAGGAGAAACAGGGTATTTTTCTATAAGAGTGAAGAATATTCCCACATGTCTAATCTGCAAACAAAGTAAGTTTCTGTTGAAAGAATAAAACTAAATATATTATGAAATTACTGGCCAATTCTCTCATTTACAGTTATCTTCCTGTCCTTTGAAGGCATTTGAATTTGCTATACCTTAAGTATTGATATGCCACCAGCTGGAAGATACAGAGGTAGGGAAAAAGCAAACACAAGAATTGGTTTTATAAATTATACATATATGAACCTACATGAATTAATTTTATACCTAAAAATCACCAGGTCATCAATTCTAAATATACTTCTTGAGTAGCAACTATATGTAACAGACACTGCATATTATGTGTTACAAGGATGGAAGATGAGTAAAACATAGTTCTCACCTTCTAGGAGCTTGCATGTAAGTGGGTAGGGATGGGGGGGAAGGATATATAAGTTACTCTACTAGAAAGGCAAATTAAGAGAAGATGGTAGGACATGTACAAACAAAGCCTGTGAGAGCTGGGAGGGAACAAGATGAGGAACAGATTCAGGGACGCAGTACCATGAGAGCTGGGCCTTTGGACAGTTTCCCCCACCACCAATCTTTTTTTTGAGATGGAGTCTTGCTCTGTCACTCAGGTTGGAGTGCAGTGGTGCAATCTTGGGTCACTGCCTCTTGGGTTCAAGTGATTCTCCTGGCTCAGCCTCCCGAGTAGCTGAAAATTTTTATATTTTTAGTAGAGATGGGGTTTCACCATGTTGTCCAGGCTGGTCTCAAACTCCTGACCTCGCATGATCCACCTGCCTCGGCCTCTCAAAGTGCTGGGATTACAGGCATGAGCCACCGTGCCTGGTTGTTTTTTTTTTTTTTTTGAGATGAGGTCTCACACCCTGTTGCCCAGGCTGGACAGCAGTATCAGCTCACTGCAGCCGAGATTTTTGTTGCCCAGGCTGGTCTCTAATTCCTGGGCTCAAGTGATCTGCCTGCCTCAGCTTCCCAAAGTGCTAGGATTACAAGTGTGAACCACTGTGCCCAGCCGATAATGCTAATATCTAAAGGATGAGAAAAGCAAGGCAGAAACAATAGAAACCCCAAGGAATAAGTCACACAGTGTGGCTGCAGTGTAGTGCACATGTAGTAAGGACAGCTCAAGAGGAATCTGGAGAAGTAGCTGGGATCATGTTACTGATAGACTTTAACACCAAGTTGATGAATTTGTCCTTAAAAAGATTAGGAATGGAGCGCTACCGAGTGAAGCAGGTAAGATACTCATCAGTGGAGTGAAAGCAAATGGACTAGTTACATAAGAAATTACAAATTAAAGAAAACAAAATTATTAATACTTCTGTAAGCTATTTGCATAACAGTACACAAATGATTTTCTCTACTTTGTGGAGAAAACTCCACTGCTCTTATACAATCACTGAATCCAATACTCTGTTAATTTTCAAGCTTCTGCTACTCATGAGAATTACCCAACCAAGTAGTAAGTGTTTAAGAGGGATCCTAGGTGTATAGCTACCTTATACTTCTGAGAGTTTAAGGAAGTTGGTTTCAGAAGTAATCACATTGTTCCTGATAGTCATATCAGAATGTATTTCCAGGTCCACAGAGTTTAGTAAATACACACATGTCCACTTGCACACGACACACAAAATAAAGGTGAATTCGCCATCCTAGAATTTATGAAGGTCTTCATAAAGGAGGTATTGTAGTTAAGAAAAAAGAAAGTGCCAGGTTATGGACCAGGAAACCCAAATTCTAGTCTTGTTTTGCCACTGAGTAACAGTGAGACTTTGAGCAAGTCACTTCCCTTCTTTCAGTCTGAGAAACCTCATCTGTAAAACAAGAAGGATCTCACCAGAACCAACTCTAACGTCTAACCACTTCTCTAAATATCAAAGGTTTCAAGCTGGCAGTCCACAAGTCAGATGTGGCATGCAGGCTGTGAGGGCCAAAGCACTCACAAACAAAAAGAACCTGATGCTGAAATATTGGAAGATCTCACATAAAAATCCAGATTTTTCACTTTTTCTTGAAAACCCAGGAAATCTGGCAATATGAGACCTATATCCCCACATGGCCACAATCTGCTATGGCTGAGCAGGTGCTGCCCCCGATTGACCTGATCTATCTAGTTGTCTAGTTTACCAGTCTCCACCCTCTGCCTTGCTCATCTGTTACCTGCCTGAGTCTGTGACCCTTGCCATACACATAGGAAACATTCCCTGTATTTACTCACTCTACAGATATATGAGCCATGCACTGAACCAGATGCTGTAAAAGAAATAAGCATCAGACATATCTACTTGAGAAATACAAACTCACTGTCAGAAATAACAGATCTGAGAGTGGAATTTCAAGTAACGGCAGAAGATATTATTTCAATTTTTCAAATATGGTAAGAGATGGATCTGTAGCCTAGATCAGTATTTTCAGGAAAAGGAGTACGAATATTTGGTAAAAAGTTCAAGCTTCTTAAGTAGAAGACACAAAGTCAAGCCTTTCCCTATACAATAAACCATTAAGTCCACAGGCTCTTTGTAGGATCACAAATGCAAGGCACTGCTGGCAGGCAGAGGGCTGTACATGAATGCAGAAGCTCAGCCCCAGTCATAAAGATGCTCCTTGACTATTTCAAATGTGAAAGCAATGGACCTGAAAACTGAGAATGGATCAGTCACTGAGGTGCACGTGCATATAAATATCCAGGTTCTGAGAACAGTGACCTAAGGTATTAACTCTCAGTCACGTGTGGACCAGGGGATCATCAGAGTCTCTGGCCATTCTGGTTCTCTAAGACACATCATGGTTCTTTGCTTTGTCAGACTCCTATCATGCAGAATTTTCCAGGAAACAAGATGTGCCTTCGTCATCTCATTACTGTCATACTGTCTTGAGAGTTCACCGCTGTGCTGTGCTGGTCCTTAAGTGCTTGTCATCCTTTGAGTATGTCTATGAAATGATGCCATCGGTATTTTCCTTCATTGCTAGAAATCAGGCAAGTACAGGAAGCTGCAGAATGACTGAGTATATGTGAAATTCATAATTTATAACAGTAAACGAGAGCATGAATACCCATTAATAGAGACTCTGTAAGTTAAAATGATAGTAAAGACATAAAATATTCTGCAGCTGCAAAAGAGAATGAGTTGGAAAGCTACTCAGCAATAAAAAGGAATAAGTTATTGACACACATAACAACTTAAATGAATCTCAAGAAAATTACGCTGAGTGAAAAAAGCCAAAATGCCAATCCCAAAAGGTTACATACTGTATGACTTCATATTTATAACATTCTTTAAATGACAAGATTATAAAAATGGAGACCAGATTAGTGGCTGCCAAGGGTTAGAGATGGTGGGGTTGGGGGACTAGGTGAAAGGTGGAGGGTGGTTACACCAACCTACATATATGAAAGAATTGTATACAAATATACCCATACCATGTATTCCATGCCATGAAAAGAATAGAGATGCAGCTGAAACAACTTCTGAGATTTTTCAGTAAACCTCTTTATATTATGAGGTACCTTTGGAAAACTAAAGAGGGAGGTGGGGGGAAGAGAAAATGTGAATATTTTATATATGATCTGAATGACCTCTAAAACATACTGGTAAAGGAAAAATAAGGTAGTGTGTGTACAAAAACCAGGTAAAAACATTAATACTTAATGCTTATCCACACAATTTTTCTCAACACTGGTTGCCTCTACAGATGGAGTCGTGGGAGGCTGAGGGTTAAGATGGATGGGACACTTGAACTTCCTGAGTTTTATACCTTTATGAACGCATTATTTATTCACAAAGTTACTTTCTTCTTGAATATGTGAAAATCAAGGCAAATCAATGATTCTGTGCCCTCACCTATGTTTATACCTGTGGTCTGACAACTACTTTCTGTTACTACTCAACCCCCTCTAAGTACTAAATTACCTTTTACACCTGAGCCTCTCAAACCTCCATACTAGTTCTGAAAATCAATGTCACTGGTTACCTGAAAATGCTTTTGAATAATTACTCTTTCAACACACTGTACGATTACATATGACATAGCTCAGTCTATGATAGCTGACTATAAAACGTGACAACTATCTTCAAGCCAGCTGGATATTTTGAATTTCAAAAAGAACACATGAGAACAAGTCAAAAAGTAACGATGATGATGACTACTGATTTTTGAGCTTTTACTATGTGCACAGTACTGTGCCAAGTAGCTTACATGCATTATCTCAATGTTTAATAGGTGTGTTTTGTTATTTTCATTTTATAGGCAGGAAACTGAAGCTCAGATAGGTTAAAATATTTCAGCCAGGCATGGTGGCTCACGCCTATAATCCCAGCACTTTGGGAGGCTGAGATAGGCGATCACTTGCGCCCAGGAGTTCAAGACCAGCCTGGGAAACATGGCAAAAACCAATCTCTTAAAAAAAAAAAAAAAAAAAAGGCTGGGTGTGGTGGTGCACACTTGTAGTCCCAGCTACCTGGGAGGCTGAGATGGGAGAATCACCTGAGCCCAGGAAGTTGAGGCTGCAGTGAGCTATATCGCGTCACTACACTCCAGCCTGAGTAACAGAGTGAGACCTTGTCTCCAAAAAAAAAAAAAAAAAAAAAAGTTGCTTAAGGTCATACAGCTTCTAGGAGAAGAACCTGAACTTGTATTAGGGTCTGTGAATACTAAAAATGAGAAATCATTCTCCTTCTATGGCTTAGTAAAACTTATCTCAGCTGAGAATCTGTTGCTTTTACAATCCTAATTAAGCCAGGCTCTAGACACCTTTACCAAAATATCTGCAATTTGCACAGTCAGCAGGATAAAATACTTAACACAAAAACTGAGGGGCCTACAAAATAAGAAAACCTCAGTTGAGATTCTTAGTCAATCTAATAAAAAATGTAATAGTCGATCTCTAGGTGAGATGGCACCTACTTTGGTTTGCTCAATGATCAAAATTCTTTCACGAGGAAAATAAATCCAACCAGAAAATTTAAGATTTTATCTTTGTCAATAAACTTCTGGATTGAACACTGATATCTGAATCAAACTCAAACTTCTAGAAAATTATATGAATCAACTGTCAATAGACTACTTGTGTATTATTATTAATGGCTTCTGATTCTGTAATCAGTCCCTGAATATTTCAAATACGGCACTTAACTCTAAATATTCTCAAACAGAAAAATTTCTGGGTCTCGTCTACTGAATTCCTCACACAGGAAGTTTACAAGTAAAGTTGGATCACTTAAGTGAGAGATTTCACTTTCAGTTTAAAATGTCTGAAATCATCCTTTACAGAGCTGATAAAAAAAAAAAAAAAAAAAGCTGAAATACCCACCAAGGTATCAGAAACCTTTCCCAACATAAGATTATTTTAAGTAACATGACACCACAAAAGATTTAAAATAAAACTCATATGATTAAAACCAGCAACTTTCTAAGAGAAGACAAACAATGTTAGTAAAATTAAAATAAAATGCTAGCAAATAATGGAATTCAAAATTAGTCCTCTGCATTTCCAGGACACCTCTTAACAAACTTAAAATATTTGTATTATCAAGGCATTTTCTACCCACACCAAATTTCTTCTTCAAGATACCTTGGGCTTCCTATACGATACTGCTTCTAGTAGTAATGTAAGTGCAAGAATTTTGTTAAGTCCCACATTGGACTAGCAAAATCAATTATCAGCTGGCTGTCTCTATTACTCTTTTTGGTGCCAAATCTTTTTTCATTAATCTCCTTGCATGAAGGTTGTTATACCCATTTTCTAAAGTAGGAGCACTCTATGTTCATTCTCTAAGGTCACGTAATCTATATCTTCTGAAAACTGGCAGAGGCCGTTTCTGACTATGTTAACTCTTCCCCAGCTCCCTACCCTGCCCTGGTATAAGAGCACAGACATAAAGCCATGGCTGTAAGGTGAAAACACACATACACAAAACTACCCATGATTCCAAGTGACTCACGGATAATCACCACTCATTTCATTGGCATTCTAACTACTGTCAGTTAGAACATCACAAGGTTAAGGACAACTGAAATAAAGCATCCTGCAGAAGAACATATCGGCCTCCATTTCATCTGAACTAGAGAACACATTATGGAAGTTTTGTTTTTGATAATAGGCATTGGGTGGCTTTAGAAAGTAGTAAATGAGTCTTTGTACAAGCAATAATTCTATTTGGCTATTTTTGTGACATATCTTCACTCAACATAATAAAGGCTGCTGAGAAAGGTCAGTACACAGAAATGTATTGTAGGCCAATAAGCAATCAAAATAGCTTATTAAATACTACAAACAGCAGAAGTTATTTAATGTAGCAATTTATACATTCAATATTGACTTGTTAATGAACCTAAAGTCTCTTTTGCTTAAAAATTCAGATTTTCAGGGAAGATAAAAGTACAGAAAGTTGTTAGAATTTCCATTAAATTAGGGGTATTCAGTACTATAATATCAATTTGTTGAACCCAAAGTGATACTATTCAAATGCTAGTAACTATTAGCTCTATTCATACAGTCTTTAATGTAGGTCATAAAAGTAAAGGATTTTCATCTGTGGCCTGAAAGAGAATATTTCAAAATATTGAAGTCTTCAGTGAACACATTTACAAATTACTGAGTTGGATTACAAAATGCAAATGATGCTTGAGGAAGAAGGCTCTCTCATCTTCTTTCATGCTAAAAGATGACTTTTTTCTTTGCAGGATGAAAAAGGGAAGAGTCCCTTTTCTGTGTTTACATAGAAATAATATTTGGGTTTTATCTCTGTATGTTTCTGGGTTCCACCTGGTATTAACCACAAGAGAGGAAATTCTGTGCAGAAGGCCATGCTTTCCAGTAATGAACAATCTGGCAAGAACTTGAAAACCTGACAGGCTTAAAGGTTACATGCCAGAGTGCTCTGCATCTTTATACTCTTTCCCTGCAATCTTCATTTAAAAATCCACAATTCAAGTTCAAATGAAGGCAACAAGCTTGAGTTCCACAGAATACATCAGTTCTGTCTACCAGGATTCAAAGCCAGATCAGGAAAAAATAAAAACCTAACAGCATAAAGGCAGAAAGTGAAAAGAAGAAGGAAGGAAAGAAGAGAGGGAAGAACAGAGAGAGGATCAAAAAAAATTTTTAAATAAAGCATCATGTTACAGAATGGATATGCTCCAGGGAACTGATGAATATTTGAACTTGGTTTATCAGTCTTCAAGACACAAAGATAGAGAAATCAGCTATAAAACAAAGATGAGTGTTTTGAACATCATTTGAACCCTGTGTTTTACAACATGTGCTACGGAATCATTGAACCATATAATATTCAATGAAAAAAAGGTTTTGGGATGTTCAGCTAGCATTTAATTAGGACATACCATATTTAAAAAGCAATTAAAAATAAAATTAAGAAAACAAGAGAAAAGGGCCCATGCTGTATAGCCCATGAATCTCATCGGCTTTATCATGAAAGTTTATTGTTTTTAATCCTAGTACAATCAGCTACCAGTTACATACAGTAAAAAACAGAAACAGCCACAAAGCAATGATGATAGAGATAGTCTGTGACATTGTACAGTGGAGGAGATATTCTCTGTTGGAATCCTCCAGCAGACCCCCGCCTGGCTTCAGCAGTTAAGCTATCACTCCCTCCCTCCCCAAAACAGTTAAAAGAAAAATTAACGTCTTGCTTGGGTACAGCAAGATTCTAATACCTCTTGGGGACACTGGAGAACTTTAAAAAAAACTAAAGCAGTAGAAACAAAACAAGAACTGAAACGTGGAAGCAAGGTGACACACAAAGAAGCTCCGTGAGGCCTTGGCTTCAGACCACCTCAAAGCGAACCACCTGGAAAGAAAAGAAAAGGCTGTCACACCTGGAAAGAACAGGCAAAAAGTTCAGTAGCCCTTAGTACAACATCATTTCAGTCCTTCCCAAATCTATAGAATTCAAGTTTTTCTCAAGGTTTTTATTTTTATAAGTGAGCCAGCTTGCAGAAAATGGCTTCCTTTTCTAATAGTATTGTAAATGTTAACAACTAGTACATACTTACTCTTTCAGAACTATAAAATAACACGAGAAGAGAGCATTTTAAGCAAAATATGCTGTCTTCTTTATCTCAAACCCTTTGAAGCAACCACACAGTAGGCTATTTATATGACTGTGTACTCTTACCTTAGAGGAATAATGACTCCGTTCAAAAACTAAGTCTCATATATATTTGGTTCGATTGAGGGCTTTTTCAGCCAGGTGACCACTTTCATCTGTGATCTTCTCCCAATCAGTCTGTCCGACCACAAAACCTATGGCCCTTTTCCTATCTGCATCCTTCTTCTCTTCCAGGTCTGCCCATCTGACCTAAAAAGAACACAGCATTAGGCTGAGCTTTAGGAAAAATAAATATGCAAAGAGCCCCCTCCCTCTCTGGACAGTCTAAGGGGTAGAATGACTCATTTGAAACCGCAAGTTTAAAAAATTAAAAACTAACCCAGGAAAACTGGGAAAAGCCATATATTTTAAGTCACAGAGAGAAAACTCTCTGGACAATCCAAGTCCTAACCATTCCAGCTCCTGAACAGTTCAGCTCAATCCTGTCCTCTCTTTCTCCTCTGCCATTCCTTTTTATTTAATAATTCACTGACCTCATTTTTTTTTCACCTGAAAGCAAAGCACTAATCTCTACCTAGTCTTCCTGTCTGTACTCACCCCCTCCAGATTCATGCTGCCAGAGTGATCTTCCTAAAACACACAGTTGTGACTCATTTGCTTTAACTCCTTCCCCTACCTACCAGGCAAAGTCCAAGAACTCAGGTCCCTCTTGATCTAGCCCCAACTACACTTTCCTGCAACATCTCTGGCCAGTGCCTATGGCATTTTATACAAACAATACAGACTTCCTTCTAGCACTCAGAGCGCATTGCACCATTTCATATCTCTATAACTCTGCATATATGTACTAGTCATTCTTCCTGAAATGTCTTTTCCCTAACCTTATCCACTTGGCATGAGTCTAGTCATCCTTCCCTGACTTACCCCTTTTTCCTTTGCCAATCAAATAATCACTGCTTTCCACAGTTAACTTCCGGATTTCGATATGTCTGCTTTTGAACTTCCACACTGTACAATAATTATCCACTTATAGATCTGTCTTCCCTAACAGACTATCAACACCCTAGATCAATAACTGAATTTTATTTATCTCTACACAAAAATATTTCTTGAAATTTAATCTTAGAGAAAACAGTAAGCTGGTATTATTACTTTCATTCATGAGATAAAGAGACCAAGAAACAGACTCAACTGATATAATTCATGGCAAGATTACAACTACAAATATATGGATCAGGGATATTTCCTATTGGTATTCTGATTTTTAAAATATATATATTCTTACATTTTATGCTTTTTAAAAATTTTTGTAATTTTTTTTTTTTTTTAGAGTCAGAGTCTCACTATGTTGCCCAGGCTGGTCTCAAACTGCTGGGCTCAAGCAATCCTCCTGCCTTGGCCGCCCAAAGTGCTAGGATTACAAGCATGAGCCACCATGCCCAGCCACATATTATGTTAATATGTTTTTAAAAGTATATGGAGATATACATATTCTGTAAAAGTTCAGATTCTTAAAAAGAAACTATGAATCTGTTGCTTGCACTACACAGTATCAAAGACTGCAGAGAATGTATTGTAAACATGGCTTGTGATTTATTATCTGTGACAAGGAGAGAGAACCAGAGCATGGAAACACCATGCTCTTTACACTGAACCTGGGAATGCATTATTGCTCTAATGTACACTAATTACCATTTGCATGACTAGCAATGAAATAACTAGGCTTCTAACAGTATCACCTGGTCAAAGGGAGGAGCCAAAGTAATAGCAGTGGGAAGAAACTGGTAACATCTGACTTTCCAGAAAGTAGGTTTTTAGTGTATAGAAAACCTATGGCTCAATGTCTTTCATGGGCTTTAGTAAGAAGCCTAATAAATAATGTGGGCTTCAATATAGAAAAATCTTTGGGCATTCTGCTCATCAATGCTAAAGTACCTATTTTGATTAATTCATATATACAGCCAGGCACAGTGGCTTACACCTGTAATTCCAGCACTTCGGGAGGCCGAGGCTGGCAGATCACTTCAGCCTAGGTGTTCAAGACCAGCCTGGGCAACATGGCGAAACCGTGTCTCTACTAAAAATACAAAAATTAGCTGGGCATGGTGTGTGGTGGGTGCCTGAAATCCTAGCTACTAGGAAGGATGAGGTGGGAGAATTGCTTGAGCCTGGGAGGCAGAAGTGGCAGTGAGCCAAGATCACACCACTGTACTCCAGCCTGGGTGACAGAGAGACCCTACCTCAATAATACATAAATAAATAAATAAATAATTTAATTTAATTCATATATATTCTCTCAGCTCCACCTGGATCAAGGATACACATTTTAGCGAAAGATCATTACAAACTAAGTCTTGGGCATTTATGTGAAAACACACTACTGTGCTGAGGATGCCGTGGGAATGGATTTAAATTTGCTGTGGGCTGGTTACTTTTTCTTTGTTCAGTGGCCACAGTTTGCCCCTTATATGGTAAGGCTCATTGAACAAAGAAAAAGTAAACAGCCCACAGCAAATTTAAATCCATTCCCACGGCATCCTCAGCACATAGTTAAATATACTGATCAACTTCAGCACATAGTTAAATATACTGATCAATCTCACCTTGCTACTTTTAAATCTACAGTTTAAATTCTAAGTTTTAAACTCAGATAAAATAAAGAATATAGGATTAGAAGAAAAAATGTGTAGGTGTTTTTGAAATGAGTAGTATGTTTGCGAATAAATGCTCAAGATTTTAACATTGGAATTAGGCCAGGCACAGTGGCTCACGCCTGTAATCCCAGCACTTTGGGAGGCTGCAGCAGACAGATCACCTGAGGTCAGGCGTTTGAGACCAGCCTGGCCAACATGGCGAAACCCCATCTCTACTAAAAATACAAACAAAATTAGCCGGACGTGGTGGTGGGTGCCTGTAATCCCAGCTACTCAGGAGGCTGAGGCATGAGAATGGCTTGAACCTGGGAGGCAGAGGTTGCAGTGAGCCAAAATCACCACTGCACTCCAGCCTGGGCAACAGAGTGAGACTCTGTCTCAGAAATAAAAAACAAAAAACAAATGAAGTTGGAATTAAAATATTTTGGAAACTATTGTATTTTGTTAATATCTCTAATTTATACTGATGCTATAGTAAAATTATTTATTTACATGTTGAATTCCTCCACTGGATGTCAGCTCCTTAAGAGGACTCATTCATAGACTTCGTACAAAGACATTCAACATATGGAATGAATAAATGATTACCGAACCACTAAACATACAAGGAGCAGAATAATGACTTTCAGCTTGAAATGGCTTCTTGAATATCAGTGTCCCTTTTAATTTTCCTAGAGGTACTTTTGAGACTTACAACATTTTTGCTGTTGTTTTTTCCTGTAAAAATAAAATTGTTATAATACAGAAAAATCTTGACTAGCCCTCAAAGGTTTGAGGTACTTATATTTCATCCACTGTCACTGTAAGTACTTCTAAAATATACAAATTCAGCAAACAAACAAGGGAAATGTTCACCTTCCATAGTCATCAAAGAAATACAAATTAAAGTCCAAGTAAGCTACCATTTTATACCCAAGGAAGCAAATATTTTAAAAGTAAATTATATTTCAAAGCCTAGCCATTTAGGCAAAATTCTAATATAACCAACTCTACAGAACCACCTTTTTGTTATAGAGGAAGTTAATCCCAAGAACCCATCTGGTATCTGTAACAAGCTGAATCACAGAAACAAAGAAACCCCAGAAAAGGAATGAGTAATGTACAGCATTCTGTATTCTTTGCTACCTGTAGGATCTCCGTGTGCTCTAATGTTGGTTTTGGTGAGTGGTTCAAGAGTTAAAAACTATCTGAAGTCAAGGTATAAGGCAGGGGAGGAGAGTTAAAGAGGAGCAACTTTAAAGAACTAGAATGTGCACCACTCAGTTCTCTTTGGTCACCCAACCTAACAAAATAAACTGCATGGGATTACATACTCCTCAGTGAAGACAGTGATAGTTACCTGAGTAAAAACAGAGAAAATATTTCTCATTTTAGATTACTAATTGTTACCAGAACTACACTTTATTATTTGCAAGGAAGGGCCACTTCTGCCTCTGTTGGCTCCAGCCTTAAAACTGGAGTAAGAGGTATCACTATAAGCAGTCCTTTGGTGAGGCTGGGTGCAAATGGCAGTGGGCTCTCCCTTACCCATCCTTTGAAGCTACACAGACAAGGGCAGGCTTTGGAGTATCTGCAGTATTTTAAAAAGCTTTGAAACCTGGATTCTTTGTAATGGTGCCCATTACTAAGTACACTAAGCACATTAAGGCACTGAGAAAATTCGTTAAGAAAGAAATACAAAGAAATGATGCATAAAGATAAATGATGCACAACCTCATTCTTAAGTAAATAAATGAAAAATGAGATACTATTTTTTTTCACCTATCAGATTGTCAAAAGTTAAAGAGTTTGATAACAGCACTGCTGTAGAAAAACAGGCAATTATTTGCATGTAAGCATGTAAAGAGAGACATACACACCACAACCTTCACATCTGTACTGGCAATAAATGGAAACACTGTAAGCATCCATCAGTAAAGACATTATGGTTTGGATGTTTGTCCCCTTCAAATCTCATGTTGAATTGTAATCCCCGATACTGAACGTGTTTGGGTCATGGAGGAGTATCCCTCATGAATGTCTTGGTGCCCTCCTGACGGTAATGAGCGAGTTCAAACTCTGAGTTCATGTGAGATCTGGTTGTTAAAAAGAGTTGGGACCCCCTCCCCTTGGTTCCTCTCTTGCCACGTCACATGCTGGCTTCCCCCTTGTCTTCCACCATAATTGAAGACTTTCTGAGGCCTCACCAGGAGCTGATGCTAGCACCATGCTTCTTGTACAGCCTGCAGGACAGTGAGCCAAAATAAACCTTTTATCTTCATGAATTACCCAATCTCACGTATTCCTTTATAGCAACGCAAACGGACTAACACAAAGGGACTAGTTAAATAACTGATTGTACAACCAAACAATGGGACACCAAGTAGCCCTTTAAAAAGAATAGTAGTTCTGTATATGCTTATATAGAAAGATCAAGATGGATTAGCTGAAAAAGACTTCTACACAACAGTATATATAATACGATCCCTTTGCTTTATTTTGTTTTAAAGGATATACACATCTATCACTATCGAATTCAACATTTATGTAAAGACCTATCTAATGTCCTAGCTTCATTTCTCTATTCCCTTTCACAGCAAAACTTCAAAAAGTTGCCTATATATGCTGTACTATACTTCATCATTTCTTATTCATTCTTTAATCTGCTCCAAACTGGTTTCTGCTGCCTCATCACTGTAGACTGATGACAAACTACAATCATCAGTGACCTCCATGTTGCCAACATCTAGCAGCCATTTATCTGTTCCAAACTTACTTGTCTTTTCTGCATCATTTAAAAACTGACTATACTCTTTCCTTCTTGAAACACCTCTATCTGAACTAAATTTTGGAGGTCTGGCGTCCTATTACCTTTTCCATTTATACTTTTTCCTTGGGCAAGATCATTCAGTCCCATAGTTTTAAATACCATTTCCTGAAATTTGTTAGTTCAGTCTGATGTCTCTGTTGAGTTTTATACTAATAAATCCAACAGTCATTTTGACATTTTCACTTATATTTCTAACTTAATTAGAAGAAAAATTAGAATTTCTCTCATAAAACTTAAATTATTTCTCTCAGTTCCAAAAATTATGACCTATGACTCCCCCAGTTTTCTCTCTCACTAAATGGTACTACACACATGCAGTGCTCATGGCCAGAGTACCAAGGGGTCACCCTTGATCTACCTTTGGACCCTCCACATCCCATCCATTAAGAAGTTCCACAGGTTCTCTTCAATACCCTACTCTGTACCTGGCTTTTTTTGCCCCATGACAAAATAGCACAAGTGACTGGCCACTCCCAGTGCCTTTAAGGTTGATAACATGCTAGCCATCTGAGGTTCTGTTCTCCAATTTTTTAAGTTACTTGTACATTTTGATAATTTATAAGGTATGACTCCTTCTTGGGATACATGACATAGCGTAAACTAAATCATTCTAAAAATAGCATCCATGTGATTATCTGCCTATAACTTCCTAAAACCAGATGCCTAAATGGGCCCTTCATTTGCTGGCAGTTATTGACAAAGTCTCTTACCCTCTTCTTCCCAGGCTCAGAAGCACGAGTATCATAATCATCGGGGAGCTGAAGATAATCCTCCATTCTGCTGGCAATGGCCTCCCAGTCACGTTTCCTTTTAGTACCAGTCCTCAAGCCATCCAACTTGTCTGAGGGACAAACACAGAGCCGTAGCATTAAGGAAGAGTGTGAGTTTGCACACGACACACACACAGGGGAAAAGAAGGCTGGAACGCTTTCAGAGGGCATATCCACATTTTTGAGTGCAGCATCACTTGCAGATCCAAACTATCTTCTTGGCTGAGATAATATCAAGTTCTGTGCAATTTCCATTGTTTGGTATTCACACTGGTAGCCATTATGTTTACGATGTTGGTTTAAGAGCAAATATGGGCAAGGCAAGAAAAGGCACTTGGCTCCTGGCCTCCTTGTCCTCCCACCCACCAGAGCTCTCATTTTCTGATGGCAAATGCAAAGTTGGGCTTTTCTAGACAGTGTCTTCCATTCTTTTTTTCTTTAACACAATATTAACACCACCCATTTCATCTGAAATCATGTTTGATACTGTGTCATATGAAAAGCAGGTTGTACCAAGAACTCAATGAGCCAAGCTAATGTTTAAGGTTTTAGATGAACATTTTTTTTTTTTTTGGATTTTGGTTGCTGTGAGTGCATTCACCATGAATTAATGTTCATGAAAAAGCTGACTATATGAGATCACCACTTTCTTTGCTTATACTATGAAGTTGACCATTCTGAGGCTAAGAGCTAGTCAGACAATTTTACCAGACCTGGCAATTCTTTCTGAACCCTGAATCTGAGAGGGCTAGGCTTTCCAACAACTCAAAAACTGTAATCAATTAATGAATAGGGATTGCGGATTCAGAAATTATGAGATATGAGTTTAGGTGTCTTAAAGAAGAACACGCAATGAAAATGTGTTGAGTCTTTTATTGGTTATTAATAATTGATTTTGAATACTACATGTAGGATATTATGAGTTATATACATTTTTTGCTACAATGAAGCACTAAACTTTTGAATCATCTGAAGTTATAGAAACACACTAGTATTAGGCAGGCCAATGAAGAAAAGCCTAAAAACTTCAGAAACACAGCATAACCACACTTCATTGAATTCCATAAAGAGTGTATATAATAAAAATCTTTTAGACACCACGTTGGAGAGAACTTGGTATGAAAAGTGCAATGAAAGCAGTGGCAGAAAGGGTGAGTTTACGTTTCAAATATAAAAGTTTTACACACAACTGTTACAAGCTTTAAAAACCAGTAAGATTTTGCATTCTTGGCAAAGTTTTTTGTTCCTAAGCCCCCTTCCCATAAAAGTGATTAGCATTGAAAAATCAGTAAGGCGAACTGCAACAGTTTATAAAACTCACAAAAATTTTAATCATCTCATTTTGGCAAAATTTTAACATGTATGGATTCCACAGATCCAGTCTTCTAATCTCTGGAATCACATGGCTCTATCTACGTGTATATGACGGGCCGTATTATACATGATCTTAAAGAAGTGACCCCCTGACTGCACAGGGACACAGGTTATGGTATTAGAAAACCAACGAAGTCCCACAAACAATAAAACTGTTCTTGGTTCAAAAGGGTACAGTATTACCAGAAGAGAAAGAAGCTCCAACACACTTATTAGATAAACCTCAAAGGATTTCCAAACTTAATACGATCAACTTTGACATTAACATACTTCAAAGTAAAAATTTCATATTTCAGTTCCAACAACAGAGCACAGCCAGGCAGCAATACAGAAGGGCAGTGTGAAAACTGCAAGAACTTTTCCTCATACACTGGGTATATACGACAGGAGTTACAGTTGCAACATGGAATTTCAGAAGAGCATGTATTTCTAGTCTGAGCACCCTTTTTGAAATGTTTAATTTGAAATTTTATTGTGCAAATATGTTTAAAGTTTCCTTCTTGGGCTGAAGAAAGGCTCACACCTCTTCCACATGGCATACTGGAAACCAAACACACAGATGGATGGCATAAGGTGAGGGGAAAGAAATCTGGGGTGTTAATTACAGAATAAAGACTGGTGTTCAATACATGCACACTAATGATTTTCAGAGATTTCAAAAGATGAAGTTTTTTAAGATGAAGATGAAATTTTAAATCCAATATGGCAGGTCACAGAATTTTACCACATATTTGAAACAGTATGTATTATATAGCACAACAGAAAAATTCCTTAGATACATCTATGCATTTTCTAAATGTAAATGGTATTTCTGAAAATCTATTCAAAGTAAACATACAAGATTACGCACCTATACAAATAATAATTATATTCCAACTCTGAAGAGATGAATCTGTCTGACATGTAGAAAACCAATATACAACTCAAGAGTAGAGACAAATGACACTGAGATGAGAAAAGCAAAAGTACTTTATATGAAGAAACCTAAATTAGGATGGTGACAGTCTCAAATATTCTAGCTTCACAGTATGAGAAACTAAAATCATGTCACTGGAGTTTAAGTAGCTTCAATGCTGAATCCCAGCACCTGATGTGGCAAGTAACAACCTGCCCTTGCATTAGGATGCCTGTGTCCCAGCAGGGAAGAACCAGTCTGGTGGGACTGAAGGTGGGCCACAGGCAGCCTTCAACAACTCCATGCCAGAGGTAGCTCAGGCCTGTTCTGAACTGTTCTAAAAATCACATCACTCCCAATTTAACATTCAGGCACAGGCTGAACTGTGTACTAAACTTAATGAGCATAGACCAAGAATCTGCAATAAGCTCTAACCAGCTGCTTGAAAGACTATAGGTAAGTATGTTCTCACTGGCAGATTCATTTGTGAATCAAAATTCCTCTGTTTCAGATTCAACTGTTTTCGCTCAACATGTGACACTGCTAAAACTTAATACATTTCCACCCAGTATAATCATTTTCCAAGAGTAATTGGAGAATGTTGGTAAAGTATTCAGAAAAATAAATTGTACTTGGTAATCAAATTATATTAAATTTGTTATGATAAGGAAGGCAACATAAATAGGCTACAAGATCCGACACAAGATCCTCATGTTTTAGAGAAGAATCTTCTCAGTTGGCTCAATGGACCAACCTCAAAGTACTAAGCACTTTCAAGAATGCACACTAAATTTGCCTTCCTCTGTGGTGGGATTAGCTCTCAATACAGTGGTGCAAGATACAAGTCCTTATATACAACATCACTGTCACTCTTGTTAAAAAATAAATAAAAACCCGACTGCAAATATGTTAAAATTTATTTCCTAGATTTATTACCAGATCTTCAGTGCCTTTCATTGAAATGGTTTGTTTTAAAAATCCATTTCTGGAATTCATTGTCTACTATTCTGTCTTTAAAACTGAAAATTTGTATAAAATGTTTTTTTCTGAGAAGCAAATGGTAGACGGGCCAGAATTTTTTCCAGAAATTCCAAGAAATACCAATATTAATATATATTCTTGAATAATCATCACAACTAAATTCCCTTTTCCTTTTAAAAACAGAAAGAAAAGTAAAAGATGGACTGGCTTGAGTTTAAAACAGCATTACCCCAGATCATGTATTACATAAGGCCTCTAGAGATTACATGTTAAGTTAATATTTATCACTTTTACATTCCCCTTAACTATCTTTATTTATGATCTCTCTTTGCCCTAAAGGATAATCAATATTTAAGAGAACCAGAAGAGAGGAATGATCTTGGCATATTATGGGTCATTCTAATGTACAGAACTTCACAGAGAGTTAATCTAACGTCGAAATAAGCAGAACTAAAGCATTATTATTATTTTAAAAGTATTTTGTAATTTTTATTTTCCTACATATTTAATTGCATTTAAACCCATAAGTGCTTTAAGGGTCTCAGGAAGATGACAATTGGTTATTATTAAGATTTCCCACAGAGGGAAGACTACTAGAAGAATATGTCAAAAACTACATATGATTTTCACATGACATAAACTAAAAAAAATCTTTTAGACTTGACAACAAAGCACCTATACCAGTAATGTAATAATAAAGTTCGTGGAACTGTCTTTTAACACAGAACCTAGTCAATACCAACTACTAACACAAGTAGTTGGGGCAAATTAAAGGCACAACTTATGTAATTGCATGTAAAATGCACTTCTCTGATGTCAGAAACACATGTCCCAAGCAATGAAGCAGCTCAATGACTCAAACTTCCTGTATCAATTTAAGATACTTAGATGGTTCCTTTAGTTTTGGAGTATAATACCAGGAAAAGAAACATAAACTGACAGTCATACTTCATACATCAGTAAGGCTGATCTCAAAAAGTCCTTAGCACATTGTTTTAGATTTTTATTAATACATCTTAATCAACATGTTAAATGGTTCTCTTTAAGCGAAGTAAAACTGAAAAAATATTTTGCAGTTTTCACCAACAAATAATAGAGGGAATCCATTGGATATGTATGACTTTTTTGTTTGACAGATAACTTCACATTAAGCAACTCCAAATTCTGATTTAGACAATCATTTAAACTGGTTTACCTTGGAATTTGGCATTAACAATTTGAAGAAAAATTTAAACTGAATCTTATAAAGCAGGCTCCTCAAAAACCTGAATTATATATCTACTCCTCTCTACTCAGAAACTCTCATTTATTATACAAGGAGAATAAATGCCTTTTAATTAATTTTAAACTTTATATTATTTTTATTATCTAAAGTATTCATAATCAGGTTTAACTTTGGACTGCATTTAAATATTCTTTAAAAAAAGAAATCTCATCAGCACCAACATTTCTGATTAATATAAAAGAATAGATTTTATAAGTGACAATATTTTTTGCTAAATTATCAAATATTTCTGTTGACTCTAAAAACTTTAAATAGTATTGAAAGCAGTTCTTTCAAAATACTTATCACTTTGTTACAAGATATAAAAGCTAGCAAAATAGATTGGAGGATATAAGGTAGGCCAGAAATCTCTGTTCAAGTAGAAGTTTTAGGAAATTTGTTCCTCTTATAGCAGAAAGATCTATGACCATTACCATCAGGTATCACATATAAAAACAGGAAAAAGGAAATACCCACCTAGCTTTGCCTCAGATGTGTCCATCTCCCATTTGCTTTTCGGAATGTAACCCTAAATCGTACACAGAGAGAAGCTCGAAGGGTTAGAAAGAGACACATACATGCATATCACGTTTGAACTGGAAAAGCATTAAAACTGGGAATGGATTCAGTTTCCACTGACTAGCTGTAAATACATCCTTAGGGGAAATACAATCTCATTATCTTTGAAGAAACTAAATGACCAAATTCACCAAACTTCACTGTCCACATTTCAGAGTAGTCACTTCAGAATAGTATCATGAAGGCGCTTTGAGGCAGCTACAGTTCAGGACTCACAATTGTAGTCTGAACAACAGCTGTATAGCAAATATGATAAGAATGTACAGGTAGTTACTGTGCTAATGTTAATATTACTCAGAGTATCAGAGAATTTGTAATACTAGCTAGGTTATCTTCTAAATACAACTGCTATTCTCAAGTGATAGTAGCCATAAGGTGCAAAAAGTGTTCTTCAAGATAGTTACTTTATATTTCAGTAATTTTAAGTACTCAAAAGAAAGGAAAAGAATTGGTGGCACTTAACCCAATTACCCGATTAGGAAGTTCAACTTCATTTTAAAATGACTCAATTCATTTACCAGTTAGAGCATACAAAGGCTAATTTTACTGAATCAAATTCAGAACATTTTTATCAGTTGAAAACTAGATTATTATTTCTGATGTTTTTTAAAATTATGTTTTCCTCTTACATGAAAAACCAGAAATCTCCACTGGCAACTTACATCTTATATTTCATAAAATAACTGGGTGGCTTATTTCAAAGTCACTCCCAAAAGATTTTCAAATTTCCCAATGTGCCTATTGAACTATGCAGTAATCATTTCTGTTTATTCACCTAGCAAGTATATGCTTTTACCATGTGATTTATCATTATTCCCCTTTACCTTCATTTAGACTGTTTTCCATTAGACCTAACATACAGAAATGTTAATATTGGAACCTAGTAAATAGGACAGATTCATCAAAGGTGTCAGTATCTTCTTTTATGAATCAATCTATCTCTCTACTGTTGGGAATGTTCAAGTTCATGAAACAAACTGACACACAGGTAAACTAAGTCACAAAGCATTTTGAAGATTTCATGATGATAGCTTCTGTGTTAAGAGTTTACTAGAGCATAATCCTATGGGTTTCATACATTTCTAGTCTACCAGCCAGAACTAATAATTCAATTTCAACTTACTAGGTAGTATTTTGGATTACAAATTATATATTTCCCAAATACATTTTTTAGAACAAACCAAGACAAAGCTATGCTGAAGTGATAGTGCTAAAAGTACTGAAGACAAGTTACATCTTAAAAATCATCTGAAAACTTTAAGCATCACTGGAATAATATATTTATAAATTTTATCTACTAGGTTCACTGAAGCACTAAAGAAGGCAAACTATCATACCAATGATCCCCTACAAAGGATTATCTTTACCAACAAAACTTTGGATTTCATCCAGCTATATTAATTAGTGCAGAGTGGAAAATGCAAGGTTTACTGAGAATTCCATTTAAATGATCTGAGTGGTTGGTATGAAACTTGCTCTTAACCCTTGGTTAATATATTCTCCAAGAATCTTTTACTCTTGGAATGGACTCCAATAGTAAAAGATTTCAATTCTGCATCTTTGAATGGGTTAAGAGAAGTTTTATAATCAAGTTAGGCAGACAAGTGTATTCATTTCCCCCTGCTGGAATCATCATGTGCTTCCTTTAAACTATATTATTCTCCCATTGCTTGGAATTGTAGGCCACTTGGAAATAAAACAGATAATCCAGCAGGGTAGAATTCTAAGGCTTCCTTGCCATGACTCTGATGTAAAAATATAGTATTACAGTGTGTTTCATTTTAAAAAGTAATAGTACATTCAATTAAAAGTTCCCAAGTTTTGACCTACACCTAAGCAAGTCAGATGTTATGAACCACTGAAATCTCCACAAAAGAAAGACGGAGCTTCAGAAAGCTAAAACATTATAGACTTCTCACGTAATCAGTTTCTAGTACACACGCTGCAAATGGCTAAAGAAGTCATTAGCCATATTCCAGAAGAGCGTGGACCTTGTAGTGAATATCCTGCCTACATTTTAAATTATATATGCCAAAATACAACTTAAGAAAACTAGATTTTAAAAAAACACATACTGAGACTCAAATGCCATTAACTTTAAAACTTATTTTTTAATCCACATGTGAAATCTTGGAATGTAGAGGTTGACACCATCTTTATATAAACACAGTTTTTATCAAGAGTCCTCTATATCACACACGGGTTCGATGGGACCACTCCCTGGAGATTCTGTATACTCTAGGGGGTAGGAATCAGAGTTCTCATTTTGTACATTTTCAAAAGAATATGAGGAGCAACTTTAGCAAGGGCTCAAGTATTAAATAAACCGAGTAATATTCTGGATTGAAAAAGCAACACTATTCCAAGGCATTGCTAATCTCTGTACTTCAGCAAACACTGAAAAGTCAACGTAACTCTATAGGTCGCATATTCTTGAATGACAGGGAAAGGCAAACATCTCTACAGAGGTGTGATCGAAAGCATTTTACATTAGGTACACAGAAACTTTAAACTCACACTATGTAAGCCTCTAATCAGCCTGAGCAAAATCCATTGCCTACACAGTCATTTAATTTTTCCCCGTCACTTAGGATAAAATGCAGAAGAACAAATCTAGCAGCCAGTGGCAACCCTCTGCCTCCCCATTCAATAAGTTCTTCTGCCTCTGTTGACAGAAACTCAAATTTGGAGATCTTGTAGCAAAGAAGAGACAATTATGCATATGTTGGGCAGGCTGTGCCACATATCTGCTGGAATGTAAGAATGCCCTTTCATATGTAATTGATTTTCTTAAAAGGTATACTCCCCTAAAACCACCCACAAATAGATGAGTACAAGGGTAAGTTTCTTAGCACTCTGTTAAAACTTTCTTTTAACACCACAGTAGAGGGTTCTTTTGGTCTGGGGAAAAATAAAGAGTATTCAAAAGTCTCCTTGAAGATGATTATGGAAACTTTTACCACTAAAGTGTATATCAACAGTAGTTGTCTGACCACAGATCTGAATTTAAACCTTCTTTAAGAATTTTAATAAAGAGACACTGTTCAAAGTGGTTGGTCTGTCTCCTACCAGTTCGCTTTCCTCTTCCTCTGCATCTTTCTTTTCTTCTTTCTGTTCTTCGATATTTGCATCAAAATCTTCCATCTCTACCTATACCAACCATTAAAAAAAAAAAAAAAAGACTGAGTTAACATTTAGCAAAATATTGACTCCCTCATTGAGATCTGGAATGAATACAGTTGCCCAGAGCAAGACAGGCTCACTGTTACATACCAAGTAATTTTTAACACCCTAAATTTTGAAACAGAACTGATAAAAGACAGGATACTACTGCCTTTAATTTTCCTTGAATATCCATCTGTACAATTCCCTGTAAAGTTAAGTATAAGTGCTAAGTAGATGGTTACCTATTTTGAATGCCTATGGATTACTTGACTTTTAAAAATCTTTAACGAGTATTTTTCCAATCAGGTAAAAACATGTCAATGATTCAAATTTCAAAATATAAGAAAAAGTATAGTGAAAAGTGGGATGATATTGGCTTGGCCCAGAGTGGTAGCAACGCAAATAAGCAGATGAGTTACAGAGGTCATTAAAAGGTACAACTGACTAAACTTTCTTGACTACATGACAGGTCACAAGGGCAGAGTAAAGAGTCAGGCCTGGGCACAGTGGCTCACGCCTATAATCCCAGCACTTTGTGAGGTTGGGGCAGGAGGATCGCTTGAGTCTAGGAGTTCAAGACCAGCCTGGGCAACATAGTGAGGCCCCATCTCTAAAAAAAAAAAATAAAAAATTAGCTGGGCACAGTGGCATGCGCCTGCAGTCTCAGCTACTCAGGAGGCTGAGGTGAGAGGATCATTTGAACCCAGGAGTTGAGGCAGCAATGAGCTATGATCATGCCACCGCACTCCAGCCAGGGCAATAGAGTCAGACTCTGTCTCAACAATGACAAAAGAGTCAGGGATAACTCCCAGAGCACCGGTTTCAGCAATCAAGTGGTTAGGGTTCTAATTACTAAAACAGAGACTACTAAATGAAAAACAGGTTTGGACGAACTATATTTTGGATAGGTTGAGTTTGAGGTATACTAAGATAATATACATTTTTTGTAGAGAATTTGGAAAATAATAGTAAAAAGAAGATTATAAAAATCACCTATACTCCCTCCATTCAGAAACACTACTGTTAAGATAGTAATATAATTCAGTCTAGACTTTATAACATTAATGGCACGTAAGTGACAATCTAAGCTACTAGAAAGATTCAGATGATCTATACAGAGGGTACAAAATAAAAACAGAGGCTAGGATGGAGCCCTAAGGGGGCCCATTCTCAGTCTTTAGACTGAGAAGCAGGAGAAGCCAGTGAAGGAGACTGAAAAGAGATAGCCAAAAAAGTAAAAGGAAAACCAGAAGAATATGAATTCACAAAAGCCAAGAGAAAAATATGTTTTTTAAGAAGGTGGGCATGGTCAACTATATTACATGTGGCTGCAAAATTAATCAATAGAGGAAATGAGAACTGTCCACTGCCACGGAAATCATTAGTGAAAGAGTTGCCAGACAATGGTAGTGGCAGAAGCCAGAAAGAAATGGGTTGAGAAATGGCATGGGAATTAAAAACACATAAAAGAACAATGACGGCTGGGCATGGTGGCTCACGTCTATAATCCCAGCACTTTCGGAGGCTGAGGTGGGCAGACTACTTGAGGCCAGGAGTTCAAGACCAGCCTGGCCAACATGGTGAAACTCCATCTCTACTAAAAATACAAAAATTAGCCAGGCATGGTGGCGCATGCCTGTAGTTCCAGCTACTAAGGAGGCTGAGGCAGGAAAATCGCCTGAACCCCGGAGGCGGAGGTTGCAGTGAGCCGAGATTACACCACTGCACTACAATCTAGGTGACAGAGTGAGACTCCACCTTAAAAAAAAAAAAAAAAAAAGCACAATGACAATATTGAGTATGGAAGAGGTCAAACAAACAGAAACCTACAACTGGTAAAAAATAGAAAATTTCCCCTTCCATCAAATAAATAATTAATTCAGGCAAGAATTACCAATGAATGAAAATTTGTTGGGGAAAAGATATTAAGAGTATCTCCCTACAGATTACTTATCACAAAGAGAAAAAGGTAGAAAAATTTGATGGATATCACCTTAACCAAATAATCAGTGCTTAAATCACCAATAATGAGATAAATTAACACCATATGGCTCCTGATGTGACACACTGAGAGGGCACAGTATCACTTATGTAGCATTCCCGCTAATGTTTAACCTGAACCTAAGCATGTGGAAACAAACAGACAAATTCAAATTGAGGGGCATTCTACAAAACAGGCCTATACTCTTCATAAATTCTTTATCTTTCATCACAATGACAAGGCTGAGAAACTATATTTAATATTAAAGGATTGAATCTTAGATTTTTGGAAATTTCTATATACCACGTTATAGGGACAACTGGTAAAATGTGAATATAAACTATATGTGAGATAATTCAAGAAATTTAATTCAGGAAATTTATATTACTTAATATAGTATTTTATCAATACTAAATTTCCTGCATTTGATAACTGTCATCAAATCAAAAGAGAATGTACTTGTTCTTACAAGATACCTACTGATGTATTTAAGGGTGAAGGTTTATGAGATCTGCAACTTAACTCTCAAATGGTTCCACAAAAATAGTGACATCATTAACAAGAATGTTAATAAGAATACATGCATTCAGAGAAAAATGTGGCAAAATACTAACCGTGATCTCAATGAAAGGCATATCAGTAGGTGTTCTTGTATGAATACTATTCATATAACTTTTCTGTAGGTTTTAAGTTTTTCAAAGTAAAAAGGTGAAAAAGTAATGTCACTTTGCATTGCATTTGAACCAAAGGATACTCACCTCTTCAATAGCAGCATCTTGCAGCAAAGAACGAATATCTAGACGCATCATGTGACGAGGTGCAGTTTCCCAGTGATCAGCCATCTATTGAAAAATTCAGATGGTCGAGTTATCTCTAGAAACTACTCAAAGACCAAGTAAGCATCCAAGATAAACAACATTTAACAATATTTTAAAATATTGTTAAATATTAATTAAATATTTGTTAAATATTAATATTGTAAAGTCTAATGGGCTAATTTCTTTTTTTTTTTTTGAGACAGAATCTCCGTCTCTCACCCAGGCTGGAGTGTAGTGGCGCCAACATGGCTCACTGCAGCCTTGACATGGTGGGCTCAAGTGATCTTCCCACTTCAGCCTCCCCAGTAGCTGGGACCACAGGCACATGACACCATGCCCAGCTAATTTTTGTATTTTTTTGTAGAGACAGGGTTTCGCCATGTTGCCCAGGTTGGTCTCAAACTCCCAGGCTCAAGCGATCTGCCCACCTCAGCCTCCCAAAGTGCTGGGATTACAGGCCTGAGCCACCATGCCAGGCCATAACAGGCTAATTTCAAGAAGAGCTAGGAAAAGAAACAAAGGAAGAGAAACATTTACTAAAGCAGATAGGAAAGTTATTATGAAAAGAAAGGAGATAAACAAGAGCTTCCAGACAAGAGTGCTGATACAGATAATATGAGGTTTAGAGTACAGTCACACATCACTTAGCAATGGGCATATATTATGAGGAATGGGTCATTAGGCAATTTTGTCATTGTGTGAACATCATGGAGTATACTTACACAAACCTAGATGATAAAGCCTACTGCACATGTAGGTTACAAACTTGTACAGCATGTTAATGTACTGAATACTGTAGGCAACTGCAACACAATGAAGTATTTGTGTATTTAAACATATCTAAACACAGGAAAGGTACAATAAAAATACATTATAATCTTATGGGACCACCATATATGCAGTCCTTCCTTAACCAAAACATCATTATGCAGCGCATGATAGTACTCTATTATTCTGTTTCTTAAAATCACCTTATTTATTTCTTTAAGCTTTCTTCCATGAATATTTCTCTTGCCACAAGTCTGGTTATCTGCACTCATTTCAGCCAAATATACCTAAGCAAGAATGAATAATAATTAGGCAAAGATATATAACATTTACATGACAACACAAAGTACTTTAAAGTTCTTTAAGTTTCTACCTCAAATCCCTTGGTTTTTGCTGCACTCCAAAACTGGTCAAAATGCCTAACTCTGTCATTGATGGCATCCAGGATGATGAAGGGAAAAAAGCCATCATCCAGAGTCTTTTTGAAAGTTTTGAACATGCTGGTGCGGTAAGTCTCCTCCATCTCAGCTTCATATTCATATTCCATTACCTAAGGTCCCCCAAAAGAGATATGGAATTAGCAAAAGCAAAGAATCATCCAAAACCTTTTCCTTGGTTAGTATTTGGATAGAGATGACTTTGTAGTCTTTCCTTCACACCCAAGTACTAAAGTACTGTGTTCAGAAAAGAGAGAGGTCCCTGCCCTCAAAAAAGCCACATTTCTCTCCAAACACGTTTTCCTTTAAATACTATTAATGAATCAGAATGAGATCTGAGATGAATACCATACCTTCTTTTTCACTTTCTTTCCAGAATCTGGATCTTTTTCTTCTTTTTCCACTTCAGTGATGAAGTAATCATCCAGGCTTAGAACTCTGGGTGCAGGTCCTCCAAATTCTACCTCCTTATCCTAAGAATCAGTCAAGAAGGTTAAAATGAATTTATGGAATAAATTAATGTTCACACCAAAGTTCCCTCTTGTGGCTAAATAATATACAATCTTCTGGTGGTTTCAAATCAAGCAGAGGCAAAAATGTTTCTTTGAGTAGATAAAAATGCATATGGGACAACAACCACCACATGGGCCAACTGTAATGGATCAAATGGAAGACAATTCTATTGGCATTATGTTGCTTGCTATTAATAAGAAGGCAAGTGACTACTAACACAAGCAGCACAAGCAGCTGATTTTTCAGCTTCCCCATACTCACTCGAATAAGTTTTGCAACATGTGTCTTTCCACTGCCAGGTAATCCTCTCATTATAACAACAATCTGAAACAGAATAGACCAAAAAAAAAAAAAAAATCACTGACTGAAAATTTTCTGCAATGAGATAACAGTTAACAATGACCTACCATTTTCCAGGATAGACTATACAACAGGCCATGAAACAAACCTTCATAAATTTGAAAGGACAGAAATAATACAAAGTATGTCACTGGACCACAGTGGAATGAAATTAGAAATTAATAGTAAGAAAAAATTGGAGAAAATCACAAATACGTGAAAACTAAACAACATACTCCTAAATAACCAATGAATCAAAGAAAAAATGAAGAGGAACCAGAAATCAAGAGGAGCCAGAAACCAGGAGGAACCAGAAAATACTCTGAGATGAATGAAAACAACACAACACACCAAAGCTTACAGGATACAGCTAAAGCAGTGCTTAAAAGGAAATTGATAGCTATAAATGCCTATAGTAGGAAAGAAATAGGTCTCAAATCAATAACTTAACCATCCACTTTAAGACACTTGAAAAAGAAGAGCAAACTAAAGAAACAGAGGAAAGAAACAAAGATTAAAGCAGAAGTTAATAAAATAGAAAACAGAAAAACAAAAGAGAAAAAGTCAATAAAACCAAACGGTGGCAGTGGTTCTTTAAAAAGATCAACTTTTTTTTTTTTTTTTTTTTGAGATGGAGTCTTGCTCTGTTGCCCAGGCTGGAGTGCAGTGGTGCAATCTTGGCTCATCGCAACCTCTGCCTCCCAGGTTTGAGCGATTCTCATGCCTCAGTCTCCCAAGCAGCTGGGATTACAGGTGCCTGCCACCACGCCCGCCTAATTTTTGTGTTTTTAGTAGAGATGGGGTTTCACCATGTTGGCCAGCTGGTCTTGAACTCCTAGCCTCAAGTGATCCGCCCACCTCAGCCTCCCAAAGTGCTGGGATGACAGGCATGAGCCACCATGACTATCTAAGATCAACAAAATTGATGAACTCTTACCTAGACTGAATAGAAAAAAAAGAAGATTCAAATTACCAGAATCAGAAATGAAAGCTGGGCTCAGTGGCGTGTGCCTATAATCCCAGTTCCTCAGGAGGCTGAGGCAGGAGGGTCACTTGAGCCCAGGAGTGCAACCCCAGCCTGGGCAATAGTGAGACTCTGCCTCGAGTAAAAAAGAAATGAAGGAGGGGACATTACTACCAACCTTATAAAAAAGATTACAAAGGAATTCTATGAACAATTGTATGCCAACAAATTAGATAATTTAGGTGAAACAGACAAATTCCTGGAAAGATGTAGACTACTAAAATTTACTCAAGAACAAATAAACAATCTGAATAGACCTATAACAAGTGAAGAATCTAAGACAGTAATTTTAAAAAACTACACACAAAGAAAAGCCCAAGCCTGGATGACTTCATTACTGAATTCACCAAACATTTAAATACAGACTCTTCCCAAGGTCTTCAAAAACATAGAATAGGAAGGAATAATTTCTAACTTACTTTATGAGGCCAGCATTACACCAAACCACATACAGACAAGAAAACTACAATATCTCCTATGAATATGGATGCAAAAATCCTCAACAAAATATTAGCAAGCTGAATCCAGCAACATATAAAAATTATTACACACCATGATCAAGTGGGATTTATCCCAGGAATGCAAGTTAACATATGAAATCAATTAACGTAACACATCATATCAACAGACTAAAAACCAAAATCACACGATCATCTCAACTGACACAGAAAAAGCATTCAACAAATCCAACATCCTCTCATGATAAAAACATTCAACAAACTAGGAATAGAAGGGAACTTTCTCAACCTAATAAAGTGCATCTACAAAAAAATTCCACAGCTAATATCATTCTTTTTTTTTTTTTAAAGACGGAGTCTCGCTCTGTCGCCCAGGCTGGAGTGCAGTGGTGCGATCTTGGCTCACTGCAAGCTCCGCCTCCTGGGTTCATGCCATTCTCCTGCCTTAGCCTCCTGAGTAGCTGGGACTACAGGCGCCTGCCACCACGCCCAGCTGATTTTTTGTATTTTTAGTACAGACGGGGTTTCACCGTGTTAGCCAGGATGGTCTCAATCTCCTGACCTCATGATCCGCCCGTCTCAGCCTCCCAAAGTGCTGGGATTACAGGCGTGAGCCACCGCACCCAGCAACATCATTCTTAATGGTAAAAGATTGTATTTTTTTCTCTCTAAATCAGTTACAAGACAAGAATGTCCACTCTTGCCATGTCTATTCAACACTGCATTGGAGGTTCTAGCCAGGGCAATTAGGCAAGAAATAAAAGGCATTCAATTCAGAAAGAAAAAAAGTAAAAGTATATTTGCAGATGACATGATCTTATACATAGAAAACCTTAAGAATCAACTAAAAATCTACTAAAAGTAATAAATGAATTCAGTGGTACTGCAGGATACAAGACGAATAAACAAAAAAAAACCATATTTCCATATATTTGCAATGAACAATCCAAAAATGAAATTAAGCCATCAATAATAACTTTACTACAGGGTACTATGTTCACTTTTTGGGTGACAGGCTCTTTAGAAGCCCAAACTCCAGCATTACACAAAATACCTGTGTAATGAACCTGCACATGTATCCTGAATCCATAATATAAAAAAAAAAATGTGAATGTATTAAACAATCCAATCAAAAGGCAGAGATTGTCAGACTGCATTAAAAAACACGATCCGCTGTGTCCTACGGAGTCAGAAACAGGAATCTGAATTTCTACTGTGATTAGAGAGTTGCCCTTGCAAGGATGGTGAAGAAATGTCAGAAATAAAGGAAACCTGAATGGAAAAAAAAAAAAGATCCAACCATAGGCATACTACAGGAGACATACTTTACATTAAAAGATACAAATAGAATGAAAGTAAGGAAATGGTAAAAGATTTATCATGCAAATACCAACCATAAGAAAGGTCAAGTAGCTATATATCAATAGTAGGCAAAAAGACTTTAAAACAAGAATCTATTAATTCTGTATATATGGAATTAAAATATCTGGCTGAAATCTCCAGTACCAGTTAATTCAAATGGAGTCAGTCTAATTATTCTGTAATAAGACAAATTTAATAGAATGTGCACATTTGGAGGTCACTAGGAAATTAAGCCTGAGCTAATCAAGTCTCCTAATTTTCCCTTTCTATTCCACATACCATAAAACCAAATCCACTTTTCCTCTCTTCAACGCGCAATTAATTGAGGTCTCATTAATACGTTTTAAAATTCAACATCTTTTTTGCCAAGTACTTTAGTGCTAAATTCTTAAAGATTCTATAGTGTAGGCCATTTATGAGATTATATGGTGATTTAGAGATAGTAAAACGTCTTGAATCTGATATTATTATTATGTTGCAGAAAAATAAAGAAATTCTTTTCAGGATATTAACAGGATCTCTTATCTTCTGGTTTGCATGAAGACGAATCAACTTCATAGGACTCACTCTCTCAGGTCTGCTCTCCCGGCCCGGTGGTTTCAAAATATCGTCCACATTCTTTGATTCAGGCTTCTTCTCGACTCGTGGAGCTGGAGGTGGCTGGTGGCTCAGTGAAGGAGCTGGCAGAGGCATTCGCTCCTCAGGGTAAGTCCTTCGTTCTCCTAGGATTCCAGCAGTTGAACAAAATTACTATTTGTATAGTAATTATTTTGAAATTCAACTCTCCCCACACATCCTAAGGTAATATAATTCAAACCAAGTCCAGTGATTTTGGGGCCACTTTTAACTTTAATTAGAGAAAATGTAAGGTAATGTAAAATCTACTGAAGTCAAGAAAACGAGAAGATTTAAGTATGATTTCAGGCAAATAGAATGGTCTGCAAAACACTGAATTCATCCTTGTTTGTATTAAATGTAGGAAAGTTAAGCAACAGGACATGGAAGAATAATAAATGCTTTGCTGGATAGTCCTAAGTTCTGTAACTTCTGCTTTATGGTTTTAAGAGTAAGAGTTATGCCATCTTAGGAGAGCCTGTTCCTATAAATAGGTATGAGTTTCTCGTTTAAGTGTAAATCATAGCAGTGAAAAACTAAAAGCAACCTAAATAACTAACAATAAGGGTCTTGGTCTTATATTTTATCCACTCAACGGAATGTCACAGAGCCATTAATAAACAGGTTTACATATGAAAAATATGTATGGTGCAATATCAATCAGAACAATCACGATGAAGAAATTGTATTATTATACTTTGATTACAACTTCATAAATATGTCTGTAAAGAGCGAATGAGAGGAAAGCTACAAAATTATAGCTGTGGTATGGTAGATAGTGAGACTATTAGTAATTCTGTTTCTACTTTGTTTTAAAAATAAACATGCTTTATTTCATTAATTACACTGCTATTTTTTAGGACAATGCCACCAGCTCTAAGAAATCTGTGAATACGTTTTACTCTAAAAGTTTAAATTCATAGCTACAATGGAAAGCATCTCCCATGCTTTACATTCTCAACATCCTTGTAGTTAATAAGGCATCACTCTACCTCCAAACATGGATGGTCCTTCATAGACTGGTCGGTCAGACTTCCGGTCATAGGATGGCCTATCAAAACCCCCTCTTCTGGATGAGGAATGGTCTTTTTTGTCTCGATATGACTGAGCTCTAGAAGGTGTAATAGGAAGTGCTTCAGCAAATAAAAAATATTTGGGGTTCTCTGCTTTATAATGCAACAGCATTAACTGCCCAATTTTCTCTATAGGAAGGTACTCCACACAGTAAATGTTTACTTTTTTTTTTTGAGATGGGGGTCTTACTTTGTCAACCAGGCTGGAATGCAGTGGCGTGATCTCGGCTCACTGCAGCCTTGATCTCCAGTGTTCAAGCAATCCTCCCATCTCAGCCTCCTGAGTAGCTGGGACTACAGGTGCACACAACCACACCCGGCCAACTTTTGTTATTTTTTGTAGAGATGGGGTTTTGCCATGTTGGCCAGGCTGGTCTTGAACTCCTGAGCTCAAGAGATCCACCTGCCTTGGCCTCCCAAAGTGCTAGGATTACAGGCGTGAGCCACTACGCCCGGCCAATATTTACATTTTGACTTTGCTTTTTCATTTAGATTTACTTTATATACATATATCTAAAAAGTTCATGGGAAAGCTGGGCATGATGGCTCACGCCTATAATCCCAGCACTTCGGAAGGCCGAGGCAGGTGGATCACTTGAGCTCAGGAGTTTGAGATCAGCCTGGGCAACATGGTGAAACCACATCGTCATCAAAAACAAAAAAAAATTAGCCAGGCATGGTGGCACATGCCTGTGGCCCCAGCTACTCAGGAGACTGAGGTGGGAGGATCACTTGAGCCCAGGAGGTGGAGGCTGCAGTGAGCTGAGACTGCGCCACTGCATTCCAGCCTGGGTGACAGACTGAGAGAGACCCCGTCTCCATACAAAATAGTAATGAATAAATAAATAAATAGTTCATGGGCTTGCCCCCCTTTCCCTTTCCCTTGGCTGGCTGCCAGAATGCCCTTAGGTATAATAGTAATAATAATAATAATAATAATAATAATAATAATTTAAAAGCTCATGAATTGCAAAAATAAATTGCTTGCCTACTGAGTATGACTGCACCTTTATTGACAATACCATTTCCATTCCCTTCTGGCTATCTCCATCTCCCATTTAATTCTCTGGAATTCAAGCTACCAAGTCAAGGACCTACTTTCCTGAAAACTGGTCCAGAATTGTTCTTCCCCCTCCAAATTACATATACACATGCATGAGAAGAATATGTTACTTATTAAATTTCTCTTAAACTTTTACTGTTAAGTATATAGTAATTTGCACACCTAGTAAAGATTGTTTTATAGCATACCTATCATCTCGGGGTCGGCGTTCTCTGTCAAATCGATCCCGGTCATAGTCAATAACACCACGATCCCGGTCTCGATCTCTATGTGTCTCACGATCCCTTTTAAAATCTCGATGATCTGCTATGACATTACTTTGACGATCAAAATAAGGCTCACGATCTCTTTCTCTATCATAACGATCACGCTGGCCTGCATGCTCTACAAAAACAATTAGTACAAAATAACTATATCCCTTTTACAGAAATAAAAGCAGAAAACTATAAATCTAACTTCAGAGCTGGTATAAATTTTTGCCATAAATTCAACTAAGAATCTTTTAGCTGTATTAAATGGAGGCTCAGATAATCTCACCAAAAGGAAAATCATGTGATAATTAGGCCCTAAAATGTTTAAAAATACTGACCTCTCTGGGAATCCTACCTGTCTCAAAAGTTGATCTTTCAGGTAGTGGATCTGGGCGTAGAGTTATTCTTTCTCCATAAGGTATCTGTTCAACTTTATTAGTGGATATATCTGGTAAACAAAATCAGAGATAAAGTACTGTAAGAGTGAAGCTAGAGAAAGCTAAAGCTGAAGCTAACAATTCCTGTACAATCCCAAATACAAGTTCACTATCATTACTCACCTCGGCCATGGCCATAATCAACAGTCTGTTGTACTGGTGGCGGCTTGGACATTGGTGGCATACCCATAGGCACTGGGCCAGGAGGGGGAATGGAAGAGTGAACAGGTGGGGGTGGTAATACTGGAGCAGATGGAATTGCTGCAGTTTCTGACTTAAATTCTGAATTCAGTCCTTGTTCATCATTTGTATCCCAGAGCCCATAGAAAGAATCTTCATCCCATCGTTCCTGTTCTACAGCTGAAGTTTGTGGCTTTATCACTGGAGGAGGAGGAGGTAGAGGTGGAGGAGGTGGAGGTGGTGGTATTGGGACAGGTGGCCTGGTCACAGGAACAGATGATCTTGCTGGTGGAGCAGAGGGTCTTACAATTGAACCTGGTGGTTTGCCCATAGGAGGGGGAGGTCTATAGGACCCTGGAGGCTAGAGAACAGAATAAATAGCTTAGTGGACAAGTATACCACTATGTTTTTATAGATCAGTGGAAATTAAAATCTGGTTCTCAATTTATAAGAAAAAAGTTAACACCTTGGACTTATTCAAAATTTCGTGCTTCAAAACATACCGTCAAAAAAAACTGAGGACAAGCCACAGAAAGGGAGAAAACACAGGCAAATCTTATATTTGATAAAGAACTTGAATTCAGACTATACAAAACACTTAAACTCGGTAAGACAAATCATAAAAAAAAAAAAAAACTATGGCCAAAAGATGAGAATAGATATTTCTCCAAAGAAAATATATAAATGCCCAATAAGCACATGAAAAGATGCTCACCATCATTAGTCATTAGGGAAACACAAATTAAAATCCCAATGAGATACCATTTTCATATGCACTGGAATGGTTATAATTAATAAGACAGACAAAAACAAATGATGGCAAGGATATAGGAAAGAAAAACCCTTTTAGACTGTTACTGGGAAAAAATGGTGCCACTATAGAAAATGCTTTTCCAATTTCTCTCAAAAAGTCAAACATAATTTTTTTTTTTTTATTTTTTTTTGAGACGGAGTTTCACTCTTGTTGCTCAGGCTGGAGTGCAATGGCGCAATCTCAGCTCACTGCAACCTCTGCCTCCCAGGTTCAAGTGATTCTCCTGCCTCAGCCTTCTGAGTAACTGGGATTATAGGCACCCGCCACCACGCCCAGCTGATTTTTTGTATTTTTAGTAGAGATGGGGTTTCACTATGTTGGTCAGGCTGGTCTCGAACTCCTGACCTCAGGCGATCCACCCGCCTCAGCCTCCCAAAATGCTGGGATTACAGGCATGAGCCACCGCACCCGGCCAAACATAAATTTATCATATGGCTCAGCAATTTCATTTCTCGGTATCTATCCAAGAAAAATAAAAACATATGTCCATCCAAAGACTTGCACACAAACATTCATAGCCGTACTATTCAACAACCCTAATGTCCAACAACTGGTGAATGGTTAAACAAAATGTGGTATATTCATGTAACAGGTTATAAATAAAAAGAAATTTAAAAAGCAGTAAAAAGAAATGAAGTACTGAGTCATGCTACAACATGGATAAACTTTGAAAAGAAGATAGACACAAAAGACTACATATTATATAATTCATTTATACAAAATGTCCAGAAAGGCAAATCTATATAGACAGAAAGTGCTGGGACTGGGGTAGGAATGAGGATTAACTAACTGTAAACTGGTGCAGTGATCTTACAGGGGTAATGAAAATGTTTTAAAATTTCCATACTCCAAATTAGGGTGGTAGCCACGTAAGATTCAAATGTCCCAGGCCAATACCAAATCTACTGAACTTCTGTAGGTGGGGTCCCACCAGTAATTTAAAATTAAAAAAAAAAAAAACCCTCCATGAATAATTCTGATTTATACCCCTCGGTTAAGAACTATCTTCCTATGCTCAGTGTGCAGGAAGGAGAGAAATGAATAAATAAATAAGAACTATCTTCCTACTCTAGAGACCTATCTCCTCCACAAAAACAGTAAATTTTCAGTGAGAGAAATCCTAGATAGCCTCCACACTTCTGTTCCTTTCAGTTATCTGGTTGACAATAGTCGTCTGTGGTAAAGCTGAGACCAACAGAGAACATGAGTACTATGAAACAACAAAATAAACTAAATGAACATCTAGTAATCTAAGGAGTGCCACTGTTGTGTGTCCTCCTTCCATTTGCTTTCCCAAAGCATCACCAGGTACCATCAGAAATGTCTATGACGGAGATGGTAGGACTTCTTAGCAGATTGGTCCTATCTACTCAATACTGAAACCCAGTTGCCACATACATTTTATTTTTATTCTTTCTTTGGTAAAGACGGTGTCTTGCTATGTTGCCCAGGCTGGTCTTGAACTCCAGGCCTCAAGTAATCTTCTCGCCTCAGCCTCCCAAAGTGCTGGGATTACAGGTGTGAGCCACCATGCCTAGTCTCTATTTTAATCTTTGTAAGCGTGATTCAAACACTTACTTCCCATTTCTTAGTTCACTGTGTCTGGCTGGTTTGGTTTTATTTTTTTGTTTTTTGTTTTGTTTCAGTTTTTTACTTCTCTGTTATTCTAGGATGTTTTTTCTTTATTGATGCTATTTTAGATCCTGGAGAGCCCACAATATACATTATTTATATATTTGCCCATATATACGCAGTACTTTAAAAATAAACTTTCTGAATAATAAAATGGAGTTGACTAATATGGAAGGAACATTATTTGACTGGAGGTAACTACTGGCTACAGTTAAAGACAAATGGCTATTACCTAAAGGTAAACTTTTAAGTATGGCATGGTAAACTTTGTTAAGAAAATGCCAATATAGGATGAAGCTATTCAGTCTGGGTAGATCTATCAAGACAAGTTTTAACTATCTTAAGATCTCACAGAAGTATACTTATAAATTTTTTAAAAAGTGCTTTCTTCATTCTATATAGTGAAAGTAAAAGATACATTTTTAAAAATTATTGTTTATATGAGAAAGGGTTAGTATCTATATTATATTAAGGATAATGAGTTAATTTAAAAAAAAAAAACCTGACTCAAACAGATAAATGGGTGAAGGACACAAACAGAATTTCTGTAAGAGGAAAGTATAATTAACAAATATGGAAAAATATTCATGTTCACTAGTAATCAAAAATGCTGTATTAAAATTATTAAATATACCAAAAATATTAAGTAGCTAATGCTTACGAGGCTATAGTATAGATGTTATACAATTTTTTTTTCATTTATTTATTTATATATTTTTTTGAGACAGAGTCTCACTCTTGTTGCCCAGGCTGGAGCGCAGTGGCGCTGTGTGCAACCTGTACCTCTCAGGTTCAAGCAATTCTCCTGCCTCAGTCTCCCTAGTAGCTGGGATTACAGGTGCGCACCACCTGGCGCATGCCTGGCTAATTTTTGTATTTTTAGTAGAGATGAGGTTTCACCATGTTGGCCAAGCTGGTCTTGAACTCCTGACCTCAGGTGATGCACTTGAGACAGAGTCTTGATCTGTCACCCAGGCTGGAGTGCAGTGGTGCAATCTTGGCTCACTGCAACCTCTGCCTCCCAGGTTCAAGCGATTCTCCTGCCTCAGCCTCACCTGTAACCAGGATTACAGGCACGTGCCACCAAGCCCAGCTGATTTTTATATTTTTAGTAGAGACGGGGTTTCACCATGTTGGCCAGGCTGGTCTGGAACTCCTGACCTCTTGTGATCCACCTGCCTTGGCCTCCCAAAGTGCTGGCATTGCAGGCATGAGCCACCGCACCTGGCCATTATACAACTATTATAGAGAGCTGTTTGGCTATGTGACAGGAATCATTTAAAAAGTATGCTTATTCTGGGCCAGGTGTGGTGACTCATGCCTGTAATCCTAGCACTTTGGGAGGCTGAGGCAGGTGGATCACCTGAGGTCAGGAGTTCAAAACCAGCCTGGCCAACATGGTGAAACCCTGTCTCTATTTAAAAATACAAAAAAATGAGCCAGGAATGGTGGCAGGCACCTGTAATCCCAGCTACTCAGGAGGATGAGGCAGGAGAATCACTTGAACCCGGGAGGTGGATATTACAGTGAGCTGAGATTGTGCCACTGCACTCCAGCCTGGGTGAGAGACTACACTCCGTTTCAAAAAAAAAAAAAAAAGCATGCTTATTCTTTGACTGAAGTGTCCCACTTTGGGACGTTAAAATCACTGTTGGCTGGGTGCAGGGGCTCACACCTGTAATCCCAGCACTCTGGGAGGACAAGGCATGAGGATCACTTAAGCCCAGGAGTTCGAGACCAGCCTGGGCAACAACGCGAGACCCTGTCCCTACTAACAATTTTTTTTTTTTTTTAATTAGCCAGGCATAGGGTGTGTGCCTGTAGTCCCAGTTACTCAGGAGGCTGAGGTGAGAGAATCACTTCAGCCCAGGAGTTTGAGGCTCCAGTGAGCTATGATTGTACCACTGTATTCCAGCCTCCCAGGCAACAGAGCAAAAAAAAAGAGACAAAACAAAAACATAAAACTTACTCCTAAGAAGTTATTGGCCGGGTGCGGTGGCTCATGCCTGTAATCCCAGCACTTTCGGAGGCTGAGGCAGGTGGATCACCTGAGGTCAGGAGTTCAAGACCAGCCTGGCCAATTGGTAAAACCCTGTCTCTACTAAAAATACAAACAATTTAGCCAGGTGTGGTGCCAGGCACCTGTAATCCCAGCTACTTGGGAGGCTGAGGCAGGAGAATCGCTTAAACCCAAGAGGCGGAGGTTTCGGTGAGCTGAAATCATGCCACTGCACTCCAGCCTGGGCAACAGAGTGAGACTCTGTTTCAAAAAAAAAAAAAAAAAAAAAGGAAAAAAGAAAAGGAGTTATCTAAAATAAGAACCCAATACAAAGACATTCATCAGGGTAATATTAAGAATAACAGTGAAAGATCAGAAACAAATTCCAACAGAAATTGAATTAATTCAATAAATTATTGTAAATCAAAAAATAATATAGCATATAACAATATCGAAAGATGATTATGATTTGTTAAGCAAATAAAGCAGAAATGTGGATGTACAATCTGGCGCTTCTATTTACTAAGGCACACAAAGATGAAAGATACAGTTCTTATCTTATGGACTCAATTTAGAAAGAAAGACAAGAAAACAGACACTCAAAATGCAACATGATAAAGATGACAACAGAGACTAGTACAAGATGTTACAGGGTATGTACGAGGGTAGTTGCCCTACATAGGTGGAAGAGAAAATAGTAGAGCTGAGTTGTAAAAGATAAACAAACATTAGCCAGTTGCAGGAGGGGATGGGAAGGCAAAGAAAAGACTCTAGGCTTAGAGAACAACATGCATACGCAAAGGAATGAAGAAGTAAAAGAATCTAGCACATTCACAAAATTGTTAAGTAGCTCTATGTGGAGGGAAAATGAAGCATCAGAGAGTGGAGTACCAAGCAATGGTCAGCAGAGGTCAGGCCAGCTCAGGAAGAACAAGAAAGTCATGCAAGAGATTCTAAATTTCATCCTGAAGGCATGGGAGAACACTGAAGAGTTTTAAAGCCAGGTAGCCACATGGTGACATTTGTTTTAAAATGTCCATCTGGCCACAAATCACATCGACGCTGCCTGAAGTGGAGTATAGGGGTAGTCCCAATCACAAAAGGGCATGAGAGAACTTTTTAGGGTGATGAGAATTTTGTTTTGTTTTGTTTTGATTTTGAGATGGAGTTTCGCTCGTTGCCCAGGCTGGAGTGCAATGGCGCGATGTCGGCTCACCGCAACCTCCACCTCCCGGGTTCAAGTGATTCTCCTGCCTCGGCCTCCTTAGTAGCTGGGATTACAGGCATGCGCCACCACACCCGGCTAATTTTGTACTTTTAGTAGAGACGGGGTTTCTCCAAGTTGGTCAGGCTCATCTCAAACTCCTGACCTCAAGTGATCCGCCCACCTTGGCCTCCCAAAGTGCTGGGATTACAGGTGTGAGCCACCGCACCTGGCCGAGAATTTTTTTATCTTTTGGTATACATCTGTCAAAACTCGAACTATAGGCTTAAAATGGGTGTAATTATACTTGAGAATTTGATTCAAAGGAGGTAAAATCAATCAGCAGCAGGGTAGGACAAATCAGCAAGATGGAGGGTTGATTTTCAGGCTTCAAGTTAGTGTGACTAGGTGATAGTGAGGAAAAAAGACAATTTAATGGGGTATGATAACGAGCCCCATTTTGAATATGCTGCATTTGACAGGAGTCACATCCACAGACAGAAACCCTGCAGACAGGTAGATGCGTACAAAGGTCAGGAGATCCGATCTGGGGAGTCAACAACACCATGGTGGTCACTGATGTCAACAACTATGTCTTACTGTTAAGTATTAGACCAGGATGGAAGGGAACACTGAGAAATGAAAAGTGTTAATTTGATGAAATGGTTCAGTAGAGGTTCAGTAGAGCTGTTTTCTTCATTACGCTGTCATAAAACTACTTGCAAGATAACATTTTAAACATTTGAAAAGCCCATTACTGGCTTAAAGGTAAAATAACAAAAATAAAAGAAGTCCTGGCATGCTCTTGGGAAAAAAAGGAGAACTTAATTACTCAAGTCTTTAACATAAACACCCCTTTTCATACTGCCTGAACAGTTCTGAAGTATGTACTGGGGTATGACATTTCCCCATCTGAAGGACTAGTAGCCTGAAGAGGTAGGAAGCATCACGAGGCCCACATCTAGCCCTGCCTAGATGGAAAACAGGACTTTTTTTTTTTTTTTTTGGTAGAGATGGGGGTCTCACCATTTTGCGAAGGCTGGTGTCAAACTCCTGGGCTCGAGCAATCCTCTCGCCTTAGCCTCCCAAAGTGCTAGAATTACAGGTGTGAGCCACTATGCCCAGCCAACAGGACTATTTTAACATAAAAATTACTAGAAAAATTCTACCATTTTGTGAACAGAAGCTATGTAGTTCAGCTGTACTTGGTGTACTTATCAAAATCTGGGGAAAAGGAGCATCTCTACCACACTTTTGAACATGCTTTTAAGGTGTTCAAAGTTCAATTACCATAAACTTTTAAGTTTCCAAAATTTACATTTTATAGAGGAAATTTGTTATTTGTTCAATTTTTAAAAAAAATCAAACAACATAGAAACATACAAAGTAGAAACCATTTCATTTTCTGAGCACACATTCTCCCATACCGGATACATTCCAGGTCTTGAAGATGTATTCTGCAATCTTGATTCCTGAGGTGGTAGATGGTCAGCCATCTGTGGCTCAGACCCGAAGTCTTTCATCTTTTGAAGCTGCTCTTTCTGTTCCCTGCAAACAAATAAAATTGACATAGTACATAAAGCATGCTTATTCCATTCCTAAGTGACTACAATTAATATTTAATTAAAAAAAGGAGACCTAAAAAAACCTTGTCCTAAAATTCTCTGCAGTGGCCATACACTGGGCAGCTCCAGGATTACCCTCTTTTGCTTTTATGTAGCTAACTCATCAGTCATTTAAGACATATAAATAATTATAAATTATTGAAGATATTCAAGAATAGATTCTACAACCTGCCTCAGTTGTTTTCTACTATCTCATCTACTTGTTATGTTTTTCTTTAATCCAAGCAAAAGCTCTCTTGCTATTTTTTTTTTTTTTTTTGAGACGGAGGAGTCTCACTCTGTTGCCTGGGCTGGAGTGCAATGGCACGATCTCAGCTCACTACAACCTCTGCCTCCCGGGTTCAAGTGATTCTCCTGCCTCAGCCTCCCGAGTAGCTGGGACTACAGGCACGCACCACCGCGCCCGGCTAATTATTTGTATTTTTTTAGTAGAGACGGGGTTTCACTATATTGGCCAGGCTGGTCTCGAACTCCTGACCTCATGATCCGCCTGCCTCAGCTTCCCAAAGTGCTAGGATTACAGGCGTAAGCCACCACGCCCGGCCTATTTTTTTCAACTCTTTAGACCAGAGGTTGCAAAATGGTGGCCCATGGGCCAAATATGGCCTAAAAAGGTTTTCAAAATGTGGCTTTCACATCAGTTTTTAAAATTTGAAATTAGCTGTCATATTTACAAAGCAAAATATTTCATATATAAATTTAAATCTTAAAGAGATATGGTAACACCAGGCCTACATTCCCACAGGCCAACAATCAGCTGAGTGCAGTAGAGGCTGCCCATGTTAGATGAAACAACCTGTCACAATCTTCACCATACTCTACAGAGTTATACTTGGCCCACTTTCACTCATTTTTGTTATCTGATTCTTGGGGACATTTTAATTTATGGTCCCTGCTGTAGATGGTGAGAACAACTGTCAGTCTATACCTTTAAAAACAACATTTCATATTCCTGAAGATAATTATGTAATCCTTCGGTTTTTTCTTTAAACTGATGGAATTCCTTTTACTTTTTTTCACAATGCCTACCTTAAACATAGGTAAAATCCACTACAATTTCTTAAGACCTTTTACAATTTTCTCCTTACATTAAAGTGACCCAAATGAGGGTCCACAAATGAGGGACCACAAAGTAAGGGTCAAGTGTGTAAGATTATTTACTGCTCAGGTAAATCCCATCATCACATCCCTTATGATACTCCTTACGACTTTACACTGACACAACATAAACGACTTGTATTCGGCTATGACATTATCCATCACTCCCTATATATTGTTTAATTATGTTCATGTTGCCTAGAAAGCTTTAAAAAAGGATGAAGCAGCAACAGCACCTTTTATCCAGCATTACCATGCAAAGCAATAATGAATTAAAAAGAAATTTCAAAAGGAAAAAGAAAGAAACCTTGGCAGCTTAACAACACCAATCAGCTTGGTATTCTCCATAAATAACACATATTTTAGAGTTTTAGACAGACTGAATTCAAAGGCCGGGTTTGCCACTTACTAGCCAAGGGAACTTAACCTCTTTGAACTTTAGTGTCATTTGTGAAGTGGGGATAATACTACCTTATCTTTGCAGGCCTTTGAGATAGATAGACTGACATAATATACACTCAATTATTAGCAAGTGCCTAGTTACATGGTAGGTGTTAAATTAAAATTAAAGGTGTCTATAATTTAAAAGTGAATAGTGTAGTAGCTAAATATTCTATAGCATGCTTTCCACATTTTCTTCATGAGTAATCTGGAAAAAATAAACCTCTTAGCTATAGACCATACAAACCTGCCGTATCTGGTCTTTCATCATTACCTTTTCTTCACCGTATTTTTCTTTCCTAGTTCTAAAGTTTAAGTTATAATTTATTGTTAAGATCCACAAATGTAAACCGGAATTGAAAAATGGAAGAAACACATTGGAATTTATCAAAACCTAATCATTAATTGACTTTCTCAAAAAAATTGCTTTAAAAAAGCTTTCAATCTGTCACTGACTTCTAAATTCCTATCCCAAGATACAGCTGGTTTAAGGATTAAATGAGTTTATTATACACAACACACTTAGTACAGTTCCTGGCCCGGAGTAAGCATGCAATAAATGTTAGCTTTTGTTATTGTTGTTACTACAAGAAAAGAGGAAAATTATGTAGATACCTATACATAGTTGATTGTAAGTCAAGAAATCCTATTTTCCATTTCACAAAGAAAACATTTGGTTATGTAGAAACAAATAACATCCTCAAGGAGAAATATCTGCTTTTAGTTATAATGAAAGATAAAACATCCCCAAAAGAAAGTATCAATAGTTAGACAAATCTGAGGATGCTCCTAAGCAAACCATTCTTAGCTTCAACAAAGAAAAATACAGCACTTTCCAAAGTTTTATCAATGATTAGTGAATATAAAGTCTATCAGATCTAATACCAAAGAACAAACTGCTTACTGGAAAAAATGAAGGTTACACATGAACCCTGTGAAATCCAGAGCACTGAAAAGTTGAAGTTTGACACTTGAAACATGCACAGGCATGGCATGCCAGCAACACTTCTACAAAGGCCAAGACAGCAATCAATTTTCACATCTTAGGGCATATAAGTTTATCATTAACACAGTTCCTAAATACCCATTCTAACCCTAAAACAGCACTGAATGACCAGAAATACAAATTAAAAGTATGTGATAAGAACTTGAAGTAAAATGATTCCATTCAAATATATCATATCACTTTAAAAAGAGCAGTCTGAATGTGGTTTTTATTAAAAGAAAGGATCTGAAGGAGTCAACTTACCGAAGCATTTTCAGTTCTTGTGCAGCTTTCAAAATGATTTCATGCTGCCTCTGACTGAGAACCATTACCCCTCCAAGGCCTTGGTCAGAGTCTAAGCTTGCATCGGACCCCATCATTTCTGAGGAATGATGTGAGGAGGGCATATGTTCCGCCATGGGGGAATGTCTATCCACATCAGATGGGTACCATCTGTCTGACAACCGTTCTCTTTCCCAGTCCATTCTGTCAGGAACATAATCTCGCTTTTCCCGCCATGTATCTCCTCTTTCTGGATACTCTCGAATCCTCAACTCACCCCTATCACGGAAATCTCGATCATACCCATGCTCTCGATTTCTTTCTTCTCTCCATCTATCATCCCGATATCTATCCAAAGGTGGAAGAGGTGGGAGGGGCGGTAAAGGTGGAAGAGATGGAATATCCCGTTCACGAAACTGTGATTCTTGTTCATCCAGTGGTCTCCCATAATCTCTGTCCCACTCATTATCCAAACTTCTATCATACATATCCATAGGTCTTCCAATCCGATCCACATCCCTGTCCATGTCCCTGTCCATTTCCCTATTATAGTCCTCATCCATATCCTGGTCTCTCTCCCAATCATCCCACCAAGGGCCTCGCCTATCTCCATCATGAGACCGAGATGGTGGTGCTGAGAACCTGTCCTCTCTGTTATAGAGCTCTAGTGTATCATCTTGATAGTCACGTTCACATTCTCTCCAGTATCTCTCTCTATCCCAGTCATCGAGTCTTTCTCGTTCCATTGGAGCATTTCTACCATCTAATGGAAACTCTTCATGCCCTCGCTCTTCTCCATGGTTCCATGGAGCCCTAGGAGGCTCATCCCGGTGATATGGATACACTTTTTCCCCACCATCTCCTGGTTCTGGTCTGAATGGACCTCTATCACGACCAAAATCTGATCTTCCCAGTCCCCTTTCTCGACTGCCAGGCCCTCGAGGTGGTCCTCTCTCCCTGCTCCCAGCTCTTCGGGGTGGTACTCTCTCTCTACTCCCAGCCCTTCGAAGAGGTCCTCTCTCCTGACTGCCAGCCCTCCGAGGTGGTCCCCTTTCTCGGCTGCCAGCTGCACCCCTGTCCTGGCTCCCTTGCAGACCACCTGGCACTTTCTCCCGACTGCTTCCAGGCCTCACCAACCCTCTGTCCCGGCTACCTTCTCCTCTGTTCATCTTCTCTCGACTGTCTTCTCTTCTACCCATCATCTTTTCCCGAAAGTCTTCTTGCTTGACCAATCCTGGGCCTCGACTGATTGCCTGGCCGCGACCTCTGTTTACTAGACCTTTATCCCGTGTGTCTTCCATTCTGCTTTGCCCAGGACCTCTGTAAGATGAGCTGTTGCCTCTATTGCCTTCTAATCTATTATCTCTATTATCTGGCCGAGGCAGGCCTTTATCTTGGTTGTTTTCTGAATGGGGTAGACCAATACCCACAGGTTTAAAATCATTATCTGCTGTTAATGATGATGTTGCTACTGCTGTTCCTCCCTCCATCCCCCCTGTTTTTGAAGGAAAAGTAGATTGAGCAGGTACAGGCTTATTCGCAAGGGGTACAGGCTGAGTAACAGCTTGGGCTTTGTCGATTTGAGTCTCCATACTTTGAACATTCTGGTCCCAATTAGAGGGCTCTACGGGCCCTTCCGAGACTTCACTTTTAGGTGGCTCTTGTTGAGAGTCGCTTAGATTCTCATTTGACTGAGCCGCCTTGACATCCTTTACATCTGCAGCAATGGAAAATGCAGCTGATTGCATTTTAAAATTCTTCTGCTGGTTACTACTGGTGTCTGCTAATGGTTCTTTGTTTCCTGAAAGAGGTTCTGCTTGTGACTTAGGTTGCTGCTGATGCTGCTGTCCAAAAGCTGGTTTGGGGCCTTTCCACTGTGGTCCACTCTGTCGAGGACTTAGGGATGTACTGGGGGTAATATAAAATTGAGATGCTGGCCCCCGGGGAATCATTCCCCACTTGCTTTTAGTGCCCTCTGCTGGGTGACCTTCATATCTGGGTCTTGGCCCATCGGGGCGATTTCCTTCAAAACGAGGCCCTTTGGGTCTCGGTCCTTCACACCTTGACCCTAAATCCTCAAATCTTCGAGGACCATCAAATCTACAAGTAAAACAAAAGATATTACTCAAGACAGTAAAGCAGAAAAAAAAATTCTCCATGTAAGAATATTTAAGGCACTCTTGCCTTAGAATTTGTTTACAACAATGACTCTTTTCAGTCATTAAATTAATCCTGAGTCACCAATATCTTAGAACCAGTATGTTAAGGTGGCAGTGCTCAGAAGGTCTTAGGACAGGCTTTGGAAATCATGTCAGTATTATCTAACTTACTTCAACACATCTCCTGCCGCAAGTCACTGATATACTGAACGGTTAAAAACCAATTACAGGCCTGGCGCAGTGGCTCACACTTGTAATCACAGCACTTTGGGAGGCAGAGATGGGCAGATCACCTGAGATCAAGAGTTCAAGACCAGCCTGGCCAACATGGTGAAACCCTATCTCTACTAAAAAAAAAAAAAAAAAAAAAATACAAAAATTTAGCCAGGTGTGGTGGCAGGTGCCTGTAAATCCCAGCTGCTTGGGAGGCTGAGGCAGGAGAATCACTTGAACCTGGGAGGCAGAGGTTGCAGTGAGCTGAGATCACGCTATTGCACTCTAGACTGGGTGACAAGAGTGAGACTCCGTCTCAAAAAAAAAAAAAAAAAGCAATTATAAATACTGTGCCTTAGGAGACAGAAAAGGCTGCTCATTTTAAAGAGAAAAAAATTAACAAATTCCATAACTAACTCTGAGCACTTCTGGAATTAAATTGTAACTAAAAACTAAATATGAAAAGACTAACAAGAAAATATAGGATGATTATAAATATTGTTAGAGCTAGCACTAACATTTTGATTGACAAAAGTTAAAAAAAAAAAAAAAAGAAACAGTAGCCCTATCTTAAGAGTAGGTTCTGACATTTTAAAAAGTCTGCACAGTTATTTTTGCTATAAACCCACTTGCTCATCCAGTAAAAAGAAAGTACACATCCTTTATCTGTCAGGCATTACATTACATCCAAGAGATACAAGAATAAAATGTCATATGTGCCCTCAAAGAGTTTACAACCAAATATAAAGATAATCTAAGTGTAAATAAGTACCAAGAAATGTAATGTCTCAAGTCTATGTGTACACAATAAGGAAAACAGAATTGGAGAGGCTTATGTTGAGTCTTAAAAGACAACTTCTCTGAAATCAAGCTGACAGAATGAGTTGGAGATGAGGAAAGTATGTGGCAAGGGCACCTCAAGCTAAGGAAGCAAGAGGAAAGGCAGAGAAACGCGTATCAGCAGAGCATGTCTGGAAGTGCAAATAGTTTAGCATGGCTAATGCAAAGGGGAAACAGAGTCAAGAGAGCTGATAAAGAGGGAAATGTGGAAAAGCAGCACACTAAAAAATAAGGTAAAGAAGTAAGCGAGGATCACTCTCCAGAAGATTGTGTATGCCTCATGTGGCAGAGACTACTGGTGGTCTTCCAGTACCCATTCCCCACTTATCTACAATAACAGGCCTCCTGTAGCTAGACACAACGCCCCCCAGACAAGACTCTCTTTCTCAATATCTCTTGCAGCTACAACTGGCAGCCAAGTTCTGGCCAAGGAGCTGAGAGTGAAAATGATTTGCACATCTTCTGGGTTGTCCCCTTAAAGGAAAGGGCACATCCTCCTCTTCTCCATTTCCTTTTTCATGCTGGTTCTGACATGGTGGTGAAATATCCAGGACCAGGTAAATCAGAAGGAATTGGATTCCTGAACCATCACCTAAGTCCTAAGAGAGAATAAACTTCTAACTTGTTAAAGCCATCTGACTTGGATCTCGATTATAACAGATAAATTAATTCAGCTGGTTAAGGAGTTTGGTGTTACCTTATAAGCACTTAGAGCCACTAAATATAGTCTGATTTTTAAAAGATTGCTTTAGCAGAAAAATAGTGGACAGAGACAAAAAGTTTAAAGATCATCTTTACAATTTGGATAACTGAAGGTGATGCCTAGTCTAAGGCAGTGACTGATATGAGAATGTAGAGGAGGGGATAAAAGTGAGAGATGTAAAATAAGGTAGAATGGATAGGATTTTGTCACCAGTAGAAATAAAATGATAGTTGTAAGGGAAGAATTTAAGATGATTCCAAGGTTTCTGGCTTAGGTGACTGAGTAGTAGACAGTGATGCCTTTCATGACTTTTAATGAGTGCTAGGAGGCTTTTTCTTTCATTTCTTTGGGAAATCAATGAAGACTAATAAATTCAGTGTTGGCAAAATATTTATTTCCTATCCCTGTGACTTTAGGCTTTGTTGTTCTAAAAGTCTAGTTTCAAAGAGACGAACACATCCACCAGGGGACACAACAAATCATTCCACTAACCTGAAGTTGAGACCCCAACTTTACTCTGAAGTTCCAAATCAAGAGGCAATGGAGAGGGTTACTGTATTCACTGGGGATGACTGACCCTAACTTTCAAGAGGAATTTGAGTGACTATTGCACAATACAGGTGAAGTGAAGTGTGTCTGAAATGCAAGAGATCCTCTAGGACATCTCTTAGTATTTCCCATGTCCTGAGATTCAAGTCCACGGAAAATTGCAAAGGGTTTTGTAGAACTGCAAATAGTAGAAGTAATTCAGAAAGAACTGCTAATAGCCCATATCTTTCAAGAATGAAAGCCTGGGTCGCCCCATGAGGCAAGGAATCAGAACTGGCTGAGGTACTTACTTAGAGCAAGGGGAATATGGAATGAGTAGTGGAAGAACATATATACCAGCTATGACCACATGACCATTGCAGAAATATGGACTACAATAGTTACAAATATTTCTTCCTTAATTTGATATATATGTGTTTAAATATATGTGTGTGTGTGTGCGCGCGTGTGTGTGTATTAACCAAATATTTTTTGGTTCATTTGTTTTCTTCCTTATTATCTAACGTGTTAATAAGAGTTAACCTTATATTTCAGTATTTAAGTTACAGAACATGAAAGAGGGAGTGTGAAACAGGTGGAGAAGGATGAACTAATATTATCTTAAAGACAAAAAAAAAAAGACTTTGTGTGCTCTTCTGGGGAAAGAGAATGTTTTTGGTTGTCCAGGAATAAATGTCTCATGTTAGGTGTGAAAATCTCCCCGTGACCCAACCTAATCAGAAACATATGGGAAAGACTGCCAGGCATGGTGGCTCACGCCTGTAATCCCAGCACTTTGGGACGCGGAGGCGAGTGAATCACTTGAGGTCAGGAGTTAGAGACCAGCCTGGCCAACATGGTGAAACCCTGTCTCTACTAACAGAAAACTTAAGCTGGGCATGGTGGCGTGTGCCTATAATCCCAGCTACTTGGGAGGCAGAGGCAGGAGAATCACTTGAACCCAAGAGGTGGAGAACGCAGTGAGCCTGAGGCGGTGCCACTGCACTCCAGCCTGGGTGACAAAGTGAGACTCTGTCTCAAAAAAAAAAGAGAGAAAGGGAATTTTGGGAAATGGAGTTTAGCCTAGCCAAGTTGACCTTTTACAAACCCATTGCAAGGAACTGAAAAATACACAAACCCATAATAAACAGAGAGAGGGGGTAATCAGAAGATGAAAATCTTGTTTGTACATTCTGAAAGACAAAGAACAAATATGAGTGGTAACTCACAGAGCAGGAAGAAACCAGTTTAGAGTACTGATGGCAGAAAGGGATAAAATCAAAAGAAGGCTGGCTTGCCCAGAGAACCTCAGAGAGGGTCAGGATTCTCAGACACTAGGGGGTGCTAGGGAAGGAAAGGAGTAAAACTTGGGGCTAAAAATACGTAAATCTATATTCAGAACCATCAACCAGCCTTTCCTTAGGCTGAATGTCTCTTAAATCCTTGAATTTGAGAGTCCCCTAGCAGTAGTAACAGTTCCTTACCCTATTCACATAAAGCAGAAACCTGACAGGTAACAAGCCCCTCTCATATACACAGAGCTCCCAATCAGTTTGTCAGTGTCTTCCATGCTTAAACATAAATGGACAGCCAAGGATTGCTAGATATTTGAGAAACGCGTCCAAAATGAAAGAAAAACTAAAGATAAATAAATAGGATCTGAATTTGGAGAAAACAGAATGCAAAAAGCAGAAAAGAACTTTCAACTCAAATTGTTATCCTCAGAGAGATTCTTAAAGAGACTGCATCTATAAATCAAGAACAATGTGCTATTTATAAAAAAGATCAACGCCAAAAGAACCACAGAAAAAAAATTTCCAATTCTCAAAATAAAAGATGCAATAAAGGACTAGAAGTTAAAGTATCTCAGGAAGTACAACAAAATGTAAGATAAAAGGCACAAAGATAATCAATCCAACAGATCCAAAATCCTACTAATGAAGAGTTCCAGAAACAGAAAACGAGAGAAAAAAATGAATGAAGAAATAGCACAAAGAAATGTCCCAAAGTTAAGAGATTCCAATCTCTAGACAGAAAGGGCCCAGCATACTGAGTACTCAGTACAATTAATAATAAAACTAAATAAGCAAACAAAAAACACTGAAATTTCAGAATACCAGAGATTTTTTAAGTTTGGGAGAGAGGAGGTCACCAAAACAGGAAAAGAATCAGAACAGTATAACACCTACACAATGTGATAGAACAAAATAGAACAATGATCCTAAAACCTTGAGGAATAATTATCTTCAACATCAAATTTTATATCCAAATTAGCAAGTAAGTGTGAGATTAGAATAAAGACATTGTCAGATATAGGACGACTCAGAAAATTTACCCCTCACCCACACTTCCTTAGCAAGTTACTTGAGCATGCACTCCAGGAAATGGAGGTACTGAATGGTAACAGGAAGCCATGAGATTCGATAAACAGCAAATCACATTCCAAAGGGTCGGCAAGGGGAATGCTATAGTTAACACCCATATGGCAGAGTGTTGAGGAAGAACGCAAACTTTATTTTTCAGGACAGTTAAATAAATATGTAATATCTAAAATGTGTAAGTGTATAAGTCGTGAAAAGAGCAACATAATTATAGTGCTATGAAGATGGCGACCAAAAGAAAGAGCTAAATAACTGAAAGAGGATGCCATTGGAAAAAACATTTGGGGGGCATGGAGCAGTGGGTGGCCATTTGGCCCATTTTTTTTAAACCATGCATATGAATCACTTTGATAAAAATGTAAACTGTATCACTTTAACGGGCACAGAGAGAGGATTAGCCCTCATCAGAAGGGCCGCTTCTCCTGAGACTACAAGATCATGAGCATGCTAAGTAAAGCTAAGGGTTAGAAGTGAGATGTTTTACTGGGCTTGATAGGTAAACTTGATTTCCTGTAAGGCAGGAAGCTAAATTATAAATATAATGCAAAATAAAAATGTTTGCTAAGATTGAGAAAGCAGCACTAGAGTAGATGGTCTATGCGAAGTACTGAAGGCTTGGCAGAGCTATAATGGGCAAAGGCGAAAGAAGGTGACCAGAAACTTGTCAAAGTATATACATCACAATGCTAAGGATGGAGAGTATATATTTACAGAAGGAAAAAAAAGTATGCCACTTTAGGGCTTGTGAAGGTGTGGTTCCTTTCTCGGAATTACACTTATTAACTTAAAGTGCCTCAATAATATATCGGATCATTAAAGTTGTATAAAATCATTTGCTATGTATTAAATGTAGCAATTATTTGTTCACGTAAGTGATAAAAGAAGACTATCTTCCACAATGTACAAGGGTCCATGAGAGACCTTATTAACATGTTATCTAGTATTCTAATCAAATTCTAAGTATGAGCAAAGTCCCTTCCTAACAAAATTGTGAATGCCTTGAGAATTTTATCCATGACTGACATTTTGGAAGAAGCAACTTTTATTGAACACCTACTGATTGTCAGGTAATGTGCTGGTGCTAAAAAGAGAGTCATGCCTAACTTCAAGGAGTTCACTGTCCACAGGAAGAGTGAGACAATTAACTCAACAATTAGAAGAACAGAATTTGATAAATATGGAACATGTTTGTCTTGCTAACCAAAGTATTCCCAATGTCTGATTTCATTAAATAATCCCAATCTGCAATTACTGAAGTGCTGCCCCAGGGCAGGAAAAATAGGAATAAATAAAGCAAAGAATGGCAAGAAGGGAATTCCAGACAAAGAAAAGAGCATGTGTAAAAGCCAGAGGAAAGGACAAAGAAGTAGGAGGCATTAAAAGGTGTGCAGATAAGAGGACATGGCAGAAGGGTTGAAAGGGTAGGGTGCTTTGTTTTCAGACCAAATTGCTGATCAACAGTCAAGGCCCATTATTTTATTTTCATTCTGGGGGCCAGAAATTGTTGAAACCATTTGAAATACACTTTCAACACTACATATAAATGGCAAATATTTATCACTATTTGATTTTTTTTTTTGTCCTTTTCTGAGACAGGGTCTCACTCCGTCACCCAGGCTGGAATGAAGTGGCATGATCCTAGCTCACTGCAGCCTAGACTTCCTGGGTTCCAGTGATCCTCCCACCTCAGTCCCCCGAGTAGCTGGGACCACAGGTGCCTGCCACCATGCCTGGCTAATTTTTTACGTCACCAGGGTCGGCTAATTTTTGTATTTTTGGTAGAGATGCGGATTCACCAAGTTGCCCAGGCTGGTCTCAAATTCCTGAGCTCAAGCAATCCACCTGCCTCAGCCTCCCACAGCGCTAGGATTACAGGCATGAGCCACTGCACCTGGCTATTACTGGACTTTCAAATTTTCAAAGTTCAAAGATGTTACAAAATGACAGACTCAAAACCGTTTTCATTTATAAAACTAGAGACCTTTTAAGCCTTTGTAACAAATATATCAAGAGATACTCATATTAAAAATCTGTATGAAAATAAGCCACCTTTAAATCAATATAATGAAATACTAGGACCCTTTTGACATATAAAAACATGTATTTAAAATATAGTAGAAACATTACATAAATTCACTAAATACAATCACATAAAAACGCATGCATTGTACATTGGTAAGATAAAAAGAAAAATAAGCAAATATCTGGTTTTAAGTATTTAGAAAGTGTTTATTTGTATAGTTAGGTGTGTTATAAATCTCTTTAAAAAACCCTAAAACTAGGTATAAATACCTTAGAATTATAAAAATTTCAAAATTTGATATAAAACTCCAAAATGTAAAAACCTAAGAGGTATGATGCAGTTACACAAATACTTTTAAAGAACGTATTTTCTGTATTACACTATTTGCAGAAACATATTAAAATTAACAAACCATGGGAATTACAAGATACCAAATTCTGGAATTAAATTCCTTCCTGTTTTCTTTTCACGTGAAATAGCACCTGTTTTCTAAATATGTATAACCAAGGTCCTAAAATTAAAATTCCCAAAGATAAGTTATCACTATAAACAAGAACAATCATGACAAATGGAAATATAAAGAAAACCTATAACACTCACAGTCCCTTACTAATCCTAGTAAGATAGCTATAGAATGGAAAAAGTCCACAATTCCAATCCTAAAGCCAGTCAAAACATAGTTGTGACTGATCAGAAGCCTTGATATTATAAAGATTTCAATTCTTCCTCCAAATGGTCAATGGACTCTATGCAATGCTCATCAAAATTCTAGCAGGTTTTTGAAAACTGACAAGCTGATTCTAATAAGAATAATCAAGACACTCTAGAACAGAGGTCAGCAAACTATGGCCTATGTTCCAAATACAGTTAAAAGTGATCTTTTTTACATTCTTGAAGGTTTAAAAAAAAAAAGGCTGCACATGGTGGCTCATGTCTGTGTATTACAGATACCAACACTTTGGAAGGCCAAGGTGGGCAGATGGCCTGAGCCCTGGAGTTTGAGACCAGCCTGGACAACACAGGCAGATCCCATCTCTACAAAAAATAAAGTAGCCAAGCATGGCGGGACACATCTGCAGTTCCAGCTACACGGGAGGCTGATGTGGGAGGACTGCTTGAGCCCAGGAGGTCAAAGTTGTAATGAGTTGTGATCCTGCCACTGCATTCTAGCCTGGGCAACAGAGTAAAGACCCTGTCTCAATAAAATTTTTTTTAAATGTGAAAAAAAAAAAAAGAAAAGAAAGAAAAATATTTAACAGAGACCAAATGTGACCCACAAGGCCTACAAATATTTACCACCTGGCCCTTTATAAAAAGCTTGCCAGGCCAGGGATGATGGCTCACACCTGTAATCCCAGCACCCAGGGAGGCCAAGGCAGATGGATCACCTGAGGTCAGGAGTTCGAGACCAGCCTGGCCAAAATGGTGAAACCCCATCTCTACTAAAAATACAAAAATTAGCCGGGCATGGTGGTGCACGCCTATAATCCCAGCTACTTGGGAAGCTGAGACAGGATAATCGCTTGAACCCAGGAGGCAGTGGTTGCAGTGAGCGCCACTGCACTCCAGCCTGGGTGACAGAATGAGACTCCGTCTCAAGAAAAAATAAAAAAGAAAGCTTGCCAATCCCTTATCTAGAAGCACAGAATTGGAGGACCTACACTAACAGATAAATTTATTGTAAAGCTACAGTAATTAAAATATGACACTAATGCAAAGACAGACAAATAGGAATGGAGAGTCCAGAAACAAACTCATTTAAACATTGAATTTATGATGAAGTCACTGCAAAGTAGTAGGGATGACTTCTTCAGTAAATGGTGTTGGGGTGAACTGGATAGTTACTCGGAAAAAATAAACATTGACCCCACCTCACGCCATATAAAATCAGTTCTATATGGAGTATTGATTTAAAAATAAAAGGTTAAAGAAATAAAAGAAGAAAAAGTAAATAATAATACTTATAGCCTTAGGGTTTCTTTTCTTTCTTTTTTTTTGAGTCAGGATCTCACTCTGTTGCCTACGTTGGAGTGCAGTGCACAGCTCACTGCTGCCTTGGCCTCCCAGGCTCAAGCGATCCTCCCACCTCAGCCTCCCACATAACTGGGACCACAGGCGCATGCCACCAAGCCTGACTAATTTTTTACTTTTTGTAGAGACAGGGTCTCACTATGTTGCCCAAGCTGGTCTCAAATTCCTAACCTCAAGCAATCCTCCTGCCTCAGCCCCCCAAAGGGCTGGAATTATAGGTCAGAGCCACCATGCCCAGCTGATAATATATTTCTAAGAACAGAAAGGAAATGTGGTGCGGTAATCCACTTAGTTATTAAACAGGAAGGACCTTATCTTATCACATATTTTGTGGCAAGAACCTGGACCATCTCAATTTGCTAAAAGGATATGTGACAGAAGGCCAGGCGCGGTGGCTCACGCCTGTAATCCCAGCACTTTGGGAGGCCGAGGCGGGTGGATCACGAGGCCAGGAGATCGAGACCATCCTGGCTAACATGGTGAAACCCCGACTCTACTAAAAATACAAAAAATTAGCCAGGCGTGGCGGTGGGCACCTGTAGTCCCAGCTACTTGGGAGGCTGAAGCAGGAGAATGGCGTGAACCTGGGAGGTGGAGCTTGCAGTGAGCTGAGATTGCGCCACTGCACTCCAGCCTGGGCGACACCGTGAGACTCCATCTCAAAAAAAAAAAAAAAAAAAAAGGGTATGTGACAGAATTATTTCATCTTTTAAGATGTTTGTGTGCCCAAATTTAATGGATGAAAAGAGTTTGTCTTTAACATTTTTTTCACTATCCCTTTATTTTTATTTTTGAGACAGACTCTCACTCTGTCACCCAGGCTGGAGTACAGTGGTGCAGTTCTGCAACCTCTGCCACCCAGCTTCAAGCAATTCTCATGCCTCAGCCTCCTGAGTAGCTGAGATTACAGGTGTGCACAACCATGCTCAGCTAATTTTTGTATTTTTAGTAAAGACAGGGTTTTCCCATGTTGGCCTGGCTGGTCTCAAACTCCTGACCTCAAGTGATCCGCTCGCCTAGGCCTCCCAAAGTACTGAGATTACAGATGTGAGCCACCATGCCCAGCCCCTTTATTCTTAAATTCTGTAAATTATTTGTAAAATTACTTTAAACTTTAAAATACAAAGGGTCCATTGGACCTAAAAGGTAAACGGTAAAGACTACTTTTCTACTATACTGAGATCAAACTGTCATACTGCAGCGTTTAGTTTCTTTTTTTTTTTTGAGACGGAGTCTCGTTCTCGCTCTGTCACTCTGTCGCCCAGGCTGGAGTGTAGTGACTCGATCTCGGCTCACTGCACCCTCCACCTCTGCATTCAAGTGATTCTCGTGCCTTGGCCTCCCGAGTAGCTGGGATTACAAGCATGCACCACCATGCCTGGCTAATTTTTGTATTTTTGGTAGAGATGGTGCTTCACCATGTTGGCCACGCTGGTCTCAAACTCCTGACCTCAAGTGATCTGCCCGCGTCAGCCTCCCAAAGTGCTGGGATTACAGGCATGAGCCACTGTACCCAGCATGCAGCGTTTACGTTCAAGTGCTCATTAAGAAAATAAAAAGTCCTGCAGTGAGAAATTTGTAATACATATAATGGATAAAGAACTGATGTGTAGAATTCACAAAGAACTCCTACAAAATCAGTAAGACATAAAACCCAGTCAAAAAATGGGAAAAAGACTTGAATCAGCATTTCATAAAAGAGGAAATACAAATGAACAATAATCAAATAAATAAAGTGAAACCTCATTAGTCATCAGGGAAATGTAAATTAAATCCATTATCATGATACCACTAAACATCCACTAGGATTGCTAAACCTTAAAAGTTTAACAATACCAAGTGTTGATAAGGATGCAAAAAAACTGAAACACTGAAACACTGCCGGTGAGAATATAAACTGAAACAACCACTTTGGAAAAATGTTTAACAATACCCATTAAACGCAGAACATGTATATACTCTATAATCAGGCAATTCCAATCCTTAATAGATATCCAAACAAAATTAAACACACACAAACAAACACATACATCTAAAGGGACACATACAGCATCAAAAGACACATAGCAGCACTTTTCATAATAACCAAAAAACTTCAATGACCATTAATATTAAAATGGATAAACAGATTGTGTTATATTCATACAATGAACTATTGTACAGGAACGGGAATAAACTACTGCTACACACAACATGGATGACTCTCACAATAATACAATGTCAAGTGAAAGATGCCAGACTCATGAGTACATACAGTATTATTTCACTCACATGAAGTTCAAAAATAGGCAAAACTAATCTATGGCTCAGTATAGCAGTTATCTTTGGGGTATTAGAAAATAACTGAGGGGGATGAGGGAGATTTCTTGGGCACTAGTAATTCCTATTTCTTGATCTAGTAGTGATACCATGTGTGCCTTTTTTTTTTTTTTTGAGACGGAGTCTCACTCTGTCACCCAGGATGGAGCAGAGTGGCACGATCTTGGCTCACTGCAACCTCCGCCTCCCGGGTTCAAGCAATTCTCCTGCCTCAGCCTCCCAAGTAGCTGGGACTACAGGCGCACATTACCATGCCAGCTAATTTTAGTATTTTTTAGTAGAGATGGGGTTTCACCATATTGACCAGGCTGGTCTCGAACTCCTAACCTCATGATCCGCCCCCCTCAGCCTCCCAAAGTGCTGGGATTACAGGCATGAGCAACCGCACCTGGCCAATGTGTGTCTTTATTTTGTGAAAATTCACTAAGCTGAACACTTAAAATTGTGTACTTCTCTGTTACGTTTCAATAAGTTTTATTATATGTGAAAAAAAAGGTCCTGGAAAACCAACATCCATCTATATGGCAGTTTTCTGGACCAACGGTAGTCTTCTGGAAGACGGAGTGAATCCAATGATATACACAGTGTCAAAACAGCTCCCCCAGACTCTCAACAATGTGACATGTTATTTACACGTCATGCAGTTTTGTCACATGACTTTTTAGAAATCTCGTTTTTAGAAAGCAGCTTAAATCTGGATTTTGCAAAAACTCAAAGCCATTTACAGTACTTTATTTGTAACAGCATGTTATCAGTAAATTTGTTTAGCTGTGTTCTAAACTCTTGTTTTTCTAATCGGCTTTGATTATTCAAAAAAAAAAGTGGCTTATCATATCAGTTATATGTTGATAGCAAAATCTGAATTAGGAATACAGGAAGTTCACAGGTTTCCTTAATAGTATAGATTATTCTTACCTCAGTCTTGTTTCACTCACTAACCAGCTTCCCACTGATTTTTTACCTAGTTACACTGGAGAAAAAGAACTATGCCTGGGTAACAGTCCCAAACTATACTCTATAAGGGCTGAGTGAGCAAAAGCAGCAGGGGGTGACTGAAATGGCAATGACATAAGCTAGTTAGGGGAAAGGTTTTCAAAACAAGGTGGATAATGTGAGTAGGATCCAATTCAAGGATTAAAAAGCCATCCTTATCAAAGCTGCAGATGAAAATGCTGAAGAGGGATATCACATACCTAAAACAATATAATCATCATTCACCAAGATTTCAGCAGACTGAAATGATGGCGCAAACCTAACTAGAAAACAACCTAAAGAGAAATGTAAAGTCTTAGAAAAAGGAACAAGAAAAACAAAAACAAAAAACCAACCACACAAGTTCAGGATAAGACAGACTTGGCTTAATAAAAGCTAATGTGAAAAAGACCTGGGAAGCTAGATTGATGTTAAGCTCAACAAGAGTCAACACTGTGAGAGTGCTGAAAAAAACAAACAAAAAAGCAATTTGTTAAGCTATACAATATAAGCACATTATTTATAATGAAGTTGGTACTAGGCCCATGGTCCTCTGCATCTGAAGTAAGTGTTCATTCTGAAGGAGACTAACAAACTAAACGCCCTTCAAAGGACAGTGAGCAGTACAGCAGGATGAGATTAGAAACAATGTTAAGATGAAAAGAATCTGAGTTGTGATTGGCAGAGCAAACTGGGTAAGGTAGGGTGAGGGAGACATGAGGGTAATAGTTTTTAAATAACTGTAGTGACACGCTGTAGAAGAGGCATAGGATAATTCATTCTGTGTTGCTCCAGAGGCAAATCTAGAATCAACAGATAAAAGTTAAAGAATCACATTTAGGTTCAATGTAAAAAACAAACTTTCTAGAATCAATGCCTTATATGGCAGTGTTCCTTATCACAATGCCAATGTTAAGCATACAACTGCTCATCACAGAAAGTACAATGGACTTAAAGTGGGTCAGAAGTCCTTGGATTCTAATCCCATCTTGACCATTTACTAGCTGTGTTATATGAGGCAACGTATTTACAACCTCTCTGAATCTCAGCTTTTCTTATGTATTTATTTACCTCCTGATATCACTAAGAGGAATAAATAAGATGATATGTGCAAGACTCATTGTGACAAACTGAAATGGAATACAAATGTGCGTTGCCGTAGACGGATATATCAGATAATTGCTATTATCTTCCCAGCACAGAGATTATTAACTTGAGAAGTTATTTTCTTCTGAAGACAAAATTTAAAATAGGTCCTAAATTCACACAGCCAAGATTTAGTAGGCAAAGATAGAAAATATTAACATGACAGAAATCAAGGGAGCAGGAAATGTATGTTTCATGAGGTGTTAAGAATGTACTTCTCTGATAGCAAATTAGTTACCAGATCTAAAAGGCAATGCTCATTCCAGGAGATTAAGAACAAATTCAAATCAAGATGATACACATGCCAAATAAGCACTGACAGTATAGGCTTGAATCATGGCAGTAAACAGAGCTTAAATAGTACTTTTGCTTTGGGGACCCTCTAGACTCAACTGTACCTATTCTGGGGTTCTACTCACTCTGCTAAATAATCCTGACTGAGCAAGTTACACAGTCCTCTCAGTGCCATTTTGTTAAGAGTAAATGGAGAATAATCTGCCTACTTCACAGGTTGTTGAGAAGACTTCCATGAGATAATAATGTGTGTAAAGTCTCTAGCAAGGCTTCTTGGTACACAGAGGAATTCATGTTAATTGCCCTTTCTCTTAACTTTGATTGTGGATGGAGTTTTGTGCCACACTGCTTTCAGAATTATAAACTTGGGGAATAAAAGATATATTTTGTTTTCAAATGTTAAAATGAGGTTGAAAAAAATGATGATGTAGATCCACTGATACTGAGATGAAAATCTAAGCAATACGCAGATTGGTGGAAAAATAAGTTATAAGATAATCTACTCAGTATGATCCCATTTCTGCAACATATTTTTTTTAAATGATTCTCTCCAGATGGTGGAATTAGGTGACTTTCACTTTTTTCTACACTTTTCTGTAACGTTTGAATTTTGTATAAGGAGTACACATTTCTACTACAATTCCCAACTGAGAAAAAAACTGATTAAAGTATTTTTCTGGCTAAGCGTGGTGGCTCACGCCTGTAATCCCAGCACTTTGGGAGGCCAAGGCAGGCAGGGAGGCCAAAGCAGGAGGATTGCTTGAGCCCAGGAGTTTGAGACCAGCCTGGTCAACATAGGAAGATCCCCATCTCTACGAAGTATTTTTTAAAAACTGGCCAGATGTGGTGGTGCGCGCCTCTGGTCCTAGCCACCTGGGAGGCTGAGGTGGGAGGATTGCTTGAACCCAGGAGGAAGAGGCTGCACTGAGCCATAATTGTATCACTGCACACTAGCCTGGGTGAAAAACCGAGACCCTGTCTCAAAAAATAATAATAATTTCCATAGAAAAGTTATCATTTAGGTCAACTTGGGGAGAAAAATCTATTTTTACAAACTTGGAAAAAATGAATTTAACAGTTTTTAGAAGGTAAAGAGAAAAAACTTACACACCAGCCATTTTTTTTCTTTCTAAATATGTTGTTCAGGCAAAACAGAAGTATCTCCTTAACTGGGGAAAATATAAAGGATGTAAGCTCCATGGGGGCAGGAATTTTATGTGTTCTGTTATATTCACTGCTCTAAGTACAAGAGCAGGAACTTAAATATTTGCTGAATGGATAAAATAAAAGTCCTACTTACCTTTTGCTAAATTTCACTGCCTCAAGCCAGTAGAATATTGGCTTATTCATCTTTATCTCTAACAACTAACAAATTATCTAACAAATAGTAATTGCCAATTCAATTATTTGTCAAATGAATGAAAAAGCAAAAAAAAGATAAAGTTTAATATTATTTTTAAAGCTAATAAGTCAATACAAAATGATAAGCATTACTCCACAATACTACATTCATTCTGGATTATAATCTCTACATATAGGACAAAAGCAGAGACAGCAAAGAAACGGGGGCATGTTACCTTTTCTACATTACATACATGATGTCTAATAAGCAGACAATGTAAGTACAAAGAGAGTATAAACATTGTATAAATGTAGCTTTTTATACCATCGAGAACCAAATAGCCTAAGTCAATAAAATAGCCAAATCAAAAAAAAAGAGAAAAAAAAGCAGACCTACCTTGGGCCTCTTGGACTTTCCAAGTAACTACTTCTAGGAGGATCTGGAAGCAGGCCACCTGATCTCACTGGCATGTCCTTCACTGCAGTGATTGGCTGAGATGGTGCAGCTGAAGACTCCCCAAGTCCTTGATCAGATGAGAACGAACTGTATGGCAGAGCAGACTTGCTCAAAGGAGCTTTTGAATTCACTTGTTCTGATGGACCAGCTGATTGCAACGGAGGATGGTAAGTTGTGGGTGGGGCGGAACCAAAAGACACAGGAGTAGGAAGCAGTGCTGGTCTAGGTTTCTCTGGAACTTGTGAGCTCTGTGAACTGGAGGCTGGTGGAACTGGGGCTGCTGTTAACTGAGGAGGTATCCCTTGTGGAACTCCAGGGGGAGGTATTCCTGGAGGAGGTGTAGCTGAAGACAATGGTGGGAGGGGCATGACAGGTGGAGGTGCTGTTGAAGAGAGAGATGGTGGGGGAAGAACTGGTGGTGGCCCCGCAGAAGACAGGGAAGGTGGGGGGAGAACTGGTGGTGGCCCTGCAGGAGAGAGAGAAGGAGGCATCCCTGGTGGGGGAACAGAGGTTGGTAGAGAAGGTGGCATAACAGGTGGGGGCATGCCAGGTGGTGGCACTGTAGCAGGGAGGGCAGGGGGCATCACTGGTGGTGGCAATGAAGGAGGCAACACTGGAGGGGGCATTGTAGGTAGAGGTGGAGGCATCTGAGAATATGGAACAAAAGGAGGTGGCATTGACATGTTCCCCATATACTGGTTCTTCATGTTCTGAAATGAATTGACTTTCTCCTGGAGATAGCTCTGAGTGGCTTTCATATGTCCCTGCCATGTTTTCCACTGCTTCTCATACTCCTGAAGCTGATCTTTATGAGGATAGGAATGGAGTTGTTCCTCCCATAGCTGAAACTCTCGCTCCCATTCTTGGTAAAGATGTTGAAACTGTTGCTGCTGCATCTCATAATGCCGCAGCTGCATATCTACAGACATGGTCTACAAATAAAGGGATAAAAAACTATTTAAAACCATTCATATAAGATAATTAATCATAGGTTAAATATTAATGAATCAAGGGCATTTGACGCTTTAGGAAATTAGAACACTAAAGACTTTGGGAGGCTAAGAATAAGTTCGTTAAGTTCTTCGAGTGATGATCATTCTTCTTCCTTCCTTTGGCTTAGACAACTTACTACAGAGTTGGAAAAACCAACCGAACAATAAAGCAAATACCTATCTTAGCAATAAGTATTTTTCAAGTTTTTAATATGGATAATTTCAAGAACTTGAAAAATGATCTGTTATTATAGATATACAGACACAACATTACCCCTCAAAGATACAACACAAACAAGTATCTAAGTCACTTTATCTTTTACGGTATATTTGCTTAGGTTTTTTGTGATGGCTGTTTTTGGCCTTTTTGCTTATCTGTTACTGTAGTAGTTTACAGGCAAAACACAGGTTAACCTGTAGCTATATGGTAAAAATCCCCAGCTCTTAAGACCCTTAGCAATAGTAAGCTAACATCTGGCCTGGGTTGACATGATCAGGAAACTCTACTATAACCAACCCCTCCCCAGTCCCCCAGGTAATGTGGCAGATAACTACTTGGGCACCCCTTGGGAAACAACTAATTGTCAACAGTTGGTATCTTTTGTTTTTCACACTTAAATCTTTCAAGAATAACAAATCCTTTCAATGTCTTGGGGCAACTTCCTACTTGTGGACTATGGAAGCACTTGCCTGTATATGTGGTGGGGGCTGTATAATCTGCTGATACTGTTGTAGAATCTGCTGTAACTGAGTGTGCTTCTGCATTATTCCCTGATACTGGAAACCGACTCGATGCTGCTGGTGCTGCTGCCAGTGTGCTGCTGCAGCCTGCAACTGCTTTAACCTGGCATCTTCTTCTGGGTCCTCAGACTAAAGATAAAAGAGGACACATCTTTATGTAAGTCATAAAACAGCAAGCAAAAATATTTTATAAATGTATTATAAAGTCCAGAATCCCTACAACTCAGAAATATCCAATTGTCAAACACAGTATCTTCAGTTCTTTTTGGATTGAGAACAGCTATTCTATCTTTAGATAAAACACATAGCTCTATCTATACTATTATGGATACTAATACAAAGGAGTTTATAAATTCCATAGTCTTCACTGGAATAATAATCTTATTATTCCTAAATATGACAACAATTTTCCCAGTGGAAAGTGGTCCCAGGCCGGGCACCACGGCTCACACCTGTAATCCCAGAACTTTGGGAGGCCAAGGCGGGTGGATCACTTGAAGTCAGGAGTCCAAGACCAGCCTGGTCAACATGGTGAAACCCCATCTCTACTAAAAATACAAAAATTAGCCAGGCATGGTGGCAGCTACCTGTAATCTCACCTACTTGGGAGGCTGAGGCCGGAGAATCACTTGAACCTTGGAGGCAGAGGTTGCAGTGAGCCAAGATCGCGTCACTGCACTCCAGCCTGGGCGACAGAGCAAGACTCCATCTCAAAAACAAAAAAGGAGGGGAGGGGAGGGAAGAGAGGTCCCAGCTACTTGGAAGGCTGAGGCAGGAGGATCACTTGAGCCTGCGAGGCTGAGGCTGCAGTGAGTTGAGATCACATCACTGCACTCCAGCCTGGGCAACAGAGTGAGACCCTGTCTAAAAAAAAAAAAGTGAACCTTAAGTTATAGACCTTTTCACTCTATGAAAAATCCGTTTCTTTTTTTGTCACTTTTCACCAATGGACTACAATATAACCATCATGGTTTGATTAAACCTTTCATATAAGGCTCTTGGGAGAACAATGACCTTTGGACCAATATGAGAACCTCCCATGTGCCAGTCACTAAGCTGAGTGACAAGAATTATCACATTTAATGCTTCAATACCTCTATGTGATAGCTACTATTGAATATACCCATTTTGCAGAGGAGTAAATTGAAGCACAGAATGGTTAACAAATTTGCCCAGTCACTACTGGCAAGTGGCAGTACCTGGATTATAGCCTGGGTAGCTTGACTCTAAAAGCTCAAGCACTCAACTATTGCCCTGTGCTGTCACTATGAACATATGCTGGCATCTTCCTTTAGTGCTTAGAGGCACTCAATTCAGAAGAGTATCCAACTCTTCCCTCAAACTAGGAAAAATTTCCTTTTCTAAACCTGATACAACAGGCCAGGCGTGGTGGCTCATGCCTGTAATCCAAGCACTTTGGGAGGCCAAAGCAGGTGGATCACTTGAGGTCAGGAGTTTGAAACCAGCCTGGCCAACATGGTGAAACCCCATCTCTACTAAAAAATACAAAAATTAGCCGGTCATGGTGGTGCATGCCTGTCATTCCAGCTACTCAGGAGGCTGAGGCAGGAGAATTGCCTGAACCTGGGAGGCAGAAGTTGCAGTAAGCCAAGATCGCACCATTGCACTCCAGCCTGGTAAACAGAGGGAGACCCTGTCTCAAAATAAATAAACAAACAAATAAACCTGATACAACAGACATCTGATTATTTCACAAATGCAACTTTATAGGTACCTAAAAAAACAAAAATATATATCCATTTATGATAGAAGTATACTAAATGAATCAGAAAAAAGCTAAATAATTTAATAAACACAAACAATTAATTATATGGTTACCTGGGGTTCCTCAGGTGGGAGAGGAGGTGGCACTTCCTCATTTGGAGGTGGCAATGGGGGCTCCTCAGAAGAAGGAGATTCTGGAACTTGACTGGTGGCAGGTACTGTAACTTCTTCTTTTACCGGCTCTGGTGTATCCTTTGCTACCACAGGACCCTTTTTGTGTCCTGGCAAATGAACTTTTGTCCTCTGTTGCAAACTAAGCAAGTGCTGTCGATACCAATACTGCTGCTGTTCCTACAACAGAAACAATTTTTGAGAATTCTGATTGACAATCATGTATCTCTGCAACTTGGTGTTGACAAGGACCTATCTTTATGTCTGTGTTCATGTGTCTATATGTAAGAAAAGGCAAAGCTAGACTGAGGAAGACAAATAAGTTAACAAGATCTTAAACACAGGCTACAGAAAAATTTCAGTTCCTCCCCCAAATTTATACATTTAAATTAAACCATACATATTAATTCAACATGCTTCTGTACTCTAATAAAACACATGCTTTTGGAGGTGAGAGCCATCTTTTTGATAAACGATCAGGGTAAATCTCTTCAGTACTCACAGCTACTTATTTTTAACCTGGCTTCAGTTTGTTCAGATTTCTTGACAGGGGTCTTGTAATTAATGAATATAACTGAACAGTCCTACCTCTCTTCTCTGCCTTCTCTCTTTCTCGTCTAGCACTCCTCCCTCTTTTCTTTTCTTTTTTTTTTTTTTTTTGAGACTGCATCTCACTCTCTCACCCAGGATGGAGTACAATGGCTTGAACATGGCTCACTGAAGCCTCGACTTCCCAGGCTCAAGCAATCCTCCCACCTCAGCCTCCTGAGCAGCTGGGTTCGTAGGCATGCACCATCACGCCCAGCTAATTTTTTTATGTTTTATAGACACAAGGTCTTACTGTGTTGCCCAGGCTGGTCTCAAACTCCTGGGCTCAAGCAATTCTCTTACCTCAGCCTCCCAAAGTGCTGGGATTACAGGTGTGAACCACTGCACCCAGCCTCCTCCCCCTTTGAAACACCTGTTGTAGCATTAATCTACCCATACTCAGATGTACACACATATAAGAGAATATGCTGTGTTTTTTTTTTTTTTTTTTGAGATGGAGTCTTGCTCTGTCACCCAGGCTGGAGTGCAGTGGTGTGATCTCGGCTCACTGCAACCTCCACCTCCCAGGTTCAAGTGATTCTCCTGCCTCAGCTTCCCGAGTAGCTGGGATTACAGGCACCCACCACCAAGCCCAGCTAAATTTTTTTATTTTTAGTAGAGATGGGGTTTCACCATGTTGGCCAGGCTGGTCTCGAACTCCTGACCTCAGGTGATCCACAAGCCTCGGCCTCCCAAAGTGCTGGGATTACAGGTGTGAGCCACCGCACCTGGCCAATATACTGTGTTTTAAAATGCTTTCTATTTATTTTAAAAGCCTTAGCTTTATCTTCCAAATTATGCTGTACTTTAATTTTCTGAAAGCTTATTTTGTGCTTTCATTTAAAAATTACAACAATAAGCTTAGTATGGAAATATTAGAAAATATAGCCAATCCTCATTATTCTTGGATTCTGTATTTGCAAATTTGCCTACTTGCTAAAATTTTTTTTTCTTTTTTTGAGACAGGGTCATCTCCCTCTGTCACCCAGGCTGGAGTGTAGTAGTGCAGTTTCAGCTCACTGCCACCTCCGCCTCCTGTGCTCAAATGATCCTCCCGCTTCAACCTCCCGAGTAACTGGGACCACAGGTATGTGCCACCATCTGGATAATGTTTGTATTTTTTGTAGAGACAAGTTTCACCATGTTGCCCAGGCTGGTTTCAAACTCCTGGACTCAAGTGATCCACCTTGGCCTCCCAAAGTGCTGGGATTACAGGCATGAGCCACCACACCCAACCTAAAATTTATTTCTAAACCCAAAATCCATACTCACTGAGCTTTCCCAGTCATTCACAAACATGTGGACAGCAGTGAAAAACATGAGTCCCCTGACTCATGTGTGCATTCCCAGCCGAGATGAAGTGCAAGGTGATGCTCTGCCTTCTTGTTCCAGCTCTATACTATAAGTAAGTGTCCTTTTCAGTCTATTTAGTGACACATTTTTCAAACTTTTGTGCTTTTTTGTTGATTTCACTGTTTAAAATGGCCCCCAGGCATAGAGCTGAGGTGCTGTTTAGTGTCCCAAGAGCAAGAAAGCGGTCTTATGTCTCACAGAGAAAATATCTGTGTTAAGTCAGCTTTGTTCGGACAAGTGCTACAGCGCTTTTGGCCATGAGTACAATGTTAATAAATCAACAATATGTACTAAATAAGGTTCTTTAAACAGAAACACACATAAACAAGGCTGTGTGTTCATCAGTTGATAAAAATGTGACAAGAGACTCACAGGAACCTAACCCTGTATTTCCCCGAGGAGCACTGGTTCAATATTCACTAATTCAGTGTCTGTGGTGAGTTTAAAAATCTCAAATAAAGAAAACTGACTACACAGGTAAGTAATAACTAATTAATTAAAATCAATAAAAGAAATCTCACCACTCAGAAAAAAATTACAGGAGTGTCATTATCCTAGTATTATATAATTTCCCATGGTTACAAGGTTGCATAAAGAAAACCAAAAGTTATCATAACACTAAAATATTCACTGATGAACTGCCCTGTATACTTATATGACTAACAAAAGCATATGATTCTACTACAATTGTATGGATGTAGTATTTCAAGAAAGTGATGTTGGAGAACATTGGAACTTATTACTGGCAGCTGAGGATCTGCTAGAAGTCCTACCAGTTAACAAACAAACGGTACTTTACAGTAAAAACTATAAAAGAGAATGGCCTGAATACCAAAGGTTGAAAAACAGTCCGTATAAAAATCGATAAATCCCTAAAATTTTTTCAACATGTCAAAAAATGAAATAAAAGATGATCTATAATGTTGTTATATAATTTTCCCACAAAAATTACAGCAAAGAAATTACAGCAAAAAAAATTACAGCAAACCAATCTATAATTTATTCTTTGTTCATTCTAAAACTTGGCTATGATTTCATTTATAACAATTCCATCAAATATAAAATCTGCTTATCCTTATCACTTTGAGCTTTGTTTTTCCAGACTGGGTCCCAATCAAATGTTTTATGTTTTACAATAAACTTTTGGTTCCTGTGTTAAATGAATTCACTTTACTTGCCTATTTTCTAATCCAATTATCTCTGGATAACTAAGATTTCCTACACTGTTAATATTTTATAGTATAACCTCCCCTAATTTTCCATATGCAAACAGATGCATTAAATATACATAATACATACCTTTTTCTCACCAAACATACTGATTTGTTACCTACTTTTCACTCAAAGAATGTAATTTTTCTTAGGGGACAGCTGCCTTCCCCTCTTTTTATATCCTATCTGGTAGTCAAGCATAGTGCTAGAGCACACAGTAGGATGTCAATAAATGGTTATTGATCAACTGAAGCCCTTCCCTCTCGGTCACTCATTACTATTACCTGAAACTTGTTCCAATCTATTGGGAAGAATAAATTCCATCTCATAAACTCTATCTTGACGTTTAACCCATGACTGGGTTTTTTGTTTTTAACTATTATACACATAATCATCAGCTCCCAGGATATAATTACAGATGGTCCCTGACTTAACAATGGTTCAACTTATGATTTTTCGACTTTATGATGGTGTGAAAGCGATATGTATTCACTGGAAACCATACCATGAATTTTGATCTTTTCCCAGGCTCAAAATATTCAGTATGATACTCTCTTGTGATGCTGGACAGCAGCAGCAAGCCCTAGGCTCCTAGTCAGCCACACATCATGAGGGCAAACAATCAATCCTCGGCCAGGTGCAGTGGCTCACACCTGTAATCCCAGCACTTTGGGAGGCCAAGGTGGGCGGATCACCTAAGGTCAGGAGTTCAAGACCAGCCTGGCCAACACGGTGAAACCCCGTCTCTACAAAAATACAAAAAAAAAAAAGGCGGAGCGCAGTGGCTCACGCCTGTAATCCCAGCACTCTGGGAGGCTGAGGCAGGTAGATCATGAGGTCAGGAGATCAAGACCATCCTGGCTAACACGGTGAAACCCCATCTCTACTAAAAATATAAAAAAATTAACCTGGCATGGTGGCAGGCACCTGTAGTCCCAGCTACTTGGGAGGCTGAGGCAGGAGAATGGCATGAACCTGGGAGGCGGAGGTTGCAGTGAGCCGAGATCACGCCACTGCACTCCAGCCTGGGTGACAGAGCGAGACTCCATCTCAAAACAAAAAAAATACAAAAAAATTAGCTGGGCCATGGTGGCGGGTGCCTGTAATCCCAGCTACTTGGGAGGCTGAGATGGGAGACTCGCTTGAACCCAGGAGGTGGAGGTTGCAGTGAGCCAAGATCGCACCACTCACTGACTCCATCTCAAAGAAAACAAAACAAAACAAGAAAAAAACCAATGCTCTACTGTGTACTGTGTGGCCAATTGACTTTGCCTAATGTAAACTTTCTGAGCACATTTAATAGCTAGGCTAAACTATGGTATTCAGTAGGCTAGGTGTATTAAATGTTCAACTTACATTATCCTCAACTTACAATGGGTTTATTGAGATGTAACCCCACTGTAAGTCAAAGAGTATCTGTACTTTTACTATTCAACGCAAGAAAACAGCACACTTGGCCAGGCACAGTGGCTCATGCCTGTAATCCCAGTACTTTGGGAGGTCTAGGCGGGCAGGTCACCTAAGGTCAGGAGTTCGAGACCAGCCTGGCCAACACGGTGAAACCTCGCCTCTACTAAAAATAAAAAAATTAGTAGGGTATGGTGGCACGCACCTATAATCTCAGCTACTCCGGAGGGTGAGGCAGGAGAATCCCCTGAACCTGGGAGACGGAGGTTGCAGTGAGCCAAGATCGTGCCATTGCACTCCAGCCTGGGCAACAGAGAAAGACTCTGTCTCAAAAAAAAAAAAAAAAAAAAAAGAAAGAAAACAGCACACTGACCTGACCATGAAAGTCAATAATAATAATGTAGCATTAAAACACTTCCTTCCATTATTTTAATACTGAAAACATCAACAGACTTATCCTTCAGTTTTAAAAAAATTAGTACATTCTCTTTCTTTTTTTTTTTTTTTTTTTTTTTTTTTTTTTTTTTTGAGACGGAGTCTTGCTTTGTCGCCCAGGCTGGAGTGCAGTGGCGCGATCTCGGCTCACTGCAAGCTCCACCTCCCGGGTTCACGCCACTCTCCTGCCTCAGCCTCCCGAGTAGCTGGGACTACAGGCGCCCACTACCACGCCCGGCTAATTTTTTGTATTTTTAGTAGAGACGGGGTTTCACCGTGTTAGCCAGGATGGTCTCGATCTCCTGACCTCGTGATCCGCCCGCCTCGGCCTCCCAAAGTGCTGGGATTACAGGCGTGAGCCACCGCGCCCGGCCCATTCTCTTTCAAGTAGAAGTTAAAAGTTTCCTTTTTTAAAGTTGCTTTGAAAGCATTATTAAAAGATACAAAGATGCAAGCTATCTTTCACAAACTAAGCCAATGCTACAGATATGAAGACTGTACAGGATGAAAACTGTACAGGTCCAGATTCTTTATCAGCTTCTTCTTTATCACCTATTTTCATGCTTTGTCTTAGATCCAGACCAGGGTTAAGAACTTGTTAAGGGCTGAAGTACTTGTTGATTCACTGACAGTATGCCTTGTAGGTCAATTTCTTTTTTTTTTTTTTTTTTTTCCTTGAGATGGAGTCTCGCTCTGTCGCCCAGGCTGGAGTGCGGTGGCGTGATCTCGGCTCACTGCAAGCTCCACCTCCCGAGTTCACGCCATTCTCCTGCCTCAGCCTCCTGAGTAGTTGGGACTACAGGCACCCGCCACCACGCCCGGCTAATTTTTTGTATTTTTTAGTAGAGACGGGGTTTCACCGTGTTAGCCAGGATGGTCTCGATCTCCTGACCTCATGATCCACCTGCCTCAGCCTCCCAAAGTGCTGGGATTACAGGCGTGAGCCACCGTGCCCGGCCGCCTTGTAGGTCAATTTCTATTTAATATGAACCCTATAAGTAGTAACCAGATCTAATTCAATCCTAGGATAGGCTTCAGCACATTTTTGAAGCTCTGCAAATAAATAATAATGATATCACTCACAAATGTCCTTACTGACCCTAAGAGAAGTGTGATTATCCCTATTTTAGAAAGAAAAAAAATGCCTGAACTTGCTAATGATGCCAGCTTTTCTGAATGTCCCATCATATCAGATAACTCCATTTCATATGGGATGTTGTTTTATAGTTAAAGGGAAATCATAGTATAGGTCACATTTAAAACGAGATTGAACGAAGGGATTTCAAACATAAAGGATGTAGAACTATTGGCTGGGTGCGGTGGCTCACATCTGTAATCCCAGCACTTTGGGAGGCCAAGGCAGGCGGATCACAAGGTGAGGAGTTCGAGACCAGCCTGACCAACATGGTGAAACCTTGTCTCTACTAAAAATACAAAAATTAGCTGGGCGTGGTGGCACATGCCTGTAATCCCAGCTACTTGGGAGGCTGAGGCAGGAGAATCGCTTGAACCTGGGAGGCGGAGGTTGCAGTGAGCCCAGATCCTCGCGCCACTGCACTTCAGCCTGGGTGAGAGCGAGACTCCATCTCAAAAAAAAAAAAAAAAAATTAAGAATATAGAACTATTTGTCACAAATACTAATATTAAGAAAGATGCTGCCGAGGCACGAATATCGCTTGAGCCCAGGAATTCAGACCAGCCTGGGCAACATGGCAAGATCCCATCTCTCTGAAAAAAAAAAAAAAAAAAAAGAAAGATGTTGATTTTAATTTACTCAGGAAGCACTTACTGACCACTGCTGCTAGTAATGAACTAGATACTAAATGATTTTCCAAGTGGAGAAATATAAAGGAGGTGAGTGTTTGTGTGTAATGTTTTAAAGATTAATTTTAGAAGATTACCTTCCCTATCCAGGTTATCATAAATGCCTGTAAGACAACGTTCTATGTCTTATATTCTAAAGCAGGGGGCAGGGAGGACACCTGGTAAAATAATGAATTGGCTTTCCATTTTAGAAATTTATTTAAAATAGGCTTAAATATTTTTGAGATTCACATTCTACTGTAAGAATCAGGGTCACCAGATAAGCTTAGTCCCCACCTATTTTTTTTTAAATGCTCATTTATTTCATCTATTCCTCCAGCTCCTTCCCTCATTCTCTCTCTCCTTCAGTCAAACTTCTTGAAAGAGTTGTCTATACTCACCATCCCCATTTCCTCACCTTCCATCACTCCTCAAATCAATGCAATATGGCTTCAGTCACTATGAAACTGCTCCTGCCAAGGTCAACAATAATCTACATGTCAGTAGGTGCAAAAGATAACTCGCAGTCTTTATCTTGCTTGACCTCTCAGCAGTACTTCACACAGCTGACGACTCCCTCCTCCTAGAGTCTGTTCCTTGACTTTCGTGGCACCGCACTATCCACTATCTTGATTTTCCACCTATCACATTGGTGCCAAAGTAACTGTGGTTTTGCCATTAAAAGTAATAGCAAAAACTGCAATTACTTTTGCACCAACCTAATACGAATACCTATTTGGCCATTCTTTCATTGGTTCCCTTAGATACTGCTATTTGTGGAGCTAGGCTTAATGTCCTTTAACCTCAGTTCTTACTCTACACACATTCCTTGAGAGGCTTCATCTATTTCTGTGTCTTCAAATACCATTTTTATGCTGATGACTTATAAATCTATGTCTCCCAGATCTTACATCTAGACTCCAGAGCTATATCTAACTTCCAACTGGACATCTCCATTTGGAATCTATGTCTCAAGAACCCCAAACTCAGTATGTCTGAAACCTAACTCATCATTTTCTCCTCACCCCCAGAAATGTTCTTCCTCCTCCTCCTTTAGGTTTTTCTGTTTTAGTAAATTTGACCACCATCCACCCTACAGCCCAGCCCAGAAACCTAAGAATCATTCTTGATGCCTCCCTCTCCATAACTACTCAACCTCAAAGTGGATTCTAGCAGCTAAATATTTCTCCACTCTTCCCACTTCTCTCCATCTCAACTAATACCATCAAAGTCTAAACCACTATTATCTCTTGCCTGGATTACTTCAATAACTATTCTCTCTAAATCACTCTTACTCCTTTTAATTCTGCTCTCCACACTGCAAGCAGAGTGAGCTTTCAAAAATGCCAATCTGTCACATTCACCTATGTAAAATCCTTCAATGGCTTCCAATTGCCCTTAGAATGAAGTCCTTACAGGCCTTCTCTGATCTAGTTCATACCTACCATCCTCACCCTGAGCTTTCAGTGAGCCTTACTGAACTTAATTCTTTGAATTCTAACTTCTGGTTAATTTCTACTCTTTTTCTTTTTTTTTAACTGAGATGGAGTCCCACTCTGTCGCCCAGGCTAGAGAGCAGTGGGGCAATCTTGGCTCACTGCAACCTCTGCCTCCTGGGTTCAAGTGATCCTCCCACCTCAGCCTCCCAAGTAGCTGAGATTAAAAGCGTGCACCACCACACCCAGCTAATTTTTTGTATTTGTAGTAGAGACAGAATTTCACCATGTTGGTCAGGCTGGTCTTGAACTCCTGACCTCAAGTGATCCGCCTGCCTCGGCCTCCCAAAGTGCTGAGATTACAGGCATGAGCCACTGCACCTGGCCTACTCATTTTTTTTTTTTTTTTTTTAGGTCTCACTCTGTTGCCCAGGCTAGAGTGCAGTGGCACGAGAACTCCTGGGCTTAAACAATCCTCCCACCTCAGCCACCCCCAAGTAGACGGAACTACAGGCATGCAACACCATGCCTGGCTAGGTTTTTTTTTTTTTTTGGAGACGGAGTCTCACTCTGTCGCCCAGGCTGGAGTGCAGTGGCGCGATCTCGGCTCACTGCAAGCTCCGCCTCCCGGGTTGACACCATTCTCCTGCCTCAGCTTCCCGAGTAGTTGGGACTACAGGCACCCACCACCACGCCCGGCTAATTTTTTGTATTTTTAGTAGAGACGGGGTTTCACCATGTTAGCCAGGATGGTCTTGATCTTCTGACCTCGTGATCTGCCCGCCTAGGCCTCCCAAAGTGCTGGGATTACAGGCGTGAACCACTGCGCCCGTACACCTGGCTAGTTTTTTAAACTTTTTGTGGGCCGGGGAGGGGGGAGGGGGGGTCTCACTTTGTTGCCCAGGCTGGCCTTGAACTCCTGGCCTCTAATGAGCCCAAAGAACTGGGATTACAGGTGTGAGCACCCAGTCCTCCTACTTATTCTTTAGAGTTCATTTAAGTATCACTTTACAGGCCCGGCGTGGTGGCTTACGCCTGTAATCCCAGCACTTTGGGAGGCCGTAGCAGGTAGATCACGAGGTCAGGAGTTCAAGACCAGCCTGGCCAAGATGGTGAAACCTCTTCTGTACTAAAAATACAAAAAAAAATGGCCGGGCGCTCTGGCTCACACCTGTAACCCCAGCACTTTGGGAGGCTGAGACAGGCAGATCACCTGGGGTCAGGAGTTCAAGACCAGCCTAGCCAACATGGTGAAACCCCGTCTCTACTAAAAATACAAAAATTAGCCAAGCGTGGTGGCAGGCGCCTGTAATCCCCGCTACTCCTGGGAGTAGCTGAGGCAGGCTGAGGCAGGAGAATTGTTTGAACCCGGGAGGCAGAGGTTGCAGTGAGCCGAGATCGTGCCATTGCACCCCAGCCTGGGCAACAAGAGTGAGACTTAGTCTCCAAAAAAAAAAAAAAGATAAAAATACAAAAAAATTAGCCAGTCGTGGTGGCAGGCACCTGTAATCCCAGTTACTAGGGAGGCTGAGGCAGAGAATTGCTTAAACCCGGAAGGCGAAGGTTGCAGTGAGCCGAGATCGCGCCACTGCACTCCAGCCTGGGCAACAGAGCGAGACTCCATCTCAAAAAAATAAAAATAAATAAAATAAAATAAAAACAAATAAAAAATAAAAAATATCACTTTACAAAGGGAATCCTCTTTAATTAGGTTAGCGCTCCCAGCTATATTCAATTATTTAAAATATATTTGTTCTCCACCTCCTATGCGCTAGATCCTATGCAAGGTACTGTGAATACAGTGGTAACTTAAAAAAAACAAAAAACAAAAAACTTGCCTTTGCCAGTTCCTTGGGGAATAATCTAGTGATATTTTATAATCCCATAGCACTCTGTACGTCTCCTCTTAATTACTTACTTAATGTCTTCTCCCTTCCCCCACAACTGAAACAAGAAGTCAATGAGGGCAGGTCCCATGTCTATCTTGTTAACCATTTCATCTCCAGTATTAAGCACAGTACTCATAGTACCTGGCACATAGTTGCTAGTCAGTAAGTACTTAAACATTAAATAAATGATACCTCTAAAAACTAATCAAAGCCAACAGCTTTAACTAAATAAATCAGTCCTTTAAACACATAGAAAAATTAATTATTCAAAAAGACACATTCCGACTGGGCGCAGTGGCTCACGCCTATAATCCCAGCACTTTGGGAGGCCGAAGCAGGTGGATCACTTGAGGTCAGGAGTTCGAGACCAGCCTGACCAACATGGTGAAACCCCATCTCTACTAAAAATACAAAAACTAGCCAGGCATGGTAGCATGCACCTTTAATCCCATATACTTGGGAGGCTAAGGCAGAATTGTTTGAACCCAGGAAGCGGAGGTTGCAGTGAGCCGAGATTTCACCACTGCACTCCAGCCTGAGCGACAGAGTGAGACTCTCTCTCAGAAACAAACAAACAAAAAAACACATTCCATTAAATCATCAACGCTTTACCCGAAAAACTAGAAAATACCTGGAAAAATATCAAGTATTTATCTTGTCCTTCCTATACCAACCGTATTTCCAATCAAGTATCTGTGGCAAAAGTTTTTCTTTACATAACTCCATATAGTAACTGTGGAAGAAATGGCAGAAAAAAAAAATCACCAGGTTGCAACCTCTGTCTAATGAAATAATTTACTTAGGCAAGGTCTTTCTTCAATTGATGAACCAGTAGACTGAAACATTAGATGCAAGATTGATAGAAAGCTTTACAGTAGAGGGATCAACGGCATTACTAACAGTGGGACAACCAGGCATTGGGTGTCCCATGAGGAATGCAACACTTGCCAAAAGAAAGCTGAACTTAAATGAAGGTTCCAGAGTTAACTTCTAATTCAAAAAAAAAAAAATGTGGAAGACAGAGGAACAAGTCAAATGTGACACCATTAAAAAGCAGACAATGCAGAATGTCAGACATTCTACAGGAAAACTGACACAGATTTTTCATCAAGTTCAAAGACATGAGGTAGAAAAAGAAAATAGGAGGGAATGACCTAGGTCAAGGGTTCTCAACAGAGGGTAATTTTGTCTCCAGGGGATATTTGGCAATGTGTGGAAACATTTTTGGTTGTCGGACTGGGTGCTGCCACTGGCATCTAATGGGTAGAGGTCAGGGACGCTGTTAAACATCCTACAATGCATAGGACAAGCCCCTCCACAACAAAGAATCATCCTGCCCAAAATGTCCACAGTGCCGAAGCTGAGAAACCCTGATCTATACTAAGAATCTTTTCAGTATTCTGTTTGGACTCTGACTTGAACACACCAACAAAACATTGTTTGGGAACAGACTGTGAGGACAGAAAACAACAACACTGTTGAGTCAATTTGGGGTATTTTAACATGGATGGTATCAAAGAATTATTTTTAGTTCCATTACTATGATGAAACAATAAAGGAAATCTGAACGGATCAGGTATTAGATGATACCAAGAAACTGTTAACTTTGTTAGGTGTTAACAATGTGTTTATCTAAGAAAGGGTCTTGGCCGGGCACGGTGGCTCACGCCTATAATCCCAGCACTTTGGGAGGCCAAGGCAGCTGGATCACGAGGTCAGGAGTTCAAGACCAGCCTGACCAACATGGTGAAACCCCGTCTCTACTAAAAATACAAAAATTAGCCAGGCGTGGTGGCATGCACTTGTAATCCCAGCTACTCAGGAGGCTGAGGCAGGAGAATCGCTTGAACCCGGGAGGCAGAGGTTGCAATGAGCCAAGATCGCGCCACTGCACTCCAGCCTGGGCAACAGAGTGAGACTCCATCTCAAAAAAAAAAAAAAGGAAAAGGTCTTTTTTTGTTTTGTTTTGTTTTGTTTTATAGAGGTACCTGACTAAGAATGTAGGGATGAAATGACATAAGATCTAAGATTTGCTTTAAAATATTTCAGCAGAGGCCAGGTGTGGTGGTTCATGCCCGTAATCCCAGCACTTTGAGAGGTCAAGGCAGTGTACTGTTTGAGCTCAGGAGTTCAAGACCAGCCTGGGCAACATAGCAAAACCCCGTCTCTACCAAAAAAAAAAAAATAGCCAGGCATGGTGGCATGCACCTGTAGTCCCAGCTACTTGGGATGGCTTGAGCCTGGGAGGCAGAGGTTGCAGTGAACTGAGACTATGCCACTACACTCCACCCTGGGTGACTGACAGAGCAAGACCCTGTCTCAATATATATATATATATATGCAACAATAATAAAAAAGGCCTAGGTGAAGTAAACATGGCAAAATCTTGATAGCTGTTGAATCTCAATGATGGGTATGTATGGGGAATCATACTTTTTTCTCTATTTTGTGTATTTTAAAAATATTTCACGATAAGAAATTTTGAATGACACATTCCAAAAACAAAATATGAATCAAAGAATAATAAATATGTAGAAGGATTGCCAGAGACTGGTACTGGCATGAAGAAATATTTATCATCTAATAAACCAACATATCCTAAGTCTAGAACATGACAACTCTCGTATTTTATTCAACAAATCTGTGGAGAGCCTACAATTTGCAAGGCACTGTCCTAGGTGCTACGGTAATAAGAAGATAAGCAAGATAATTCCTGTCTGCAAGGGACTTACAATCTGAAGAACAGAACCAAACCAGATGGGTGAGCACAAGCAGGGCTTCATGGAAACCTTGATATTTGACATATGCCTTGAAAGCAATACAACTCTAAGGGGAAACAGAGGGTTGAGGAGGTTAGGATGAATCCTAAAAAGAAGAAAGAAAGCCACAGGCTTCAAGGCTCTTCTTGATCTGGTCTATGTGCACCACAAGTCTCATTTTCCACCACTCTTTCTGCCTCTCACCAAAGAATTGCAGGCACTGAATATTCAAGACACTGAGTTCATTACAGAAAAGGGTACAAAGGCAGAAAAGTAAAAGCACTGTTCATGGCAACTATACATATTAAGGCCTGATCTGACACACACACTCCTCCCAAAAAAAGCCAAAAATACAATTAATTTGTCTCTCTGTAAGGTCAGAAAAACAGTCTAGTAGAGTGAGAATATAAATGTCCGATTTTGGCTCAGACTAACTCTGAGAATGTTTGACAACAAAAGCACTAAAGACTTCAGAGTGGGGTGGGAAAGAGGACAGAAAGTCTGTCTCTATAATAGAGCAATCTGGGGAAAATAAACTGGTGAGATGGTACAAATTTGATGTAAGCCAACAGAATCATTATTCTACTACTTTATTTCAGCATCCCAAGTGTTTTCTCCAGAAGATGTGCCAAGCATCATTTCTTAAAACAACTTGCTTCTGTTCTTAATTTCTAATGCCAAACCACGTAAAATTATAATACTGCATCCCTATCTTTTGGAAATCTTTTATAGGTAAATCTGAGCGTTTATATTACAAGATTCTCTTTTTTCCTTAGTGAATCTAAGGTAAATTAGCAATCGCTGAAAAAGTGTCTACTTTAGGAAATCATAACAACTGATTTATTCTGCTTTAGTTTGACCTTCCCTCTCTCAAGGGGGAACTCGTTTATTATTGTTACCCTGTCAATTTGTCTGTTCTGTGGGATAAGAATGGCTGACTCTCTCACGAAAAGATATCACCAAACTTTTTTTACGTTGGCCAAATTCCAAGGCTGTTTCTTTGGAGTGAATGGTAATGACAATGAAACGCAGAAAATTGCTCATTATCTTAAAACAATCTTTAAATACTATGAGAAAAGGATGTCTGGGTCAATTCCTAAAATGGACCAATCGATCCCCAAAAGGGTCTCGGGACTCATCTATGTATTGTATATGTACCTATAAGCATTATTAGGATGCTCCTGGTAAGACAAGATTTCCATCCTTTTTCTGAAACCTCTTAATTCAGGAAGCTGACAACTATCCCTGGCCCCTAAGTAATATTTTTAAAAGAAGCTAACTGATCATAAAGTTTACAAACACTCAAGTGTCAGCCCTTGGCGAGGCCTCTTTTTCATGCTTTCTCTCAAATGGAAACTTTAGTTTAAAATACAATTTTAAAACTAGACCCTCTGCAACAAAATCTATTTGCAACAGCAACAAAATCTAAGAGGATGGTCAAAGAAACCAAGGAATGTATCTGAGAGGTAACTTTTGAGCCACCCCACCACTGTATGTAATCCATACACATCTACAAACGCTGTTTTTTTAGTAATTCACATCTAGCTAATTAAAAAGCTGAGCTGTCAGCCCCCTGACTCTTGCAGAATCCTTTGGAGTGTTAGCTAGTCATTGTGTGTTGGAATTAGACTAACCACTGGTTAAAGCCCTGAGGCCTGCTCATTCAGGGCCCTCTAGGTGAAAGATGAGGTTCAGGCAGATGCTTTCTTACCTGTGGAGTCATCGTAGAGGGATCTGGCTCAGGGGCGGCTTGCTGCTGTTCAGTACTCTTGTTTTTGGCCCCACTCTCCAAAGGCTCTTGCTGGACAGTTGTCTTATTTCCAGGGGGGGCGGACGGTGGTGGTGGAGCTAGTAGTTGGGATTTAGAATGGCCCTGGGAGGGGCGGGAAGGAGATGCCTGAGAAGAGGGCAAGTAGGACTGGGAATGGCTCAAATAGGATTGCGAGGAAGAGGAGGAGGATGAGTAAGAAGGGGTGGGCGCCAGGTAGGATTGGGAAGGTGGGGACTGCGAAGGGGACGGCTGAGCAGGAGGCAGGTAGGGCTGAGATGAGGTCGGGGGGTAGTAAGAGGGTGGCGGCTGAGGTGGGGGCATGTAAGACTGAGATGGGGGCATATAGGACCCAGGCGGCACAGGGGGAGATTCAGGGGGGGATTCCAGCTCCATTGGAACCAAACCAGGAGGCCCGTCTCGTTGGTGGTGGAGCATCTGGTGTTTGTACTGCTGCTGCTTCTGATAGCTGAGGGCCGGCCCGGGTGGCGGGGGCATCGGTGGCGGTGGCGGCTGCCAGTCTCCGTAGCCGCCCCCCGGCATCACTGGCGGGGGCGGCAGGGGGGGCGGAGGAAGGTGGTGGGGCTGAAGCACGCACTGCATTTGCTTCTGGTGCATCTGCTGCAGCTGCTGGAGCTGCGCCAAGTGCTGTTCGCGGAAGCTCATGAAGCCCGAGGAGGAGGGGGCCGCGGGAGTCGTCGAGCTCGAGTACCCGGGCCCCGGCGAGGCCTCAGGAAGCGCCACTGGCGGCGGCGGTGGGACCGGTGGCGGCGGATAGTGGCTGCTCCCGCCATACCGGCCCCAATTCGGGTACATATCGAAAAAGAAGGCGCAGGGCTCGTCCTGGCGCCGTTACTCGTCGCAACCGACCTCCAGGAGCCGCGGCGGCGACGGCGACAGCCGGAACTCGCGGCGCCTACAGGCCCCGGAGCGTGTAAACGGAGCGCGCCAGTGCGCCGGCGCTCCCGAGCTGGGCCAGCGACCGGGAAGGCGGGGACGCGACTTGGGCTACTACGTCTGCGCAGTAACCACCGAGAGGAGAACAAAGGCGAGATAGAGCGGCCCTTTACTTGGCGACTCGTGGTTGCCATCTTCCTTTGGGTTCAGATAATGTAGGCTCCAGTAGAATGTTCTCATAGAACTGAAAAACCATAGAGTCTCACAGCCGAAAGAGGTGGTAGAGATCCTATCGCTCCACGGGTTCATTTTTGAATGAAAAAAAAAAAGGTTCCATTCACAATAGCAACAATCGCAACAACAACAAAAAAACATAAAGCAACTAGGAAAAACTCTAACGAGAAAGATGTAGGACTTATATGTAGAAAACTACAGAGTCATAAAAAAGCATATCCAAGTAGGATGAAATTAGACTTCAAATAATGGAGAGGCTTACCATGATCCTGGGTGAAAAGAGGAAAAATTGTAAAGATGTCAGTTTCTCCCAAATTAAATGAATAGACCTAACTCAATTCTACCCAAAAATTCAACTGGGAACAAAGCTGTGAAGAATGGAAAGGTGTTTTCAAGGCAGAGTGTAAGATTACACCAATTCCTGCAGACATATAGTGAGTAACATCTGCAGGAATTGTAGAAGGGGAGAAATGGAATTTTTTAGACTGTCTCAACACATATAAATCTGTGTTGCAGAATCTCAGAGCAAAAGCAAAGAGAGCAAAAACCAGATACAAAGATGGTCTAAAGACAACCTGGAAGATAATCTTCCAAAAGCTCCCAACGTAATACCAGACATAAACTCTTACTTTAGCTTGAGTGAATCACTAAAAAGCAAAGCTAATACACTGAATTCTTTTGGGTGTGTGTGCGGGGGCGGGGGGAGGGAGAACTGTGAGAATATTGTGTCAGTGCATCACTTGAGTAACATGCAAATAATTGACCTTTCTTCCATCTTAGCAACCCAGATCTTCACCTCTCTCAGGAGGTGAATGTGAATGGAAAGTGGAGCAGCAAGGCATCCTTCAAAAGGAAGAGCTTCTGTTTTCAAATAGAAATTTAGTTATGTTTCTTTTAACTTTTTATTGAAGTATAACGAATATACAGAAAATTACATGTCAAAAGACAAAATTACAACAAATTTAGTTTAAAGATCTTAATTAACTTTTACCTGCTATTCTAGAATCGGGCAACGTCTCATTCTATAAAGCAGAAACAGTGTTCCAATGAGCAGAACAATCGGGATAATTTCATAGACAGAAAAGAAACGCAGAGGCAGGGTGCGGGGGCTCACTCCTGTAATCCCAACACTTTGGGAGGCTGAGGCAGGCAGATCACCAGGTCAGGAGATCAAGACCAGCCTGGTCAACATGGTGAAACCCCATCCCTACTAAAAATACAAAAAGTAGCCAGGCATGGTGGTGCTCACCTGTAATCTCAGCTACTCAGGAGGCTGAGGCAGGAGAATCACTTGAACCCGGGAGGCGGAGGTTGGAGTGAGCTGAGATCGTGCCACTGAACTCCAGCCTGGGTGACAGAGCGAGACTCCATCTTAAAAAAGAAAAAAAAGAGAGAAACAGAAAACTAAAAGTGGATTGTTTGTTTCAAAGTTTCTTTTCTTATAAGGTTAAAGCAGAGAGGACTTCTTTATCATGCTGGCTAAAAATGGACTGTTTGCAGACTTGGCTATTATTTCTCTCTCTCCTGGTTTATTGAATGGTCAGATAAAGATTTTAATTTTGGCATGGCAACATCAATAAACTCCATTTTGGTTTGTTCTGTTGGGCCTAATGCCGGTTAGTCCAAACCCACGACTTGCTATAAATTTTATTTAACACATGTCTTAAGTATACAGCATAGTAAATTTTCACAAGCCAATCACACTTGTGAAATCGGCACCCAGATCAGGAACCCAACCCAGAAACCCTAGTTAGTTGTGTTTTTAATATTTTGGGCTGACATTATCTTTTAAAAAATGTATAAATTTAGGCTGGGCATGGTGGCTTACACCTGTAACCCCAGCCTTGGGAGGCCAAGGCAGGTGGATCACTTGAGGTCAGGAGTTCAAGAGCAGCCTGACCGACATGATGAAACCCCATCTCTACTAAAAATACAAAAATTAGCTGGGCGTGGTGGCGCATGCCTGTAATCCCAGCTACTCAGGAGGCTGAGGCAGGAGAATTGCTTGAACCCAGGGGGCGGAGGTTGCAGTGAGCTGAGATCATGCCACTGCACTGCAGCCTGGTCAACAGAGCAAGACTCTGTCTCAAAAACAAACAAACAAAATATATATATATATATATATACACATGGGGTTTCACCATGTTGGCCAGGCTTGTCTTGAACTCCTGGGCTCAAGTTATCCACCCGCTTCGGCCTCCCAAAGTGCTAGGATTACAGGTGTGAGCCACCGTACCCGGCTGACATCACACATAATGGTGAAAAGTTGAAAGTTTTGCCACTAAGATCAAGTACAGACGTCCACTATCATCATATCTGTTATGAGTTGAATATGTTGAAGTTCTAACACCCAGTACTACAGAATGTGACCTCATTTGGAAATCAGGTTGTTATAGATGTAATTAGTTAAGATCAGGTCATGTTAGAGTAGAGTGGGCCCCAAATCCAATGTATCTGGTGTCCTTAAAATAAGATGGCCATGTGAAGACACAGAGGCAGAGGGAGAACACTATGTGATAATGAAGGCAGAGACTGGGATTCTGGGATTATGCTGCTACAAGACAAGGAAAACCCAAGATTGGCCGCAAACCTCCAGAAGCTAAGAAGAAGCTGGAAAGAATTCCCCTACAGGTTTCAAAGGGAGCATAACCCTGCCAATACCATGATTTCAGACTTCTAGTCCCTAGAACTGTGAAGAATACATTTCTGTTGTTTTAAGGCACCCAGTTTGTGATGCTTTGTTACAGCAGCCTTAGGAAACTAATACAATATCTTATCAGCATTGTAATGCAGGCCCTACTGATGCAATGGGTATAAAGAGAAAGGAAAAGGGAAGGAGGGAGGGAGGAAGGGAGAGAGGAAGGAGGGAGGGAAGAAAGGAAGGAAGGAAGGAAATAAGTATTGGAGAGGAAGAAACAAAATTGTCATTGTTTACTTATATTGTGTACATTCAAAATCCAAAATAATCTACAGGTAAATTATGGGAATCAAAAGATTGCTGGGCATAAAGCCAATATACAAATAAACATGTACATATATAATCTATACATAGATACCTTTCATAAAGAAACTGAGAAACTACAGAGTACAAGGAAATATTTGTGACGCATTTAACCTGCAAAGGATTCATTTAGACAATGTAGAGAAATCCCACAAATCAATTTGAAAATGACAACTTACAGGAGAAAAATGAGATGTGAAGGTATTTCACATAAAATAAAAGTTAAATTATCAATACATGTGAAAGGAATTCAACCTCAATATAAATCAGGGTTATGTGAACTAAAGCCAAAATGAGATACCAGTATATGTACAACTCATCAACATGGCTAAAATAAGAGATGTAATATTGAAGGTTGGCAAGGCTGTGAAACGAATGAAATTCTCATACACTGCTGGTGGGAATGTCAATTGGGATGACTACTCTGAAATACTGTCTGGTAGTATCTACCGAATCTGAACAGACCATGACCCAGGAATCTTACTCTAAGGCATATAACCAACAGAAATGCATAGGTGTGGTCTGGGTGCAGTAGCTCACGCCTGTAATCCCAGCACTTTGGGAGGCTGAGCCGGGCAGATCACCAGGTCAGGAGTTCAAGACCAGCCTGGCCAACATGGTGAAACCCCATCTCTACTAAAAATACAAAAATTAGCCGAGCATGGTGGTGCATGCCTGTAATCTCAGCTGCTTGGGAGGCTGAGGCAGGAGAATCGCTTGAACCCAGGAGGTGGAGGTTGCAGTGAGCCAAGACCGCACCACTGCACTCCAGCCTGGCGACAGAGTGAGACTCCGTCTCAAAAAAAAAAAAAAAAAAGAAATGCATAGATATGTTCACCGGGAGACATAACTAAGAATGTTTATACTGGCAGTATTTGTTTGTTTTTGTTTTTGAGACAGAATCTCGCCGTGTCACCCAGGCTGGAGTGATCACATTGTTCAACATTTTCATGAAGAAACATTTATTAAATCATAGCATATAAAAAAGTGCACAGGCTGGGCACGGTGGCTTATGCCTGTAATCCCAGCACTTTGGGAAGCCAAAGTGGGTGGATCACTTGAGGTCAGCAGTTTGAGACCAGCCTGGTCAAAATGGTGAAACCCTGTCTCTACTAAAAATAGAAAAATTAGCCAGGCGTGGTGGCACACACTTGTAAACTGCGGAGGCTGACACAAAAGAATCACTTGAACCCAAGTGGCAGAGGTTGCAGTGAGCTGTAAGCTGAGATCGTGCCACTGCTCTCCAGCCTGGGCGACAGTGTGAGTGAAACTCCATCTCAAGAAAAAAAAGTGCACAAATCATAAGTGGTACAGCTTGATGAATTTTTCACAAACTGAATGCATCTATTTAACTAGCAGCCAGATCAAGAAAGGAAGCATTGCCAGAAGTCCCCTTTGTGCCCCTTCTAGTCACTATCTTCTCCCGCTACTATCCTGAGTTCTAACAGTGTACAAATATACTATTTATTTATTTATTTTTATTTTTATTTATTTATTTATTTATTTATTTATTTATTTATTTATTTATTTTGAGACAGAGTCTCCCTCTGTCACCAGGCTGGAGTGCAGTGGCATGATCTCGGCTCACTACAACCTCCACCTCCTGAGTTCAAGCAATTCTGCCTCAGCCTCCCAAGTAGCTGGGATTACGGGAACACGCCACCACGGCCGGCTAATTTTTGTATTTTTAGCAGAGACAGGGTTTCACCATGTTGGTCAGGATGGTCTCCATCTCTTGACCTCGTGATCTGCCTACCTCAGCCTTCCTCAGTGCTGGGATTACAGGCGTGAGCCACCGCATCCGGCCACAAATATACTATTTATATACAAACAAATAGTAGCACGATCACAGCTCACTGTGGCCTCAACCTCCCCAGCACAAGTGACCCTCTCGCCTCATCCTCCCAAGTAGCCGGGACTACTACTTACTGTGCACGCCACCATGCACAGCTAATTTTTGTATTTTTTGTGGAGGCAGAGTTTCACCATGTTGCTCGGGCTGGTTTCAAACTTCTGAGCTCAGACGATCTGCCTGCCTAGGCCTCCCAATGTGCTGGGATTACAGGTGTAAGGCACCATGTCTGCCCATACTGGCAGTATTTGTAATAGCTGAAAATGGAAAAAACAACCTAAATATCCACCTACACTAGAATGAATCGTCAAATTGTGGTACATTTATACAATGGAATACAAAACAGCAATGAGAATGAGTGATCTACAACTATGTGCAACAATGCAGATGAACCTCACAAACAATATTGAGCAAGAAAAGCTAGGAAGAAAAGAGTATATACTGTATATTTTCATGTATATAAGGTAAAATAATAAAACTGATTTATACTGTTAGAACTCAAGATAGTAGCTACTCTTGGGAGAGAGGGATAGTGACTAGAAGGAGGCACAAAGGGGACTTCTGATAATGCTCCATTTCTTGATCTGCATGCTAGTTACATAGATACATTCAGTTTGTGAAAAATTCATCAAGCTGTACCACTTATGATTTGTGCAGTTTCCCATATGCTATAATTTAATAAATGTACCTTCATGAAAATGTTGAACAATAGTAGTTCAGAAGAATATTTATTGTACAATTAACTTTACATATATTTCAAAAATAAGCAAACAAATTAAAATGTTAGAAGTGAGGGTAGTAGTTGCCTTTGGGAAGAAGGGAAAGAGTAGGCCTCGTGGCGAGAGACATGAGTGGGTTTCTAGGGTGCTAACAATGTTCTATTTCTTTCTTTTTTTTTTTTTTTTGAGATGGAGTCTAGCACTGTCACCCAGGCTGGAGTACAGTGGCACATTCTCGGCTCACTGCAACCTCCACCTCCCGGGTTCAAGTGATTCTCCTGCCTCAACCTCCTGAGTAGCTGGGATTACAGGTGCCCATTACCATGTCCAGCTAATTTTTTTATTTTTAGCAGACATGGGGTTTCACCATGTTGGCCAGGCTGGTCTTGAACTCCTGACCTCAGATGATCCACCCACCTTGGCCTCCCAAAGTGTTGGAATTACAGGCATGAGCCACTGCGCCCAGCCGATTTCTTGAACTAAGTGGTAATTTCACAAATATTTTCTTTGTTAAAACTTATGGAGCTGTGCATTTATCCCTTGTGCTTTCCTGTCTGTGTGCTGTATGTCACAATTTTAAAAAACATTTTAAGCTGGGTGCAGTGGCTCACACCTGTTATCCCAGCACTTTGGAAGGCCGAGATGGGCCAATTGCTTGAGCTCACAAGTTCAAGACCAGACTGGGCAACATGGCAAAACCCCGTCTCTACAAAAAATACAAAAATTAGCCAGGCATAGTGGTGCATGCCTATAGTTCCAGCTATTCCAGAGGCTGAGGTGGGAGGATGGCTTGAGCTCAGGAGGCAGAGGTTGCAGTGAGCTGAGATTACACCACTGCACTCCAATCTGGGCAACAGAGTGAGACCCTGTATCAAGAAAAAAAGAAAAAAGTTTTGAAAAAAAAAGGTGGGAAAAAGAAAAAAAAGTGATGGTAGTGGAAGACAGAGAAAGGTAAGATTAGGTGGAGGTGGATGGAAACTCTTCTCTTTGCCTTTTCCTTTCCCACTTGGCCTGATAGCTTAAGGCTCTCAGGTCCTCTAACCAGATCCCTGCCCTCAACACAAAGGGTCTTTCAGCACCTAGTTGGGAGACAGCACCACTGTTTAAACAGGCCCTTTCACATTCCCCTCATTGTTTCAAGATAAAGTTAGGCATTGTTCTAGATGCCATGGGGAACCTATCCCCTAGAATCTTACTCTCGGGAACTAACATATACTTCAGCCACTCAAAGTTTCTAGCCTGCACAATTATTTTTCAAAGATCATAGTCATTTTTGTTTTTTGTTTTTGTTTTTTTTTTTTGGAGATGGAGTTTTGCCCTTTTTGCCCAGGCTGGAGTGCAATGGCGCGATCTCGGCTCACCGCAACCTCCACCTCCCGAGTTCAAGCAATTCTCCTGCCTCAGCCTCCCGAGTTGCTAGGATTACAGGCATGCGCCACCACCCCGGCTAATTTTGTATTTTTAGTAGAGACGGGGTTTCTCCATGTTGGTCAGGCTGGTCTTGAACTTCCTACCTCAGGTGATCCACCCGCCTCGGCCTCCCAAAGTGCTGGGATTACAGGCGTGAGCCACCGTGCCCAGCAGTCATTTTTGTTATACAGAATCCCTGTCTCCAAAAAATTTGTTCTTTTTTTAAGTTTTTTTTTTGTTTGAGATGGAGTCTCGTTCTGTTGCCCAGGCTGGAGTGCAGTGGCGCAATCTCGGCTCACTGCAGCCTCTGCCTCCTGGGTTCAAGCGATTCTCCTGCCTCAGCCTCCTGAGTAGCTAGGATTACAGGTGTGCACCACCAGGCCCAGCTAATTTTTGGATTTTTAGTAGAGATGGGGTTTCACCATGTTGACAAGGCTGGTCTCAAACTCCTGACCTCAAGTGATCCACCGGCCTTGGCCTCCCAAAGTGCTGGGATTATAGGTGTGAGCCACTGTGCCAGGCAATTTTTTAAAAATTAATTAATTATTATTATTATTATTTTGAGATGTCTTGCTCTGTCGCCCAGGCTGGAGTCCAGTGGCACAATCTCGGCTCACTGCAACCTCCGCCTCCCGGGTTCAAGCAATTCTCTTGCCTCAGCCTCCCGAGTAGCTGGGATTACAAGCATGAGCCACCTTGCGTGGCTAATTTTTGCTTTTTGTTTTGTTTTGTTTATGAGTCCCACTCTGTTGCCCAAGTTGGAGTGCAGTGGCACAATCTCAGCTCACTGCAACCTCCACCTCGCGGGTTCAAGCGATTCTCCTGCCTCAGCCTCCCAAGTAGCTGGGATTACAGGCATGCACCATCACGCCTGGCTAATTTTTGTAGTTTTAGTACAGACAGGGTTTCACAGTGTTGGCTGGGCTGGTCTCGAACTCCTGACCTCAGGTGATCCACCCACCTCGGCCTCCCAAAGTGCTGGGATTACAGGCTTGAGCCACTGCATCCGGCCAATTTTTGCATTTACAGTAGAGACGGGGTTTCACCATGTTACCCAGGCTGGTCACGAACTCCTGACGTCAGGTGATCAGTCTCCCAAAGTGCTGAGATTATAAGCATGAGTCACTGCACCCAACCTCCTTTTTAAATTTTTTTAGAGACAGGAGCTCACTCTGTTGCCCAGGCTGGAGTACAGTGGCACCATCACAGCCACTGCAGCCTTGACCTCCTGGGCTCAAGTGATCCCACAGCCTTAGCCTCCAGAGTAGCTGGAACTACAGGCATGCGCCACTATTCTTGGCTAATTTTTTAACTTTTTACTTTTTGGTGGACATAGGGTCTCACTATTTGCGCAGGCTGGTCTCAAACTCTTGGCTCCAAGGAATCCTCCTGCCTTGGCCTCCCAAATTGCTGGGATTACAGGTGTGAATCACCACATCCAGCCCAAAAAATTCTTTAAACGAAGCCTCATTGTTGGTATAATGCTCTCCTCATGACAGCTTAGTAACATTGACTTCACATTATAAAGACCAACCCAGCCCATTTTTCAGAGATTAATTTCACCAATCCAGAACATGAAAAGTAAAGAACAATAAAAATATAAAGTGCTCTGATTCAGAATGGTCTAAAAGATGAGTTGAAGCACAAATACACAGAAGGTTTTGTGTGGGAGACCCCAGAGAAGTCAGCTGCCAATTGTCAGTTCTGTCAAAGTCAACTACCATGAGTCTCCTCCAGACTAGGTTTATAACCTAGCTGCATTTCTTACTTGTTACATTTCATTCTTAGGGTTACTAGAGTAATTTGAATGAGGCCTCTAAGAGGACGTGACATTTTATTAGCTAGTGGTTTGAGGACATATTCTGATTGGCTGGTGGTTTACATACCATTCTCTGGAATAAAACCTCTGCTAGCTCTCTTGTAGCTTATGCAATTGGAAACAACAGGATCTAGTTGCAGATTAACTGCTATGGGGTCTACCCTTAGGCACGCATTTCACCAGGATTCTCGATGGGTTGTGTCCAGACTCAGAGTAACCTGGTCATATATAACCCTGGCAATATTCATGCTGTGCTTCTTCCCTTCCACCATCAAGGCTCTGGATGCTGGAAGAAACAAGGTTCAACTCTTTTTTTTTTTCTCCCTAAGCCACTCAATGCCTTCTTAGATATATGGGATGATGGTGAGAGAAGGGTTCTGAAAGAAGGAGCCTTCAGTGCTCCCTTTCAGCTTCTATAGGGAAAGGGCTGGGCACTCTGATCTAAATTCTACTACTATATTGAGGAAAATGTAACATTTCAAGAAAAAGAATTTAGGTACTATTAGGAAGAAGGAGTGGATGTGGGCAAGCAAAAACAATAAATATTCACTACCCTGGGGAAGGGGCCTTCATTGTCAGGCAAATGTGTTCAAATACAGGGACATAAAAAGGAATTTGGAAGTATAGACCAAACGCAAAAAGAACATCATCAAAAAGATCTCGAGTTTGGGGAGCATACCTTCTAAGGAGCATGCTTCCTAAGGTCATGACCCAGAAGTGATGCATATTACTTTCAGCCACATCATCTTGTCTATGATTTGGTTGGGCATGCCCAGCTGCAATCCAGGTGAAACTCATTAAATCTGTTATTAAAGGAAGAAGGGGAAAGTAGATCCTGGGACAACTGGCAGTATCTACCACACTGACAATACCAAGTTCTAATGAGGTTGTGGAAAAATTGAAATTCACATGTACTGTTGATGGAAGTATAAATATATACTTAGGGTAATTTGAACTGGGTGCAGTGGCTCATGCCTGTAATCCCAGCACTTTGGAAGGCTGAGGCAGGCACATCACCTAAGGTCAGGAGTTGGAAACCAGCCTGGCCAACATGGTGAAACGCCGCCTCTATTAAAAATACAAAAATTAGCTGGGCATGGTGGTGCGTGCCTGTAGTCACAGCTACTCGGGAGCCTGAGGCAGGAGAATCACTTGAACTCAGGAGGTGAAGGTTGCAGTCAGCTGAGATCGCACCACTGCAGTCCAGTCTGGGCAACAGAGTGAGACTCCATCTCAAAAAAAAAAAAAAAAAGAAAAGGCTTGAAAAGATGAGCTAAGAAAACACAGATCCGAAAAAGAACAAAACAGAACTTCTAGTAGTAAAAAATCTAACCGAAAGAAAAAACCAAATGAGTGAATTTAACAATTTAGCAGCATATTAGACAAGGCTGAAGAGAGAATCAGAAAACTGAAAGATAGAATTCAGGAAAGATCCAGAATGCACACAAGAGAAGGAAATGGCAAATATGTAAAAGAGGTCAAAATATTTAGAAGATTGAGGCCAGGTGGGGTAGCTCATGCCTGTAATCTTGGCACTTGAGAGGCTGAGGTGGGCGGATCACTTGAGGCCAGGAGTTTGAGACCAGCCTGGCCAACATGGTGAAACCCTGTCTCTACTGAAAATACACATTTAGCTAGGCATGGTGGTATGTACCTGTAATCCCAGTTACTCAGGAGGTGGAGGCACAAGAATTGCTTGAACTTGGGAGGTGGAGGTTTCAGTGAGCCAAGATCACGCCACTGCACTCCAGCCTGGGTGACAGAGCGAGACTCCAACTAAAAAATAAAATATATATTACATATATATTTATATATATAAAGATTAAGTGAGAAGATCTAACAATTTTATTTTGTGCTTTTTCAGTTGTTGCACCTGTCTTTTTTTTTTTTTTTTTTTTGAGACAGAGTCTCGTTCTGTCTCCCAGGCTGGAGTGCAGTGGCGCTATCTCGGCTCACTGTAAGCTCCGCCTCCTGGGTTCACACCATTCTCCTGCCTCAGCCTCCCAAGTAGCTGGGACTACAGGCGCCCGCCACCACGCCTGGCTAATTTTTTTGTATTTTTAGTAGAGACGGGTTTCACTGTGTTAGCCAGGATGGTGTCGATCTCCTGACCTCGTGATCCACCCATCTCGGCCTCCCAAAGTGCTGGGATTACAGGCATGAGCCACAGCACCTGGCCTTCTTTTTCTCTTCTCTTCCTCTCTTTTAGATTGCTAGTTTCTTATTGATTGATTGATTGATGTAATTTGGCTCTGTGTCCCCACCCAAATCTCATGTTGAATTGTAATTCCCAATATTGGGGGAGGGACCTGGTGGGAGGTGATTAGATCATGGAGGCCGACTTCTCCCATGTTCTCATGATAGTGAGTGAGTTCTCATGAGATCTGCTGGCTTAAAAGTGTGTGGCACTCCCCTATTAGCTCTCTCTCCTGCTCTGCCATGGTAAGACGTGTTTGCCTCCCCTTCACCTTCTGCCATGATTGTAAGTTTCCTGAGGCCTCCCCTCACCATGCTTGCTGTACAGCCTGCAGAACTGTGAGTCAATTAAACCTCTTTCCTTCATAAATTACCCAATCTTAGGTATTATAGATTTTTATAGCAGTGTGAGAACAGACAGATACATTTATTTATTTTTATTTTTTATTTTTTTCTAAGATGGAGTTTCACTCAGTTGCCCAGGCTGGAGTGCAGTGGCACAATCTCGGCTCACTGCAACCTCCGCCTCCTGGGTTCAAGCAATTCTCCTGCCTCAGCCTCCTGAGTAGCTGGGATTACAGGCGCCTGCCACCACGCCTGGCTAATTTTTTTGTATTTTTAGTAGAGACGGGGTTTCACCATGTTGGCCAGGCTGGTCTCAAACTCCTGACCTCGGGTGATCTGCCTAGGCCTCGCAAAGTGCTGGGATTACAGGCATGAGCCACCATGCCCGGCCATTTATTTATTTATTTATTTACTCATTTATTTGAGACAGGATCTTACTCTGTCACCCAGGCAGGAGTGTAGTGGCAGGATTATAGCTCACTGCATCCTCAACTCAGGGGATCAAGGAATCCTCCTGCCTCAGTCTCCCAAGTAGCTGAGACTACAGGTGCATGCTACTGCTCCCAACTAATTTTTGTATTTTTTGTACAGACAGGGTCTCGCTTTGTTACCCAGGCTGATCTCAAACTCCTGGGGCTCAAGTGATCCTCCTGTCTCAGCCAGTTTCTTTCTTTCTTTTTTTTTTTTTCTGAGATGGAGTCTTGCTCTGTCACCCAGGCTGGAGTGCAGTAGTGTGATCTTGGCCCACTGCAACCTCCACCTACTGGGTTCAAATGATTATCCTGCCTCAGCCTCCCGAATAGCTAGGATTACAGTTGCACACCACCATGCCCGGCTAATTTTTGTATTTTTAGTAGAGATGGGGTTTCACCATGTTGGCCAGGCTGGTCTCGAACTCCTGACCTCAGTTGATCCACCCGCCTCAGCCTCCCAAATTGCTGGAATTACAGTGTGAGCCACCGCACCTGGCCCACTTTCTTTTTTTATAACTTATTTTTCCCTCTCCTGGGTTGCTTTATTTCTTTAGCTAATTAATCCAGATTTTTTTCCTCTCAATCATGTTACTTTTTTATTAGTAGTATTAATAAATTATTACTTATAAGCACATTGATAACAGAAATTGCACTGAGAAACAAAACAGACACAGGCCAAGCTTTTTGAATTTCAAATATGTTTATATTAACATATTCTATTTTAGAAAAAGCAGCACAAAGAATATGTCTTAAGTAGTTTATGTAATATAAAGTCATCTATGGGTCAATCCATTATACTTATTAAAGTGTATCTCCCACTTTTTAATTTCTAGAGTGAGCGAACATATTGCAGTATTTGTGGTGTAACTTATAATACACAATATATAATACACAAAATACACACAATATATAATACATAACAATAATTCAGAGACTATTTAATGATGACCTATTACGGGCTTAGATACCTCAGATGAAAATTTCTAGGGCATTAACATTTTCCCATGATAAACTACAGTGACCACTTGGAATACATAGAACTGTGTGTGTCAAGGAACACACAGCATTATATATGAAATAAAGCATAAGTATTTATACATACCTGAAACCTGTGTTTTGTTTGATTGCATCATGTATTGCCCAATCTTCAAATAATATTGAAAACAGCCTTTAAAATAAAGCTTAGGCAAGCCACGGTGGCTCACGCCTGTAATCCCAGTACTTTCGGGGGCTGAGGTGGGCGATCGCTTGAGCTCAGAAGTTTGAGACCTACCTAGGCAACATGGTGAAACCCCATCTCTACAATAAATACAAAAATTAGCTGGATGTGGTGTCCCAGATACCTGGGAGGCTGAGATGGAAGGATGGCTTGAGCCAAGGAGGCAGAAGTTGCAGTGAGCTGAGATCATGCCACTGCACTCCAGTCTGGGTGACAGAGCCAGACCCTGCCTAAAAAAAAACAAAACAAAAAAACAAAACAAAACAACAAAACAAAACAAAAACCAATAAAACAACCTTAAATGGATATGATGTTCAGATCAACAGTTCCTTTGATAATTAAACTTTCATTTCCCACTGTGCATTGCTTTGATCTACATATCTATATTTACTTTGTGTTTTTTTAAAAAAAGATAATATTAAATTTACCATCTGCTATGATTTGAATGTCTCTCCTCCAAAATCTACATGATGTCACTATAATAGTATTAAGAGGTGGCATTTTTTTTTTTTTTTTTTTTGAGATGGAGTTTCACTCTTGTTGCTCAGGCTTGAGTGTAGTGGCATCACCTCGGCTCACTGCAACCTCTGCCTCCCGGATTTAAGCAATCCTCCAGCCTTAACCTCGTGAGTAGCTGGGATTACAGGCATGTGCTACCATGCCCAGCTAATTTTTTTGTATTTTTAGTAGAAATGGGGTTTCAACATGTTGGCCAGGCTGGTCTTGAACTCCTGACCTCAGGTGATCCATCCGCTTTGGCCTCCCAAAATACTGGGATTACAGGAATGAGCCACAGCACCTGGCCAAGAGGTGAGATCTTTAAGAGGTGATTAGGCCAGTAGGGCTCCTCCCTCATTAACAGGATTAAGGCCCTTACAAAAGAAGCTTTATGCAGCCTTCCACTAGCTTGTCATTTGTTTGCCATGTGAGGACACAGCAAGAAGGCCCTCACCAGATGCCAGTGCCTTCATCTTGGACTTTCCTTACACTCCAGAACTGTGAAAAAATAAATTTCTGGGTTTTTTTTGAGACACAGTTTTGCTCTTGTTGCCCAGGCTGGAGTGCAATGGTGCAATCTCGGCTCACTGCAACCTCCACCTCCCAGGTTCAAGCAATTCTCCTGCCTCAGCCTCCCGAGTAGCTGGGATTACAGGCACGAGCCACCACACCCAGCTAATTTTGTACTTTTAGTAGAGATGGGGTTTCAACATGTTGGTCAGGCTGGTCTTGAACTCCCGACCTCAGGTGATCTGCTTGCCTTGGCCTCCAAAAGTGCTGTGATTACAGGCGTGAGCCACCATGCCCAGCTTAATCTAGGAGTTTTATAGTTTTAGTCCTTATATTTAGGTTTTTAATTCATTTTGAGTTAATTTTTGTATATGGTGTAAGGTCCAACTTCATTATTTTGCATGTGGACATCCAACTTTCTCAACAGAATTTGTCAAAGAGAGTGACCTTTCTCCAGTATTACCCTTGTTAAAAATCATTTGGCCAAATATCCAAGGGTTTACTTCTGGGCTCTCTATTCTATTCTATTGGTCTACATATCTGTCTTTATGCCAGTTCCATGCTTTCTTGATTACTGCTGCTTTGTAGTACGCAATCAGAAATTGTGAGACCTCCAACTTCAGTCTTCTTTTTCAAGATTTTTTTTTTTTTGGCTATATGGGGTCCCTTGAGATTTTGTATGAATTTTAGGATGGCTTTTTCTATTTCCGCAAAAGTGCCACTGGGATTTTCTTTTGTTTTTTTCTTTTTCCTTTCTTTTTCTGAGATGGAGTCTTGCCCTGTTGCCCAGGCTGGGATGCAGTGGCGTGATCTTGGCTCACTGCAACCTCCATCTCCCAGGTTCAAGCAATTCTCCTGCCTCAACCTCCCAAGTGGCTGGGACTACAGGAGTGCACCACCATGCCTCGGTAATTTTTGTATTTTTTAGTAGAGATGGGGTTTCACCATGTTGGTCAGGCTGGTCTTGAACTCCTGACCTAGTGATCCGCCTGCCTTGGCCTCCCAAAGTGCTGGGATTACAGGAGTGAGCCACCGCGCCCCACCTGCCATTGGGATTTTCATAAGGATTACATTGAATCTGTAGATTGCTTTGGGTAGTATAGACATTTTAATGATATGGGGTCTTCTAATCCATGAGTGTGGGATGTCTGTCTATATTTTTGTATCTTTTTAAAAAAATTTCTTTTAGCAATGTTCTATAATTTTCAGTGTACAAGTCTGTCACCTCTTTGGTTAGTTTTACTGCTAAGTATTTTATCCTTTTTGATGCATAGCAAATGGGATTGGTTCCTTAATTTCTTTTTCAGATCAGTCATGTGATTATTACTATATAAAATGCTACTGATTTTTGTGTGTTGATTTTGTATCCTGAAACTTTGCTGAAATCATTTATTCATTGTAACAGTGTTTTGTGAATTCTTTAGGGATTTTGACATGTAAGATCATATCATCTATGAATAGAGATCATTTTACTTCCTTTCCAATTTGGATATCTTTTATTTCTTTTTCTTTTCTAATTGCTTCAACTCCAACTTTTTAACATATATTTTATCAGTTGGTATAGGCCAAGGTCATGCTGCAGTAATAAAAGCAAACAAACAAATAACAACCCAAATATCAATGGCTTAAAACAAGAAATGCTTACCTATTGTTCACCCTAATGTCACCACCATGAACTGGCTGAGATGTTCTGTGGGACCCAGGCCAAGTCAGTTTCCATTTCCAGGCTTTCATGATTACCAACACAGGGCAAAGGGGGCACAGCTAATCACATAATGACTTAAAGCTTCTGTCAAGAAGTGATACATGTCATCTTCACTCACATTGCATTGGCCAAAGCAAGTTGCTTTGCCACATCTGACTTTAAAGGTGGTGGGGAAGAGCAATGCTACCTTGGTCCATAAAATAGAGAGCCAGAATACTTGGTGACCAGCACAAGCCATTGCTACACTCTACCCTTCTGTTTACCAAATGTTGAACTCACTTTCCCAATCACAGGCAAAGTATACACAATTCCCTCACCCACAGAGACAATTAAAGTCCTGTCCAGTAATGGCATCATGCTCAAGGACCACCACATCTAGGTGACGCAGAGTAGAGGTATATGTAGGTGATGCAAGCAAGGGGTATATGTAGTAGTTTCTATATCAGGAGGTGTGGCTTCACTTGATCTAGAGACCTATGTGCCAAAAGGACAAATAATCTGCCTTTAAATACCACATATAGAATGGCGGAATAGGAACAGAACATCCACAGTGAACATTCCCATTTTAAAAAAGAAAAAAAAGCTGGGTCTGGTGGCTCATGCCTGTAATCCCAGCACTTTGCGGGGCTGAGGCGGGAGGATCACTTGAGGTCAGGAGTTGGAAACCAGCCTTGGCAACATGGCAAAACCCTGACTCTACTAAAAAAATACAAAAATTAGCCAGGTGTGGTGGTGCATGCCTATAGTCCCAGCTACTCCAGAGGCTGAGGCAGGAGAATCGCTTGAACCCAAGAGGCAGAGGCTGCAGTGAGCCAAGATCACCCCACTGCACTCCAGCCTGGGTGACAGAGGGAGATTTCTCTTTAAAAAAAAAAAAAAAAAAAAAAAAAAAGCAGCCAGGGGCAGTGGCTCACGCCTGTAATCCCAACACTTTGGGAAGCCAAGGCAGGTGGATCACGAGGTCAGGATATCAAGACTATCCTGGCCAACATGGTGAAACCTCATCTCTACCAAAAATATAAAAATTAGCTGGGTGTGTTGACGCGTGCCTGTAATCCCAGCTACTCGGGAGGCTGAGGCAGGAGAATCCCTTGAACCTGGGAGGCAGAGGACGCAGTGAGCTGAGATCGCGCCACTGCACTTTATTTAGCCTGGTGACAAAGCGAGACTCTGTCTCAAAAAAAAAAAAAAAAAGAATAGAAAAAGAAAACAAAGGACACACAGCAGTGACTAGTCTGGAGCACCCTACTTTGGGGATAATGAATTTAGAAAAGGTAAAAATAAAAAGATGGACAAAATATATAGGGTAAATGCAATACAAAAAGAAGTAGAAAAAGAAAGCATAAGTCCTGTTCTTAACATCAGAAAAAGTAGAATTTAGGCCAAAAATCATTAAATAAGGCAAAAGGATACATTATAATGCCTGATATGGTTTGACTGTGTCCCCACCCAAATCTCATCCTGAGTTTAGCTCCCATAATTCCCATGTGTTGTGGGAGAGACCCGGTGAGAGTTCATTAAATCATGAGGGCAATTTCCCCCATACTGTTCTCATGGTAGTGAATAAGTCTCATGAGATCTGATGGTTTTTTGGTTTTTGGTTTTTTTTTTTTTTTGAGATGGAGTCTCGCTCTGTCACCCAGGCTGGAGTGCGGTGGCACGATCTAGGCTCACTGCAAGCTCCACCTCCCAGGTTCATGCCATTCTTCTGCCTCAGCCTCCCAAGAAGCTGGGACTACAGACGCCTGCCAACACGTCCGGCTAATTTTTTGTATTTTTAGTAGAGACGGGGTTTCACTGTGTTAGCCAGGATGGTCTTGATCTCCTGACCTTGTGATCTGCCCGCCTCAGCCTCCCAAAGTGCTGGGATTAGATCTGATGGTTTTATAAGGAGTTTTCCTTTTCACTTCGCTCTTATTCTCTCCTCTGCCACCATGTAAGACATGCCTTTCACTTTGCATCATGATAGTGAGGCCTCCCCAGCCATATGGAACTGTGAGTCCATTAAACCTCCTTTTGTTTATAAATTACCCAGTCTCTGATACGTCTTTATCAGCAGCATGAAAACGGACTAATACAATGCCAAAGGCTACAATTAGGAAGAACTATATCAGTTATGAGTATCCATGCACAAAACAATACAGTAGCGACTTTCATGAAGTGGAAACACTAACTAGTTAAAAAAAAAAAAAAAAAGGCCGGGTGTGGTGGCTCACACCTGTAATCCCAGCACTTTGGGAGGCTGTGGGCAGATCACGAGATCAGGAGTTCGAGACCAACCTGGTCAACATGGTGAAACCCCGTCTCCACTAAAGATACAAAAAATTAGCCAGGCATGGTGGTGCACGCCTGTAATCCTAGCTACTTGAGAGGCTAAGGCAGGAGAATCGCTTGAATCCAGGAGGCGGAGGTTGCAGTGAGCTGAGATTGTGCCATTGCACTCCAGCCTGGGTGACAGGGCAAGACTTTGCCTCAAAAAAAAAAAAAAAAAGCACGAGTATTAGGACACTCTAATGTATTTTTCTGCTTTTGACTTCTGAAAGAGTCAAAAATAAAAAGTATAAGCATAGGCTGGGCATGGGTGGCTCACACCTGTAATCCCAGCACTTTGGGAGGCTGAGGTGGCTGGATCACCTGAAGTCAGGGGTTCAAAACCAGCTTCGCCAACATGGCAAAACCCCATCTCTACTAAAAACAAAAAATTAGCCGGGCATGGTGGTGCATGCCTGTAATCCCAGCTACTTGGGAGGCTGAAGCAGAAGAATCACTTGAACCTGGGTGGCGCAGGTTGCAGTGAGCCAAAATCACGCGATTGCACTGCAGCCTGGGCAATAAGAGTGAAACTCCGTCTCAAGGCCGGGCGTGGTGGCTCACGCCTGTAATCCCAGCACTTTGGGAGGCCAAGGCGGGCGGATCACGAGGTCAGGAGATCGAGACCATCCTGGCTAACACGGTGAAACCCCGTCTCTACTAAAAACACAAAAAAATTAGCCGGGCGTGATGGCGGGCGCCTGTAGTCCCAGCTACTCGGGAGGCTGAGGCAGGAGAATGGCGTGAACCCAGGAGGCGGAGCTTGCAGCGAGCCGAGATTGCGCCACTGCACTCCCGCCTGGGCCACAGAGCGAGACTCTGTCTCAAAAAAAAAAAAAAAAAAAAAAAGTGAAACTCCGTCTCAAAAAAAAAAAAAAAGTATAAGCATACAGAAGACCGAAATAATTAGGTAGATCTTATGGATAAATATTAAACCTACATAACAGAGAGTGCACCTCCTTTTCTAGTGTACATTGTACTTTCATGACATTTTCCATGTGTTAGCCGACAAAGAAAACCTCAATATTTTCCATCTTGCATATTCAAACAGCATATTCTTTTTCCATTTTTTCTTTTTTCTTTTTTTTCTTCTTTTTTTGAGACAGGGTCTCACTCTGTTGTTCAGGCTGGAGTTTAGTGGCGCGATCACAGCTCACTGTAGCCTCGACCTCGTTGGCTCAAGCGATCTTTCTGCCTCAGCCTCCCTAGTAGCTGGGACTACACAATTGCACCACCACACCCAGCAAATTTTTAAATTTTTTGTAGAGACAGAGTTTCGCCATGTTGCCCAGGCTGGTCTGAAACTCCGAGGCTCAGGTGATCCGCCCACTCAGCCTCCCAAAGTGTTGGGATTATAGTAATGAGCCACTATACCTGGCCTATTTTTTCTTTTGCGTGTCCTTTTCCATCTTTTAATTAATGAAGCATAATTTACACACAATAAAATGCAATCATTTTGTGTGCATTTTGATTTGTTTTGACAAATCAATACATCAAGCAATCATCACAACAATCAAAATAGATAATTTTTAGAAACAATGAATTCCCCTCCCCACTAATTCCATTGTGCCTGTATCCAGCCAATACCCTACCTCCACCTCAGGTGAACAATGTTTACTTCTTTTCCTTTTTTTTCATGGACACCCCTAATACCATAACGATTTACTTTTTATCATTATAGATTAGATTTGTCTTTTCTAGAGTTTCATGTAAATGGAATCATACAGTGTGTAGATGTTTCTTGACTTATGATGGAGCTACATCCCAATAAACCTTCTTTTTATTTTATTTTTTATAGAGATGGGATCTCCCTATGTTGCCCAGGCTAGTCTCAAACTCCTGGGTGTAAGTGATCCTCCTGCCTTGGCCTCCCAAAGTGCCGGATTACAGGCATGAGCCCACCATGCCCAGCCCCAATAAATCTTGTGTAAATTGAAATATTGTAAGCTGAAAATGCATGTAATACCCTAGTAAACCCATCGTAAAGTCAAAAATCCTAAGTCAAACCATCCTAAGTCAGGCACCATCTGTATATTTTGTATCTGGCTTCTTTTGCTTGACTTGATTTTGTGATTCATGTATGTTGTTCTATCGGTGGTTTATACCTTTTATTGCTGAACAGTATTCCATTGTGTGAATGCACCACATTTTGTTTATCCATTTATCTGGTTATGCAGGGGTGCCCAACCCATGGGCCATGAATCACTAGTGGCCCATGGCCCGTTAGGAACTGGACCACACAGCAGGAGATGAATGGTGGGCAGGTAAGTGAAGCTTCATCTGTATTTACGGCCACTACCCATCACTCACATTACCGCCTGAGCTCCTGTCAGAGCAGCAGCGGTGTTAGAGTCTCATAGGAGTATGAACCTTAATGTGAACTGCACATGTAAGGGATCTAGGTTGTGTGCTCCTTATGAGAAGCTAATGCCTGATGATCTGTCCCCGTCTCCCATCAACCCCAGATGGGACTGTCTAGTTACAGGAAAACAAACTCAGGGCTCCCACTGATTCTACATTATGGTGAGTTGTATAATTATTTCATTATATATTACAATGTAATAATAATAAAGTGCACAATAAATGTGATGTGCTTGAATCATCCAGAAATCATGCCCCACTGCCATCTGTGGAAAAACTGTCTTCCACAGTCCCTGGTGCCAAAAACGTTGGGGACCACTGTGTTTATGGTTGCTTAGTTTGTTTCCACTTTTTGTTTATTATCAAGAAAAATAATATGAGCAGCTGGGTGTGGTGGCTCACGCCTATAATCCCAGCACTTTGGGAGGCCGAGGCAGGTGGATCACAAGGTCCGGAGATCGAGACCATCCTGGCTAACATGGTGAAACCCCATCTCTACTAAAAATACAAAAAATTAGCCGGGTGTGGTGGCACGTGCCTGTAATCCCAGCTCTCAGGAGGCTGAAGCAGGAGAATCACTTGAGCCTGGGAGGCAGAGGCTGCAGTGAGCCGAGATCGCACCACTGCACTCCAGCCTGGTGACAGAGTGAGACTCTGTCTCAAAAAAAAAAAAAAAAAAAAATTAAAAAAAAAATGAGCATTTGTGTCCAAGTCTTTGTATGGACATTTATTTTCCTTCTCGTGGGTAGATACGTAGGAGTGGAATTGTTGAGTTGTATGGTAAATTTATTTTTCCCTTTATTTCCAGCTGTCCTGTGCCATTCTGTTCTAGCTATGTCTGTAAATAACGTACAGCCACAAGATTAAAAAAAAAAATCCAATCTGAGCATCTGTCTTTTAATGAGGCTATTTAACCCAGTCACATTCATCATGACTACTGCATGTCTAGTCTTATTCTCACCATCTTACTGTTTTTTTTTTTTTTTTTTTTTTGAGATGGAGTTTCACTCTGTCACCCAGGCTGGGGTGCAGTGGCGCGATCTTGGCTCACTGCAAGCTCCCCGTCCCGGGTTCACGCCATTCTCCTGCCTCAGCCTTCTGAGTAGCTGGGACTACAGGCACCCGCCACCACGCCTGACTCACTTTTTTGTATTGTTTTTGGTAGAGACGGGGTTTTAGCCAGGATGTTAGCCAGGATGGTCTCGATCTCCTGATCTTGTGATCAGCCTGCCTCGGCCTCCCAAAGTGCTGGGATTACAGGCGTGAGCCAACATGCCCGGCCCTTATCTTACTTTGTTTTGTATTTACTGTTGCTGCTTCTTCCCTCTCCTCTTCTACATTTATTTTTCCTGTTAGTTTTTAAAAAAATTTACACATAATGAAACATACAGTTCACCAATGGTGCAGTTCCATACATTTTGACAAATTCTGCTTTTTTTTTTAATTAATTGAATTTCTTTCTGTTTTCTCTCTTGGTTTAGGAGACATACATTCGATATTAATTATGATTGGGTTTGGCTATGTAAAGTAAAACCCAGGTAGGCACTTCCAATGTGTTAGTAAATATGGTCTCTCAATTTTAAAGCTTGTATTTAAAGCTTTTAACAGTTCTCCCACAGAAAAAGAGTGTAACTCTCCAGTGAAAGCTCTGGTTACAACTAATTGGCTTGTCTTTGATATCCAGGTTTGAAATAATCACAATGGCAATGGAATAAGGATATTATAATTGGCCTATCCAGGATGATTCCACCCATATTATGGCAGCAAGAGGAGTGAGCCACAATCCAGTCCTATAACATTTTTTTTTCTTTTGAGACAGAGTCTCACTCTGTAGCACAAGCTGGAGTGCAGTGGCGTGATCTCGGCTCATTGCAACCTCTTCCTCCTGGGCTCAAGCGACTCTCATGCCTCAGCCTCCTGAGTAGCTGGGACTACAGGTGAGTGCCACCACACCTGGCTACTTTTTTGTATTTTAGTAGAGATGGGGTTTCACCATGTTGCCCAGGGTGGTCTCGAACTCTTGAGCTGAGGCGATCCACCTGCCTCGGCCTCCCAAAGTGCTGGGATTACAGGCATGAGCCACTGCGTCCAGCCTGACATTAATTTATTTAAGGAATTCTGTACCAGTGAAAAGATGGAAGAGAAAGCTTTATCTTCAGAACTTTTTCAATCCATTTATATATATACTGTATATTTCTAAATAAACAATTAAATATTTGTGATATTAAAACTTAAAACCAGTATCACACTGTACCTGTTCTATAGTTTCTCTTAATAATAGGTCATACAGTTATTTCCATTTAAGTGATATAGCTCAATCTCATTTATATTAATTACGGTAAAAGATACATAACAGAAAATTTACCATCTTAACCATTTTATTTTATTTTATTTATTTTGAGACGGAGTTCTTCTCTGTCACCCAGGCTGGAGCACAGTCTCGGCTCACTGCAACCTCCACCTCCCAAGTTCAAGTGATTCTCCTGCCTCAGCCTCCTGAGTAGCTGGGATTATAGGTGCGTGCCGCCACACCCAGCTAATTTTTTTGTATTTTTAGTAGATACCGGTTTTTGCCGTGTTGACCAGGCTGGTCTTGAACTCCTGACCTCAGGTGATCCACCTGCCCCAGCCTCCCAATGTGCTGGGATTGCAGGCAGGAGCCACCCTGCCCGGCCATCCTAACCATTTTAAAGCATACAGTTCAGTGGCTTTAGTACATTCATACTGTCGTACAACCAATCTCCAGAACTCTTTTCATCTTGCAAAACTGAAACTCCATACCCATTAAACTGTCTATTCCCCAATCCCCACAGCCACTGGCAACCACTACACTACTTCCCATCTCTGTGAATTTGACTACTCTAGATACCTCATATAAGCGGAATCACACAGTATTTGTCTTTTTGTGACTGGCTTATTTCACTCAGCACAATGGCTTCAAGGTTCATCGATGTTACAGCATGTGTCAGAATTTCTTTCCTTTGTAAGGGTAACTCATATTCTGTTGTATGTAGAGAGCACATTTTGTTGATCTATTCATCTGCTGATGGACACTTGGGTTGCTTCCACCTCTTGGCTATTGTAAATAATGCCGTGATGAATACGGGTGGGCAAATACTCTAAGATCTTTGATTCTTTTGAATACATGTCAAGAAGTGGAATTGCTGGAATCATGTGATAATTTCATTTTTAACTTTTTGAGGAACTGCGATATTCTTTGTGGCTATACCATTTTACATTTCCAGGAACAGCACACAAGGGTTCTGATTTGCTTCTTTTAGAGACGGTGTCTTGCTCTGTTGCCCAGGCTGGAGTCCAATGGCGCAATCATAGCTCACTGCAGTCTCGAATTCCTGGGCTCAGGCCTCTCACCTTAGCCTTCAGAGTAGCTGGAACTATGTGCATGTGCAGTGCACAGCTAAGGGTTACAATTTCTACATATCCTCACAAATACTTTTCAATAACTATTGCTTCTTTCTTTTAATAGTGGCTAAGGGGTGTGAGGTAGTATCTCATTGTGGTTTTAATTTGCATTTCCCTAATGATTAGTGATATTGACTATCTTTTTGCATGTTTCTTGGCCATGTGTATATCTTCTTTGGAGAAATGTTTAAGTCCTTTGCCCATTTTAAACCTACCTCATTTTTTGTAGATAGATGTTCATGACATTCCATAGTTAAGACCCCCCACCGCTTTTTTTTTTTTTTTGAGACGGAGTCGCGCTCTGTCGCCAGGCTGGAGTGCAGTGGCGTGATCTTGGCTCACCGCAACCTCTGTCTCCTGGGTTCAAGCAATTCTTGTGCCTCAGCCTCCCGAGTAGCTGGGACTACAGGTGCGCACCACCACACCCAGCTAATTTTTTTATTTTAGTAGAGACAGGTTTTCGCCATGTTGCCCAGGGTGGTCTTCAACTCCTGAGGTCAGGCAATCCACCCACCTCAGCCTTCCAGAGTGCTAGGATTACAGGCGTGAGTCACCATGCCCGGCCATAGTTAAGATCCTTTTGATGGACATTTAGTTTGTTTTTTCTCTTTTATAAGCAGCAGTGCAGTAAACATCCTTCTACCTGCTTCCTTGTACACATGTGAATGTTTCTTCGCATACATATCACGTTGTCCATGCAGAGGTATTTTAAAGTGAATCACCTGTATGATACTATAAAGTTACCAAAAAAAATAGAATTGGGCTCACAGTATATCTGCAATTTTTATTTTAGTGGATCTTGTCAACAGCTGTAAAAAATGGTCATAAATATTTGCACTTCTGTCAGCATGACATCAGTACTCATTTCTCTAAACCCTTGTTACATGTATTGGAAAATCTCATCAGTCACTTGTTTTTTAGGGGAAGGGAGTGTCTTGCACAGAAATCTATAATTTTAATATATTCAAACTTTTCAATCTTTTTAGATTCTGCTTAAGAATTCTATCCAAAAGTGATAAACACGTTTTTCTTTACATTTATTTTCCTAATGCTTCCATAGCTTAGAAATAAGTTTAGGGTGGGCGCAGTGGCTCATGCCCATAATCCCAATACTTTAGAAGGCCAAGGTGGGCAATATGGCAAAATCCCATCTCTGTAAGAAATACAAAAATCCCAGCTACTTGAGAGGCTGGGGTGGATCATCAGGGCCTGGGAAGGTCAAGGCTGCAGTGAGCCATGATTGTGCCAACGCACTGCAGCCTGGGTGACAGAGTGAGAAACTGTCTCAAAAAAAAAAAAAATTTAGGTCTTTGATCCACTTGAAATATTTTTATGAATCATGTGAAGTAGGAATCTAATTTTTTTCTCTTTTTTTTTTTTTTTGAGACAGAGTTTCACTCTTGTTGCCCAGGCTGGAATGAGTGCAATGGCATGATCTCGGCTCATCACAACCTCCATCTCCCAGGTTCAAGCGATTCTCCTGCCTCAGCCTCCAGAGTAGCTGGGAATACAGGCATTTGCCACCATGCCTGCCTAATTGTTTTTTTGTATTTTTAGTAGAGATGGGGTTTCTCCATGTTGGTCAGGCTGGTCTTGGGCTCCCGACCTCAGGTGATCCGCCCACCTTGGCCTCCCAAAGTGTTGGGATTACAGGTGTGAGCCACCATGCCTGGCCTAATTTTTTTTTCAAATGGATAGCCACCTTGCCATTGTGTAATAATCACTAACATTTACTGAACAACACTTACTTGGGCCAGGTACTATTCAATTTAATCTCACTTTATCAGGTTTGTTTTGCGGATTAAACATTTTAAAGAGGAAACAAGGAAGGCAACAAATGGTTATATGGTTTGTCCAACTCATACAGATATTAACTGGTGGAATTAGTATTCTAACACTAACAGAATGACTCCAGACTATTTGGCCTGTTAATGAAATTTCCTTTTCCCACAGAAATGAAATACCACCTTAATAATATACCAAATCCCTACAAATACATAGGTTTTTTGTTTGTTTGTTTTTGAGACAGAGTTTCACTCTGTCGCCCAGGCTGGAGTGCAGTGGCGCGATCTCGGCTAGTTGCAACCTCCGCCTCCCGGGTTCAAGCGATTCTCCTGCCTCAGCCTCCCAAGTAGCTGGGACTACAGGCTTGCACCACCACGCCCAGTTAATTTTGGAATTTTTAGTAGAGGTGGGGTTTCACCATGTTGGCCAGGCTGGTTTCAAACTCCTGACCTCAAGTGATCTGCCCGCCTCAGTCTCCCAAAGTGCTGGGATTATACATAGGTTAATGGATTTTCTATGGTGTACTGTTTCCTATGCTTCATCTTCCATTCCTAATTTACTGGGGAGGCACCTATTCATTTTTAAGATTAGCTCAAACCACATGACCACTGGCCTTTCCTCCCTCCCCATCCCAACCAGTAGAAAAAATCATTCCACCTTTATGTGCCCATGACATGCCTCTGAAACTTTTACCCTAGCACTGCTATTTTACGGCATTTATTCATTTACGTGTTTTTCTTTCCCACCATAATGAGTGTCTTGAGGGCAGGACCATCTCTTATTAAGCACCTAGTATACATTTAATAAATGTTTATTGAGTAAGTCAGTATAAAACAATGACCGCCAAATTATGTGAGCAATCATCAGAATATCTGATTTCTAAAAAGATGCAACAAAAATTTTTTATTGTAAATCGACAATTTATAATTGTATAAATGTATGGGTTACAAAGTGATATCATAAATTGTGGATACAATATGGAATAGTTAAATCAAGTTAGTTAACATATGCAATACTTCAAATACATTTCTGTGATGAGAACATCAATTTTGAAATGTATAATACCCCATTATTAAGTATAGGCACCACACTGTACAACAGAACTCAAAAAAAGCATAAAACATATTCTTCCTGTCTGAGATTTTATACCCTTTGACCATCATTAATTTTTTTTTTTTTTTTTTTTTTGAGACAGTCTCACTCTGTCACCCAGGCTGGAATGCAGTGGCGCAATCTCAGCTCACTGCAACCTCCACCTCCTGGGTTCAAGAGGTTCTCCTGCCTCAGCCTCCCCAGTGGCTGGGACTACAGGCACGTGACACCATACCCAGCTAATTTTTTTTGTATTTTTAGTAGAGGTGGGGTTTTGCCATGTTGTCCAGGCTCATCTCCAACTCCTGACCTCAGGTGATCCACCCACCTTGGCCTCCCAAAGTGCTGGGATTACAGGCATGAGCCACCATGCCTGGCCTAATTTTTATGAGACAAAATATCAATTTCAAAACAGCATCAGTGGCAAAACAGCATCAGTGGCTGGACGTGGTGGCACGCACCTATAGTCCCAGCTACTCCGCAGGCTGAGGCAGGAGAATCGCTTGAACCTGGGAGGCGGAGGTTGCAATGAACCGAGATCGCGCCACTGCACTCCAGCCTGGTGACAGAGCGAGACTCCGTCTCAAAACAAACAAATAAACAAACAAACAACAAAAAAGCAGCATCAGAAAGTGAGCAGGCCAGGCACGGTGGCTCACGCCTGTAATTCCAGCACTTTGGGAGGCCGAGGCATATTTTTCTGTATTAAAAATACAAAAGTATTTGTCTCTACTAAAAATACCCACCCCCCTGCCCAAAAAAGAAAAATTAGTTGAGCATGGTGGCGTGTACTTGTAATCCCAGCTACTCGGGAGGCTGAGGCAGGAGAATCACTTGAAGGATGGGAGGCAGGGGTTGCAGTGAGCCCAGATCACGCCACTGCACTCCAGCCTGGTGACAGAGCAAAACTTCATCTCAAGAAAAAAAAAAAAAAAGTGAGCATATTGAACTACCCTCAGCTCATAGTAAGGCAAATAGGTCAACAGAATAATAATTCATGCTATTGCATTGGAAAAGCAATTAAAAGAAATTAAAAAATGTGTAAGCAGAAATTCAGTTGCATGTAAGAAAATCCAATTCCCCATGAGAAAGAGAAAGCGCTGGAGTCCTTTAAAAATTAACTGCCTGTTTTTCTGTGGCTAGTGAGCCTTATCTCTCCTCCTTTCCCAGGCATTGTAAATACCCTGTTTCTCTAGCTATGCAGCTGCAAGGTAACTAGACAGATAAACTCAAGTTGTAAAACATGATTTTCCTTGAAAAGTAAGAAATGATGTAATGCATGTCTCAGTTAATTGAATAACTGTCTTTCTCGCTTCTGTAATATGCTTCCTCCTGCACAGATTCCCCCCAACCCCCCCAGCCCCACAAAATGCTTAAAAGGTAACTTAACTCTTTGTTCAGGGTTCAGTCCTTTGGATGTTAATCTGACTGGGCTGGTGCACCTAAATAATAAATATCTTCCTGAACTCCATCAGTCTCTCTGATTCCTTAAAAATCCTGCTACATTTCGTGTAATGAACTGGCAACAAGAGAAAGTTGGTCGAAGAAAGGCAGAGGAACTGTGTCTTGTAAGAATTAGAATCGAGGGGCTCCATAATCATCTGGCATCCGTTCAATGTTGTATCTGATCAGGATAAAAAATCAACACTGGTAAGAAAGATGGGAAGAGAACCCATCTAAAAACCCATCCTTTATAGACTGCAATACTCTCACCCCCACTGTGAATCCTTTTTGTCAGTGGAAACAATTTAGGGGAACATCATAATGAATGATTTACAGCAAAATGCTGACTATAATACAATATGATTTTTTTTTCAAAGTCACAAAGTCAGCAAGAGGGGAACTGAGAAGCTGAGATCAGTAAGTCCAACTTCTTAGTCCACAGACTTCCCACCACATTGTGCTCTCCTCAAGCTGAAAAGCTGGAAAATAAGTCCGAGGACTGACAAAAAATAGCCAAGAAGGATAACAGCTTTTTTTTTTTAAATAAGCTTTCCATTTCTCAGATGAAGTGTTAATAAAAAAAAATCTTTCAAAACAGGTATTTCTGGCCAAAAAGATTAGCTTGATTTAAATTACTGCTTTTATTTAAAACAATACATCTATTTCTTCCAGTAATCTTACTCTAACAATTTAAATGTTTGCCTCATTCCTTAAATCCTCTCTCTCTTTTGCTCTTGCTCTTGCTTTGTCTCATTTCTTCAAATATAAATATGTAAACATTTGATACAATAATTTCTTTCAAATCCTTTATAACCTTATCACTTATCCTCATTTTCAATTGATATCAATTATATATTTCTATTCCCTTCTCCAAGGGAAATTTCTCACCTATGGTTAGAAATGTACATGATAGGAACTCCAGGAATCTTACGGATTCTTCTTTTAAGGTCCCGGTCAACTGTGGCCACAATGTAACACTTATGCTGCAAGAGACATGGAATGATGTTCACACTGAGGTCACTGAGCACGCTTAGTGAATACTGGATAATGGCACAATGACTGACTAGTCTGAGAATCGTTCATTTTCACAGTAAGTAGCGAAGGGCAGGCTATAACAATTTGTTGAGTACCTACTATGATCTAGGAGCTCCTAATCTTGTTACATAAAATAAACAAGTTGCCTGGGCTGAATGCAGCATTTAGAATCTTGAGGAGGAGAAGGTAGAAAACTTTTCACAAGCTGCAAACTGTTTTCTGCTCATAAATGAAAGGGACTTTCACACTTGGGGCAGACAATTCTTTAGTTTTGGGAAAATGCTCCGAGGAACTCCATGGAGATAAAAAGTGCCTTAATTTGGAGGCCATAGCTCCCTCCTTTCCCTAGATCTTGGGGTTTGGGTGTGCTCTGGGCCTACTGATGTTGGAGGTAAGCTATCCCCGAAACAGGAAGCCTAAGTAGGATCTTCAGGGCCTGAAACTAGAGCCTAGCAGTTATAAAAGCAGTAATATTTAGCTGTCAGGTGAAAGCTATTTTATAGGAAGCTTCACATCTGTCACGTCTGACTCTCCTACTGAGTTTTATAAAAAGTGGCAGAGTGGTGTCAGCTGTGCTGTGGGAAATACTGGCCCCCTCCCCACCCCCCCACCCCCGCCCCTGCCCCCCATGGGGTGAAGTGGCTAAAAGGATGGCTCTGTGGTCAGCAGAGCAGATGAAGATTATCATCAGCAAAGAGAGGCCCTTATAAAAGCACTCAGTAGCAGAAGTCCTTGTGGTGCTTAATGAAGGAATTAAAAACCTACTTATTCTAGGGTATGTGTGAAATAGCATCTTGGGAGACTCTCAGATATAACTAAGAAGCACTTTTGGATTAGGCATCGTGAAGAGGAACAAAATTCCTACATCAAAAATAAATGGGTTCTACATTAACTCACTTAAAATCATTTTACAGAGATTTGTGAGATAAAGAATCAGTTAAATGTCCCAAATCACATAGCCAGTAAATGCAGGTGCTGAGACGTGAAACCCGTGTCTCCTCCCCAAGCCTGTGCTCTTTCCATTATGGTTAGAGTGTACATTTTCAATCCACTTTCTCAAGTAAATGAAGACACCTATGCTTCTTATGAAGGAATGCTATGCAATTTTTTTTTAATTTAACCACAATGTATATTCCTAGATGTTTACTGACCATGAACATTCAGGAGATAATAGTTTACATTTTTTTTTAAGCACAAAGTAAACAGTTATGAACTGATAATACCTGAGTTACTCTCTGTACTAAGCAGTCATCTGCATAGGTTCCTTTGTGTGTACATGGTAATCGTTCAAATCTTGGATCCTTGGCAATCCTGTAGGTGGATTAAAGAAAACATTCAATCAACTGGATAACTTTCTGAGTCTTAATTAATGCAATAAAAGTAACATGATCTGTGCAGAGATTTTAAGGCACTGTTCTCCTCCTGAACTTTATCCTCTAACTGGAAAGACAATTCACAGGGCAGGGAATGAAGGCTGACAGCTGGTGTGCTTTGGGTCATTTAATCATTACAAAACTCTGAGTTATTATATATCTATTCTACAGATGAGGAAGTAGGCTTAGAGAGATTAAATTACTTCATTCAAAGCTATACAGCTGGGAAAAGCCAGGATTCAAAAATAAAACCCATTTTAACCTAACCATTTCACTTTTAAGAAGTTGTCTTAAACACAATGCACAAGAATATAGGCAGAAGGATGATCACTCAACACAGTTTATAGTAAGTGAAGAAAATAAAAATATCCTTTAGAAAGGTAAAAGTTAAACACATTTTGGTGCCCTTATCCTATTAATAAAAAGTGAGGTAGAGCTGTATGTACCAATGTGGAAGGACCTACACTAAACTGTTGAATAAACAAAGCAGGGCATATGCATATATATATATATATATATATATATATAATATGATTTAATTAATAAAATAGAAATCCTTCTTTCCAATACTCTTTATTTAGATTTGCATTTGCACAGAAAAAGGTCTGAAAAAATATATTAACCTTTCTCAGTTGTCACTCTTGGGGTATTAGAATGGACAAAGTATGAATGTAGAGGCAGACTTTTACCTTTTACTATATGTATATGCTTGTATTGTTCGCCATAAAACACTCAAACATGTATTATTTTCATACATATTTGAAAAAGAAAAACCCCAACTCTGTGTGATTCTGAGAGCCATGCTCTTTCTATTAACAGTGATGATGCCGCAATAAACATACGTGTGCATGTGTCTTTATAGCAGCATGATTTATAGTCATTTGGGTATATACCCAGTAATGGGATGGCTGGGTCAAATGGTATTTCTGGTTCTAGATCCCTGAGGAATCGCCACACTGACTTCCACAATGGTTGAACTAGTTTACAGTCCCACCAACAGTGTAAAAGTGTTCCTATTTCTCCACATCCTCTCCAGCACCTGTTGTTTCCTGACTTTTTAATGATTGCCATTCTAACTGGTGTGAGATGGTATCTCATAGTGGTTTTGATTTGCATTTCTCTGATGGCTAGTGATGATGAGCATTTTTTCATGTGTTTTTTGGCTGCATAAATGTCTTCTTTTGAGAAGTGTCTGTTCATGTCCTTCGCCCACTTTTTGATGGGGTTGTTTGTTTTTTTCTTGTAAATTTGTTTGAGTTCATTGTAGATTCTGGATATTAGCCCTTTGTCAGATGAGTAGGTTGTGAAAATTTTCTCCCATTTTGTAGGTTGCCTGTTCACTCTGATGGTAGTTTCTTTTGCTGTGCAGAAGCTCTTTAGTTTAATTAGATCCCATTTGTCAATTTTGTCTTTTGTTGCCATTGCTTTTGGTGTTTTGGACATGAAGTCCTTGCCCATGCCTATGTCCTGAATGGTAATGCCTAGGTTTTCTTCTAGGGTTTTTATGGTTTTAGGTCTAACGTTTAAATCTTTAATCCATCTTGAATTGATTTTTGTATAAGGTGTAAGGAAAGGATCCAGTTTCAGCTTTCTACATACGGCTAGCCAGTTTTCCCAGCACCATTTATTAAATAGGGAATCCTTTCCCCATTGCTTGTTTTTGTTAGGTTTGTCAAAGATCAGATAGTTGTAGGTATGCGGCGTTATTTCTGAGGGCTCTGTTCTGTTCCATTGATCTATATCTCTGTTTTGGTACCAGTACCATGCTGTTTTGGTTACTGTAGCCTTGTAGTATAGTTTGAAGACACACATATGTTTATTGCGGCATTATTCACAATAGCAAAGACTTGGAACCAACCCAAATGTCCAACAATGATAGACTGGATTAAGAAAATGTGGCACATATACACCATGGAATACTATGCAGCCATAAAAAATGATGAGTTCATGTCCTTTGTAGGGACATGGATGAAATTGGAAATCATCATTCTCAGTAAACTATTGCAAGAACAAAAAACCAAACACTGCATATTCTCACTCATAGGTGGGAACTGAACAATGAGAACACATGGACACAGGAAGGGGAACATCACACTCTGGGGCCTGTTGTGGGGTGGGGGGAGGGGGGAGGGATAGCATTGGGAGATATACCTAATGCTAGATGACGAGTTAGTGGGTGCAGCGCACCAGCATGGCACATGTATACATATGTAACTAACCTGCACATTGTGCACATGTACCCTAAAACTTAAAGTATAATAATTAAAAAAAAAAAAAAAAAAGAGATTGGGGTCTTGTTGTCCATGCTGGCTTGAAACTCCTAGGCTCAGGTGATCCTTCTGCCTCAGCCTCCCAAGTAACTGGAACTACAGATGTGCGTTAACAGTGCTCAGCATTGTTCTTTTTCTTTTTTTTGAGACAGGGTCTCGCTGTCTCCCAGGCTAGAGTGCAGTGGTATGATCTCGAACCTCCCTGGCTCAAGCAATCCTCCTACCTCAGCCTCCCAAGTAGCTGGGAATACAAGTACATGCCACCATGCCTGGCTAATTTTAAAATGTTTCATAAACATTGGGTCTCACTGTGTTGCCCAGGCTGGTCTCAAACTCCTGGGCTCAAAGAATCCTCCTGCTTCGGGCTCCCAATACTGCTGGGATTACAGGAGTGAGCCACAGTGCCTGACTGCTGTTGTTTTTTTTTTTATACTTTATATTGTTTTTGAGATTTATCCACATTGGCACATAACTCTAGTTCACTCATCTTCACTCCTGTATAGTATTTTATTCATGAGCATTCCACAGCTTATCTACTCTTTTCTTTCTTTTTTAAAGAGACAAGGTCTCACTTTGTTTTTGGGGCTGGAGTGGAGTGGTGTGATCATAGCTCACTGCAACCTTGAACTCCGTAGAGGCACAAGCCACCATGCCTGGCTAATTTTTTTTTTTTTTTTTTTTTGAGATGGAGTCTTGCTCTGTCGCCCAGGCTGGAGTGCAGTGGTGGGATCTCGGCTCACTGCAAGCTCCGCCTCCCAGGTTCATGCTATTCTCCTGCCTCAGCCTCCCCAGCAGCTGGGACTACAGGCGCCCACTACCACACCCGGCTAATTTTTTTGTATTTTTAGTAGAGACAGGGTTTCACCATGTTAGCCAGGATGGTCTCGATCTCCTGACCTCGTGATCTGCCCGCCTCGGCCTCCCAAAGTGCTGGGATTACAGGCGTGAGCCACTGTGCCTGGCTGGCCGCCCGGCAAATTTTTAAAGTTTTGTAGAGCCAGGGTCTCATTATGTTGGCCAGGCTGGTCTCAAACTCCTGGGCTCCAGAAATCCTCCCCACTTGGCCTCACGAACTGTTGGGAATTATATGTGAGCTTCTGTACCCAGTGTTTTTTTTTTTTTTTTTTTTTTTTGGAGACAGGGTCTTGCTCTGTAGCCCAGGCTGGAGTACAGTGGCACGACCTCAGCTCACTGAAACCTCCGCCTCCTGGGCTCAAATGATTCTCCTGCCTCAGCCTCCAGAGTAGCTGGGATTATGGGCGCCCGCCACCATGCCTGGCTAATTTTCATATTTTAGTAGAGACAGGGTTTCACCATGTTCAGGATCACTCCTGACCTCAAATGATCTGCCTGCCTCGGCCTCCCAAAGTTCTGGGATTACAGGCATGAGCCACCATGCCTGGCCATCCTTTATGGCTTTTTCTTTTGGCTGTCTGCAATTTTTTGCTATTAAGTACATAAGAAGATGCCAACACTTGACTCCAATAGTAGCTGAATTTCTCTATAGCAATCTTTTTCTTTTTCTTTTTTTTTTACCAGAACCCATAGCACGAGATGGATTTTATCTAGCATACAGTATGCACACATATACCACATATACATACACACATATAACAGCGAAAAAAGTTTTGTGAAGCAGTACCCAATTTTTTCTACATATTCATGCTAATATTTTATAATTTCTTTCTTTTTTTTTTTTTTTGAGACAGAGTCTCACTCTATCACCCAGGCTAAAGTGCAGTGGCACCATCTCAGCTCACTGCTACCTCTGCCTCCTGGGCTCAAGCAATCTTCCCATCTCAGCCTCCCAAGTAGCTGAGACTACAGGTGTATGCCACCACACCTGGTTAATTTTTTTATTTTTTGTAGAGACAGGGTTTCACCATGATGCCCAGGCTGGACTGGAAATCCTAGGCTCAAACAATCCACTTGCCTCAGCCTCCCAAGGTGTTGGGATTATAGGCATGAGCCACCGTGCCCAGCCTATAGTTTCTTCTATTACACTAAAAAATATACTCGGGGGTCGGGTGTGGTGGCTCATGCCTATAATCCCAGCACTTTGAGAGGCCAAGGTGGGAGGATCACTTGAGCCCAGGAGTTCAAGACTAGCCTGGGCAACATGGTGAGACCTCATCTCTACTGAAATTTTAAAAAACTGGCCATGTAAGGTGTTGCATGCCTGTAGTCCCAGCTACTTGAGGGTGCTGAGGCAGGAGGACTGCTTAAGCCCAGGAGGTCGAGGCTGCAGTGAGCCCTGATTGTGCCACTGCACTCCAGCCTGGGTGACAGAGCAACACCTTGCTTCAAAAACAGAACAAAACAAAATAAAACACAAAAAAACCCCCGAAACCCACCAGGCATTGTGATCCTTTAAACCAATTTAATTACCTGTAGAATGTGATCTCCAGGTTAAAAGACTGTGTTGTAAGAGTATGAACAACCTGGATTTTACCAGATATTGTCAAGTTGCCCTCCAAAGTGATGACCAATTTATACCCTTAGTAGTTTAGTATGAGAATTCCCATTGCTTCATGGTCTTAACTATTCTTGTCATTGTCAAGCTCATTAAAAAATTTTTGCCAATCTAATGGGCACTAAATGACAACTCACTGTGAATTTAAGAATTATGTTTTTCTTATGGATGTGAAGTTCTTTATGCATTTTGAAAATAAGCCCTTTGTTGATTATGTATTTCTGTTTACTTTGTTAATGATATCTTTTGCTATACACAAATATTCAATTTCATTAAGATATTCTCTGTATTTTCTCTTTTTTTTTTTTTTTTTTTTTTTTTGAGACAGAGTTTTGCTCTTGTTGCCCAGGCTGGAGTGCAATGGCATGATGTAGGCTCACTGCAACCTCCGCCTCCCGGGTTCAAGCGATTCTCCTGCTTCAGCCTCCCAAGTAGCTGGGATTACAGGCACCTGCCACCACGGCCGGCTAATTTTGTATTTTTAGAAGAGATAGGGTTTCTCCATGTTGGTCAGGCTGGTCTCGGACTCCTGACCTCAGGTGATCTGCCTGCCTCGGCCTCCCAAAGTGCTGGGATTACAGGCCACCGAGCCCGGCCAAGATATTCTCTGTATTTTCTATTAAAAGTTTAGACACTCTAACTGGAACTGATTTTTGTGTGAGAGAAAGACCAAAACAACCCCCCCAAAAATGATAAATAGTTTTGTACGATTTTCACTTAAACTAACTGGCCAAGAAATCTTTAAACAGCAAACAGATGAATCTTCAGTATACCAATCTAGAACAGATCTAGTTTACCTCCTTCCTACCTTAGAGCCACTCGATACTTCTGCCCCAATTTCTCAATTTCAGCCATTACACAATCGGTTATACATGGGATACCTGCCAGGGAAAAAAATTCACATTAAGAACAGAACTTGTAAAGAAATTGTCTCTGAATTATATCCCTGCTCAGAGTTTTAAAAAGACCCAGGACACTTTTGCAATGACAGCAGAATTAGCACACTGAAATATACAAGAAGAACTAGAGTAGAAGAAAACCCTAAGAAACTAAGATTGTCCCAACCCCAAACTGCAGATTCCCTGTTATAAACATATCTGAGGGAAAAAAACTAAGCTGAACTCCGTCATTATTTTTATATTAATGTAAGTTCCTGATGGGAAAAAAAAAATTATTTATTTTTATTATTTTTTTGAGACAGAGTCTTGCTATGTTGCCCAGGCTGGAGTGCAGTGGCACGATCTCAACTCACTGCAGCCTCAACCTCCTGGGTTCTAGTGATCCTCCTGGGTTCTAATGATCCTCCCACCTCAGCCTCCCGAGTAGCGAGGACCACAGGTACGCACCACTATGCCCAGCTAATTTAAAAAAAAAAACATTTTTTTTTTTTGTAGAGATGGGGCTTTGCCATGTCTTGAACTCCTGGGATCAATCATTCCTCCTGTCTTGGGCTCCCAAAGTGCTGGGATTACAGGCGTGAGCCACTGTGCCTGGCTCAGATGAAATAAAATTTAAATGTGAACCACAAGAAACCATGAAATTAGCCAGATAATGTAAATCTGATCACATAAAAATTTTAAAAACTTCTGTTTGACAACTATCAAACAGAAAGCCATATAATAGTTAAAAAAAAATCATCATCCCTATTTTATAGGTGAGGAACCTGAGACACAAAGAAGTTAACTAAATAGATAGCAAATGGTAAAGCCAACATTTGAACAGAGTCTATTGGGCCAAAGACTGGGAAGAGTGGCACCTTGAAGAGTGGCAAAGATTAAACAGATGAAAATATCCAATACTGGCCGGGCGTAGTGGCTCACGCCTATAATCCCAGCACTTTGGGAGGCTGAGGCAGGTGGATCACCTGAGGTCAGGAGTTCGAGACCAGCCTGGCCAACATGGTGAAACCTGTCTCTACTAAAAATAAAAAAAATAGCTGGGCATGGTGTTGGGTACGTGTAATCCCAGTTACTTGGGAGGCTGAGGCAGGAGGATCAGTCCAACTCAGCAGATGGAGGTTGCAACGAGCCAAGATCGTGCCATTGCACTCTAGCCTGAGTGACAAGAGTGAAACTCCATCTCAAAAAAAAAAAAAAAAAAAAAGAAAATACCCAATATTGAGGAAACAAGTATTCTCATACTAAGTTTGTAGGTATATACATTGGTACAACTATATGAGGGTAAATTTGCAATACCTATTAAAAATACACAAATCCCTTGATACATAATACAGCTTCCAGACAATGTATCCTAAAGAAATACACTCTTAGGGAGACATATTCATAAGGATATTTACTATAGACTTGTTAATTGGGTAGAACCTGGAAATAACCAAAATACCTAATAAGATATTGGGTTTAAAAAATTATGTATTTGAACAATAGAATAGTATGTAACTTTACACCTGATCTTAGCCAAAAGGCTGAGAAGCAATTATAGTATGTAACTTTATTCATTTTTTATTTTTTTTTGAAGTCTCACTTTGTTGCCCAGGCTGGAGTGCAGTGGCGTAATCTCTGCCTCCCAGGTTCAAGCGATTCTCCTGCCTCAGCCTCCCAAGTAGCTGGGATTACAGGCGCCCTCCACCACGCCCAGCTAATTTTTGTAGTTTTAGTAAAGATGGGGTTTCACCATGTTGGTCAGGCTGGTTTCAAACTCCTGACCTGAAGCAATCCACCTGCCTTGAACTCCCAAAATGCTGGGATTATAGGCGTGAGCCACCATGCCCGGCCATACATAACTTTAAAAAAGAACTCCTGGCCAACATGGCAAAACCCCATCTCTACTAAAAATATAAAAATTAGGGCTGGGTGTGGTGGCTCATGCCTGTAATCTCAGCACTTTGGGAGGCCAAGGCAGGCAGGTCACCTGAGGTCAGGAATTCAAGACCAGTCTGGTCAACATGGTGAAACCCCATCTCTACTAAAAATTCAAAAAAATTAGCTGGGTGTGGTGGCACATGCCTGTAGTCCCAGATACTCAGGAGGCTGAGGCAGGAGAATCACTTGAAGCCTGGAGGCAGAGGTTGCAGAGAGCCAATATTGGCCACTGCACTCCAACCCGGGTAACAGAGTGAGGCTCTGTCTCAAAAAAAAAAAAAAAAAATTAGGTGGGTGTGGTGGTACACACCTGCAATCCCGGCTACTGGGAGGCTGAGGCATGAGAATTGCTTGAACCCAGGAGGCAGAGGCTGTAGTGAGCTGAGATTACACCACTGCACTCCAGCCTGGGTGACAGAGTGACACCCTGTCTCAAAAAAAAAAAAAAAAAAAAAAAAAAACCCAAAAACTTGGGCAACATGATTGATACCTTGTTTCTACCAAACATAAATAAATAAAATAGCCAGGCATGGTGGCTCTTTCCAGTAGTCTCAGCTACTTGGGAGGCTGTGGCTGGAGGATCACTTGAGACCTGGAGGTTGAGGCTGCTGTAAGCTATTGGCTCAGACCACTGCATTCCAGCTTGGATGACATAGCAAGACCTTGACTCAAAATAAAAGAATGAGGCCCATTTATATATACATGCCATGGAAAAATGTTCAAAATATATAGTTCAATGTAAAAAGCAAGTAGAAATGATTAAAATGTGATCTATCCATACAATGGAATATTATTTAGTAATAAAAAGAAATGAAGTACTGATACAAACTGTAATATAAATGATCCTTGAAAACAGTACGCTAAATGAAAAAGGACCAAATATTATAAGATTCTATTTTTATGAAATGTCCAGAATAGGGAAATTTATAGAAACAGAAAGTAGATTAGCAGTTGCCTAGAAATAGAGAGAATGGTGAGGGTTGCAGGGTGATGGCTAAGGGTCTCCAGGTTTCTTCCTGGGATAATGGAAATTCTAAAATTGACTATGGTGATGGATGATGCACAACTCTGTGAATCCACTAGAAGTCACTGAACTGTACACTTTAAAGGGATGAACTGTATAGCTGTAAAGGGAGTCAATTATATTTCAGTAAATCTGTTTTATAAAGAAAAAAATAATACAGGATCCATTTTCTTTTTTTATTTTTTTGAGACGGAGTTTCGCTCTTGCAATGGCACGATCTTGGCTCACTGCAATTTCCGCCTCTGGGGTTCAAGCAATTTTCCTGCATCAGCCTCCCGAGTAGCTGGAATTATAGGGATCTGCCACCACGCCTGGCTAATTTTTTTTGGATTTTTAGTAGAGACAGAGTTTCACCATGTTGGCCATGCTGGTCTTGAACTCTAGACCTCAGGTAGTCCGCGTGCTTCGGCCTCCCAAAGTGCTGGGATTATAGGCCATTTTCATTAATAAATAAAAGTAACCCTCCATCTCACACAGATTTATGAATTTTTATAATTGCTCCTTTGAGGAAATGCATTATAAGCAACTTCCTTTTTTCCCCCCCTTTTGAGACAGGTTCTTGTTCCGTCACCCAGGCTGGAGGGCAGTGACATGGACATAGCTCAGTGCAGCCTCGACCTCCCAGGCTCAAGTGATCCTCCCACCTCAGCCTCCCAAGCAGCTGGGACCATAGACATGCTCCACCATGCTCAGCTAATTTTTGTGGTTTCTTTTGGTAGAGATAGGGTTTTGCCATGTTGCCCAGGCTGGTCTCAAACTCCTGGGCTCAAGCAATCCACCCACCTTGGCCTCCCAAAGTGTTGGGATTACAGGCATGAGCCACCATGCCCAGGTTGATTTAAAAAAATTTTTTTTGTAGCGATGCGGTCACACCATGTTGCCCAGGCTGGTCTTGAACTCCTGAGCTCAAGCCCAGAACTCCTCCCACCTTGGCCTCCCAAACTGCTGGGACTACGGGGTGAAGATCTTGCCCAGCCCAACTTTCTTTTCTTCTTCTTTTTCTTTTTTTTTTTAAGACAGGGTCTTGCTCTGTTGCCTGGGCTGGAGTGTAGTGGCATAATCACAATTCACTGTAGCCTCAGCCTCCCAGGCTCAAGTGATCCTCCCACCTCAGCATCTGTAGCTACGACCACAGGTGCATGCCATGATGCATGGTTTTCTTTTTTTTTTTTTTGAGACAGAGTCTCACTCTCTCACCCAGGCTGGAGTGCAGTGGCACGATCTCGGCTCACTGTAGCCTCTGCCTCCCAGGTTCCAGTGATTCTCTTCCCTCAGCCTCACAGGTAGCTGGGATTACAGGCACATGCCGCTGCGCCTGGCTAATTTTTGTATTTTTAGTAGAGATGGGGTTTCACCATGTTGGCCGGGCTGATCTCGAACTCCTGAAAAGCACTAGGATTACAGGTGTGAACCACCGCACCTGGCCCCCTGGCTAATTTTTAAATTATGTGTAGACATGGGGTCTCGTTATGTTGCCCAGGCTTCAACTTCCATTTTTTTAACGGTAGAATTTTTTAGAAGTATATTAATACTGGCCAGGCGTGGTGGCTCATGCCTATAATCCCAGCACTTTGGGAGGCCGAAGTGGGAGGAATGCTTGAGGTCAGGAGTTCGATACCAGCCTGGCCAACACAGAGAAACCCCGTCGCTACTTTACACAAAAATTAGCGGGGAGTGGCAGCATGCACCTATAATCCCAGCTACTCGGGAGGCTGAGGCAGGAGAATCACTTGAACCTGGGAGGCAGAGGTTGCAGTGAGCAGAGATCACCCCACTGTACTCCAGCCCGGGCCACAGAATGAAACTTCGTCTCAATATATATATATATTTTAATACTGAGATCATGAAACAAGGCAATGTGTTCTTTAAGAGGACCAATTTCAGAGCCATGTAGCAGTGAGTGAGCAAAGGCTTGCAACTGAAGTAGGGAAGTAGGGTCAGGAAAACCACTACAAGGAAAGGGAAAGTAACAGCCTCAGGATTCATAGGCAGAAGAGAAAGCCAGTGGGAAGCAAACTATCCTTCCTTGTTGGACTATAAAGTGGAAAGAGAAGAGACCAGGAACTATGTAAAGATCAAACAGGCCTTTTCAAGGTAAGAGGAAGAGAAAGGCCTTCCTTTAAGTATAAAGGCAAGCAAGGCCAGGCATGGTGGCTCACGCCTGCAATCCCAGCACTTCGGGAGGCCGAGGTGGGTGGATCACCTGAGGTCAGGAGTTTGAGACCAGCCTGACCAATATGGTGAAACCCGCCTCTACTAAAAATACAAAAATTAAATAGACATGGTGGCATGTCCTAGCTACTGGGGTGGCTGAGGCAGAAGAATTGCTTGAACCTGGGAGGCGGAGGTCGCAGTGAGCTGAGATCACACCAATGCACTCCAGCCTGGGTGACAAAGCGAGACTCTGTCTCAAAAAAAAAAGCATACATATTTAAAGAAAGCCATAAGACTAAAGCTATCCTGCCTAAAGCTCTAACAGTCACTATCTAGATATTACTGGTGGAGGTATAGAGTCAAGGAAGCAATTCACCAAGGAAGCAAAGGGCCATGCTTTGACCCTCTAGCCATTTCATTGATAAGAAGGTCACAGCATTCCTGGAGAAGCAGCTCAATTAGAAATACCATGGGAAATACAAAGAGACTACCAAGTTTAGTGTCTTCCCCATATGGGGTCACCCAAGCCTCATTCTTAGAGGCCTGGTAGCACCTCAACTTTAGATTATTTCTAAAAGATTTATTTAAAAAGTTTATGTATATAGCTTTAAAAAGTAATACAGAAAGTCCTATATGAAAAAACAACGGTCCCCTGACCATTGCCACCCAATCAATTCTGATCTGTAGAGAAGACTATTTTATTCCATTAGCTCCATTTTTTTCTCATCTGATGGCTACCTTCACATCTTAATAAACATATGCAGCTAATAAATGTATGTAGCCATTCTTTTTTTTTTTTTTGATGGAGTTTCTCTCTGTTGCCAGGCTGGAGTGCAGCGGCGCAATCTCGGCTCACGGCAAGCTCCACCTCCCAGGTTCCAGCGATTCTCCTGCCTCAGCCTCCCAAGTAGCTGGGACTACAGGCACGTGACACCACGCCCAGCTAATTTTTGTATTTTTAGTAGATATGGGGCTTCACCTTGTTGGCCAGGATGGTCTCGATCTGGACCTCATGATCCGCCTGCTTTGGCCTCCCAAAGTGCTGGCATTACAGGCGTGAGCCACCGCGAGTGCTGGGATTACAGGTGTGAGCCACTGGGCCCGGCTGCAGCCATTCTTAATTAATTTTAGGCATCTAAAGAATCTGCTTTCTTACCCCTTTCACACATTCCTTACCCCCATCTTCTCATCTTGCTCATTTTAATAAATCAGTAAACAACATTTACCATTTCTATCACTCTGCAACTGTTGTTCATTATATAGTAGCCTTTAAAACTTAAAAAGGGAGGTACAAATTTTTCCCTTTGATTCCAGTAATTTATCCTCTATGGCAAAGTTTAAGTCTAATTTTCATTCATACCTCTAACTGGGTGACTGAAAAATATATAAATATAAACCCGCTACAAATGGGGCAGATCTTACTATGATAGGCCTCATAGATGGCCTTACTTTTCTTTTTCCTGTTCATGGTAGTGAAGGAAGATCATTTAAAGGAGGGGATATACAAATACACAAGGGAAATCTATTAATGGTAAATTGCATACCTAGGTGTAAATAAACTACCTCAGATCCTCTGTACTACGAATAAATACCAAACTGAATAAACTCAGGAATTGACCATCATCTATCTAACTTCTAGGGCTGTGATCATAAATGGCAGAATGTCTTATTTAGTGTTTCAACACTGGGGCAGAAGGGAGAACATATCCTTGTTAACATAAAAGAATACAGATACTGAAAAATAGATTTTTCATTTATCTAGAATTTTAAAATCTAGAATTCTGAAACAGAAAATTCCCCTATGTTCAAAATTGATGTCCATAATGATACTCGAAGCATTCTAAGTGTTTTCTGAATTGTGAAAGTTTAATTTTTTCCAGTCAAGTTTGCATTATACTTCAATTCATTAAACATGGTCATTGCTACGGTGACCACTGTAAATTAAATGGCCAGCAATTCAGTTAACAAGAACCCCATCTCCCTCCTTTCATGTATTTGTATAAATATAATTATTCTGAACAAATGTCACGGAAACATAAAAGTATGATACTCACACTTGGCATACAGACAGTCCATCATTGACTGCACTAAGTCCAGTTTGGCTTTTATGGAAAAGTTGATAAAGTTGGTATCAACGAGGATGTGGTAAGGTGGGCCCAGCTGTGTATTATATTGGAAAAATAAGCAGGAAGGGTGTTGGGGACTGAAGGAAAAAGAAAACAAGAACAAAGAAAAATTTACATTGATACCCTAGTATTAACAAAAACAAAAAAGAAGTCTGCTTGGGACTGTTTGCTGTAAACTCTTTTGTCCATGTTCATTGGAAATAAATCCTAAAAAGGAAGGCAAGGAAGAAAGTAATATCATTATCTTAATCTCAGCTCCCCTGGCAACCTTTGTCACCAACTTTAAAAAAGCAATTATCAAAAACAAACAAACAAAAAAAGCAATTATCCAATCTAGCTCTTCCTCTAGCAAAAGTAGAATCGCCACGGGCACAGGGAGGTAGAATACAGTTATCGTGATTAGAATGATACAACAACACGTTTGTCATTCTTAAAGGATTCTAAAACTGCTGTTATGGAATGTGATAGAGAACAGTTTGTCTAGTGTTAGGATTATATACTACAGCAGGACCTGTATCACATCTAGCCCAAGTTGTCTGGGTTGAATATGACAGTGATTCCAAATGCTAGGCCATGGATCAGTATCTACCTGTGATATGTCCATTACCAATCCAGGGAAAAATTAGAAAAATAAGGAAAATGTGGTAAAGTTTTCATAAAGTTAAATGTACTTACTTAAAAGGAATGAAATACCTTTATATCTTTATATAAAGGTCATATCTTTATATAAATATATTTATTCTGAAAATATATTTTAAATATTTTTTGGTGATACAGTCTCTCTTTTATGAACTGCTGGTGTGTTAAACAATGGCAATTATGTCTCTTAAAAGATCCCTGGCAAAGAAAAAGTTAATAATCCTAGATAATATCTCCAGGATTTTAGGGGAAATTTTACTGCTCCATAAAATCCCAAAACCTTCAAACCACTAGAATTGATATATGCTCATTGATATGACTTTCATCTACATAGTTGTGCTAGACTTACTAACAAATAAGTTAGCAAACCAGCTCAGGAAAAGCCTGGATTTCTAAGAGGTCTATGGTTTTAAAGGAAAACTTCAAACGTTTGATTACTCACACTTCTCTTTCCTTTAACGCGCTGGGATCCTTCTTTTCTTTCTTTTTAGGTTTTAATCTATCCTTTTCTTTACTAGGAAGAAAAAGGTAAATTAAATCCAAGGGAGAAGAAAAACCACAGCAGTTAAAATCTCAAAAATCTAAAGTTCCTTTTTTTTTTTTTTTTGGTCTACTGAAGAAATCCTACTTTGTGACATCCTCATGTTAATATCAGCATACTCTTTCTGAGCAAATAACTCTAGTGCAAAGTACAGTACCTGGAAGTATCAGGATTAATCAGTAATGCCAATAATGCATAAGAATTGTTAATGAGTAAATAAAAGCTGATTATACTATATTTATTTCTTAGTCAGAATCTCTCACATCAAGGATCACAATCCACTTCCAAGCAATGGGTAAAAGGGTGACAGTTATCTTCTGAAGATTCAGATGCTTTAACTTTTGGGGGAAAAGTATTACCCCATATGCTTCTTATAAAGGGCTAAAATGTAAAAACGCGTATACAGAACTTAACCCTTAACTAGAAAGAAATTATTATTAATGGAGTGTCATTCCTAAAAATTACACAATACATCCACACTAAAGGCTGAGAATAATAATTCTGAAGGTTTTAACGACTATTCTCTTATTCTGAGACTCTTTTTTGTATTTTTAGTGGAGACAGGGTTTCACCGTGTTGGTCAGGCTGGTTTTGAACTCCTCACCTCAGGTGATCCACCCGCCTCAGCCTCCCAAAGTGCTGGGATTACAGGCGTGAGCCACTGCGCCCGGCTTTCTGAGACTCTTAAACTCCGTGAAGATCAGTCTTTATTTAATAGCTATGCTTATTCTACACTTAAGCAGGGACACCACTTTGATCCTCTTCATACTAGGGAATATCACTTCACTTTCTTCTTCCACAGTGATTTGGATTCTTATATTAGTAAGACTTATAAAATGGAGATATCTTGGAGTTTTCCCATTTTCTCTGACAAAAATATTTGAGTACCACGCACTGGAAACGCAAGACAAACAAGGTCTCTAACCTTGCCATCTTTCAACAAGAAACACTCCCCTCACCCCACCCCAGGGGAATGTAGTAGTGTAATGGTAAAAACATAAAGAGAACTATACGGACTTCACCGAACTGACATGAGGTTTAAATGCGATATGGCAGACGAAGCATATAACGGTAGAAAAAGTGAACACTTAAGAAATGTTGAATTCCCATCGCCTTTCCCAGTGTGATCGCTCAGCAGCTAAATTACTGTTAAACACTGGCTATCTCATGCTATATAAATCTAAGACACGATAATAAGCAAAAAACAAAATAATAACAACAAACATTTTTACTACTTATCCTCTCTAGACTCTTATTAGAATATCCCTGGGCAGTTGATTCCAGACACTCACAGCCTCTGATCTCTGAGACTAAGCATTCGCTTCATGGTCGCATACTTCCTTGTTTTCTTTTGCTTCCCCTTGAAACAGAAATTTTAGAATTAAAAAAGTTGGAAACATACGGCATCTTTTAAAGTCTCTTCTTTTCTCTTGTCCATTGCCTTCCCTTCTTGCCTCAAATAACCCAGACCCTCTTCCCCACTCTGTAAAGCATAACAGTCACCGCTTGGAGAAGTTTAAGAGTTAAGACCAGAATGAAAATATGCTAAGATAATGTGAAGGAAATTTGGCCACGGTCTGACTACCTCCTTCTCCACCCAAAAAGTAGCCTGATAACGTCCCTTCTTGGACCCTCTTCTCTCACCATAGTCACGCCAAACTCCCGGTTCTTCCGTAATCACCAACGGCGCAATACTTCTACGTCATTCATATACTGCTTCCGGCAAAGGATAGCCCGGAAGCGGAAACTCCTTGGGGAAACGGCAATCCCCCGAGCCGGTTCCCAGGCCGGGTGGAGACCAACTCTGGGGTCTCTTGGTAGGAGAGTGGAGAGCACGTCTTCTGCTGAGTGCTGCCGCCCCTTCCCAGGACAGCGGAGGTGGAACTTCGTCGCGCTGCAACCCCCGGCTCGGGTAACGTTTCTTTCCAGCCTTAGGCAGAGCCCAGAAGACCTGCCTTTACCAGAGTTCCAGAGAGAGAGAGAGGGAGGCCAAGGGTAGGGGGGGTCAGACTCCTGGTTTGCCCAGTAGTTTGGGGGAACACATTCTCCTCACCCTGTAGCGTTGGGACATCCGGTGTCTATGGTCCAACCCTGAGGCTCTGGTTCCTATTTGGTTTTCCTAGCCGATATGGTGCTTTGTGCAGCTCGGTGGATGATTCTTCTCGAGTATATACCGTGTACTCCTCTCGGTGAAGAGCGAAATGAAGCAGTGTTTGAGGGCCTAGACTATCGCTAGAGAATTGGGGCATAAGCTTGCATATGTTACTACTTACCCAAGCCAAGAAAATGGTGAGATACAATGCATATTTATTGTGAAGCCTTGGTGTGTCATCTTTAAGTAAAAAGGGAGAATTTGTGAGAACAAGGAGCGAAAGGTAGCTTTTTTCTTTGAGTACCTGCTATGTATTCCAGTGGTTCTTAACTTTTTGGAGATAACTTATTTCTTGAAAGTTTGTGGAAAGCCAGGAACAATTCTTTAAAAAATGGGCACACATACAGTTTGTAATAGACTTTATGAGATTGGTGGACTCTGAAGCCCGTCCGTGGACCCTCTGGATGTCTGTAAACTTTAGATGAAAACCCCCATCCTATATACTGTACTTGTCACTTTATTCGTATTACCTTCTTTGACCTTCTCAATAACATAAATACCCTTATTTTACATATGGGGAAACTGAGCCCCAGACTTTGTTCAGGGGTCTGTTTGAGTCTCGTGATTCTAAAGTCTGTACTTGTATTTCTTTTTTTCTTTTTCTTTCTTTCTTTCTTTCTTTTTTTTTTTTTTTTTTACACTTTGTCTTCCATTCTCCAGCTACTGATCAAGCTGGGAACGGAATGGGTACCTCTTTCATACTTTTCTTATTGCATGATGCTATCCTCGAGTTGGAAGTAAAAAATGTTATCAGGTTTAAAAAAGAAGGTGACCATTGTATAACCCTTATGATGAAAACACGTTTATTGTTTAACACGAACTTTGGAGCCTGACTGATGGGGTTAAAATCCTTGCTCTGCCTTATAACTCGCCATGACATTGGGCGAGTTAATCTATCTGCATCTCAGTTTCTTTATCTGTAAAATGGAGATAATCATAATAGCACTCTTTTACTGGGATGTTATCAGGACTTATGTTTATTCATAGTTAACATGCGAGGTCCCTAGAAGAGTGTAAACCAGACTACTCAGAGTGTTTTCTGTTGTTACCATTGTGTGTCTTCCAACTTGAGGGTGTGTGGCAGGGTTGGAATTTTATGCCAATTTTATTTTATTTTATTTATTTTATTTTATTTTATTTTTTAAATTTATTTTATTTCGTCTTATTTTTGAGACAGAGCCTCCCTCTGCTGCCCAGGTTGGAGTGCAGTGGCGCAATCTCGGCTCACAGCAACCTCCCCCTCCCAGGTTCAAGCAGTTCTCCTGCCTCAGCCTCCCGAGTAGCTGGGACTGCAGGCATGTGTGTGCCACCATACCTTGCTAATTTTTGTATTTTTAATAGAGATGGGTTTCACCATGTTGGCAAGGCTGGTCTCAAACTCCTGACCTCAGGTGATCTGCCCACCTCGGCCTCCCAAAGTACTGGGATTACAGACGTGAGCCACTGTGCCCAGCCCCAATTTTTTTTTTTTTTTTTTGAGACGGAGTTAGTTTCTCTCTTGTTATCCAGGCTGGAGTGCAATGGCGCGATCTCGGCTCACTGCAACCTCCACCTCCCAGGTTTAAGCGATTCTCCTGCCTCAGCCTCCTGAGTAGCTGGGATTACAGGCGTGCGCCAACACGCCTGGCTGATTTTATATTTTTAGTAGAGACGGGGTTTCTCCATGTTGGTCAGGCTGGTCTTGAACTCCTGACCTCAGGTGATCCACCCACCTTGGCCTCCCAAAGTGCTGGGATTACAGGCGTGAGCCACCGCGCCTGGCACCAGCCCAGTTTTATTTTAACATAGTTGCACTGGAACTTGAACGTGTTCATAAACCTCAAAACATTTAAGTTTTCAGGTCCTGGGATGCTCAATCGCAGGGTGATTTCTTCTGTTGATTTGGGTGTAAACTTTTTCTGCTTCTCCTTTCTCTTTCAGGCACACATTCATTTAGATGGCTTAATAGTTTACATATCTGTGGGCACTGAATTTTTGATGTAGAAATGGTAGCTACAGATACTGTACGTGCCTTCTGCTTCGCCCCATTTGTGGTCACTAGAAGTTCCTAATCTTTCTGGAGCAGCTTGTCTCTGTCAAGCCGTCATTCATGTGTAGAGCTAATGGCAACCAGTTTTTTGATGTATCTCTTGGTGATTAGACAATAAGCTTTTTATTGTCTAAAAGCTAAAATAACATGGTCAGTTATTCTTCTTAAACATTTGACTCATTAGTATTATATATAGGTTCAGAGGGAAAATTGCATATCATTAAATAGTAATTTGCATTTAAATTTAGGCACTGACAGAAAAACGCTCTTCTGGTAATGTGTACTTTGAATTTTGGAATCCATGAACAACAACTTAAAAAAAGGCCATTTGTAATTTCTATTGTAACCTCTATTGAGAGTGTTCTGATTTCCTTGATTGTTAATACCTAATAGGGAGCTAAATTAGTGTAGGAACACCATGGGGGATAAGAACATACTTAGAAAAATATGTTTTTGTTGCATTGTAATTTTATTGCAATCTGAGGTTCTTATAGCGTGAAATGAAAGTGGTCAGATACTCTACAGCATTCTTTGATGGGGATGGAAAGTGGGGGATGGGAAGCTGGGAGGTAGTGTTGATTTGTGATGGATGGGAGCAGAAAGTAATTGCTTTTGGGCACATACTTGTGAGGAAAAGAAATGATTTTAGTCCTTCTCAGCAGTCAAGAGGGTTGTTTTGCATTTTTCTGCAGTCTTGAAGAGAAAAAAATCACCCAAGGCATTGGACACACAGTTTGAACACATAATTGGGCTTGGACTTCATTCCATTCACTAATTGGTCTAACTTACTAATTTAAGTTGGTATCAAATTTCTTTGTAAAATTATTCTGGATAATGAAAGACTCCTTAAAGAACATCTTGTATTTCAATGTTAGAAAGTTATAAGTAGATTCACTTTTTTGTCCATTTTCAAGTTATAGTTTTTACATTTATTTTTCTGACTTACATGATAGGACTTTTTTTCTCCCAACAAACATTAGTCGCTGTTAATTATTTTTCAGTTAACTTGCCTGCCCCTAAATGTGGTAGCATGGCATACAGCATGTTCTGCTTCTGAGGTCTTGATATTGAATTGGTTTGTAAGAATACCTCAGAGATAGATTACTGCTGCTTGGTCATTCATTCAGAAAGCATTTATTGAGGGCCCATTCTGTCCTGGGCAATCTCACCACAGTCCTGTATTACAGAAAGACTTGTAAATAGATAATGTATGGTTGGTGGCTGAATAGAGATGTGGGAGTTGAAATATTTTAGGCGAATTACTCTTCTTGTTCATCTTTCTGTAAGTGGTCCAGGTCAGAGTACTGTTGTGTAATATTTATTTAATACTATCAACATATTAGTACCATGTAATAGATCAGATTTTATGACCTTAATGGACTCTAGTGTATCATTTTACCTTTTATTTATTATTTATTAGATCTTGCTATGTTGCCCAGGCTGATCTTGAACTCCTGGCCTCAAGCCATCCTCCCACCTCAGCTTCCTGAGTAGCTGGGAGAAGAGGCATGAGCCACTGTGCCTGACCGTTTTACCTTTTAAATGACTTTAGCTATTAACTAACTTGGGTTTACATTTCAGTTATTTTTCTTTGGTTTCTTTTTCTTTGAAGGGTTCTGAATGCTTAGCCTTCGCTAATGTTCTTTCATATAGTAGTTTTCAAACTTTTGAGGTTGTTTAACCTTATTGCAGTTTGTGTGTATGTATGTGTGTGTACACACACGCATGCCTGAGCTGTTGATATGGTGTTACAGCACCATAGTGATGTTTTCCTGGTGGCTCTTTTGAAGACTGTTCTACAAGATAGGGTTTATAGAGAAAGATGGGTATTCACTTAGCTATTAGAAACTAAATAGTCATGGTAGATACATGTTTTGTCATTTAGTCTAATTGAACGGTTCCATATGATTTTATGAGTTTTTGTTATCTTGAATAGTTGAGCAATTTGCATCATGTTTTTCAGAGCAAAGGCATTTATTTCAGTGCAGCTTGTTACTGTTGAGATGCTAATAGTTAACATCTGTTAATTGATTTTCTATATATTGTACTTTTTGGCCAGAGATTAGATAATTTATTAATATACAACATATTTTCTGTAATGTCCCCTTGCTTTTATCCAGAGACCCAGAGCATGTTATTTTAACCCCTCTCTTGTCCGCTTTGGGAAGTTCAAATTCAAGGTACCCCCGGTATATATGGTAAACCTATTAGGAACAGAAAACAGTTAAAACTTCCCAAGTGTGATCTAGTTTTTCATGTCTTGGTAAAGAAGAAATCCCAGGTGGGCTGTGCAAACAGTTCATAGAAAGGGGTTAAAAAAGATATTTAAAAAGTTTTAGGCCGGCATTACCTGAATTGGGGCAATGATTAGGGAGACATGATTAGAATTCTAAGGGGGAGTGAGAATGTAAAGGGGAGCACCATATGTAATTAAATTGTTTTAAATTGTGGAATAATTTTAAATTTATAAAAAAGTTGCAAAGATAGTACAGAGTATTCCTGTATACCTTTCACCGGTGTCTCCTAATGTTAACTTCTTACATAACCATGGCACATACTGTCACATCTAAGAAATTAACATTGGTACAATACTATTACTAAACTATAGACTTTATTTGGATTTCACAAGTTTCTCCACTAATTTCCTTTTTCTGTACCCAAACTGAATCCAGAATACCACATTCCAGTTAGATCATGTGTAATTTCTTTTTTTTTTTTTTTTTTTTTTTCTGAGGTGAAGGTCTCACTCTGTCGCCCAGGCTGGAGTGCAGTGGCGCCATCTCGGCTCACTGCAAGCTCCGCCTCCCGGGTTCACGCCATTCTCCCGCCTCAGCCTCCCAAGTAGCTGGGACTATAGGCGCCCGCCACCATACCCGGCTAATTTTTTTTTTTTTTGAGACGAATCTCACTCTGTCGCCCAGGCTGGAGTGCAGTGGCGCCATCTCGGCTCACTGCAAGCTCCGCCTCCTGGGTTCACGCCTTTCTCCTGCCTCAGCCTCCCAAGTAGCTGGGACTACAGGCGCCCAACCACCACACCCAGCTAATTTTTTGTATTTTTAGTAGAGACGGGGTTTCACATGTTAGCCAGGAAGGTCTCGATTTCCTGACCTTGTGATCCACCCGCCTGGGCCTCCCAAAGTGCTGGGATTACAGGTGTGAGCCACCGTGCCTGGCCATTTTTTGTATTTTTAGTAGAGATGGGATTTCACCATTTTAGCCAGGGTGGTCTCGATCTCCTGACCTCGTAATCCGCCCACCTCAGCCTCCCAGAGTGCTGGGATTACCGGTGTGATCCACTGCGCCCGGCCTCTTCTTTTTTTAAAAATGGAGTTTCGCTCTTGTCACCCAGGCTGGAGTGCAATGGCACCATTTTGGCTCACTGCCACTTCTGCCTCCTGGGTTCAGACTATTCTCTGGCCTCAGCCTCCCGAGTAGCTGGGGTTACAGGCGCCTGCCACCACACCTGGCTAATTTTTGTATTTTTAGTAGAGATGGGATTTCACCATGTTGGCCAGGCTGGTCTCGAAATTCTGACCTCAGGTGATCTGCCCACCTCGGCCTCCCAAAGTGCTGGGATTACAGGCATGAGCCACTGTGCCCGACCAGATCGTGTATAATTTTGATAAATAAGTTGGTATTTCCAGTGAGTGCTTTTTCTGTGCTATGTATGTGGTCCAAGAATCCCCTCTGACCAGTGTTGAAGAAAGTCATTGACCCTGAGAATAAGTAATACTTCATAGGTAGTGTTTTGTATTCCTTGACCCCCAAAGCATTGTTAACTCTATGGAAGAGTTGACTTTGCTTCCAGGAGGGTGATGTGAACTTTCCTGAGAAGCTAAGAGCTGATTTTGATTAAGGTATCCATCCATACCCTCTATGCTCACCTCATAGATTTTACTACATGGGAGTATAACTACGTAATTATTTATTTGTCTGTCTTCTTTACTAAGCTTTTATGTTTCTAAAGTGTTGAGAATATTTTACTCATTCTGGAATCTTTAGGGTCCAACATATTGCTTGGCATGTGGTCGCTTCTTAATATGCATTTGAAGAAATTAATAGACCTTTCTTTGGTAAAACTGATTATTAGGTCAACAGAAATTTTGTTTTGAATAGGTAAGTGTTGAGTTTCTCCTTCAAATCCAGCTATCTTAGGGTGCCATTTCTGTGGCTAGTTGAGTTTTTCTTCTTGGAATCTTAACTACAAAATGCTCATTTAAATAACATTGTTTTTCCTTTCAATTATATAAATAATTTATTTTCCTTAAAAATAAGCACAGAATTGAAAGTAATGGATGGTAGTAGAGGCAGAGTTAGCTTTTAAGTATACGTGTGACCATTCCAGTTCCAACCGACTGGGCTGCAGATCTGGCTGTGTGCCTGCCACTTCAGGCGCAGTTAATGGAATAATAGCTTCCTAGACTTATTGAGGGAGACGGCTTGTCAGGTTCAAAGAATTACTTTTAAAATCTTCCTGTTATAGCCAAGATTCAGTGGTCCAAGGTTACCTAAGCATAAAAGCTGCCATGAGATGGGAACATGGGGGCCTGTCCTCTGTGGCTCAGGCATAGCAGAGTCAGTTTTGTATGTAGAAAACACATCAGGATAGGAGGGAAGAGGAAACTGAAGCTAGTATTTTCTAGATTTAGGGTTAAGAATGGGACAGTGACATGGATGAGCCAGTTTTCTCTTTTGTTTTTCTCCCCATGAGGTTACAAAATGAGCAGTGGTAAATTCTCACTTCTTGTTTTCCCTGTTATACTCACATTAGCTTTGAATCCCTTTTTCCTGCTTTCTCTAAACTGTGCTGAGAATGAATGGCAAACGACTCCAGGGACAGCTAAATCTAAGCTATGCCTTTGTGTATACTATACAAAAAGAAATACGGGTCTGAAGAACTCTGGCTTGTTTTAGAGAGAATGGTGCAATAGAGAGAATCCAAATTGAATTAAGAAATGCAGAATTACTTTTGTCTTGGTTAGCTTAACCTTTATAAGCCTAAATTTTAATTTAGCCAGTGAGTGATTATAGGACAACGTTTTCCAGTCTCATCACAGGTTAGAGTGACTCAGTAAGGTGGGCATGATCTTATAAAAGACTCTCGTTAAAGCCAGAAGGGTAACTAGTTTATTGTCCCTGGCTTAACTTCAAGGTGCATGTTCTGGGTTGTGGAATTTAGTTGTTGTTTTAAGAACCAGTATCAGGGGTGCAGAGGTCTTATGTGGATTTGGAGAGAAGTGAGGGACTAAAACCTTGGCTAAACTTAAGCATTCCATTTACTAGATTGAAGAGAGGAAAAATCTGTTAAAATATTAAAATCTTTCCAAATTCAGAAATAGACTATAACTGGGGCCAGGCATGGTGGCTCACGCCTGTAATCCCAGCACTTAGGGAGGCTGAGGTGGGCGAATCACCTGAGGTCGGGAGTTCGAGACCAGCCTGACCAACATGGAGAAACCCCGTCTCTACTAAAAATACAAAATTAGCTGGGCGTGGCGATGCATGCCTATAATCCCAGCTACTTGGGAGGCCGAGGCAGGAGAATCGCTTGAACCTGGAAGGTGGAGGTTGCGGTGAGCCGAGATGGCGCCATTGCACTCCAGCCTGGGCAACAACAGCGAAACTCCGTCTCAAAAAAAAAAAAACACACAACAAAAGACTGTAACTTAAATAGTGCGTGGTAACGTGTGGCATTGAATTGGAAAGAAACAAAGGGAATAAAACTTAATGACTATGAGATAAATGGAATGCAGGAGTTTTAAAAAGTTCTTGTTAAAAAATTTGATGAGAGAATTTTCTCTTGTGAAATGTTTAGATAACCCTCTAGAAAAAAACCAGGAGAAAATCTTTGTGACCTTGAGCTAGGCGGAGTTTTAAAAAATAGAACACAAAAACCAGAAACTATGAAGAAAAAATTTATGTTGGCTTTCATCAAAGTTAGAAACTTTTACTCTTTAAAAAGTGTATTTTCTGTTAAGAAAATGAAGAGGCAAACCACAGAAAATATTTGCAAAATGTTTATCTAATAAAGGACTTATATTTATGTGAAAGGAAAATAAGTCTTGGGGCCCCCAAATCACTAAGCTAAAGGGAAAAGTAAAGCTGGGAACTGCTTAGGGCAAATCTGTGTCCCATTCTATTCAGAGTCATCCCCTGCCTACCGAGATAGATGCGTATCTGATTGCCTTCTTTGGAAGGGCTAATCAGAAACTCAAAATAATGCAACCATTTTTCTCACCTGGAAGCCCCCCTCCCTACTCCAAGTTGTCCCGCCTTTCTGGACTGAGCCAGTATACATCTTGATTGATGTCTCGTGTCTCCCTAAAATGTATAAAAGCAAGCTGTGCCCCAACCACCTTGGGCACATGTCGTCAGGACCTCATGAGGCCGTGTCCTGGGCGTGCGTCTTCAACCTTGGCAAAATAAACTTTCTAAATTAACTGAGACTTGTCTCAGATTTTCGGGGTTCACATTTAGAATGTATAAAGAACTCTTACAACTCAATAGTAAGAAGACAAACAGCTCGATTTTTAAAAACAAAAGATTTGAATAGATACTTCAAAGAAACTAATACAAATAACCAATAAACACATGAAAAAATACTCAATATTGTTAGTCCTTAGGGAAATACAAATTAAAATCACAGTGAGATACCACTTCACACCTATTAGAATGGGTAAAATTAAGACAGTACCAAGTGTTGGTGGATGTAGAGCAACCTGCCTCTTGTGCATTGCTGGTGGAAATGCAAAGTGGTCCAGCCGCTTTGGTAAATGGTTTGGCAGTTTCTTGTAAGTTAAATAGATACTTACCATATGACCCAGCAATCCCATTCTTAGATATTTACCCAAGAGAAATGAAATCATGTGCCTACGCAGACTTGTAGCTTAATGTTCATAGCAGCTTTATCTATGATACCACCAAACTGGATGTAACCCAAATGTCCTTCATCTGGTGAATGGATAAACAGATTGCAGTATGTCCATTTAATGGAGTACTACTCTGCAGGAAAAAGGAGTGAACTACCAAAATGTGTAACAACATGTATGAATCTAAGAACCATTATGCTAAGTGAAAAAATGCTACACACGAAGGACTACATTTTGCATGTGATACAAATGTATTTCTATGTACGTTTTGAATGTATTCACCTGGATATCCTGTAGACACTCCAAACTTAACATGTTTAATTCTCTACTCATTATCTTTTGATATGGTTTGGCTGTGTCCCCACCCAAATCTCACCTTGAATTTTAGCTCCCATAATTCCCATTGTTGTGGGAGGGATCCAGTGGGAGATAATTGAATCATGGGGTGGTTTCCCTCATACTGTTCTCATGGTAGTGAATAAGTCTCACAATATCTGTTGATTTTATAAGGGATTTCCCCTTTCACTTGGCTCTCATTGTCTCTTGCCTGCTGCCACGTAAGACATGCCTTTTGCCTTCTGACATGGTTGTGAGGCCTCCCAGCCATGTGGAACTGTGAGTCCATTCAACCTTTTTTCCTTATAAGTTACCCAGTCTCTAGTATGTCTTTATCAGCAGTGTGAAAATGGACTAACAGAGTAAATTGGTACTGGGAGTGAGGCGGTGCTGTAAAGATACCTGAAAATATGGAAGCAACTTTGGAACTGGGTAACAGGCAGAGGTTAGAACAGTTTGGAGGGCTCAGAGGAAGACAGGAAAATGTGGGAAAGTTTGAAACTTCCTGGAGACTTGTTGAATGACTTTAAACAAAATGGTGATGATATGGACATTGAAATCCAGGCTGAGGTGGTCTCAGATGGAGATGAGGAATTTGTTGGGAACTGAAGCAAAGGTCACTCTTGTTATGGTTTAGCAAAGAGACTGGAATCATTTTGCTCCTGCCCTAGAAATCTGTGGAACTTTGAATTTGAGAGAGATGATCTGAAATTGGAACTTACGTTTAAAAGGGAAGCAGAGCATAAAAGTTTGGAAAATTTGCAGCCTGACAGTGGCGATAGAAAAGAAAAACCCATTTTTTGAGGAGAAATTCAGACTGGCTACAGAAATTTGCATAAATAAAGAGGAGCCAAATCACCAAGACAATGGGGAAAATGTCTCCAGGGCATGTCAGAGGTTTTCATAGCAGCCACTCCCATCACAGACCTGGAGGCCTAGGAGGAAAAAATGGTTTTGAAGGCAGGGCCCAGGTCCCCCCTGCTGTGTGCAGTGTAGGGACTTGGTGCCCTGTGCCCCAGTTGCTCCAGCTGTGGCTGAAAGGAGCCAAGGTACAGCTTGGGCCGTCGCTTCAGAAGGTGCAAGCCCCAAGCCTTGGCAGCTTACACGTGATGTTGAGCCTGTGGGTGCACAGAAGTCAAGAATTGAGGTTTGAGAACCTCTGCCTGGATTTCAGAGGATGTATGGAAACTCCTGAATGTTCAGGCAGAAGTCCACTATGGGGTGGCACCCTCATGGAGAACCTCTGCTAGGGCAATGTGGGAGGGAAATGTGGGGTTGAAGCTCCCACACAGAGTCCCCACTGGGGCACTGTCTAGTGGAGCTGTGAGAAGAGGGCCACCATCCTCCAGACCCCAGAGTGGTAGATTCACCGACAGTTTGTACCATGTGCCTGGAAAAGCCTCAGGCACTCAGTGCTAGCCCACGAAAGCAGCTGGGGAGGAGGCTGTACCCTGCAAAGCCACAGGGGTGGAGCTGCCCCAGACCATGGGAACCCACCTCTTGCATCAGCGTGACCTGGATGTGAGCCATGGAGTCAAAGGAGATCATTTTGGAGCTTTGAGATTTGACTGCCCTGCTGGATTTTGGACTTGCATGGGCCCTACAGCCCCTTTGTTTTGGCCAATTTCTCCCATTTGGAACAGGTATATTTACCCATTGCCTGTACTCCCATTGTATCTAGAAAGTAACTAACTTGATTTTGATTTTACAGGGTCATAGGCAGAAGGGACTTGCCTTGTCTCAGATGATACTTTGGATTGTGAACTTTGAGTTAAGACTTTGGAGGACTGTTGGGAAGGCATGATTGGTTTTGAAATGTAAGGACATGAGATTTGGGAGGGGCCGGGGTGGAATTATATGGTTTGGCTGTGTCCCCATCCAAATCTCATCTTGAATTATAGTTCCCATAATTCTCATGTGTTATGGGAGGGATCCAGTGGGAGATAATTGAATCACGGAGGCAGTTTCCCACATACTGTTCTTGTGGTAGTGAATAAGTCTCACAAGATCTGATGATTTTATAAGGGATTTCTCTTTTTGCTTGGCTCTCATTCTCTCTTGCCTGCTGCCATGTAAGACATGCCTTTCACCTTCCACCGTGATTTGTGAGGCCTCCCCAGCCACATGGAACTATGAGTCCATTAAACCTCTTTTTCTTTGTAAATTAACCAGTCTCTGATATGTCTTTAACAGCAGCATGAAAATGGACTAATACATCTTTTCTTTCATGTTTGCTTTGCCTCCTTAATTCTCCTTCATTTATCCAGGCTCCCAACCATAGAAAATTTGCCTTTTTCCTTGGCTTCTTCCTCTTGTTTATTCATTTGACCTCACAGATCATTGATCCTGTTGCTTCTGAGAGCATAAAGCAGGAGAGCAACCCATCCAGGGTTGGTTCCCAACTTGCACCCTAAGCCCTGGCCACCCTCAATCAATGTCACTAATGAGGGTCTATGTTGGACCCTGTCTATATTGTGGCCAGTGTATAGCTACTCCATTGGACCAGTAGCCCCTTATCTTGTGCTCATTAATGGGTCTGTCCCCCTTCAGAGTCTTTCACATTGTCCCCAGAGTTACTTCATTTAAAATGTGTGATCCTTTTTCTCTGTCAGTTAAAAAACATCTTTTTGTTGTTGTTGTTGTTGCTTAAAGTCTAAAATGAAGTCATATTCCTTTAACATTCCTTTTTTGTTTTGTTTTGTTTTGTTTTGTTTTGTTTTGTTTTGAGAGGGACTCTCACTCTGTCGCCCAGACTGGAGTGCAGTAGCGTGATCTCAGCTTACTGCAACCTCTGCCTCCTGGGTTCAAGCAATTCTCCTGCCTCAGCTTCCCCAGTAGCTGGGAATACAGGCGTGTGCCACCATGCCCGGCTAATTTTTTTTGTATATTTAGTAGAGACAGGGTTTCACCATGTTAGCCAGAATGGTCTCGATCTCCTGACCTCGTGATCCACCTGCCTTGGCCTCCCAAAATGCTGGAATTACAGGTGTGAGCCACTGCGCCTGGCTAAAATTTCAAATTAAATATTTCTGAGCTTAATTCTTCCTATCCCAAGAATAATATCTTTTTCCCCCCTTCTGGAAGTTCTTTTTGATACATGAGTATTCCCAGTTAAGAGTAGAGAAAGAGTATAAACTGTGGAATCACATTGCTTGACTCCTTCACTTATAAACTAGATGGCTATAGGCAAGTTATTTTAGCTTTCTGTGCTTCTGTTTCCTAATCTATAAAATATGGATAAAGTATGCTTTCCTCATATGGTTGATGTGAGAGTTAAATGAGATAATATAGATGAAGCACTTTATACAGTGCCTGGCTCATAGTAAGTTCTCAGTAAAGGTCGATTCTTGTTATCATCATCCTTCAGAGAACACTGGAAAATCCATTATTTTGGATTGTTGCTGTAGTTATTTCCACATGGAATCTCTCTGGAAAACCAGTGAGTCCTTCAGGTAGATTGAAGCCATCTTCCTCGCTTGCTGTGGGTTGGGCTGTTGTGGCCTGGCACAAACCACCCTCATAACCTGGCAACCCAGCAGCCTGGTCTGTGCATACAGCCTTGTCCCCCAAGGCACTCCATGTCACCTGGGTGTAAAGTTTCAGTCTCAAGCAATTCTCCTTGTCCTTATTCTGCAAGTCTTGCTCCCCAAGAGCAGCGGATTCGTTTCTTTTCTCAGTGCATCTCCATTTTACATATGAGGCAACTGAAGAGAAGTTTACAGCAAGTCCTCACTTGATGTTGATAGGTTCTTGGAAACTTCTCCTTCAAACAAAATGATGTATATTGATAACCAGTTTTACCATAGGCTAATTGATATAAACAAGAATTAAGTTCCTATGGCATATTTCTGGTCACAAAAATATCACCAAACTATTTTAAATAAAGACCAGAACATAATATACATATTAAAATAAATGAGAGCAGTATGTATAAGAAAGATTGATAAAAACAAGTTAGATAATTATAACATTTACCCAATTATTCCAGTCCACGGTTGAGGGTGGCCAGGGCTTAGGGTGCAAGTTGGGAACCAGCGCTGGATGGGACGCCATTCTATTGCAGGGCTCTCTCGCTTGTGTGCTGTCTCTCTCTCTCTCTCGCTCTTTCTCTCTCTCTCTCTCTCTCTCACACACACACACACACAGACACACCCCTCACCGTCACTTAGACTGGGACACTTTAGACATGCCAGTTAACTTTGAAGCGCACATCTTTGGGATGTGGGAGGAAATCCAAGTATCCACAGAAAACCCACACAGAGAATGTGTGAACTCCACACATTGGTGCCTGCCAGGAGTCCATTTTTTTACTCCTCAAAATCATAAGAAAACAGTGTTGAATGAAACTGATGTCGTTTGAGGACCTGCTGTAACTTGTCTAAGATCATTCAGTAGTAAGATTCATGCTCTTAACCACTACATGGTAGTCATCCTAGTTTAGCCCCAGGTGGTCTTTCTAAACACCTTGATTTTTTTTGGAGACAGAGTCTTGCTCTTCACACGGTCTGAAGTGTAGTGGAGCAGTCAGGGCTCACTGCAGCCTCAGCCTCCTGCGCTCAAATGATCCTCCCACCTCAGCCTCCTGAGTAGCTGGGACCATAGGTGCATACCACCACACCCAGCTTTTTTTTTAGAGATGGGATCTCACTATGTTACCCAGATTGGTCTTGAACTCCTGGGCGCAAGCCATCCTCCCACCTCAGCCTCCCAAAGTGCTGGGATTACAGGTATGAACCACCATGCTCAGCCTGCTTACTCATTCTTAAGTAATCAGCTCTGTTGTCTCTGCTTTTCCACTTGCACATACAGTTACTTCTCCTTCCTCTGCCCTCCATACTTTGCTTATTCCTCTTTTATGGCACTTGCAACATTGCATTGTCCTTCTCCCATGGTGGACCAAGTTCATTGAGGTTAAGAAAGCACCCTGTCTTATTTATCCTTGTGACTTTAGCTTTTAGCACATAGCCTGGCATATAGCAAATGCTCAAGAAATGTGAAGTGAATGAAGAATGAACGATGCAGAGGAACCTATAGATGTTGGTAGAGGAACCTATAGATGAATTATCGAGTGAATTAGACTGTAACCCCATTTCATGCCTCCCAGATTTGGGCATCAGGGCATTCAAGAATGTTCTAGAAGCCAGAAGATAAATGACACGTGTTCCTGCAGCAAAAGATTTTAGGCAAAGAGAAAATAAATATAGATATCTAGGATGGGGAAACATAGCAGAAAAATAATATCATTTAAAATGTGAGTATATGGTATGAGTAAGGTAATGCACAGTAGATCAGAAGTTGAGTGAGGGTTTTGGCTCAAGTACCTCTAGTGGTAAAGGATATGTTAACTCCTTGGTGCTGGGAGCAGAGGCCCAAGCAGCCTTTCTGCTTCAAGTTCAGAATATCTATGAATATATTCAACATATCCATGTTTTATCTTTAGAAATTCATGCAAATATTACATTCTGTTTTATTATCTATGAGTTTGATTTAACATGAAATTTTTTTTTCTCCCCAGTCACTCATCCTCTAGTGAAACAGATGCTGTGGGAACATGGGTCATTTATCCTCTGGCTTCTAGCACATTCTAGCATGCCCCAGTGTCCAAATCTGGGAGTTATAGAATGAGGTACAGTCTAATACGGCAGCACAGTAGATTTCTGTGATTTGGGGGATTGCCTGCTCAAGAGTAGTATGTCATGGAACTGAGGAGAGTGAGTTCATCCTGCTGACTAATGAGGCTGTCCCTGGAAGGCTGCAGTCATTTGGAGGCACCTCATTACCAGATCGTTGGGGATCAGCTGGAGAGAGTTCACAGAAGACCCACAGGAATGATTAAGAGACTGGAGAGGCTGACTGATGAAGAAAGTATAAATGAAAACCATGTAACTTGGCTAAACCATGATAGCAGAAATAGACAACTGTATAAATATCTCAAGAGTATAAACTTGATGGAGGAGGGCAATCTTTTATGGTGGGATTTTGGGTTGGGGAGTATAAACCAAGAGTGGAATTAAGCCATAGTAAATGTAAACTGATAATCCAAAGTGTCTGATACATTCTTGGAACCTCCTTAGTTAGACCACCCTAACCTGTGCACTTTTTGAAAATTGAATAGTTTGTTTTTTTAAGTTCATGTCCCTGGACTCATGGCTGGTGCTTCTCTGTGGAGAATGCTGGAGATTGCATCTTACAAAGCAAACGTCTTTCTTTTGTCTTGTCATTTGGTGGACATCAGTAGGTGATATCAGAACTTCTGTTTGCTGCCACTAGCTCTGTATGCACCAAAATTTTGAAATGGACTTTTACATCATGTTTTTCATGGCTGTGTGTGTGTGTGTGTGTGTGTGTGTGTGTATGTATATGTGTGACAGGATCTCTCTCTCTCTGTTACCCAGGCTAGAGTACAGTGATGTGGTGTGATCACAGCTCACTGTAGCCTCAAACTTCTGGGCTTAGGAGATCCTCCTGCCTTAGCTTCTGAGTAGCTAGGACAACAGGGGCATGCTACCACGCCCAGCTAATTTATTTTATTATTTTATTTTATTTTTTGAGACGAAGTCTTGCTTTGTCACCCAGGATGGAGTGCAGTGGCGCAATCTTGGCTCACTACAACTTAAGCCTCCCAGGTTCAAGTGATTCTCCTGCTTCAGTCTCCTCAGTAGCTGGGATTACAGGTGTGCGCCACCATGCCTGGCTAATTTTCGTATTTTAGTAGTGACGGGGTTTTGCCATGTTGGCCAGGCTTTTCTCAAACCCCTGACCTCAGGTGATCTGCCCACTTTGGCCTCCCAAAGTGCTGGGATTACAGGCGTGAGCCACCATGCCCGACCAATTTATTTTTATTTTTTTAGAGAGGGCCCAGTCTGGTTTCAACTCCTAGGCTCAAGTGATCTTCCCAGTTCAGCCTCCTAAAGTGTTGGGAATACAGGTGTGCACTACTGCACCTGGCCTTTCACAGCTTTTTAGAATAGCACTTTAGAAGTAGAGACTGAGTTAGTAGTATGTGTTATAGTAATTTTAGCAACCCGGATACAGTATTTGGTCCCCGAGATACTAGTTTTAGGAAATATTAGCCTTGATCAAATGCAAGCATGATTGTATGAAATACATACTTTGGAAAATGACTGTAAAATTCCTAATTGGGGTATGGGAAGAATAAAGCCATCAAGTCATAGTTGAAACTAGATGTATTTGCATAACATTGCAAGTTTTGTAATTCTGTTCCTAAGAAGAGATGGTAGAACTGGAAGAAAATGATTTTTATGCTTTCTTTGATTTAGAAAAATGTATTTGTTTATATAAGGTAGTTATGTAGCTTTAAGACTAAGACCTCTACACCTGGAATTGGTATACTTTTTCAATAAAGCATCAGATAGTAAAGTTTTGTGGGCCATATGTCTCTGCTGCAACTACTCAGCTCTGCCATTGTGCAAAAGCAGCCACAGATAATATGTAAATGAATGAACTTGGCTGTTTTCACAAAAACAGGCGGCTGTTAGGATTTGGCTTGCTGACTCTTAACCTGGATTCTCACTTCTGAAAGCATGGTCTAGGAGACCAGCAGCATCAGCATTACCTGTGAACCTGTTAGAGATACAGAATGTTGAGCCCCTTCTCATACTGATTGCTCTAGAGTCTAAACCATGTTTCTCAAACTTCAGCATACATAGGACTCACCTGGGGATCTTGTGAAAGTACAGACTCTGAGATAGCAGGGCTGAACACCATACTAGCCTTGGGGAGGCAATGTTATGACCTGGTCAGTGTTCCTTGGGGAGTCCACAATCTATTAGGAGAGACTGCTATATAAACAAATAATTTCAATACGGACTAGTAAATGCTATAACAGAGGTATCTTCAGCAGAGGAGCACCACAAAGGAGGAAGTGGTTGATTCTATCTGGTGTGGGAAGAGTCCTCAGAGAGGCCTTGGAGCAGGACCAGAGAAGGGGGAGTGCTTGAGTTGAGTTTTGAAGCTCAGTAGAGGTACTGAAGCATTGCGGTGAGCATGGTAGCTCATGGTAGGGACAGTAAAGCTTATATTACAACTAGGAGTTATTTGATTTAATAATCAAATAGCTGATCACAGGGTTGGAAACCTGCTAACATCATAGTGAATAGAAATAAAAGTTCAGGCTGGATGTGGTGGCTCATTCCTGTAATCCTAGCACTTTGGGAAGCTGAGGCGGGCAAATCACCTGTGGTCAGGAGTTCAAGACCAGCCTGGCCAACGTGGTGAAACCCTGCCTCTACCAAAAATACAAAAACTAGCCGGGCATAGTAGTACGCACCTGTAGGCCCAGCCACTAGGGAGGCTGAGGCAAGAGAATCGCTTGAACCCAGGAGATGGAGGTTGTAGTGAGGCAGTGAGCCAAGATCATGCCACTGCACTCCAGCCTGGGCAACAGAACAAGACTCTATCTCAAAAAAAAAAAAAAAAGAAGAAAAGAAAAGTTCAGTACAATCTGTTATCTTAATTGCTTTATACCATTTTCTTTCTTTCTTTCTATTTTTTTTTTTTTTTTTCGAGACAGAGTCTCACTCTATTGCCCAGGCTGGAGTGCAGTGGCGCAATCTTGGCTCACTGCAAACTCCGCCTCCCGGGTTCACACCATTCTCCTGCCTCAGTGTCCCGAGTAGCTAGGACTACAGGCACCCGCCACCGCGCCTGGCTAATTTTTTGTATTTTTAGTAGAGACGGGATTTCACCGTGTTAGCCAGGATGGTCTTGATCTCCTGACCTCGTGATCTGCCCGCTTCAGCCTCCCAAGTGCTGGGATTACAGGCGTGAGCCACCGCGCCCAGCCTCTTTATACCATTTTCTTATTTGAAAAAAGGATAACTTGCCCATTCTCTCCCTTATTTAAGGAAAATCAGTCCCCACCAAAAATGTGTTCTCCAGAAATAGAAACTTTTTACATGTCCTTGCAACATTAAGAATTTGAAAAACACTAAAAGGTACAGGTAGAAAATAAAAATTATTTATAATTCCGTATACCAAGAGATAATCACTATTAATATTTTTATATTTTCCTTTCAGTCTTCTTTATGTAATGTTATATTTCTAAATTTGGACTTGTGCTACATAAACAGTTTTGTTCCTGCTTTTTTATTTAACATTTTATTTGTAAGCATTTCCCTGTTGTTTATTCCTTAAAAGTGTCATTTAAAAATTCCTTATATAGTATTCTACATAGTGATCTCTTATAGCTTACGTATATAGTCTGTTGTTTGTGGATCCTTTAAGCTGGTTCCAGTAGCCAGTTGACCCAGGTTTTGGCTCTTGTACTTGGCAAGTCTGTTGGCATTATTTATTTATTTATTTATTTTGAGACTGGGTCTGGCTCTGTTGCCCAGGGTGGAGTGCAGTGGCATGATCTCGGCTCACTGCAACCTCTGCCTCCTGGGCTCAAGCCGACCCCCCACCTCAGCCTCCAAGTAACTGGGACCACAGGCGCCTGCCGCCATGTCTGGCTAATTTTTGTATTTTTTGTAGAGACAGGGTTTTGTTATGTCGCCCAGGCTGGTCTTGACCTCCTGGGCTCAAGTGATTCGCCTGCCTTGGCCTCCCAAAGTGCTGGGATTACAGGCGTGAACTACTGTGCCCGGTCATGTTGTTGTATTTTAAACTAAATACATATATTTATTTATTTTTAATGATAAAAGTTTGCCAACTTAATTTCATTTACTGGTCTTCACTCATTCTGTTCTTTTAGCATTTTGTGCTTTCTTCCTTGGTTTCCCATAGTGGAGAGGCAGTAGAGTAGTCATTAAAAGCAGGGATTCTGGGTCCAGGTTGTCTGAGTTTGACTCAGCTCTGTTACTCACTGTGTGTTTTCTTGGAAAAGTACTTTAACCTTTCTGTGTCCCAGTTTCGTCATCTGTAAAATAGGGATAATTGTATCTGTGTTAAAATAGGGATAATTGTATCTGTGAGTTTATATGTATGAAGCACTGAGAACAGTTCCTGCCATATGGTAAGACTGTCCCTTCATTTACTAATTAGTAGTCTCTTCTCATTTGTCTTATGGTGGCTGTTTGTGTATGCATTGCCATAAACCCCCTTTCTGCTACATTTTTGGTTCATGAATATCTTCGAGAGTTATAAACTGACTTTACTGGACTTTATTTAGTGACTTTATTTTGAAAGTTCACAGATTTTCCCCTGACTCGTAGTAGCAGATTTTACTGTTTTAAAAATAAAATCAACTTTATTTAAGCATGTCTTGGAAATGCATATGTGGGCATGAAGGGAGCAGACTGCATAGGCTGATAGATTGGGCTTTAAAGCTCTTTGGAAGTTTCTCCTTTCCAGCTGAATATTGTCTCGATTCCTTACCATGGCATATAAGGCTGTCCGTAACCTGGTTCTGGCTATGCTTTCATCTCACTTGTCTTTGTGGTTGCTCCAGACCCTGTGCTGCAACCCCATTATATTCAAACTGGGTATGTGGTTGTGCTGAAGGTTACTCTTTAAGTCTGTGGCCTCGTTTGCTTCTGCTGAAGAATGGACTCACACCTGTAATCCCAGCACTTTGGGAGGCCAAAGCAGGAGGATTTCTTGAGTTTAGGAGTTCAAGACTAGCCTGAGCAACATGGCAAAACCCCGTCTCTACAAAAAACACAAATATAAAAAATTAGCCAGGTGTGGTAGTGCACGCCTGTAATCCCAGCTACTTGGGAGGCTGAGGCGGGAGGATCGCTTGAGCCCAGGAGGATTGCTTGAGCCCAGGAGGTCAAGGCTGCAGTGAGCTGTAATCATGCCACTGCACTCCAACCTGGGTGATGGAGAAAGACCCTGTCTCAAAAACAAAAACAAAAAAACTGTGTCTAATTCTGAAGCTCAATGCTCTTAACCTCTACGCTGAATCATGAAAAAGAATAATGTCATAAGGATAGGGAAGTATTTGGGGACAGTGAACTGAAGGAAGCTCTGGCACTTCTCAGCTGGAGACATAGTTATAGACAGTGAGGTTGCCAGTTGACTTTTCTTGTGGAGTTGGAGAGAGGCCTCAAGGAAACTGTGTGGAGTTTTAATTGAGAATGCTTGGTCAGAGTTTACCAATTCTTGGTTATTTTTAGTGTCCCAGGGTTTCCACTGCCTGTTTTACCTTCTCTTTGTTTTTTTTCTGGGGAATCTTTTTCAGAAATAAAAACCTATTCCAACTAACCCTGTTTTCTTTTTTGGACAGGATCCTGGGGCGTCCTTTGGCAGTCGATTGCACCCTGCACTAGAGAGAAGTCCAGGAATGATATATTCTTGGGCTGTATTTCTCTACCCTGGAATTCATCCAGTTCATCCCAGAAACACTGACCTGGTTACTGTGACAAAGTCTGATGGATAGACCCTTTCTGTTGACCTTGTGGCGTTTTTCTTTCATGTGGAAGTTGGAAGACAAGGTGAAAGGGGCCAAAAGTTACCTGCTTTGGTGAATAGGAGTGCTCTACTTGGTTCTCAGAACATGGGCCCTCGTTTAAAGGTAAGGTAACAGACTGAGTTAAGCTTTAGTTATTGGGATGTAGAACATGGATCCAGTGACCAATTCCTAAGCCTTTTCAGCAAGGGATAGCTGTTAAAGTATACAGTTGCAGTGATAATTGACTTTGTCCCCAGCAGAGCAATTTTAAATATGAAGAAACCAGTTCTCCATTTTTGGGAAATGACTTTTTCACAACTGGTTTTCAATGTTGGGGCTAAAATTTAGTTGCTACTGTAATTAAAAATCTTTATACTCTGAAAAAGCAGAGGATTTTAGAATATGTATGTTAATCAACTTTCTAACAGTCCCTTGAGACAGATATTTTGAAGTATTTTTCCCCTTTTGTAGGTAATGTGAGCCAAAATGTTGTAGTATTAAGCAACCAGACCAGGATCCTTCATAAGCAAGTGATATTTCTGCACTAGAGAATTGGCATTGCGTTCCACTTTTGTTTTCATAAATCTTTTTTTCCCCAAATACTTCACTATCCTTATGACTTTATAGTTTTTCATGATTCACTGTAGAGGTTAAGAGCACTGAGCTTCAGAGTTAGACATAGGCTTTTTTTTTTTTTTTTTTTTAATGGAGACGGGGTCTTTCTCTGTCAACCAGGCTGGAGTGCAGTAGCACAATCATGGCTCACTGCAGCCTTGACCTCCTAGGCTCAAGCAGTCTTCCCGCCTCAGCCTCCCAAGTAACTGGGACTGCAGGCGTGCACTATGACATCCTAATTTTTTCTTTGTATTTTTTGTAGAGACGGGGTTTTGCCATGTTGCTCAGGCTGGTCCCAAGCTCTTGAGCTCAAGTGATCCTCCTGCCTTGGCTTCCAAAGTGCTGAGATTACAGGTATGAGCCGCCATGCCCTGCTAGGCTTTCCCAGCCAGGCTTGAATCTCAACTCTGTCACTTACCCCAATGTGAGATGTTCAGCAACCTTAAGCCCAGCTTAAAAAAAAAAATCCATAAAACGAGAATAATAGTATTCATCTTACCAAGTTGTTGTGGTGACAGTTACTTAGGTTAACATATGTAAAGCACCGAAGGCAGTGTTTGGCCTGTGATAAGTGACTCAATAAGTGGGTAGAAAGTTGTTAATTTACTACTGTCATATTTTTCTTCTAGCTTAAAGTATCACAATATGCCATATTTATAAAGGTCAAGGACACTAAAGAGATGAACTTGAAAACACACAAAGTACTCATAACAATTGGATGAAATAGTACAGTAGAGCCTCACATACTTGTTTGTACTGCAATTAGACTTGGGAAAGTTCCAAAATAATTTCATACAGGAAAAACATGAATAGCAAAAAGTAGAGTGTGCTGTAGAAACTGCTGTAGAAAAATACCATGCATGGGAATCTGCAGCCCCAGTGGTGAGCATTTGATACCTGCTTGTTGAACTGAATTAAATTGCCAACTTTTAGGTTGAGGAACTTACAACCCCTGGCTCAAGTGAATATACTGTTAGAGAAATCCTTTCAAACTCTATCTACAAGGAAGATCCCATCTGGAAAATTCCTGATCCTTAGGCATTCTGGACAAAGAAAAGGACAGACATTTGATCTTATTCATATTTATTGAAGTTACTATATGCAATTATGTTGGTTTCTTTGGAGCATTTTTTTTTTTTTTTTTTTTGGAGACAGGGTCTTGCTCTGTTGTGCAGTTGGAGTGCAGTGCAGTGGTGCCATCAGGGCTCACTGCAGCCTCAACCTCCTGGGCTCAAGGGATCCTCCTGCCTCAGATGCCCTCCCTGCCTCCAGTAGCTTGGATATAGGTGTGTGCCAGCACGCCCAGCTAATTTGTTTTCAAGTTTTAGTAGAGGTGAGGTCCCACTATATTGCCCAGACTGGTCTCAAACTCCTGAGCTCAAGTGATCTTCACACCTCAGCCTCCCATAGTGTTGGGATTACAGACATGAGCCACCGTGCCCAGCCTGGAGGATTTTTAAGACTACTCATTACCACTCTAAAATGAAAAAATGAGACTAAAAGAATAAAAGTGCTAGGCCGGGCATGGTGGCTCACATCTGTAATCCCAGCACTTTGGGAGGCTGAGGCAGGCGGATCACCTCAGGTTGGGAGTTTGAGATCAGCCTGACCAACATGGAGAAACCCTGTCTCTACTAAAAATACAAAATTAGCCGGGTGTGGTGGTGCATGCCTGTAATCCCAGCTACTCGGGAGGCTGAGGCAGGAGAATCGCTTGAACCCAGAGGTGGAGGTTGCGGTGAGCTGAGATCACGCCATTGCACTCCATCCTGGGCAACAAGAGTGAAACTCCGTCCCAAAAAAAAAAAAAAAAAAGAAAAGTGCTATAAGATAAATAAAAACAATGTTCTATGGAGATTCATATGAGGGAAGGAATTTCTAAATTTAATATTAGGGAAGATTTTGGAGAGAGTGGATAGGATTTTTCCTAGACCTCAGGATCAGGAGATTTTCCATGCATAGAGAATAAAAGGAAGGAGGATATTCTAGGCAGAGGAGATGAGTTTTCAAAAGGAATGGAGAGGGGACATTTCAGAGCTGTATGTAAAAGTGTAAAGGATCTAATTTGGATAGATCATAGGATGAATAACAAGGTATTATAGCAACTGGGGCCAAGGAGAATAGCGTGGGGTAGGGGTAGCAGTAGATACAGGACAGAGAGAGCCCCCGACAGGGTCGGAACATGCTTACAGAAAATGCTTACAGAACAGAGGTAAGATCTGGAATAAAAGTGATTTTAGTGACAAAAATAGGGAGGCCCAGCTGGGCGTGGTGGCTCACGCTTGTAATCCCAGCACTTTGGGAAGCCAAGGCAGGTGGTTCACTTGAGGTCAGGAGTTCAAGACCAGCCTGGCTGACATGGTGAAACCCTGTCTCTACTAAAAAAAAAAAAAAATACAAAAAATTAGCCTGGCGTGGTGGTGGGCACCTGTAATCCCAGCTACTCGGGAGGCTGAGGCAGGAGAATTGCTTGAACCCGGAAGGCGGAGGTTGCAGAGAGCCAAGATTATGCCACTGCACTCCAGCCTAGGCAACAGAGCAAGACTCTGTCTCAAAAAAAAATAAAAATAAAAACAAATAGAAGGGCTTTTGAGAGAATTCAGGAGGAACCAGAAAGGGGGAATATGTAGAACGAAGGCAAATTCAGAATGTGACCATGGGTGAAACTGGGAGGTCAGTAAATACTATGGGGATGGGGAGTGGTTTGAGAGCTGTTGTAGAGCAGTGGGACATTTTGTAAAGTTGATGTCAACGAGTGATGAATTGATAGAACTGACTCCCTGGTCATGAGGAGGTTTCAAGAAGACAGTTGTTTGGGGAAAAAGTAGTAATTGGTCTGTTGAGTTTTAAATGATGAATAGAGGTGGGGCAGAAATGTAGAATTGACTCATTGGAGAAGGTTTAGCTGATGTTGAAAATCAGTAGTGATGATTTGATTGAGAAATAAGTGACAGGGGAAAAATGGCCGAGGACTCCACAAGGTAAAGCTCATTACTGCCAGCTTCATGATAACTGGACTGTGGCTCTCATGTTCTAATTTGTCCCCCCTGTACCTGGCACATTGAGTAAGTACTCAGGGCCGGGCGCGGTGGCTCACGCCTGTAATCCCAGCACTTTGGGAGGCTGAGGCGGGTGGATCATGAGGTCATGAGATCGAGACCATCCTGGCTAACACGGTGAAACCTCGTCTCTACCAAAAATACAAAAAATTAGCTGGGCATGGTGGCAGGCGCCTGTAGTGCCAGCTACTCGGGAGGCTGAGGCAGGAGAATGGCGCGAACCCGGGAGGCAGAGCTTTCAGTGAGCCGAGATCACGCCACTGCACTCCAGCCTGGGTGACAGTGTGAGACTCCGTCAAAAAAAAAAAAAAAAAAAAAAAGTAAGTACTCAGTATTTGTTGGACGAATTATTTTAGGATGAGTTTTTAACCCTTTATTGTAAAATTTTTTAGGCATAAAATTAGAATAGTATAAAGAACTCCCATGCAGACTGTTCAGGGACAGTAATAGAAGCCATGCCTTTTGAAATTAAGATGCATTTCTCTTTGAAGAAAGTGTGGGCCAGTAGAGAGGAGTTTCCTATCAGCTTTGAAGTAAAGGAGTAGTGATACTGGCGCTACTATTGATAATAATTGTAATAATCATTAAAACTTTGAGAACTCACTGTGTGCCAGGCACTACTATAGGCTTCTTACATGTGTTAACTCATTTAATCCTCACAGCACCCCGTGAGGTACATATAAGGAAACTGGCACTCCTTTACAAAGATTAAATGACTTGTCCAGGGTCACATTATGAATGACGGGGCATGGATTTGGAGCCAGGTAATCTAACTCTAGAGTCTGTCCCCTTATCCTCTATCTTATACTATTTGTTATGCTGTTTGGCTAGAGCTTTGATGGCCGTGGGGAGTTGCATTGAAGTCATATCATACTAAAGGAGATGATACCATAGAAATTATTAAATTGCAGCTCTTTTTACAGCAATGAGATTCTGAAGCCTAGATCGGTCACACAGTTTGCAGTCCTGGGATTGTTCTCCAGGCTTCTCAATTACTGCATGTCAGCTGTCTCTCACAGAAAGGTTGTTGTAGTTGTCAGAGATAGTAGGTGGGAATTTTTCTAGCCCTCATGACTCAAGCCATACATTTGGCACTGCTTTTATTCCTCTAAGAAGACCACAAATCTGTAACACCAGCCACATATACTTCATTTCTTTGCTGAGTGCTGTAACTTCCCTGAGGACCAGAAATTTCACATCTAGGGTCAGATCGAATGGCATCCCACTGAGGAAGTACCTAAGGCAGTTAAACTGCCAGTTTTGGTCCCACCAGGTCATCTAGTGCATCCTGTAAGATGCAGACAGATGCTTTTTGAGAGATCGTAGCAGCTTTTTGAGATGATAGCTGTTGGGTCCCCAGCTAATTCAGCATAGGGTCCCAAGAGATGAGATACTTGTTTGGGAAGGAGGTTCAGTAGTAGTGATCCCAAATTTTGGCTCTTTATATTGTCTGTAATAGACCCTTTTGGGAGCACCTTCATCCACGTGACAATTCTAATGTTCCCAGTGTGGATTTCTTTTCTAGTAGGACTTCAGATAATCACTCTAAGTAGGATTTCTATGAAACTTTTGACGGTCATTCCTCAAATTACCTACCCCCTGTGGGTTCCACTGGGTATATTGTTATCAGAGGAACTAAGCAAGCACAATCAGGTGTAAAAACACACCCTGAAAAAAAGTGGTTTTGGCCCTCCCAGATCTGAACCTAGAAATTTTTAGCCGTCTTGTCTCTACGTAATATTCTAGTGCTGATAAAAGGTGCTGGGTCAAGATAACATTGACAGCCTTAGTGTACACTGACTTGAAAAGAAAGAGTGAATTCATGCATTGTAAAATAGCGTATACAGCCTGTGCTAAGGTCAGACTCAGTGATAAGATATGAACGTTAGCATACATTGCATTTTTCCTTGGCAGTACTTTTATTGGTTCACATGATCAAATGAGTAATTAAGATTGAAGTCTTATTCTGGAAGCAAGTTTAACAACAGTGAAAGTCTTCCCTCAAACTCTTACCTTGACAGGCATGACTGAGGATGAGAAGTACAGTCTCCTTTTGTTCCTCTCCTTGGTCTTTCTGCTGAGCTCATCTTCCAGAGGGCCCATTAGTTTGTCTGATTGGTAACAGCATAAATGACTTCCCTTTCAGACCCACTGCTTATTATTGGGATGACCCAGAGTTCATTTTAATTACATAATGCCAACATGATGATAATGATACTTGCTTTAAAAAAAAAAAAATCTACCTTTTATATAGCTATTTCTACTTAGCTGAATTACTCCCAAAAGGCAAACATAAGGGGAAAGTGACTCCATTACCCTCTTTGCATGTGTTAATTAGCACCACTTTGCATGAGGGAGGGAAACTGTCTTGGGAACTATGGATCTAAGGAGATGAAAGCCATGTTACTGCATTTTGAAATTAGCAATAAAGCAAGTGGCTGTTTGTGGTATTCCTAGAGTGGTCAGTAGATTGGAAGTCTTTAAGGGGAATGATGCAGTCTCTTTGTTTCTCTGAAATATATTATACAGCACCTGTCAAGCTAGAAAGAGGATAGGAATAGTAAGGCTCTAGACTAGAGAGAGTTGTTTGGCTCACGCCATACACTCTGCTTTGTCTTACTCTGAGATAGCTATGAGGCAGAGTTGGAGAGAAAAACTAAACAAGTTTTCTTTTTAACAGCTGCAGCTGTGATCCTCGGCTGTCTGTTGGCATTGACGGGACCTGATGTTTTACGTTATTGGTACGTTATGGAAAGAGCTCTATTATATTTTTGTAAAGGTTGCTTGGGTCCTTTTTGCCTTTCTGCCTATTCTTTTCCCTTTGAAAATGGAGCTGAAAATATTTCTAGTCGTGCCAGAATGTACCTTCACAGAGTTGGCATTGGAATTCATTCATTTGGGTTTATTGAGCAATTATAGTCAATGCCAGACACTGTTTACTGTGGAGTCTAAAGTTGAATAAGACAAAAATCTGCCTTCAAGGAGTAGGCATTCATAACATAAAGGGGAACGGTCAAGGAGGAGAAAAGTTATACCAGATGAATGTGCAGGAGTTTGAAGGAGCCCAGAAAAGGGAACTGCTAACTCTGTTGGGGATTGGAGAAGACTTTTGCCAAGTACACAAGGGAGGGGAGGGCTCCCAAATAATGCATTCTTTAAGAAGGAAATGATGGGAACCAAAGGCACATCCTTTTTACTGCTTCTGTGGGGTGCCCAGCAAGTGCAGGAAGGTGGGGAGCAGGGCGGACATTATATGCAGCTCATATAGAGCAAGAGTTTGCAAACTTTTTCTATAAAAGGCCAGAGAGTACATATTTTTGGTTCGGAAGGCTCATTTCAATGACTCAACTCTGCCAGTGTAGTGCAAAAGTAGCCATAGACAATTTATAAATGATGGGTGTGGCTGTATCCCAATGGAACTTTATTTACCAAAATAGGCAGTGGGTGGGCTTTGGCCTGAGGACTGTAGTTACTGACCCCTGGTGTAGAAGTTCCTTTCTTATCTACAGAGGTAGTGCCCAGTGCAGTGTTTCTTTGGCAGTCTTACAGTCTCATCCTGACCTCCTTTAATTTTTGAGAAATGGCTGGCCTGTTGCATAATGAAAAGCTGTAATGTGTAACTGGCAGGCGGTTTGTGTGTTCTTTCTTTTGCATAGGTGGAATCACAGTGTCTGTGGTTGCATTCTTCTTCACAATTAAGTTCCTCTTTGAGCTTGCCGCACGTGTAGTCAGCTTCCTCCAGAATGAGGACCGCGAGCGCCGAGGGGACCGGACTATTTATGACTACGTGCGGGGAAATTACCTGGATCCCCGGTCTTGCAAAGTCTCCTGGGATTGGAAGGACCCCTATGAGGTGGGCCACAGCATGGCCTTCCGAGTGCATGTAAGGGAATGTTTCTGTCTCCATACCCATTGGGGTTTCTGAGTAACTTGCTTTCCAGAGCCCAGTTCAACACTACCAGGTGCTGGCCTGGAATGTTAACATTTTCTCTTGTTTTTCAACTCCTTCCAGGAACTAGTGAATTGCTACTATCTGAAGAGTCACAAATTTCTCTGTCATTTTGATTTAATAGGTCCTTAGCTTTGAAGAAGTATAAAGCTTAATGTTACCTTTTCAAAATAAGAAAAATATTACAGAAAAGAGTAAGTATTATAGATAGGGGTTAGCAAATCAGGCCCACCTTCTGTTTCTTTAAATACATTTGTCTTGGAACACAGCCACACCCATTCATCATGTATTGACTATGGCTGTTTTCACACCTGAGTAGTTATGACAGTTGAGTAGTTGTGTACGGTCCACAAAGCCAAAATATTTACTCTCTGGCACTTTACAGAAAAAATTCCCCAACTCCTGCATTGACTTCTCCACTGTAGCATTAAGCTTGGCTTGAGAGTCTGAACCCCTCCTACCTTTGTCTGGTAACGCTTTAGTTCACTCATTGCCAGTGCTGCCGGCTAACTTACCTTTAAATTTGGGTTAGCATTGATAATATAAAGGGCTGGTAAGACCAAGGAGGCAGCATTGGTGGTTCAGAAGTGGCAAGTTAAAATGGACATTTTCTTGATTTAGTGGTAAATTCTACCCTTGTCCTCTGAACAAGTTAAGAATTTGCCCATGACTTAATGGTTTTCTTTAGAGTATTGAGGGGATTTGTTTCTCTCTGTGTTTTTGTGAGCAGGACTGTGAGGAACAGGGTAGGTACTGGGATTTACTGGTGTGGTCTCTGCCAGCTACTTCCTCTCTCCCCACTCACTCTACACAGGAAATGTTTTTTTCCTCTGCTTGCTAACAGGTGTCCTTCTTCTCCCCATGGCAGTTATTCTATAAGAACGGGCAGCCTTTCCCTGCTCATCGGCCTGTGGGACTAAGAGTTCACATCTCTCATGTCGAGCTAGCAGTGGAAATTCCAGTGACCCAGGAAGTCCTTCAGGAGCCCAATTCCAACGTAGTAAAAGTGGCCTTCACTGTGCGCAAGGCTGGGCGTTATGAAATCACAGTGAAGCTTGGTGGATTAAATGTGGCATATAGTCCCTACTACAAAATTTTTCAACCTGGTAGGTTCTTTTTTCCTTTCTTTTTCCTTTTGTCTCCTTCCCTCTCTCTCTTTCCATCCTGTCTTTCCTTTTTAAAAATAATACCTTTATTGAGATTTAATTCCCATGCCATAAAATTCATCCTTTTAAAGTATACAGTTTAATGGTTCTTTAAATGCATCCATCATCACAGTCGATTTTAGAGCATTTTCATCACCTCATAAACCCCATACATGTTAGTAGTCACTTTTCCCCCAAATCCGCCAGACCTAGGCAGCCACTCATCTGCTGCCTCTGTGGATTTGCCTGCTGTGTTTGGCTGCTTTTGTCTTGCTGTAAAGAAATACCTGAGACTGGGTAATTTATAAAGAAAAGAGGTTTATTTGGCTCATGGTTCTGCAAGTTGTACAAAAAGCATAGCACCAGCATCTGCTTCTGGTGAGGCCTCACGAAGCTTCCACTCATGGTGGAAGGCGAAGCGGGAGCAGGAGTGTCAAATGGTGAGAGAGGGAGCAAGAGAGAGAGGGAGGAGGTGCTGGGCTTTTCTAAACAAACAGATCTTGCATGAACTCAGAACAAGAGCTTATTCATTACCATGAGGAGGGGACCAAGCCATTCATGAGGGATCCTCCCCTATGACCCCATCACCTCCCACCAGGCCCCACCTCCAACACTGGGAATCACATTTCAACATGCGATTTGGAGGGTACAAATATCTAAACCAGATTCAGTCATGCTGTAGCGTGAATCTGTACTTCATTTCTTTTTATTGACAAATAATATTCTATTTTATGTACATGCCGTATTTTATTTATCCTTTCATCAGTTGGTGGTCGAATTGTTTCTACTTTTGGGTACTGTAAGCAACACTACTGTGAACATTTGTGTACAAGTTTTTGTGTTGACATGTTTTTATTACTCTGGGAGTAAAATTGCTGAGTCATTAGTTTGGTTAGTTCTTAAGGGCTAAGGGCTGTGGAATCCACAGAAATAATAGGACCTGGGGTCCCTGGGTAACTTTTGAAGTGAAACCGTACTGCGTGGGGCCTTAAGATTTGTGTATCTTTGCTTGACTAGTCCTTAATTTTCTTTCTCTGATAGCAGAGTAAGGCTCTGGACAAAGTGGCTCCCAAGCCGTCTCTCTTTCCATGTATCCTCTCCTTTGCTTAAGTGCCTCACTCAGATACTCCTTTTCATATGAATTATCATCACCCACCTCTTTGCCACCAGTGGAGAACAGCTCATATCCTTACATGTACCAGCCTTTTTTAAAAAATTAAACTTTTTATTTTTTGATAATTGTATATTCACATGCATTTGTAAGAAATAATGCAGAGATCTGGTGTACCGTTTTCCCAGTTTCCTGCAATGGTAACATTTTCCAAAACTACTAGTACGGTATAACAGCCAAGTTATTGACATTGATACAGTCAAGGTACAGAACATTTCCATCATCACAAGGATCCCTTACGTTGCCCTTTTACAGCCGCACCTATCCGCCCCAACCTGTTTCTTTCTTTTTTTTTTTTGATGGCGTCTCGCCCTGTCACCAGGCTGGAGTGTAGTGGTGCCATCTTGGCTCACTGCAACCTCCAACTCCCTGGTTCAGTGGATTCTCCTGCCTCACGCTGAGTAGCTGGGATTACAGGCACGTGCCACCACGCCCAGCTAATTTTTGTATTTTTAGTAGAGACAAGATTTCACCATGTTGGCCAGGATGGTCTCGATCTCCTGACCTCATGATCCGCTCGCCTCAGCCTCCCAAAGTGCTGGGATTACAGGCATGAGCCACCGTACCTGCCCCCCATCCCCAACCTGTTCTTAACCCCTGGCAACCCACGAATCTATTCCCCATTTCTATAATTTTGTCATTTGAAGAATATTATATAACTAGAATCATATAGTATATAACCTGTTGGGGTTGACTTTTCCTCACTCAGCATAATTTTCTGGAGATTCATCCAGGTTACTGAGTGTATCAGTAGTTGGTTCCTTTTTACTGCTGAGTAGTATAGGTTTGAGTATTCTTCATCCAAAATGCTTGGGACCAGATGTGTAGTTTTGTGGTTTTTTTCTCTCCATACGTGGTATAGGAATGTTTTGTTGTTTTTGAGACAGGGCCTTGCTCTGTCACCTAGGCTGGAATGCAGTGGCAGGATCATGGCTCACTGTAGCCTTGACCTGCTGGGCCCAAGCAATCCTTCCACCTCAGCCTCCCAAGTAGCTGGGACTACAAGTGTGCACCACCACGCTCGGTTAATTTTTTGATTTTTTGTTTTGTAGAGACAGTCTCATTATGTTAACCAAGCTGGTTTCTAACTCCTGGCCTCAAGCAATCCTCCTGCCTTGGCCTCCCAAGGTGCTGGGATTACAGGCATGAGCCACTGTGTCTGCCTAGAAGTGTCTTGGATTTTGGATTTTTGGGGGTTTTGGAATATTGGCAATATACTTACTTACCACTTCAGCATCCCTAGGCCAAAAATCTGAAACCCTAAATGCTTCAGTGAGCATTTCCTTTGAGTATCATGTAGGTATGCAAAATGTTTTGGATTTTGGAGCATTTTGGATTTCTGGTTTTTGGATTAGAGATTCTCTACGTATATTCTGTGGTCTGAATGTACCAGTTTGTTTAACTATTCATCTGTTAAAGGTCATCTGGGTTGTTTCCATTTGGGGGCTATGATGAATAAAGCTGCTATAAATATTCACTTACAGGTTTTTATGTGAACATAAATTTTCATTTCTCTAGTGTGCAATTGCTGAGATGTATTGGAGTTGTATACTTAGTTTCTTTTAAATTGCCAAATTCTTTTCCAGAGTGGCTGTAGCATTTTACATTCCCACCAGCAATGTATGAATGATCCAGTTTCTTCACATCCTTGCTAACATTTAATGCTGTCATTATTTTTATTTTAGCCATTGTGATAAGTGTGTAGTGGTATCTCATTGTGCTTTTAATTTGCATTTCTTAAATAGTTAATGCTATTGAACATCTTTTCATGTGCCTGTCTATCATCTGTGTATCCTCTGGTGAAATGTCTCTTCATGTCTTTTGTCCATTTTCTTTTCTTTTCTTTTCTCTTCTCTTCTCTTTTCTTTCTTTCTTTTTTTTTTTTTTTTTTTTAGACATCCTTGCTCTTGCCCAGGCTGGTGTACAGTGGTGCTACCTTGACTCACTGCAACCAACCTCCTCTTCCCAGGTTCTGGCAATTCTCCTGTGTCAGCCTCCTGAGTAGCTGGGATTACAGGCAGGCACCACCACGCCTGGCTAATTTTTGTATATTTTGTGGAGACAGAGTTTTGCCATGTTGGCCAGGCGGGTCTCGAACTCCTGAGCTCAAGCGATCCACCCCCTTGGCCCCAAAAAGTGCTGGGATTACAGGCGTGAGCCACCACACCTGGCCCTTTTGCCCATTATCTAATGGGATTATTATTATTTATTTATTTATTATTATTTTCTTTTTTTTGAGATGGAGTCTCGTTCTGACGCCCAAGCTGGAGTGCAATGGCACAATCTCAGCTCACTGCAACCTCTGCCTCCCAGGTTCAAGCAATTCTCCTGCCTCAGCCTCCCAAGTAGCTGGGATTACAGGCATCTGCTATCATGCCTGGGTAGTTTTTTGTATGTTTAGTAGAGATGGGGTTTTGCCCTGTTGGCCAGGCTGGTCTCAAACTCCTGACCTCGGGTGATCCATCCACCTTGGCCTCCCAAAGTGCTAGGATTACAGGCATGAGCCACCGTGCCCGGCCCATTTTGGCTTTTTACTGTTGACTTTTGAGAGTTCTATATATATTCTATATGCTAGTCCTTTGTTAAACATACGGTCTGCAAATATTTTCTCCCCATCTGTAGCTTTTCTTTATTTCTTTTTGGAGACAGGGTATCACTCTGTCACCCATGCTGGCATGCAGTAGCATAGTCATGGCTCACTGCAGCCTTGACCTCTCCCGGCTTAGGTGATCTCCCATCTCAGCCTCCCAAGTTGCTGGGACTGTGGCACGTGCCACCACACCTGGCTAATTTTTATATTTTTTGTAGAGATGGGGCTTTGCCATGTTGCTCAGGCTGAGCTTTTCTTCTTACTCCCTTAACAGAGTTATTCACAGAACACATGTTTTCAGTTTTGATGAAATCCACTTTCTGAGGTGGGAGAATCACTTGAGCCCAGGAGTTCAAGACCGGCCTGGGCAACATAGTGAGACCTCATCTCTACAAAAAATTTATAAATTAGCTGGGTGTGGTGGCGTGTACCTTTAGTCCCAGCTACTGGGGAGTAGGGTGGAGAAGTGAGGTGGTAGGATAACAAGCCCAGGAGGTTGAGGCTGCAGTGAGCTGTGATCATGCCACTACACTCCAGCCTGGGTGACAAAGTGAGACCCTGTCTCAAAAAAGAAAGAAAGAAATCCAGTGCATTCATTTTTTTCTTTTATGGTCAAACTGTTGGTGTCTAAGAAATCTTTGGTCCCAGATCCTGAAGATGTTCTCTTTTTTTCCCAGAAGTTTTTACAGTTTGAAAATGTGTATTTAGGGTCATGATCCATTTTTAGTTAATTTTAATAGATTTGGGTCAAGGTCCTTTTTTTTTTTTTTTTTTGCTTATACATGTCTATTTACTCCAGCATCATTTGTTGGAAAGGTGATCTTTCATCTTCTATTACATTGCTTTTGTACCTTTATCAAAAAGCAGTTGGACATATTTGTGGGGGCTTATTTCATTAATCTGTGTACCTATCCCTCCGCCAGTACCACAGAATCTTGATTACTGTAGCTCCCTCTTCTTTTTTTTTTTTTTTTTTTGAGACAGGGTCTCACTCTGTCACCCAGGCTGAGTGCAGTGGTGCGATCATGATTCACTGCAGCCTTGGCCTCCTGGGTTCAAGTGATCCTCCTGCCTCAACCTCCCAAGTAGCTGGGACTACAGGCGTGCACCACCATGCTCAGCTAATTTTTTATCTTTTTTGTAGGAATAGGGTCTCACTATGTTGCCCAGGGTGGTCTCGAACTCCTGGACTCAAGTAATCTTCCTGCTTTGGACTTCCAAAGTGTTGGGATTACAGGTGTCAGCCAAGTCACACAGCCTGATTACTGTAGCTCTTATAATAAGTCTTGAAATTGGTAAGCTGACTCCACTTTATTCTTCTTTTTCAAAATTGTTTTAGTATTCTAGTTCCTTTGCCTTTCCATTTAAATTTTAGAATAATCTTAACTAAATCTATAAATAATCTTGCTGGAATTTTGATAAGAATTGTGTTAAACCTGTATATCAATTTGGGGAAAATTGACATCTGTACTATGTTGGATCTTCCATAAACATGTCTCCATTTGTTTAGTTTGTTGGTTTTTTTGTTTTATTTCTTCCAAGTTTTTTTCATTTTGCTTAGGGTTTGCAGTGGTTAAGAATTTGTAACAAAAATAAGCCCCCAAATTCATTTAAATTTCTCTATTTCTGTTTTTTCCTCTTTTTTTTTTTTTTTTTTTTAATAAAGAGACAGGGTTAGCTGGGCACAGTGGCTTACGCCAGTAATTCCAGCACTTTGGGAGGCCGAGGCAGGCAAATTACAAGGTGGGGAGTTTGAGACCAGCCTGGCCAATATGGTGAAACGCTGTCTCTACTAAAAATACAAAAATTAGCTGGGTGTAGTGGCGGGTGCCTGTAGTCCCAGCTACTCAGCTGAGGCAGGAGAATCGCTTGAACCCGATAGGCAGAGGTTGCAGTGAGCCGAGATCGTGCCACTGCATTCCAGCTTGGGGTGACAGAGCGTGACTCTGTCTCACAAAAAAAAAAAAAAAAAAAGAGAGACAGGGTCTTCCTTTGTCACACAGGCTAGAATGCAATGGTGTGGTCATAGCTCACTGTAGCCTTTACCTCCTGGGCAAAAGTGATCCTCTTGCCTTAGCTTCCTGAGTAGCTGGGACACAGGCATGAACCACCATGCCTGGCTAATTTTTATTTGTTGTAGAGACGGTCTTGCTATGTTGCTCAAGCTGGTCTTGAACTTCTTAAGGGATCCTTAAGGGATTCTCTGGCCTTGGCCTCCCAAAGTGCTGGGATTACACGTGTGAGCCACCACACCTGGCCTCTCTTCCTCTTGATAGTGTTATTTATCCCTAGGAATTGGGAGGAAACCTAGCTTTCTAGGACCCACTGAGCAGATCTTTGTGCCCTGAAGAGCACCTTTAAATGTTAGATTCCAGCTGGGCGTGGTGGCTCACGCCTGTAATCCCAGCACTTTGGGAGGCCAAGGCGGGTGGATCAGGAGGTCAGGAGATCGAGACCATCCTGGCTAACACAGTGAAACCCAGTCTCCACTAAAAATACAAAAAAAAATTCTCTGGGCATGGTGGTGGGCACCTATAGTCCCAGCTACTCGTGAGGCTAAGGCAGGAGAATGGCGTGAGCCCGGAAGGCAGAGCTTGCAGTGAGCCGAGATTGCGCCACTGCACTCCAGCCTGGGCGAAAGAGCGAGACTCCATCTCAAAAAATAAAAAATAAAAAAATAAAATAAAATAAATAAATGTTAGATACCATTGTCTTTGTTCCAGGAATGGTGGTTCCTTCTAAGACCAAAATTGTGTGCCACTTTTCTACTCTTGTATTGACCTGTGGGCAGCCGCACACCCTTCAAATAGTACCCCGAGATGAGTATGATAATCCCACCAACAATTCCATGTCCTTGAGAGATGAGCACAATTACACCTTGTCCATTCATGAGGTAAGCAGCCTCCCTTCTTTATCTGTGTGCTAGAGAGAGCTGGCTCCTTTCTCTGTTATTCTCACACCTTCTAATTCACTTCAATCTCTCTTTCCTTCTCCTTGACTTCTGTGCTGTCTGTATCTTCATCTGACAATACCTGTCTCATTAGTAATTTTGTGATTTAGATTAGATCATAGATAGGAAAGCTGTTTGTAAGGAGTAAAGTGACTTGTAAATGGGAAAATACTATATGTTAAGTGATGCTCTGTTGCCTTCCTATAGCTCGGCCCTCAAGAAGAAGAGAGTACTGGTGTCTCATTTGAGAAATCAGTAACATCCAACAGGCAGACTTTCCAGGTGTTCTTGCGACTCACCCTGCATTCTCGAGGCTGCTTCCATGCTTGCATTTCATACCAAAATCAGCCAATCAATAATGGTGAATTTGACATTATTGTCCTAAGTGGTAAGTTAGAAGAAAAGTATGATTTAGTGCTGTTCTTCAGCCATTTCTTTGCCTGTTTGCAGTCTTTTGTCTGACCTCACAAACATTTGATATTTGGGCCACATTTGGCTTGTCCTGTGGACTAAAAGCCTGTGATAGGTAATTTTTTTCTCCTCTGACTTCTATTTTAAACCTTATTCCTTATTATACTTCAGAGGATGAGAAGAATATCGTCGAACGCAATGTGTCCACTTCAGGCGTGAGCATTTACTTTGAGGCTTATCTTTATAATGCTACCAACTGTAGCAGCACTCCATGGCACCTGCCACCCATGCACATGACCTCTTCCCAGCGCCGGCCATCCACTGCTGTTGATGAGGAAGATGAAGACTCGCCCTCTGAGTGCCACACCCCTGAGAAGGTGAAGAAGCCGAAGAAGGTGTACTGCTATGTGTCACCAAAGGTTGGACCTTCCATTCTTGACATAAAATCCCCCTGCTTGAACCTGTGTGTAATTGGTATTTGGTAGCAGAAACCACAAAGTGACAGTCTGAGAATCAAGGCAAGATTGTTAACTAGTTGTATAGAAAGCCACTTTCAGCTGTTAAAAATTTCTTGCTAGCATAAAAATTACTGTTGGCTTCTTGTGCTGTGTCAAAACAATTTGATCTTTTATTCTGTGATTCATGAAACCACAGTAAATGGATGTCACTATTAGGCTACAGGATTGGAGTAAAGAAATTTTGGCAGAGGAAAGAAGGTGAATTTCCCAAGCCCCTGAGCTAAGAAGCACTTTGTGTTAGTTTCTTTTTAATATTTGTTTTTCCTTATTCATTCAGTCCTCATAAAAATGAGACTCTGTGAAACATCCCATTACATCTCTTTAATCTCATGACCAAAACTGAGTTCTAATTCTGTTCTACTTCAGAACACTTTGCTGTGTACCATTCTTCATTTAAAAATCTAGCCTTAATTTGGACTAGGGGTGATGGTAATGAGGGAAATGGATAAGTGAATAAATGAAACAAGATTGGCTATGAATTGATAATTGTTGAAGCAGCTGATAGTTTCATTATACTTCTTTGTCTTCTTTAGTATGTGTTTGAAATTTTCTTTAAACTTATTTTTATCAAGAAAACAACTGACCTGCACATTCAGATAAAAGGGATTTTTTAAGATTAAAAAATTTTTGCATTGTCTTTTCCTCTTTTGTATGAACTTTTTTGTGTGAGGACCTTCCCCTATACCACCAACATATTCCACTCCAGCTCACCCCATCTTGCCTCCCTTCCCTGGCAGATCCTTGGCACCATTCAAATAGGTATAAAGCAGTGTGTATGGGTTGCTGGTGTTTGCTGTCCAGTAACTTGGAGGAAGTCATTCTGAGCATTATGGGGCTGAGCAGAAGGAGATTTTGATTGTTTCTGGGTGAAATATTCTGTTCTCATAAAGTGAAAACCTGATCCCAGATGTTTAGAAAGACTTGAGTATTACAATTATGAAATATCTCTGTGTGAAACTGCATTGTCAGTCATATTTTTTTTATTTATTTTATTTTTTGAGACAGGGTCTCACTTTGTCACCCATGCTGGAGTGCCATGGTCCAATCTCAGCTCACTGCACCCTCTGCCTCCTGGGTTCAAGCGATTCTCGTGCCTCAGCCTCCCGAGTACTTGGGATTACAGGCATGAGCTACCGCACCCAGCTAATTTTTTTGTATTTTTAGTAGAGACTGAGTTTTGCCATGTTGGCCAGGCTGGTCTTGAACTCCTGGCCTCAAGTGATCTGCCTGCCTCGGCCTCCCAAAGTGCTGAGATTATAGATGTGAGCCATCCACACTTGGCCATCAGGGTAATATTTTTAATTTGCCTTTTTAAATAGAGAGTTAATGTATTTATTTGACTTTAGTACTCACTAAATTATTACTTTTGTCCATGGAGAGGAAAGGTTATGAGAAATGTAAATAGGGACTATGATATTTGAATTAGAATACCCAAATAGAGCCTTTTTATTTATCATTCACTTCATTTCCTGTCTGTTGGTCCTCCAGCAATTCTCAGTGAAGGAATTCTACCTGAAGATCATCCCCTGGCGCCTTTACACCTTCCGAGTGTGTCCAGGAACAAAAGTAAGCTGAACCTTACATCTGGTTCACATCAAGCATGCTTCATCTCTGGACTATCTCAGCCTTTTATTTTTTCTCAGAAGCACTTTTAGTGTTTCTGCAAGATCTCACAGTGTACACAGGATTCGTTGCCAAATAAAGCATCATTATCTCCTCACTAAATGGCATGAAGAATATATAAATTCTGGAAGGACGCATGCCTACAGAAACAGGAATTAGCAGCAACTCAGAACACTTCAGCAGTGATCCTTTGCCTTCAAGACTAAGTTAATAGAGAAGATGTTTGTAACTCTGGCCCAAGCTTGGTCTCCCAGTGTGCTGAAGCTAATTCCTTTTAGAAGCAGCACTCTCATATATTAAAATACATTGTTTGTTTGTTGTTAACTTTTCTGGGCTTCTGGAATCTAAACTTTTGCCCAAAGGCTAGAATGTGCCATTTTATAAAAATAATTTTCTTCTGATCAGTTTGGAGTAGTCATTTATTGCTATTTAATATATCCTTACTATTGCTATTTAATATATCACCATATTGCCATTTATTGCATTTAACATATCACCCTTCTTATATTTTATGTTGGAAGGTCTGTAGTTTTGCTGGTGGTCCTAACTAAAGGCAGTCTCTGTGACTAAAATAATTTAAAATGTTGAAATGTAAATCACTGAAGGGAAAAATAATGAAATGTATTTCTGGTAGGTCCTCATTTGGAGAAAACAAGCCTAACTTATTGTTGTTGGTTGGTACACAGGATAGAGCTGTGGAGGACTTTTACTGGCCTTGAGGGTTTTATAGATTAATTTCTTTCTTTTTCTTTACCAGTTTTCATACCTTGGTCCTGACCCTGTCCATAAGCTCCTCACACTGGTGGTGGATGATGGCATTCAACCTCCTGTGGAGCTCAGCTGTAAGGAGAGGAACATTCTAGCAGCCACTTTTATCCGCTCCCTGCATAAGAACATAGGTGAGGTTACACAGGGATTCTATAGGGAAGGTAGTGAGCCCGACCACATCCATGAGGGTGGAGAGGCAGGACTACACAGATGGCTTGTAATGAGGCTGTAATGATGGATCTTGCTGTTCCCCAGGAGGCTCTGAGACCTTTCAGGACAAGGTGAACTTTTTCCAGCGAGAGCTTCGGCAGGTACATATGAAAAGACCACATTCCAAAGTCACCCTGAAGGTCAGCAGACATGCCTTGTTGGAATCGGTAGGTAAAATTTCATCTCTGTCAGCAGATACCAAAGTTTTCCAATTGAATGTCTATATTCTGCAGGTTACTGTTTTTGTTTTTGTTTTTGTTTTTTTTTGGGAGATAGGGTCTCACTCTGTTGCCCAGGCTGGGGTGCAGAGGTGCGATCATGGCTCACTGCAGCCTCGATCTTCCCGGGCTGTGATCCTCCCAACTCAGCCTCCCAAATAGCTGGGACTATAGGTATGTGTCACCATGCCTGGCTAATTTTTGTATTTTTTGTAAAGATGGGATTTTGCCATGTTGCTCAGGCTGGTCTCGAACTCCTGGACTCAAGTGATACACCCGCCTCAGCCTCCCAAAGTGTTGGGATTACAGGCATGAGCTACCGTGCCTGATCTGGTTATCTTTTTCATGAAACTTAAATTTCTCTGTTTAAGTATATCTGTAAAAGACAGATACACTAAATTTCTGAAACCTAAATTTCTCTCTTTACATATGTCTGTTCTTCTATTTGATTCTACTAAATTTGGGGCAGTTTTGTTGGAGGTATGTTATCGAGGGAAGAGCAGTTTACTTACTGGCCTTCAAATCTACTGAATGGGTCCCATGGAACTCCTATGTAGGGCAGGTGTAAATAGTGATTACAGAAGAAACTTCTTGTTATTGAATCCCTGGAATAGAGCGCTTGTTGAATTAAAAGGAAATGATTTTTGTTGTCACTTTGGTCTGATGGAAAAGGAACACCTGATGTGTGTCTGTCTCCACTGCACAGACACTGGCATAGTTCTTACATTCCCCAGGAATGAGAAGGCTTGGTTCCTGTCCAGAAAGTGTTTGTGATGTTTGGCTCTGGTAGGTGTGACTGGAAACCCCTTTTCTCAGCCATATTCTCCGTGTGGCATGGCTCGCTGTCTGAACCTAGCCTTGTGGATAAATATGTCTAGTGGATAGATCATACTTTGGTGAAAACCAGGATTCCTTGGTTCTTTTGCCTACAGCTTACTGACTTGAGTCATTTTTTACTTCTTTATGCAAGAATGTTTTCATTGCTAAAACAAGGATTGTTTAAAACAAAAGAAAAAGAAAAAAACAACTTCAGCTTTCCAACAAAGTGATGATGTAAAGGCAAATCAGATTATTTTTAAAAACTTTAAATTTGAAGTTATGTGCATTTTAAATGTCAGGTGGTATCATTAAAGCTTGTTTATGAGTAACATATCTCCTTCAGGCAGTCGTAGTTAGTCCAGCAGACAATGGCAGTGCTCTTGTGTTGTCTTTAACATCCAGAGGACACCAGCCAGTGTTCTGACAATTCCCTTCCTTTCACTTCTTTTCAGTCTCTGAAAGCCACTCGGAATTTCTCCATCTCAGATTGGAGCAAGAACTTTGAGGTTGTTTTCCAGGATGAAGAAGGTCAGTTTTGAAATTTTATATTCATCTTTTTGAACTCTCCTCCCCGCTCCCACCTTCTCCACAAAAAAAAAAAAATAAAAGCAAAGCAACCCTTACCTCCTACTCACTCCCTAAAAAAAAAAAAAACCTAGGTTTTTTTTCCCCAAGGAAAAGGGAACCATGAGTCAAGAAAAAAAGGGTAGTATTTACTGGCCAGGATGGCATTGAGGAGCTTGTGGAACACAGACATACAGGGACTTGGAGAGAGAGTTCTAAGTGTTTGAACCGTGGTTACCTTGAGAGAAATGTCCATTTCCTGGGATCTCCGACCTCTGGTGTTTCCATACTAGGGGGCTTTTCCTTAGTGATCAGAATACCATTAATCCTACAAAAAGGGGTGGGATTTCTAAAGGACCACAGTTTAGATGAGTTGCAACGGAGAAACACCAGGGTAGTACAATAGAGGGAATGTGGAGAGTATAAAATGATGACTCAGTAAACAAAAGTGGTAAGAGGAGGGAGGGCAGAGTCATTTTTTATTTTCATTATGCTTTTCAGCTCTGGACTGGGGAGGGCCTCGCCGGGAATGGTTTGAGCTAATCTGCAAAGCACTATTTGATACCACCAATCAGCTCTTCACCCGGTTCAGTGACAACAACCAAGCATTAGTGAGTTGGTGACGGGTGGGTGGAAAATGTGGATTATGTTATCATGGGTAGACTAACAAGGATTCAAAATTATGAAACTGATCTGGGAACATGACAACCTGTGTCCTATTCTTAATTTTACTGCTTAAAATATAAGCTAATCAGATTGTCTTCCTCCTCTTTGCCTTTATTATTTCATCTGTAAAATAAGCAAAAATGCAGGCAGCTGAATATTTGACTAAAAACATTATAGTATAATGTCTACTCTACTAATTATTATAATAATTAAGCCTCTTTCTCAAAACATACCTGAAGCAAATGATTCCTGTACTAGATCTTTGTCTAGACAAAGGTGTCAGGAGCAGAGAAGTACACTTTGGCTGAAAGAAGTTCTGGTTTAGGGAAAAGGCATCACATCATGTGCTGATTAACCACAAACTTAATATAAGATTCTTAATTAAGTCCACCTTTGCCCTTTATCTTCTAGTCACTTTGAATTACTCAGTGGTGGCTACCAAAAAACTAACATCTGGATGGGCTCTGATCCTCACAGTGACATCTTGTTCCTTTGGCATGGGGTTGGGGAAGGAAGGGTCCTTCCAGAACTGGGCTTGAAGAAAAATGGCCCAGGGCCTTTCAGTCTCTTTCTTGGACAGGTGCATCCCAACCCTAATCGCCCCACTCATCTGCGCCTGAAAATGTATGAGTTTGCGGGACGGCTCGTGGGCAAGTGTCTCTATGAGTCCTCTCTAGGAGGAGCCTACAAGCAGTTGGTCCGAGCTCGCTTCACCCGCTCTTTCCTGGCCCAAATCATAGGACTGCGTATGCATTACAAGGTAACATCTTGGGTGTGCATTTCCTACTAAGGCCCCTGGTCATTAACCCTGAAATCTCTCCTCCTGGGCTTGTAAATAATAATTTTTAAGGTTGAAGGGATAATTGGTTCTAAGCAGTTACACCTTTCAGGGCAAGAGTATTCATGTTCTGTTCTGTGTCTTTCTGCCTCCTCAGTACTTTGAAACAGATGACCCAGAATTCTACAAATCTAAAGTTTGTTTTATCCTCAACAATGACATGAGTGAGATGGAGCTGGTCTTTGCAGAAGAGAAATATAATAAATCAGGTCAATTGGATAAGGTGAGAAAGAGGACAAAGCCTCTGGGTCCTATGTTCTCCAGTTTCCTGTAGAGCAGGACTGTCTAAGAGAACTTTCTGCAGTGGTGGAAATGTTCCATATTTGTGTTGTCTATTAAACACCCAAAATGTGGGTGACATAATAAGTGAACTTCTCATTTTAGTTAATGTATACTTACATAACTACACTTGGCTAGCAGCTGCTGTATTGGACAGCACAGCTTTAGGACATTGCATCCTATGCTTTATGATCTCAGCCCATTTGAGTGAAGCAAAAGACACATATCTCCATCTATCCCACCGAGTCCTGCTTCCAGTTGAAAAATAACTGAATGATGGTGAAGTGTCACTGTACAAGCAGATTTGGAAGAGATGGCAGTGTCTGTGTCAACATTTGCAGTAGTGATGTAGGTGATTCCTATTTTAACACAGTGCCTGGGTATTTTTAAACTTTTTGGCTGGGCGCAGTGGCTCATGGCCTGTAATTGCAACACTTTGGGAGGCTGAGGCAGGAGGATGGCTTGAGACCAGGAGTTCAAGACCAGCCTGGGCAACTTTGGCAAGACCCTGTCTTTTAGATTTTAAAAATCTAGCTGGGTATGGTGGCATGTGCCTGTGGTCCTAGCTACTGGGGTAGTGTGGGAGGAAGTGGGCGCTGAAGCTGGAACATCGCTTGAGCCCAGGAGGTTAAGGCTGCAGTAAGCTGTGATTGCACCACTGCACTCCAGCCTGGGTGACACAGCAAAACCCTATCTCAAAATAATAAAACCAAAACTTTTTATTAGAAAATGATGGCCCAGAGATATTTCCGATGCATGTGCTTCTATTTACATTGTGGTGTTAAACAGCATCAAATGATAATAATGAAGCTAAAGTTGCAGTAAATTTAAAGTTAAAAGCAGAATAGGAATGATTGAAAAATTGTGACCATTGGTACCACTATACTGATAATCAGATATCCTTTCTGGAAATTATGGGATTCCCAGCTGTCTGCCTTTGTACACATGGGATTAGACCCGACTTCCTGAGCTGGCGTGGTAAGGCAGCTAGAGTCAATAGGACACTGAATTAGGGTCCTCAGACCCAGGGTAGTGTTCATTTTAATTGCGTTTAATATGAATACTAAATCTTAATAATTTATTTCTCAGTCTCCTAGATAGAAATGCTTACATTAAAAAAAAAATCCAGGATTGTGCATACCAACAGAAAAAAAGTTTTACATTTTTAGATCCATTGAGAATCCCTGCTGTGGAGTAGCATGCTATTGCTACCATGCTGTTGTCTTAAAATCTGATCTTGTAACTTCATTCACCTGTGGAGACAACCTTGGTCACTCTACACAAATATTCCTGGATGATGGTTTTAAGCTGTGCTTCAGGGCTCCTTCAAAGTTCCCTTAGGAGTTTATTGAGGGATACCAATTCTGTTTGAGAGTCATACAGTTTGTTCACCTTTTTCTTTGCAGAGAGGAAAGTTCGGGCCAAATAATTTCCCCTAAGGTCTGGAGGGGCAATTAACCAAAGGTCTGTAGCAAGCTAGCATCAGGGCTGAGATTAGAATCCAGGATCTTCAAGTATCAAACTGTGGCTTGTTCTGTTGACTCACATTAGAGATAAAAGAATGTGTGGGAACAATTGTTCCCATCTTGGAATTTCTGAGACATAAAAAGACTTCCTTACTGCTTATCTGACTTTACTCTTAGTTGCTTAGAGAAGAGGTCAATAGTGGTTTCATTTTGGATCATAGATTAAAACGTTGCTAGCGAGGAGCCATAGTATCTTCCTATTGCATCACTACTACTTGACTGAGTCAGAGAAGACCTTACCCAGGCACCCATTTCAGAAATAATAGCTAGTATACAGCAATAGTGGTAGGAACCCTGAAGCTTAGGAACTAAATTAAACCAAGTGTGTTGAAAAGCTGAATGCACAGCAGAAACTTGTGACTGACAGTGATGGAGGTCAGTAATGCTGTGTCTATAAAACATCCAGGCAGATGTCATCTCATAAATTTCCATCCACAGCCTCTCCCTTGTCTGTCTTTTGCTGCCTGTTACAGGTTGTAGAACTCATGACAGGTGGAGCTCAAACTCCAGTCACCAATGCGAATAAAATCTTCTATTTAAATTTGCTGGCCCAATATCGGCTGGCCAGTCAAGTGAAAGAGGAGGTGGAACATTTCCTAAAAGGTGGGATCCTGTCTGTTCTTGGCCTTGAAGTTAAAATACCTGTATCCATAGTGTGGGTATGACTTTAACTTGCCTACTTTGTTTCAGGCCTGAATGAATTGGTCCCTGAGAACCTTTTGGCTATTTTTGATGAGAATGAGCTTGAGGTAAGTGATTGCAATTCAGACTCCCATTCTTAACTTGGCATTTTTGTAGCTTACAGGAACCAGCTTGGTGTACCTTCTCTTATGAGATGCAGCTGGAAAGCCATTTATGCAAGAGGTGGTTTCACTTTTGTCGCTCCTCCATTCATTGACCCTTCAGCCTTTAAAAAATTAGAATGTGAAAATTAGTAGCAAAGAGTGCAGAGATATTAGCTTAAGGGATAAATGAAAGTAGCAAGTAGCTCATTATTTATGAAGAGTAATAATTAATACTCATTTATTTATCAAGTATCACTGAGGCCGGGCATGGTGGCTCACTTCTGTAATCCTGGCACTTTGGGAAGTTGAGGTGGGTGGATCACCTGAGGTCAGGAGTTCGAGACCAGCCTGGCCAACATGGTGAAACCCCGTCTCTACTGAAAATACAAAAATTAGCTGGGTGTGGTGATGCACGCTTGTAATCCCAGCTACTTGGGAAGCTGAGGCATGAGAATTACTTGAACCCCGGAGGCGGAAGTTGCAGTGATCCGAGATCGCACCACTGCATTCCAGCCTGGGCAACAGAGTAAGACTCTGTCTCAAAAAAAAAAAAAAAAAAAAAAAAAAAAATCATTGAGTGGTAAAGAATGTTAATATCATGTACAGTCTATAAAATCCTATGACATTTAAGGGAGTAATAGAATTTATTTTTTCAGGTATATATTGAGTGCCTTCTGAGGCACTGCAGAGAGAGTAACGAATAAGACAAAGTTCCAGCCCTCATGGGCTACATTCTAATGAAGCGAAGGAAACAAACCAAAAGATGAGATCATATTTCAAAAGCATTAGACCAAAACAGTATATAGTATATATTTTTATTTATATAGTAAATTCATTCTTATTTCAGATCCTGTAACAACTAAAAAATGGCTCTAAGATGGTAAATACCATTCTATGCAGAACTGAAGTCCGTATCAGGTGTGGGCAAAGAATAACATCAATTTGTTGTGGCCTGTTGCTCACAGATGAGACATCTGTACAAAATGGTGCAGTGCAAGTTACTAGTTATAAATTCCCGTAGTTTCTATGAGGAGTGTCTTTCTGCAAACGTTTCTTTAGGGAGGAAGGTTTTCTTTTAAAATGGGGGAAAAAGTAATTTTAGGTGGTCTTGCCCAATTCTTATTTCTATTAACTGAAGGAGATTTGAGAACAAGAATCAAAATCTTCTGTAATTTTCATGTTTTATATCTTCAGATGTGAAATCCAAACAAAATGAACTCTCCACAGCTCAGCCTAAAGTTTCTGATAAACCTGTTACCTAGCACTGTTGTTTTTTGGGCTGAGGAATAGCTACTGGTAAATTTTGTTACATTTTGAAGCAAAGCATTTGTAACAATTTGTAGAAGTAAATAGAAAAGAAGGACATGGTCTCTTACAGTTGTTCCACATCCTGCTCTTAGTTCCTGGTCAGCTTAGCAAGTTCTTTTTGAAGGAGCCAAGGCTTCTCAGGCTTAGTTTGGGCTCTTCTTGTCTCTGGTTAGAATGTATTATTCTTTATAGCTATTGGATGAGTACTTGCAGTCTGCTAAGTAACATGCTGGATCCTGAACCAAATTAGGACATTAACAAGATGTTTAAGGCTCTGATGTCATTAATGTTCTCATTTTTTGGCATACTTTTAAATGTATCTGATCAAGTAGAGGCAGAGCTGAAGGGAAGGTAGTAAAAGTTCAATCCACAAAAGAATGCATCCTAAGAAAAAGGAAAGGTCATTGACAAATTCATAAATGGGGCTGGGGATTTTGGGGAAACAGCTTGCCTTTTCTCCTTGATATTCCCAGGCTAAGTTTAGAGCAGACTGTCAGGAAACACTTAGTTTGTGTGTGTGTGTGTTTTGTCCTTTGTTTCAATTAAAAATAATCCATAGTAGCAGTTCTTAGGGTGTTCATCAGAAATACCTCGCCTGTAATCCCAGCTACTCAGGAGGCCGAGGCAGGAGAATCACTTGAACATGCAAGGTGGAGAGGTGGAGGTTGCAGTGAGCCGAGACAGTGAGACTCCGTCTCAAAAAAAAAAAAAAAAAGAAAGAAATACCTGGGCAATTTTTTTTCTTCCTGTATAAGCTCATAACCTGTTCCGAGAGATTCAGATTTAGAGGTCCCAGGTAGGGCCACCAACACTTGTATAAATATATATTTTAAAAGCCATGTGAATCTTTTTTTTACCCACTGGTTAGCAACTATTGCCCTATTGTATGTAATTGATTTTCCTAAAGCAGTATTCTGGCATTATGACCTCACCTTCTGTCTTTTTCCTGGTAATGTTTTCTTCTACATTTTGCCTGTTAACTTAGGTAATTTTGACCTTATATTGGGTCTTTGTCTCTCTGACTGTCATAGTAACACCTTACCATCTTTTTCCAGCTGCTGATGTGTGGGACTGGAGACATCAGTGTGTCTGACTTCAAAGCCCATGCAGTAGTTGTTGGTGGCTCATGGCATTTCAGAGAAAAGGTAAATGGACCAAACTTCTTTCAGTTGGATTTGTGCCATGTTATAAGGAAAAAGTTTCAGAAGAAAAAAGTAGAGGAGGCCGGGCGCAGTGGCTCATGCCTGTAATCCCAGCACTTTGGGAGGCTGAGGCAGGCGGATCACAAGGTCAGGAGTTTTGAGACCAGCCTGGCCACATGGTGAAAGCCCGACTCTACTAACAATACAAAAAAAAAAAAATTAGCTGGGCATGGTGGCACATGCCTGTAGTCCCAGCTACTCGAGAGGCTGAGGCAGGAGAATCGCTTGAACCCAGGAGGTGGAGTGAGCTGAGATCACGCCACTGCACTGCAGCCTGGGCGACAGAGCGAGACTCTTTCTCAAAAAAAAAAAAAGAAAAGAAGAAAAAAGTAGGGGAGTCAAAGCAGTTGATATGTTTTCTGGGAAAAAAAAATGATACATGGGGAAAGATAGGTGGTTGTCCAGGCAGAAGGGAGCCCTGATCCCTAAGGGCTGTCATGCTGACTGCCACAGGAGTAGTAAATTGGAGATGGCGAAGAAAGAGAACCAACAGTCAGTGACTACCCTCCTAATCGTGTGACAGTGTAAATTCTTGAAGTGCTTGTCAAACTGTTCCTACCCTGTGTCCTCATAGAACGGTAACTGGGGCACAGCCCCACTTTAGTGTATCTTGTTCCTTCCCCAGGGATCTAATCCTAGGCTGTTTACCGTGTGTGATCCCAGCCTTGTGCTCTCCCTGCCAGGTCATGAGGTGGTTTTGGACTGTGGTTTCCAGTCTGACCCAGGAGGAGTTGGCTCGGCTACTTCAGTTCACAACAGGCTCCTCTCAGCTACCACCTGGAGGCTTTGCCGCCCTCTGTCCCTCATTTCAGATTATTGCCGCTCCGACCCATAGCACGCTGCCTACTGCACACACATGGTAGGTATCTGCCCGCCTGATGCATGCCCAGTGTTTTTGGTGGTATGAGTTAATCACTTCTCCCTTGCCCTTCCAGTTTTAACCAGCTGTGCCTCCCTACATATGACTCCTATGAAGAGGTGCACAGGATGCTGCAGCTGGCCATCAGCGAGGGTTGTGAGGGCTTTGGCATGCTCTGACCACTCTCCTGTCATCCAGTTGGCTCCCATGCTCTCTGGAGCTTCTGGGCGCAAGTTACAGACATCATAACCACTGATCCTAACACACATAACCATCAGCCAGAAGATGCCGCATGCTCCCCTGTGTCTGGAGGATTTTGTCACCTACAAGCCTTGTCTTTACCTCACCTGCTCCCTGCCCATATCCACCACAGGCCACTTTGGCATGGTATGTAAGCTGAGCTCTTCATTCTGTCATGAGAAGAGGACCATGCTGCTGTCATTTATTTGGTCCTTTGAAGATCTCAGTAGCTGAGGGAGATGGCACATGGGGCTCAGCCCTGTTGGGAAACTGGTGTGGAGACCGTTAAATCCACACTGTGCTCCAAAACTCCCTCTGCTGATACTCCTTGGAGACACCCTCTTTGGCCCTCACTACTTGACCAGACTGGTACTTGAGTCCTTCTCATGGGTGGGGTGATTGCCTCTTCTCATCAGGAGCCAGGAGAGAGGGACAGATAGGAGGTGGCCCATAGGAGCAGTCCCGCTGCACAATGGTAGGCATAGGCCATGGCACTGGACTGCCTCTAAGGACTGCTAAAAAGAATCTTTTTTTATGGTGTCAGAACTGGAAAAAGCACTTTCCCTTTGGGCATTTCTGGAAATGATTATTAATCCACAAAGAAGAACTCTCTAAGCTTTTTCTTGAATTGTAGCCAGTGAGAAAAACAGATAGACTGAAGAATATGAAGGATAGCTGAGCTGTAGCCTCCAGAGTGGGGCATGCCTAGGCATATGGCTGGCTTGGAGACTACTGATGCTTTTCCCTGAGTTTGTTATTGGCACTGAAGTATGGCCGGCTTGGGCCACTGACTTCCCCATTATGTAGTCTGCTAAAAGCTGGGGATCCTTTAGCATTCTACTGAAGAAAATTTTGTAGCGAAAGATTAGAACAGTAAGAATAGTATGCCAGCAATCCCTGATTCTCTCTGCTTGGTGTTCTCTGGCAGCACTAAGACAAAGGAACAGGGACTAGGAGTTTACATGCTTATCACAGGTCCTTGGCGTCAGGACACTAGGGACGAACATGGAGGTGGTATGTTACACAGTAAACACCTGCCAACCCCTGTACTCCCCTTTGCTCCATCAGTTATCAGGAAGGAGAACTAAGGAGGGAGGAAGCTTATTAGGTTCACTGTTGAATGATGATTGAAGAGTACCTGCTGCTGTATCTTGGAAGATGACAACATCCTTTTTCATTACTGTTTGATTGAAAATAATTTCAGGATTCAAAATCTCATTGACTTCCCAAATTTGTGTTTTTAAGAAGGCTTTGCTGCAAGCTACCATTCCCAATGGGGCAGTCAACTCTGAGAATATTACAAGCCATCTTTATTGCCAAAACCAGCAAGTACACAGAGTCCTGAGACAAGGCAGGACTTTGGCAATGCCTTGGCCTCCTGGAAGCATGTCTGAGCCCTCCTGTTCGCAGGGATCATGAGGAACAAGTCCTCCTGAGCTGCTACAGTTCCTGCCTGACCTCAGTCTTTCGCAGTCATCATTTGTCCTTTCTTGGCACATGGGTGCTGACCTCACTCATCCTTGGGGTCCGGGATCCAGCATTAGGGTCTCTATACCCCAGGATCCTCCATGCCACATGGTCACTGCTCTCCTCAGGGACCAGGACAAGGTGCTGCTGCTTGCCCAAATGTTTTCCCATGGGATATGTACAGGAAGGTTTATCACCACCCTGGGAAACATAATGCTGCCCCTTGGGCCCAGAAAGGGGTTTCCAGCTGGGGGCACGTGGACTGGTTCTGCTGTTTTTGGCAGTCGCTTTTCTGAATTCTCCCCTCCGGCAGCCTTCCAGAGACTGATCCTGGAGATTGAGTTGATTGTCTTGGCTAGACCTGTCATTTTAAGCTGTAGTCATAGCACTTTTTCAGAGCATCTTAGGCACCATTGCAACCCAACCAGGGAAGCTGCATCCCTGTGGTGGTCCTTAGGCACCAGTCTTTGTTAAACAAAACCCTTTGGTACTATTGTGGTTTTCTATTCTCTGTCTGAACTCTATTCAAAAGTATCTTTGCTCTCTTGGGCCTTTTCTTTTACTGTTTTTTTTTTTTTTTTTTTTTTCTAATCCTGCTTTCATACTAGCCAGTGTGGGGAAAAGGTACAATATGTCAAAGAGATGAGAGAGTGTTATTTCTTGGGCAATTTTCTATTAGTGTTTCTTATTTTGGACAGTTCTTTTATTTATGTCCTTGTGACCCAGGTACTTGGGGGGCCAGCTACCCTTCTGGCCTTTTAGCGTCTTTGAAGGAGACCAGACATGAGTGAATACCTAGGAGAGTGTCAGCATGTTTCTGGAAAATTGGCAGAGACCAAGCCCTGCTGCAGATTCGTCAGGCCAGGTGAAAGGGCCAGGCAGTTGCAGCTGATGATGTAAATATTTTGTACAGTAGATAAATAAATGTTTAAAAGAACTAAGGAGTGAGTGGCTGCTTTAAATGGAGATTCATGGCTTGACTGGAGGGTGGGGAAGGAAAAGATTTGGAAAGGATTTTGCATTTCCCCAGGAATTCCTCCTGAAGTGGTCGGCTCGGGGTAGAGTGTACACCTGGAGTCCTGGCCTGTCCCACTCTTGCCCTTTCACCCTTCCTTGATTGCTGTCCATGGTGCCAGGCAGGGCCACTGTCTCAGCCATGGGGAGACGAGGACAAGTGTTTATGCTCAGTTTCTGAAGAAGGAACCGGTTAATCAGTCTTTAAACATTAATTCATTGTTGTTTTACTATCTAGAAATTCAATATAGAAAATTTGGAAATAAGAAAAAGAACAAGGGAAATAGGTAAGTTGCTATCCAGAGGTAATCACTGTTAACACTTTGATAAATAGCCTTTTGATTTTCATATTTAAGCACACATTTGTCTCCCAACATCTCCCTCACCCACAAGGGGTTTGGGAGTGGCAAACAAAAATACTGCTCCTAAGAAGTTTGTTGGTGGCAAGTCTTACCGATTCTTTTCAGCTTACAAAGGTAAGCTTGGAAGAGAAGAAAAAAAACAGACCTCTGATCTGGGCCTAGAAGGAGAAGTATTAAGGACCCTGACTTTCTTGGGAAAGTAATTATGATGTCTTGTATATTGGTTCCCAATCTGGAAAATGTTAAAAAAAATTCCCTTTTGAATTTAAAAACAAAACAAAACAGATTCTTGCCCCCACCCCAAACAGTGCATTCTCCTCTTACCTCATCAAGCTCCTGAGTGATATGAGATATCTTAAAGGGCCAGGCACAGTGGCTCATATGTATAATCCCAGCACTTTGGAACACTGCAAGGCAGGAGGGTCACTTGAACCCAGGAGTTCGAGGCTGCAGTGAGCTATGCCTGTGTCACTGTGCTCTAGCCTGGGTGACAGAGCGAGACACTGTCTCTCTTTCTCTTTTTTTTTGAAAAGGTGGGGTTTTGGCATGTTTCCCAGGCTGATCTTGAACTCCTGGGCTCAAGTGATCCACCCACCTCTAAAGTGCTGGGATTAGCATGAGCCACCGTGCCTGGCTAAGACACTGTCTCTTAAAAACAAAAAAGGTCTTAAAATTCTGTCCTTCTAACTGTACATTTTAAGGTTATTTATAGTCCTGAATCTTATACACTTGCTGTTGTGGCTTTGAATAGGTCACTATGAACATTGATCCAATGAGTGATTTTAGCCCATCAAGTCATTCTTATGACTCCATAAATACTAGCTTCAGCTTCTTGTACACTATTGCCTCTGAGCTATTGTAGATAGAGCTTTGAAACCTCTCTCCAGCCCCAGTTTTCGCTGTCAGGACCACAGCGAGGTTCTCCAGCAAGTGGCTTGAACCCTAAGGGCTCCTTCCCTCTACTCTGGCTTCACATAGACCTTCAAGCATAATAAACCAGTTCCAGATAATGTGGAATAGTAAAAGTATTACAGGATACTAAAATTCCTTTTTTCTTTTATTTTGAGACGCAGTATGTATAAAAAAGGTATTAACATGTGTAACTTATGAGTAATAGGAAATGCACAAATAGCCACCATCCAGGTCAAGAAATAAAACATTGCAGCACTGCAGAGCACACTCTCATCCCATCCCACTAAAGGTAACTACTGTCCTGACTTATGATCATTATTTCACCAGGCCCCTTTTCAAACAGCCTGTCCTCACGTTAATAGTGGGGAGGGGTGGCTGGGTGTGGTGGCTCACGCCTGTAATCCCAGCACTTTGGGAGGCCGAGGCGGGCGGATGACGAGGTCAGGAGATCGAGACCATCCTGGGTAACACGGTGAAACCCCATCTGTACTAAAAATACAAAAAATTAAATGGGCGTGGTGGCGGGCATCTGTAGTCCCAGCTACTCGGGAGGCTGAGGCAGGAGAATGGCGTGAACCCGGGAGGTGGAGCTTTCAGTGAGCCGAGATCGCGCCACTGCACTCTAGCTTGGACAACAGCAAGACTCTGTCTCAAAAAAAAAAAAAAAAAAAAAAAAAAGTGGAGAGGGGCAAAAAGAGCCCACGTGTGTCATGATAAGAAGCTAACCAAGGTCAGTTTCTCCATAGTAATTTCTAGACCTCATAATTGGTTTGAAAAGTCTTCTGAGACCCTAATTGCCCTGTGAGAATCTAGTCTGGATTCCTGATGCTGAATCTGATTAATTATTCTAAGACTATAAAGTCTCTTATTTCTGTAAAGATTTTTCCTCCAGATACTCCAAATTGGATCTCCTTTGTTTTTATACCCTAAACCCTAAGCAGTTTTTGTAGGCTGGTCAGCAGGAAATTCTTGAGTATCATATATGTGTAGTAGTATTAAAAATGACTCAGCACTAAAATGTCTCAAAAATTGTGGAATAGGCTAGTATTTCTAACTCAGAATACTGAGTCTGCACACCACCTAACAGCTATCCCAAAGTTATTGGTGAGCCTAGTTTTTTTTTTGTTGTTGTTTTTTAGCTTTTATTTGGAGTACAGGAGGGTGGATTTAGAGATCTGCAGGTCATGTTGACCTTGGTTTGTATCCAATAGAGTGCTGCTGCCTAGAGTTCAGATATACCTTGTTATAAATATCCCTTTTTTCCCCTCCCGGATTTAGTTTGCTTTAATTTTGCTTATATAAGGACATTTTATGATAGCCACAGCAGGGACCTGGTTCTCTGGAGTGAATTCAGGTGTGGTCTCTATAAGATGGGCGGGTAATTCCTGGAAGGAGATGTGGAGAACACAGTCTCTTTCCAGAAGTCAAGGAATGATACCTGTAGGTTTTTCAATATGGTATCAGTGGTGGCTTTAGCAAAGTTGTTCAGGCTGTCGATATAGCCCTGACTTGTCAATACTAGCCAGCAGCAGCTTCTTAAACATGGGATAGTGACAATGTTGGTACCTCTAGGGATAGGGATCAGACACACCAGCACAGAATCATAGCATCCAGTCACCTTGCAAGAACAGAGTGGGACTCCCCATCTAGTTCCCCTTGTAGCCTCCCTTCAGGGAGATGATGGATAGTTTATCCAGATGAGGCCTGTGTTGCTATTTCCCTGGCATACCCAATAATAAGAAGGCCACCATGGCTTTTGTAGTCTGTGATGGCTGTGAATGCCTGAGACCAGGTTCACCTGGCAAACCAGGCAAATTTCCAAGTGAGGTTTTAGGAGTTCATCTTTTAGGTATGACTCTAGGAAGAAGTCAGTCTTGGAGGTAGGAGAGGAGGCTTCTTTATAAACCTCATTATGTCCTCTACCAGATGGTCCATCCTGTTGACAGGAATTTACTTGTATCCTATGTTTCTGACTCTAGGGGCCCTGGGCCTCCAGCACTCCTTGCAGGATAGGCATCTCGTGTCACTGGGTGTTTTCTCGAAGAAGGTACCGTTGGACACGTTTGCATCAAGTGTGCAAAATGGGACCCTCAAAGGATAGAAAACCATGAATTGATGGGCTTGAATTTTTTTTGTTTTTTTGTTTTGTTGTTTGTTTTTTTTGAGACAGTCTCACTTGGTCACCCAGGCTCGAGTGCAGTGGGATGATCTCAGAGCTCACCGTAACCTTCACCTCCCAGGTTCAAGCTATTCTCCTGCCTCAGCCTCCCGAATAACAGGTGTGTGCCACCATGTCTGGCTAATTTTTGTGTTTTTAGTAGAGACGGGGTTTCACCATGTTGGCCAGACTGGTCTTGAACTCCTGACCTCAGGTATTCCGCCTGCCTCAGCCTCCCAAAGTGCTGGGATCACAAGCATGAGCCACGGGGCCCAGCCAAATGTTCGTATTTTTATTTTTAACTCCCGTGGTTCAACTTTGGGCAAGACAACCTTCTTTCAGTATCAGTTTCCTGACCCGCAAAATGATGCTATTAACCAATTAAGAAAATTGACAATAACTTAAGAGTTCTTGGGAAAAAAGTTTTCCTATATATAGTATGTGTGTTACCATACTGACTGTGACTTAGGGCCCTGGTAATTTCTGTAGCAGGAGGCTGTATGGGTCTGGGGGCAGTTGAGAGTGCTAGAGTCAATGACTGGTGTGGAAATTCCCAGGGGGTGGTGACTCTGTTTTTCACCTTGCCGTGTCCAGGCGGGCCAGAGAGAATGAGTACTCAAGACACCTAGCCCAAACATTCATGAAGAAGACACCAAGTCAGAAGAGACTTCCTCCTTTGCGTGATCCTGTAAGGACGGAAGAGGTATTTGAGGGAGCTATATCTGAATCCTATGTCATGTGGTAGGAACCTTGACTTCCTTTAATTCACCTGATTACTGAATCATGATAATAGCTACCATTTTTTTTTTTTTTTTTTTTTTTAGCTCTTCCCATATGCTAGGAGCTTTAGTATTTATTGTCTCATTCACAACAACCCTGCAAGGTATGTCTTGTTTTCTCCATTTTACACAAGACACAGTTGAGGCACACAGAGGATAAGTAACTGCCAAGGTTTCTTAGCTGGCAAGTGGTAGAGCTGTATTTGAACATGGGTCTGTTTCGTGTCGAAGCCCAAACTCCACATTTCTGGTTTGTTTCTAGCAGATTAGTTTAGACTAAGAAACAGCCCAGGCACTGGGCCACTGTGCTCGCTGACTCTGCCTTGTTCACTTGGTGATGCTGTGTGTGACAGATTAACACTTTATACCTTGGCTTACCTATCAGTCACTTGGGGATTTGGGATTTATGGGAAAAGGCCCTACTCATGCAGGGTAGAGAGATTTTAAGAGATAACAGCTATTAGTAATGGCTTTAGAATCTTTTGCATGTAGAAAGTTCCTTAGACTACCAACTAATGAGCAAAGTGACTTCCAAGTTTAAGTGAATTCTATATAAAGAATACAAGACACCCTTGAGGATATAACTGAGGAAAAAGGCCCTGAAATTTTAATATCCTTGCTTTGGTGGAAACTCAATAGGTATCAAATGAAATAATGAAGTCAGATATGTTACATAATACCCTGATGTTTATCTCTGGTAATTAAGTCTGCAGAAAAAGACTTATTTGAATAAATCTTTTGTCTCTAAACTCTGCTCATATGAAATAGCACCATTTGGCAAAGGCCAAATTCCTGGTGGATATCTCACTGAGGAAGCAAACATTTTCAAGAATGCCAGAGTTAAAGGGAGACAACACACACCCTAAACAAGACTGTGAAGATACTATGAAACTATTCTGTTGAAACCATAAGCATAGTATCTTTTCCAGGGTGAGGGGTTTCTGTAACTCTTGAGTGAAGTCGCTCTTTCTGAAACCCCCCACTTCACCTGCATTATGGATTTGCACATAAAGGAGTTTTTCTGAATCTTCCCGTCTTCTACAGACCAACAATGTTTCCTCTCTCCTCAGAACTCCCACTTGAGGGAGTTGCCAAGACATTCCTCTGTTTGCCCATTAGCAGAGTCAGGGATATCAGAGTATTTGCAAGCCAGCTAGAGAGCCTTTGATGGCTTTTATGTTATGTTGAAAACAAAATGTTGTGTTATTGTGCAAGAGGAAGATTATGTGTGTGTCATCATTTTGTGCTTGGTCTCCTACGTCCAATCCTGCTCTAAGTTGTCATTTCATTTCCTAACCTCCTCCCCTCCCAGTCGGGTATTTCTGTTCCATCCCTGGGTTTGTAGCCTCCCTTTTTTTTTCTTGAGTTCTGTGCAGCTCTGCATTTCAGCAGACGTTTCCTATGTATCAAGCACTGTGCGGGGAGCTAGGGACACACAAGGTAGAATGTGATCCTGGCCTCTGAGAAGCTTACAATCTTGGGAGACAGATATAAACAATCTATTTTCCTTAGAGTTTCCTTCTCCTGAAGCTTGGGCACCCAAACCCATCACCACTGTCCCCCCCTTCGATAGTTTCTCCTGTTTACTTGGTGGGGAGCATTTCTTTATGTATTTGGAGACTTTCTATATTATAGAGTTGCTGTTGCTACAAGTGAAATTAGTCTAGCTTCCTACAGAGAGGGAAGTTACTCTCTCCCTGTTGATTTTCAGAGAAGAAAGAACCCTTGTAAAGATAGATTCCAAACCAAGAGATCCAAGGAGCAAGCGCATTATTGTGCCATAAATGGGCCATCACTTGGGCAGGTCCTGGGACAGCCTGGGAAAGGGGACTCGGTAATCTTAGGGCCCACTCTCCCTTTAATCTGCTCTCCCAGACAAAGCAGACCGGAAGTGTTGACTTTGGCAATAGGGAACTGGCCAATAGCCTGCAGCTCAGTGAATGAAATTAGAATCTTGAGTGGATGGGGAGAAGGAGGTATCTCCAACACTAATAGCAATCAAAGGGTTTGTGCTATGGTTATAATCAGTGTGGCAGAGGAAAGTCAAAGGAATACCATTTCCAATAAACTCAGAGGCGTGAAAAGGCAAATCAATTTTATGAACACCCATGAAATTGGTTGGTTGTGACCACTATGGGTGGAAACACTGAGCTTCAGTGGAATTTCCCTTAATATTAAACCAGGAAACTAGAGTCCCTGGTTATCTCTCTGTCGTATACAGCAGCTGACATCTATTCCTCCTGGGCATTGGGCAGATCTTAAAGTTGATGTCCTAAGCTTCTGACTGGGATCACAGCTGGATAGGGGTTGGGTCAGGCCATCGCCTTTAGAAAACCAGTTATTTAGGCTCTCTTTCCAATGGGATTTCTCTGAAACCTTGTTCATGATGATGCCAACTTGTGTCTCCTTGAAAAATCAAAACAATGGAATTAAACTTGGGTGTTCTATAGATCTAGCATTTTATGTCACAGTCAGGGTAGACAAATGTGCTGTTGGCTCCTGGCAGGCTCGTGTGCAGCTCTGGAGATGTTCTAAAGTGGGTGCAGTCAACAGCCATCCATCTGCATACTCCACAGTGGTCTGGTTTAACAATTCTGACCTATTATCCCTCTAAACCTTGAAAACTCTGTGGTCTTGGCGTCCAAGCCATGTCTTCCAGTAGACACTCACACCCAGAATCAGCAAAACCTCTTTTGTCAGACCATATCTTGAGTTTAGGCTTCAGAAAAATGGCATCGTGGGTTAGCTTTGTGGGGCGGGGTGAGTAAAACTCCAGTCCTGACTTTTAGGGGTATGGCTGGTCTTGGGGGCTTGGCATGGTGGGAAGAAGGGGCCAAGATAGTGGTTGGCACGAGGATATGGAGAACTTTGGAAGCAGAGCCAGAGACTCTGAGGATTGAGGCCCAGGAAAGTTTGGCACGAGTAACAGCTGGGTATTTAACCAGGAACAGTCACTCTATTTTTCTGAGCCTTGGCGGTATGTCAGAGCAACAAGCAGCTCTAGCTGGGTCTACATCCTTCCTATTGTCTCCACCCCAACCTCACTCATCGTCCCAAACATCTGCTTCCAATTCGGGCCCTTGCCTTCTTGTCTGATTCCTGTACAAACCGCGGGTGGCACGGGTGAGGGGCAGGTCTGCAGGTGTGGACTGGGGAAGAAGAGGAAGGCTCTGGAAGAAGCTGCTTACAGGTTTAGTTTCAGGTCCTGATGAAGGAGTAAGGATTTGATCTATTAAAAAAATTTATATTTGTGTGTGTGTGTGTGTGTATACAAAATGTAAACAGTAAGTTGTTTCACTTCCTGGGTAAAAGTAACAATCTGAGGGAGGGAATTGGGACCAGCTGGAGAAGTCTCTGCGCCATCACATGGCCTGCTTTTCAAAGGCAGCACAGAGTCACTCCAGAGGCAGCAAGCTGAAGTGATTAGTGCCCACAAGGAGCAGCCGAAGGTGCTAATGAGGTATTAACACCGCTTCTCCAGCTAGCAGCTGTGGATACTCCGAACAGACCAGTGAGTCAGAGCAGCAAAAGCAGCCTGGAACTGGAGGCGGCCAGGAGAGGAGCAGCAAGCCGGTGCCCACAGTCAGCCACGGCACCCTCAGCAGGCCCACTAGGAGGAATTGAGAAGCTTCTCCAGTGTTTGCCCTAAAATCTCAATCCATTTTAAGTGACAGAAAGTGACAAAAAACACCCCAGAGGAAAATACTGGGGCCTAAGGGAGTAATCTCAGAACTCTTGTAATAATAATAATAATAGCAGCCAACATCTAATACATGCTTACTCTGTGCCAGGCCCTATTCTAAGCACTTTGTCTGTGTTAATTCATTTAATATTCACATCATTCTATAAGCTGAAGACAATCATTATTCCCATTTTACAGATGAGGAAACTGAAGTACAGAGAAGTAAGTTGCACAGGATTACATGTCCAGTGGATGAATGTAGGTGTCAAATTGGCTCTGACATGTTTTCTCACACAAGCCCAAAGGAGGTGGAGTTAGGGGCAGGACAGACAAGTCTGGAGAACACTGGTAAGAGAGTTGTTAGTGTTCTGTTCATCCTCCAACCCAGGGAGACATTGTGTAGGTCTGTGACTTCTGGGACCCCAGGGAGACAGTCTGGCCGACACTTCTTTGTCCAGTCCTGCTGCCTGGTGCCTCCTGAGGTTTCTGTTTCCCAATCAGGGTACGGGTTCCATTTTCCACCTCCCTCTCCAGGGCAGGAGGCACCCTCCATCCCTCAATCCAAATAAGCTGGGAGAGATGCCTCAGGGAGTTGGCCAGGCTCCAGGCCCCTGATGGGAAGTGGAAGAAGACACTTACTAAAGGGCAAGATCTGGCCAAGACCTGTGGGCTACCAGGATCCCCATTAAACTTCAAAGCTGAGCGCTGAGGCCGAGCCCATCACTTGACTGGTAACTCAGGAGCTGGTTGGACAGACCAGCTCACCGTGGCGGGCCTCTCTTGCAGAGAAGCAACCGTGTGGATAGTGACAGGCCACAGGCCTCTTCCAGCTGTTGCTTCCAGGGCTGAGCCAGAGGCCACTTTCCATGGGCACAGCCATTTTTACTAAGATGAAAGGTTCTAGGAGGCTTACCTGACCAGGCCAGAGGCCCAAGGACGGCGGCTGTGAAGCACCACCAGCTCTCAGTGAACGTGGTCTGAACCATCTCAGCTCGTGCCTGCCTTTGTTCCTTTACTTGTTCTGTGCACTCTGCAAGGAATGAGGCCCATCCCGTCCTTCCTCCCTGCTACCTCCCCATCCTTCAAACCTGGCTCGTGCCAGAGGATGTGAGGATTAAATAGAACTCATGAAAAGTGCTGGTACTGTGTCTGACACTAAGTGTAAAAAAAAAATTAGTAGTTAGCAATAGTAAACCACTATCCACAGTTGTCTTTGGTTATGTTGTGGATTTGAATTTGGAAGATCTGGGTTCAAATTTCTGACTTGCCACTGCCTAGGTGTATACTCTGCATAAATTGCTTAGTCGCTCTTAACTTTAACTGGGAAATAGTGATTCTAACAACGTACAAGTGTACCCGACAGAGGGCACGTAAAGCTTAAATGAGACAATGGATGTGAATAGTGTTTTGTAAATCACAAAACATCCTCTTAATTCCAACATTGCCTCTCCCACGTCCACTGGTACTGACCTTGGCCTGACCTGGGTATAGCTAAATTCCTTTGCTCTTCCATTCAGCAAAGACAAACCAAGAATTTTTTTCAGAAGAAACTTTGGTTTAAAAAATTAAAGGACTAAACTAAAGGAAAATGCAAAAGAAGAGGAGTGATTGGGCTTTTGGAATACTGATGTCTCCTGCTACTAAGTCCAACCTCAGGGGCCAAACTCACTGTCAGTTATGGCCATAGTTACCATTTGCTCTCCCTCCTCAGTCTTGCCAGGGTCTTCCTGACATGGATTCAGGGTTGAAGGGCACTGAGGAAATGAAGAGCCCAGAACAATTCTGAGCCACCCTCCTCCCTTACACACACACCCAGGATGTGGCTAAAACTTACAGACCTTAAAATATGTGCCCAAGCCTCACAGCAAGTCCAGCTACCAGAGGCCAGTTTCCTGAGAAGCTAATGAGGCTTACATTGAGGGCCGCTCACCTACAGGAGTTCCTTCCAAGGTCATATTTTTTTTCAAAGTCATAGTATTTGCTAAGGTAAAAACAAAAAACAAACAAAAAACTATAGCTAGGTGTGGTGGTATGCACCTGTAGTCTCAGCACTTGGGAGGCTGAGGCAGGTGGATCAATTGAGCCCAGGAGTTTGAGAGAGTAGTGCACTATGATCACACCTGTGAATAGCCACCACACTCCAGCCTGGGCAACATAGCAAGACCCTGTCTCCCAAAAAAATTTAACTGTAGTCAGTCTCCACCCTGATTTCTTATCTGTCACACCTCCCTTCATATCAGGCTGTGGTGAGGTGGCTGTGGCATTTGGGAGTATGACTAAAGGAATTTGAGCTGGGAATATACTCAGTTGGGCCTTCTGTAATATATTCATTAGGTTATGTTGGGAAAACACTCCGTTGGGTTGTATGTAATATGTCTATGTCATGTAGTATATTTATTGCTAGCTGTCCTGATTATAAATGGCTTGCAGAAATAATTCCACCATACACTGTGCTGATTCACCTGACACAGTGGCAGGTGCAGGATCAGCAGCTGTCACATTGGGACCAGAAGTATGAAGACAGGAGAGGAAAAACAAGAGTTGAAATGTATGGAGCCAGGTGGGGTGTGGCGGCTCCCGCCTATAATCCCAGCACTTTGGGAGGCTGAGGTGGGCAGATCACTTGAGCCCAGGGGTTCGAGACCAGCCTGGGCAACATGGTGAAACCCTGTCTTTACAAAAAATATAAAAATTAGATGGGCATGGTGGCAGGCACCTGTAATCCCAGCTACTCATGAGGCTGAGGTGGGAGGATCACCTGTCACCTGAGCTTGGGAGGTTGAGGCTGCAGTGAGCTGTGCTTGTGCCACTGCACTCCAGCCTGGGTGACAGAGTGAGACCCTGTATATTAAAAAGAAAAGTATGGAGCCAGAAGCTAGTCTGTGAAAAAGTCTCTCAGTCCTCAGATGCTCAAAACCTACCGAGGTCTTCTGTTGCCTAAAGCTTACATAATTTTGGGATCCCTTTAAAAAAAAAAAAGAATACAAAATTAAGTATGAAGGAAAATTTTATTTGAAATAAGAAAAAAAATCACAACAAATCCTAAAACTTAAAAAGCTGGCAAATACCACAAACATCATAAAGTCTAGACAAATAATCCAGACCTGCATCTTGGATGTGCCCTGTTGGCCGCCTGTGTGCCTGCCTCACCAGTCCACTATTTCATGGGAAGAGAGACGCTAAAGAATCAGCTTCAGGATGACTGGAGTTTCCAGGAATAGAGAAGAATAACAATAATGAAATATGAATTTTATGCGCTTTTTTTTGGCCTCCCTGTGCAGGTTCCTGGAGGGAGTACACAGTCCCGAAGGCAGCAGCTCAGACAGTTTCCTGAGTTGAGAGCCGAGAACTACATGCCAGGGGCCATCCAGGGTTCCCATGGTGCTGGCCTTTGCCATGTTCAAATACAAGGAGCACAGATTTCCTGAGTTAGAAGGCTATCTTGTTGTGACTAATTCCTTAGAAACTCGGGAGGACTTGCCTTGGCCCAAGGGCAGCTCTGCAGGAAGACAGGGTCACACAGCTTAGGAGACACCTCCTAATGTTTAGCATTTCCCAGTGTCTTAAGATGTTTTCCCCAAAAGCAGACCCGGCAAACAAGGATTTGTGTGAAAGTGGTGATTTTTTCCCAAATCTTCCCAGGAGTAGGGGAAGGGGACTGAAAAGAGGAGGCCAAGCAAGGATACAATGTCAAGCAAAAGGCCATGAAGGGTAAGTGGCTCAGTCTGCAGGAGCTCTGGAGATGGAGGAGATATTTCTACTTCCACACTCAGAGTCACTGGTCGGGCTGCCTGTAGGGGCTCAGGGACGAAACCTCCCCGGCACTGGCCTGCCCTCCATGCAGGTGGCCAGAGCAGGTTCCAACAGCCTGAGGGCAGCCCGCTGACAAACAGGCAGGTGTGGGCTGTTGGGAGTGAACCATGTGTCCTGAAGTGATAACGGGGATCGGAAGACATGGGGGCAGAGTGCTGACTGCGTCTGCTATCCTCCTGCCCTGTCTGCTCCTAACTGCTTTGGTTGTATGGTCCTCATTAGTGGCTTGTTATGACTAGGAGTTATCCTGTATTGATTATCTCATTGAATCCTCAAAGTAGCGCTGTTAGCACCCCCATTTTATGGGCGAAGAAACTGAAGCCCAGAGGCAGCTGCTGTGACCTGCCTGAGATCTCCCTCAGCTGCAAGCTGCTTTCTTCAGTCTTCCTGAAAGTTATTCCAGGTCTCAGCACCCTGTTTGTTTCTTGCACGAGCAGAGGCTCCCTGTCTGGTTTGTTCGCCATTCACACTCACTGCCTAACACAGCCTCAGGCACGTGTGAAAAAGATGCTCAATGAATGCATAAAGGAACCTAGAACCAAGAGCTTAGCCTCCACACTAAATGCCAAGCCTCCTGGGATCATGCCTTACGGTATGGTGCCACAGTGATACCCCCTCAGTGCCACCCGGTGCTGGGGTCCGCAAGGTGCCTGTGGATCCTGGAATGAGTGCCTGCTGGGAAGGGAAAGCCTCTAAGCAGAGACCAGGGAGAGTGCCAGGGAGATGGGTCCCAGCTGCATTCCGACAGCAGCCTCCTTCACATTGGCAGAAGCGTTTGTGAAATTGTCCTCTAAATGATTCCAGTCTCCTGGGAATGGCAACAGCCTATTTTTGGATGGTTTTTGGTGTGTCCCTCAAGTCCACCCTAAAAGTTGTATAGCATTCACAGCCTGTGTACAAGTTTAGAATTAATTTGTGAGATTGCTAGTGGCCTCTGGAATGTGCCACAAATGGTCCCGAAATCCTGCCTGAGAGCTCAGAGAGCTGTGGACAGACCCAAAAAGGAAAATAAGACAACTGGATATAGAGCCCGTATCAATTGGATAAAGTATTTAGACTGTATACAAGCCAAAGAAAAAGCACATTTGCCTTTGGAGGCTGTCTGGGGCCCTGCAGGGGTTGAAAGGGAAGGGCTGCTCCTAGCTCTCTGGAGAGCAGTGGAGGATACAAAACATGCTCCATCCTGTCCTGCCTAGCCTTCACCTGGGACCGTGTCCTTGGGGGTAATTGTGACCATGGTACCCAGCTGTGCTGCCTCTTCCTGGTGCTGGAGAGGGCTGGCTCCAGGCCAGGAAGGAGAGAAGGCCACACTGAATGAAACCTAAAGCTGGGTAGGGGCTGGGGCAGAGCTGCTCTTGCAGGCTTGGGAGCTCCAGGCTGGTTGCCACCTGCCCTCCCCAACTCAAACTAAATATCCAGCCCTGTGGGTAAGTGAGCAATTCTTGGCCTCATCCTGCCCAGGCCTCTCTGGCTTGAAATCGCCTTCCTTCATGGAACTGGGGCTGCTGTCTGCCCTTGGACTGTTCTTCCTGTTCTTCACCCCAGGGGTTCAAGCTGATTGGCAGACTTATCCAAGCATGAAGGGTAGGGGCACTGGCCTTGGGCAGCAGCCAGGAAGAGGGAGGGAGGGAGAGGCACAGACCAAGGACAGACATGGAGTCAGAGAACGCCTGAGAGCAAGAGACAGTAAGACAGGCAGTGGTATGAAGACAGAGGGAGAGGGAGGCAGGGAGAAGAGGCATATCCTCCAAGAATGCAGGAGAAGGAGTGCTTCATTGCCTAGAGGGAGGGGGAAGAAGGAGAAGGTGACAGCGGAGCAGACTGGGCTCTTAGCTGGGGCTCCCACAGTGTCTGAGCTGCCTCACCCATCTGCATTTTTCAGTGGAAGGCATGTGTTCTCCAAGGTGGGCCTTAGGTGCTGGAGCGGGGGCTTTCAACATCCCCACATCTGCTTCCCATCTGCATCCCCACTCATGGCGGATTTATATCCCAAGGCTTTCTCACCAGAGCCACAATCCATTCAAAACAAACTGTGGTTTTTCATTTGTAGCTGCAAATCCATGGAGTCATCTTCAGCTCTCTTGGGTTGCCTGAGGCCCCACAGGGCTCCCGGCAGTGCCAGTGTGGATTCAGGATGGAGAGTCAATGGCAGAGGAAGGAGAAGGGAGTCCGGGGGCGGGGGTGGGGGGGAAAGAAAGAGGCCCTCTGGCTGTGACCTGCAGAGAACTTGAGTCCTTGCTAAAGGGCTTTGGGAGGCACCCCAAGTCCACTGGATCTCCCAGGTCCTTCCCCCGAGGCTGCACCTGGCGTGCTGTCGGCATGGCCAATTGGTCCTTTCTGTATCTGGGAAGTGGGGTACTGAGGCAGAGCCACAACCGGCCATGTCATTGCAAGATGTGCAATGGCCTTGAAAATGGCGTTTGTATGTTTTTTTTATTTTTATGTTTTTTTTTTTCTTAGACTGAGTCTCGCTCTGTCACCCAGGCTGGAGTGCAGTGGCATGATCTCGGCTCACTGCAACCTCTACCTCCTGGGTTCAAGCAATTCTTCTGCCTCAGCCTGCCGAGTAGCCGGGATTACAGGCACGTGCCACCATACCCGGGTAATTTTTTATATTTTTGGTAGAGTTGGGGTTTTACTATCTTGGCCAGGCTGGTCTCAAACTCCTGACCTCAAGTGATCCACCCCCCCTTGGCCTCCCAAAGTGCTGGGATTACAGGCGTGAGCCACCGCACCCGGCCATGTGTTTTTAAAAAAAGTTTTAAAAAGCTAATAAATGGGTTCGATAAAACAACCCAGGCCCAAACTCCAGTTTTTTATGTAAACACAAGGCTGAGAGACTTGACGACATCTGTCTCCCTCCTGCCATTCTGCCATGGTGAGTGCCCCATCTTCCCTTCCCTGGGCTCAGGACCTATCCCCTCCAGTGTTTTTTTGACCCTTCTGCCACTCCATCCCAGGCCTTTTACTGCCTCTCCTCATTAGTCTATTCATTTATTTATTCATTCACTGACTATTTTCACCACCCATTCAATAATTCATTTATTCAACCACTCATTTCTTCATTCAGTGTTTATTGAGCACTGTGCTAGGCTTACAGCAAATAAGAGGCAAATCTTCTAGTGAATGAAAGATAGCTTGAGGGGAGAGAACAGCACAAGCAACGTCGTGAGTCAATGTATAATTAAGGGGCTTACGCAGTGCATTCCCTAGGATTTTGGAAAAGAGAAATGGAAATCTTCCCAAAGGAAGTGGGAGTTTGGTGTCTCCCCGTCTGCTCTGAGGACATGGCTCTCTAACAGAACATAGAGGTGGGAGAACTGGAACATCCTTGATTCTGCCCTGAAGCCGCTCAGGCCTGGAGTTACAGGAAGACATGAGAGGCAGGAGATTAGGTAATAAAAAGGGGACCCTCCGCAGTGTGAGCTTCGGTGGGACTCCTGAGGTTGGGGGTAGCATTCTGCTGGCCATCTGAAACCACGCATCAGCCCCTCAGGCCTCTGGAGAGGAGGAGGCCAGACCACGAGGCAAAACAGAGCTGGGGATTCAGCCAGACTTGCCTGGGAAGAAGAGGCTTGGGCAGAAGAATATGGGAGGGAAGCCAGGTGAGCAGGAGGGAGAGGCTCCAGCTCTGTGGAGGATGGGGCAGGAATCTCCTTGAGAGGAAGTAAGGGGGTGGCCCGAGGTGGGCAGTGGGGTGGTGGTGGTGTGTATGTTAGGGGAAGGCAGGAAACTGAGAAGTACTAGAGCAAGACCAGGGGCTCAGGACACAGGCACAGTGGGGGAATCAGGACAAGCTCCTGCTTCCTGCTCAGCTGTCAGCTTTCTGAGGGATTGAAGTAAGCTCAGAACTCTCTCAGTAACAAGTAGTAGAAGGGAATTGACTGTCTCGTGTAACTGAGAAGTCAAGCCTGGGATGAACTTTGGCCCATTCTTGATGCAGGGGCTTGTACAACCCATCAGGACTTTCCCCTCCACTCCTGGCTCTGCCTTCAGGGGTGTTGGCTTTATTCTCAAGACGCAAGCTCTTAGCTCACTTGTTTTACCATGAAAAGCCCAGCTGCAAAATTCTCTCTAGTGCTGATTAGGTCTTGTGTCCTTGCCTGAACCAATCACTGTGGCTAGGGCAATACAGTTATTTGATTGACCAATGCATGAATCACATGATACCAGGGTGTGGGTCTACAGAGGAAAATGGATACTTATGTCAAGAGGGGTGAATGGTTTTGCTAGATGACAAAAATGTAGCTGTTCCTATCCCCCTCTACTGTCTTAAAAAGTAGTGTAGTCTGTGGCCGGGCACATTGGCTCACACCTGTAATCCCAGCACTTTGGGAGGCTGAGGCGGGCGGATCATGAGGTCAGGAGATTGAGACCATCCTGGCTAACATGGTGAAACCCCTTCTCTACTAAAAATGCAAAAAAAAATTAGCTGGGCATGGTGGCGGGCACCTGTAGTCCCAGCTACTTGGGAGGCTGAGGCAGGAGAATGGTGTGAACCCAGGAGGTAGAGCTTGCAGTGAGCCAGGATGGCACCACTGCACTCCAGCCTGGGCAACAGAGTGAGACTCCATCTCAAAAAAAAAAAAAAAAAAAAAGTAGTGTAGTCTGTTATATGGTTAGATTATTTTTATTCCAGAAGAATGTATGCTCTGTGAGAGCAGTGATGTCACTTTTGTCCACTGCTGAGATCCCAGGACTCGCAACAGTGTGTACTATAATGTAGATGCTCAATAAGCAATTGCTGAATGAATTTAGCAGGATGAGCTAATTGCTGGAAATATCAGACTCCTAACTAATGGTTATTAAATGTTTACATGTACCACGGGCTGTTCTAAGCAATCTATATATGTAAACTCGGTAATTACACAAATCCATGGCCAGGACTGTCATTATCACCAGCACTTTACTGATGGGGAAACTGAGGCACGAGATGGTTACACAGTAAGTGGCTATAAGGATTTAGACCAAGGCATCTGGCTCCAGCACAGCCACTCTTAAGCACTATCTCATACTGCTTGGTAGATGTGCCAAGTCCATGAGTCGGACTTTCAGGGCAAGCCAATTTTCCAGCCTACAGTTTCCACGGATACAGTTTCCTTTGTCTTTAGGTTAAAAGTTTCTCCAGCTTTCCTCGAGGCTCACAGAACAGTGGAGGTGAGTGATTCTGTTGTTTTTTGCTTGTTACTATTTTTTAAATACAGGGTCTTGCTCTGTCGCCCGGGTTGGAGTGCAATGGCATGATCTTGGCTCACTGCAACCTCCGCCTCCAGGGCTCAAGCGATTCTCCTGCCTCAGCCTCCTGAGTAGCTGGGACTACAGGTGCGTGCCACCACACCCAGCTATTTATTTATTTATTTATTTATTTATTTTTAGTAGAGATGTGGTTTCACTATGTTGGCAAGGCTGGTCTTGAACTCCTGACCTCAGGTGATCCACCAGCCTCAGCCTCTCAAACTGCTGGGATTACAGATGTGAGCCACCATGTCCAGCTGGAGGTGAGTGATTCTATGGGGCATCTGAACATGCGTTCTTCCTCCCAGCTGAGAATTGAATTAAATACAGCTTCTTAGTTGGGGAATCACAGGAAGGCTGAGTTTATACATACAGCCTATTTTTTCATTCTCCCATTCATTCATTCAAACTATATGGAACAAGATGAGTCTGAAACATCTTGTGGTACCAGGGAATAAGGAAGTACTCAGAAAAAGACGGGCATGTTGAAAGGACACAGCAGCCAACTTGTAGGAGCTCCCAGTGGCTGGAACGGTTTAAGCAAGAACATAAAATAATGATAACATTGAATTATAACCCCTGGGATACAATAAATACCTGAGAGCCCCTACTGAAATAAGCAATTGAATTAAAAAAATGGGGAAGAAGTAACAACTCTTCTTGGCAGAAGAATTTCAATTAATAAATATAGAAGAAAGGAGGGAAATACAGAATCACCACTACGCAGACACAATAGTAATAATTGCCAGCCAGGAACAAAAAACAAAAACAAAAACAAAGTTGTTGATAAGATCCACCAGTGATGGCCACTCAAATCAGTGGGAGAATCAGGATATTTGCACAGTCTCAAATTATCTTCCCCAATATACTTATTAACTAAAGAGGGAAGTATAGTAGTAATTTTAGAGTGGAGAAACAGTGGAGAAATCCGGCATATATGAGCTTAACTAAGAGATCAAGATTAACATCACCAGGAATAAGATGTGTTGACATTACGTATCCCCTGACATGATGCCTTGAGGTCACAGCATCACCTCTATTCTGTGTATAACCTCAATCTAATCACAAGAAGACAGCAGACATACCCAAGTTGAAAGATAGACTACAAAATAACTGAGGGGTACTCATTAAAAGAGTCAAGGTCATGAAAGACAAGGATAGACTAGAGAGCTGCCATAGATTAGAGGAGACTAAGGAGACCTAACAACTAAATACCCTGAGCGACCTGAGAGCAGAAAAGGGACATGGGGAAAACAGAGGAAATTAGAAAAGGCCCTGTAGTTTGGTTAATGATACCTATGTTAATTTCCCATGTTAATTTGGTAATTGTACTCTGGTTATGTAAGCTGTTAGTATTAGTGGTTCACATACATCACTGTACTATTTTTGCAACTCTCCTCTAAGTCTATAATTATTTCAAAATGAAATGTTGAAACATGTATTTATTGAGCACCTAATTACCACCAAGCATCTGGGATACAAAAGCTTAGTTGTACAAAGATCACCGTGACAAGGTTCACTCCTGCTTTCAAGTAGCAGTGTTTCTCAAACTTTAATGTGCATTCAGATCACTGGGGTTCTTGTTAATATACAGATTGTGATCTGATATGTCTGTGATGGGCCCTGAGATTCTGTGTTTCTAACAAGCTCCTGGTTGACGCTGATGCTATGGGCCCACGGACCACACATTGAGTAACAAGGGCTTGAAGTGCAGTAGGAGAGCAAAACATGCACACACGTGGCCACGATAAAAGAAAGTGAGCTGTGCGGTGACAGCTGAGAACATATGTGACAGGAGCCCCAGGCTTCTCACATGGGATCCTGAGCAGAGAGGAATCCTTCAGGCTTTGCATGCCTTCTGGCCTCAGCCTGGTTCTCGAAAGTGTTGGCCAGTTCTTTCCAGGCTACCTCTGGCTGCAGACTTGCTGGGCCAGGCCAGGCCAGGCTGGGGCTAAGTGTAAAGGGACAGGTGCAGAGTAACTGATGCACTCAGAAATTCCACCAGTGCTTATGAGAGCCAGGCCTGGCCTTGGGGTGCACACATGTTCTCTCTCAGACCTCAGCTGGTCAACACCAGCCCAGCTTTCCCTGGAACGATCCCTCTGACCAGCTCTCAGGCAAGAAATGCTTGTGTGATGTATTGCTCCCCAGGGCTCTCTGGGATCCAAGAATGTACACAAACAGAGCCAGTCAACCCAGACAGTGCATTATTTCTACTGATAAACATATATGTTCTTACAAATATGCTCACAAAATTGCCGAACTATGCTCAGCACCCAACTAGTAGCTTCGGCCACATTCTGCCTAGTGATACCGTTTTGTTCGGATTCTCAGGCCTCCTAAGAGTACCTGTGACGTCCCCTCCCCAGCCAGTCTCAGCTTGGCAAGCTCTCATAACACCCCACCCTCATAGCATCTCAATCCATGCAAAGTCATTCTAGACTTTAAGTCCAGGGAGGCCATACTGTGGGCCACTGGGACCCGAACAGATAGAATCTTCTCAGTTTAACTCTGCTTCATGGAAAGGTTTGTAACACATATTCACACAGGGGACTGTGCAGGAAGATGTGCGTGTTCACAAACAGGTAGCAGGTGGCATCTGGGAGTCTGGTTGACAGATTTGTAATCCACAGCCAAGCAAGTGAGCTCTGAAAGATGGGGCCTGGAGAAGGTTGCTGAATCTTTTTTTTTTTTTGGCAGAGTCTTGCTCTGTCACCCAGGCTGGAGTGCAGCGGTGCAATCTCGGTTCACTGCAACCTCCACCTCCCGAATTCAAGTGAGTTTCCCACCTCAGCCCCCACCAAGCAGCTGGTATTACAGGCATGCACCACCACACCCAGCTAAATTTTGTATTTTTAGTAAAGACGGGGTTTCATTATGTTGGCCAGGCTGGTCTCAAACTCAGGTAACCTCAGGTGATCCGCCTGCCTCAGCCTCCCAAAGTGCTGGGATTACAGGTGTGAGCCACCACGCCCAGCCAGTTGCTGAACCTTTAAGGGCACTTGCCACGTGCCAGGTATGTCTCATTTGGCCCTCCCAGACACGCCTTTGGCGGGTGGTGGGCGGGAAGACTCTAACATGGCTGTCAGCTGGGAGCCTACCTAAGCCTGGAATTTAATTCTTCCCCAGCCCCCAATATTTTTGTGGCTTAAGTGAAGTTGAAGCTTCTCTCTAAGATTTCTGTGAACTCCTACAGACTTGTGGGTCCTTGAGCCCCTCTGCATCCATACCTGCTGGGGCAACCCTGCCATGGTCACAGCAAACCAAACACAACTTCCTCTAAGCAAATCCTGTGATCAGTATGGAGATGGCAGGGAGTTGATCTAACCCTGGCCCTATCCCCAGGGCCTCCCAGGAGATCTGTTGCTGTCCTTCTCCTCTATTTTGATGCTACAGACCCAGTGCAGACCCCACAGGTTCCTGATAAGCTCTGAGTCCTTCCTTGGACTGACAAGTTGGCCAAATGACACTGCTTCAGAGGATAAGCAATCCCTCATGTTCCGAAGATGAGAGCTCTCCTGATGTCCCATTTTTGGGTCCCATGAGACTTCAGGATCATCTTCCAGCCTAAAATTGATCTCTGTTTTGCTTCACTTATCTTGTCCTTCTTTCAAGTCCGGTAGAGCCCATTCCCTCCAGGAAGCTTCCCCCAACTCCCCCAGCACACAAGGACATCTTCTTTCTTTGACCCTCTGTATCCTATTGTCAAACCCATCACGGGAGGCAGGAGAGGAAAGAGGTTACTGGTGCAGGTTCTGAACTTAGCTGTCTGGGTTCAAATCCCACTCCCGCCATCTGGGTGTTGTGTGACCATAAGCAAATTATTTAGTACTTCCAGGCCTTAGTTTCATTGTCTTTAAAAGAGAGAGAGTAACAATAATTCCTTTCTCATGGGGTTGTTATAAAGATTAAAAGAGATAATGCGTGTAAAGCTATATAAACTAAAATCTGGCATGCAGTAGCTGCTCAATAAATATTACTTATCAATAGCTATTGATATCAACCATTCAATTAGTACTTAATTTCATACTGCTTTATTCCAAGGGTATCAGGGATGACTTGCTGATGTGAACACAGGAAGAGGTCTCTTAATGATAATTGCAGCAACAACGCATCTCTTGCCAGGCACTGGGTTACGGGCTTACTCACATTATCTCTGGGCTTGAAGAACCATCAGTTAACCAATGAAATAGTGTGGAAATTGTAGCATGTTATGAGGGTAATTTGGTATTTTTTCTGTTTGTTTGTTTGTTGTTGTTGTTGTTTTGGTTTGGTTTTTTGTTTGTTTTTTGAGACAAAGTCTCACTTTGTTGCCCAGGCTGGAATTTAGTGGTGCAATCTCAGCTCACTGCAACCTCCGCCTCCTGGGTTCAAGCAGTTCTCTGCCTCAGCCTCCCGGGTAGCTGGGATTACAAGTGCCCACCACCACACCCGGCTAAATTTTTTTGTATTTTTAGTAGAGATGGGGTTTCACCATCTTGGCCAGGCTGGTCTTGGACTCCTGACCTCGTGATCCACCCGCCTCAGCCTCCCAAAGTGCTGGGATTACAGGCCTGAGCCACTGTGCCTGGCCATGAGGCGTGTACTTCATTTGAAATGAAGTGCAAGTGCAAATACAGGGTTTTAATTTATTGGGGTGTTTTGGGTTTTGTTTGTTTGTTTTGTTTTGGGCTGTGTAAATGGGGACTAGGAGAACTGGAGGGTACAGATTTGCCAAGGTTTTTTCTAGAATTGTCCAATAGGAAAAGTGTTCTGATTATTTCCTGAGCAAGATCTGAAAATCTGTCAGATGGAGGATCAGCAGAGCTATCCTGAAAACCTGCCATTTAGGATCTAGGTTGTTTAGTCAAATCTCTCCATTAGACCTAAATGGGGCCTGGAAGCAAGAGGCCTGTCTGGTTGTCAGCTGGTTGTACTCACCATGCCTGTCTCCTTTATTTAAATTGTTAAAAGCAAAGGCAAGCTTGACTCCTAGCTCTCTATTCCTTACAAGCTATGTGACCTGGACAAGTTGCTTAACCTCTCTGAACATCTGTTCCCTTATTTGTGAAATGAGGACAATAATGCTTGTGTAATACTTCAGTCCCCTTGAGGATTAAACAAAATAACATAATCAAGAGCACAGCACAGTGTCTGATACTTGGCACACCAATAGCTATTATTATTTTCCTCATCTTGGGACATGAAAACTGCCTCATAAGCTGCTCTCTTCCCAGAGTATTTGCTTTTTATATTATTTTATTCCGTCCTCCTCTAAGTTTCCTAGATAAACTTATTTTGACAAATTCTGCCTTGGCTGAACTTTGGGAAAATGAGCATGTCCATCCCTAGAACAGTGATTGGAGGCTGCCTTTTGAGCTCAGCCACCATGGTGGTAGCTGGAAATCTGGGGAAACTGAGGCAGACAGTGATGCAAAACTGAGGACAGGGCCACTTGGGATGGTGAGAAACAGCTCAGATTTTGTTCTCTTCTCCCATGGGGGTATTAACCTATGTTCTTGACTCCCCAACAAATTATAAGCCCCTGAGGCACTCTGCCTCAGTTCCTCTGCCTATAAAATAGGAATAATAATGCTATCAACTTCGTAGGGTTGTTATGGGGATTAAATGAGATAATAAACATATGTGCTTAGCACCAAAGCTTGGCAAATAGTGTGTGCCCAACAAATACTAGCTTTTACCATTTTATGTGTCCACGATGCCTAACATCGCTGGGCACACAGTGAGGTTCCCGAATCCTGGACTCCACCCCTCAGAGTTGGTGCTCTTCTGCCCTGACTCCCTGCAGTCCACCTGAGGTCAGCCCCACCTTGTTGATTCCATCGGGAGGTGACATTGAAAACCACAGATGCCATCTGTTGGGGATTCTGAATTGTTTCTGGCCCTTATCAGCAGTGTAAAGGGGGCCAGGTTGCAGACAGCTTAATGAGGAAAACAGGAGCTTAGCGGCTGCCAGAGGGCAACAGAGTGCCGGAGTACCAGCCCTTCCTCTGGAGGAGACACTGTCTGCCCAGGCTCTTGGCTGACGCACGTCGTGAGATCTGACTTCCTCTCTCTGTTTTCTTTTCAATACAGAATAACTTTCCCTACCTCAGGCCCTCACCACCCACTCTCTGGCCCAGCCTCTACCTTGGAAACAGGGTTGAAACATTTGGGAGCTGCCCCATTCATCAGGCATCCCATTTGGATCATTCAACGGTCCCCAGTACTTCCCCACTTCCCCCTTCTCTCTCTCTTGTCCCATGAGGAGTATCCATGGCAAACTCAATAAGACCTAAGATCTTTACCTTCATTTTCTCATTCAGTCATTTCTACAGTCCTATGACATAGCTCTTATCCATCCCATTTTTACAGAAGCAGGAGCAGAGTCTCAGAGGTTCAGATCTTTGCCGAAGGTCACACGGCTAGAATAGGGAGCAGCTAGATTTGAATTCAGGCCTTCTGGCACCTGCTACCTTGTTCCTCTGTACCTGCCTTCCCCTGGGGGAGGATGGCAGGATGGCAAGTGCCCAGTGCTCACAGAGCAGTGTGCTGGATGAGGGGCAGAAGGGAGACGGGGGAAGAAGGGAGGCTGCTGTTGCATAGTTTGCCTTAGGACAGCCTTGACTGATGAAACCACCTTCCAGGCTCCAAGAGATTTTTCTCTCCATAGCTGCTCCTGATCTGGCTTAGAGACAATTGCCTCTGCCTTCTTTATCTCTGAAGCCTTCCCCCCAGCCCCACCTACTTGGCTTTTGACTCCTTGCAGGGTTGCAAAGGGGCCTGCAAGGCCTGCACTGCCTGTCTCCTGCTGGGGGGCTCTGGGTTCAGCTGCTGTCTCTAAGCTGGTGGCTGCTTTTGGCTTCTGCTCCAGGAGCTGCAGACGGGCCAGCAGGGGGTCTCCAGAGAGGCCAGACCCTGGAGTTAGTTAAATGAGGACCAGCTGGGTTGAAGCAGGAACGTTTTAGCCTTCCTGAGGCAGACGGAGCCTCAGCCTCAGACCCCTGCCATGCAAGCCCTTTTCCCATCACCCACTCTCTACTCTACTTCTTGGGGCTGAAGTTGTTGATATATTTCAGGCCCTGCCTCCCCAGACCCTTCCCCCTGCAGCCCTGCTTAGAGGGCCAGCTGACTGCTCTCCCGTCCTGCCTGTCTGCCCTGGTAGTTGCCCTTCAAGCTGGGTAGTAGCTGTAGATATCAGGAGGTGCTGCTGTTCTCCAGGGCTTGGGAAAATATCCTACACTTGACCTTTCCCCCCGGCGGGGAGAGGAATGTTGAGGCCAGAGCTGAGTGGGATCTGCTATCCTGGCAGGCAGCCTGCCTGCGCCTCTGGATGAATGATGAGGATGGGCTAAGAGGGTCAGAGACTCTCCCAGCACAGGCAGAAAAGACTGAGGGCCCCAGACTGGGCCAACCTCTCATCTTTGGGGTCCATTCCCCATGCCAGAGCCCTGGGCTGGCTCTCAAGGCTGTCCCCATCATTCCTGAAACCCTGAGCTGTGTGCAGTGTCCTCAGAGTCTGTCACTGCATCACACTCTCTCCAGGAAGGCTGGGTTAGCTGCCCAGAGTTAACAGAGAGGGCACTGGGAGGGGGCAATTGTTGATTCTCAGTCTTCACATCTGAAAATGGCAATAGGGCTGGATTTGTGGTTTTCAAGCTGTATTCGGACAAGCCCCAACGTTCCTCCAAGGTGCCTCAGAGGCTATAAGGCAAAGGGAAGTATGTGTGTTGGGGTGTTTGGGGAGAGATCAAGGGCGGGCCCCTTTCCAGCCACAGGAGCTCCCCAGTTTCCTGTTCACATCTTGGATCTGACTCCTGAACCCCTGGCAGTCTGGTCCCTGAATCCCTAGCCCCTGCATCCCACACTACTCTGCTTGCCTTGCCTGTGAGTTCCTCCAGCACAAGAGCCTTCCTACCTCCAGGATCTTATGACATCTCCTCCTGACCGTCCTCCTCCACACCTCCTTTCTGAGTTCTGTGCACCCTTCAGATCTCAGCTCCAATGTCATTCCTTTGGGGATACCTTCCCCAAATCCCCTCCCAAGTCTGTATTAGGTCATCTAGCTGCATACGTCTCTTTCTTAGCTCTACTTCAATTGCAACTCACTATTGATCTACTTATCTAATTATTTTCCCAGTGTCTGTCTCCTCCACTACACTGTATGCTCACAAGGGCTGGAATCAGGTCTGGATTGCATGCTGCTGTATCCCCTAGCACAGCACCTGGGACAGAGTTGGCATTCAGTAAATATTTGTTGAATGCTGAAACACTGCACAAAGGTTTTGCTCAAAAAAAAAAAAAAAAAAAAGTTGAAAACCGCTGGCCTAGAGGCTCTCTCAGTCCCCTTCCAATTCCATTTTTTTTTTCTTTGAGACAGAGTCTCGCTCAGTTGCCCAGGCTGGAGTGCAGTGGTGCGATCTTGGCTCACTGCAACCTCTGCCTCACGGGTTCATGCTACTCTCCTGCCTCAGCCTCCCGAGTAGCTGGGATTACAGGTGTGTGCCACCATGCCTGGTTAATTTTTGTTTTTAGTAGAGATGGGGTTTCACCATGTTGGCCAGGCTGGTCTCGAACTTCTGGTCTCAAGACATCCACTTGCCTTGACCTCCCAAATTGTTGGGATTACAGGCGTGAGCCACTGCGCCCTGCTCCCTTCCAATTCTGCATCCACATCCTTAAAACTTGGATGCAATTACCTTCACCACCAAAATATTTCTGGCCCTCCCCATTAAAACTTTACCTGGCCTTTTCTTAATTTCCATGGTGTTTAGAAGGGAGTGATGTAAACAGTAATGGGAAGAAAAATAAAGGAACTCCAAGAAAGGCAGGGTATTAGCCCCCTCCAGCCACTAGAGAAGCAGATGGGGGTGGGGAAGACAGCCATGTGCTGGAAGAAGAGGACAGGGCCCAGCACTCAGACCTCCTCTGAGTCTCAGGGGGTTTGTCTCAGGGCACACCTGCCCCACATCCATTGAGCTGCCTGGCAGGGGAGGAGTTCGCTGCCACTTAGGCTCCAGTGACCATAGCTCTCAGGCCAGCTGTTTCCTTGCCTTTGAATTAGTGGCTGACCCTGTGTTGTCTCCTGCCTGTTCCAAGCAGCCTGGGAGACTTCCAAGCATGTCTTTTACAGGCCAGATGTGTGTCCACTGGCTGTGAATTCTTGTATGGAGAACAGGTGGGTGGTAATTATTCTAGCAGGAGCTGAGCGTGACTGGAAGCTAAGGAGACAATTCTATGGAGCTGTCAAGAACAGAAACAATGTTCTTTTCCTGAGCTTGCTTTTATAGGAGGAGAGGGAGATGCAATCCAGGGCTGTGGCAGGAGCCTTGGCCCCTATGGCAGGTTCTGCAGCGTCCTGGAAATTCCCATCCCCCACCCCATCCATCCCCCACCTCTCTCAATTGACATCCCATGTGTAGAGAACATCGGCTGTGCACATATGCCCAGCACTTCTTCCCTTCCTGGAGTAACAGAAACTCAGCTTTCCTTTGGGAAACTCAAACTCCCCAATTCCATGCATTCCTGGTGGGGCTGCCAGCCACAGGACTCTCCCAACCCTCCATTCTCAAAGGGTGAGCATAGACCCAAGATCTGTCAGACTTTTTCCTGGGGAATTTGAATCTGAGTTGGAGTCACTACCCATAATGGAAGGCAGTTGCTTTAGAATCATCCAAAGCCAGACAGCTCATGAGTTCCTGCCACCCAGACCCCCAAAGCTGCCCTGGTCCCTTCTCAGGCCTGAGTGTTGAAGGCCTCCTTCAGTACCAAGTATCTTTCCAACAAATTCTCTTTCGCCACTTATGTTTGCCAGAGCCAGCTTCTGTAACTTGCAGCCAAAGCTGATGTGTATCCCATACGCTTGTATCCCAGCCTTCTTTTCCAGCCCTTTCTCTTTCTCATGTTCTACCTGAAAATCCATTTTTACTTTCCACACCCTGAAAACCTTTATGCCCCCTAACCTTTTTCCCCTGTCAAGAACGCTTAGGAAAGAGTCTATACCCAATCTTTTTTTTGGGGGGCGGGGGCGGGAGGGAGTCTCACTCTGTCTCCAGGCTGGAGTGCAGTGCCACAATCTAAGCTCACTGCAACCTCTGACTCATGCGTTCAGGCAATTCTCCTGTCTCAGCCTCCCAAGTAGCTGGGATTACAGGCACCTGCCATCACGCCCAGCTGATTTTTGTATTTTTAGTAGAGATGGGGTTTCACCATGTTGGCCAGGATGGTCTTGATCTCCTGACTTCATGATCCACCTGCCTTGGCCTCCCAAAGTGCTGGGATTACAGGTGTGAGCCACCGTGCTGGGTCTTTACCCAATCTTTATACTTCAGAGTAAATGAAAACATTCTCTTTGATCTCCTCTTGGGCAGATGCATTTCTAAGTGCTGACCGAGTGCCTTAGCATCTTGTTTCAGAAATCAGAAGTATTCGTGAAGAGGTGGGAGAGAGATTTCAGGCGACACAGTAGACTTTCCCTAAAATGCCCTGCCATGAACCCTGACACCTTCTCCCCTGCACTTATCCATCACTTGGATGCAGTGGGAATTGCCTTGTCCCAGACCTGGTCTGTTGGGCAGCTGTTTATATCAGTTCTCTGGGAATTATCCCCTGATACTCATTAAGTTTTGTTCCCACTGGAGTTACCTGCCTCAAGCTGTAAGATCACGATTCCATGCAACTAAGCACCTCCAGTGTGTGTAAGGTTCTGAGTCAGGTGTCTGAGATACAGCTGTTCATGTTTGCAGTCTTGTTGAGCAAACAGAGCCAAACCCACCATGCTGACTACATGAACTGAATGCTGTGGGAGAGCTGAGCCCATGGCCCTAGGATTGCAAAGCAGGGAGGGCTGGAGTCCACCTAGCCTGTCTCTCTCAGCTGGTGTATAAATTGGAGTTCTTTTTTTTTTTTTTTTTTGAGAGTCTCACTCTGTCACCCAGGCTGGAGTGCAGTGGCACAATCTTAGCTCACTGCAACCTCTGCCGCCTGGGTTCAAGTGATTCTCCTGCCTCAGCCTCCTGAGTAGCTGGGACTACAGGTGCCTGCCATAATGCCCGGCTAATTTCTTTTGTATTTTTAATAGAGATGGTGTTTCACCATGTTGGCCAAGCTGGTCTCAAATTCCTGATCTCAGGTGATCTACCCCTCTTGGCCTCCCAAAGTGCTGGGATTACAGGTGGGAGCCACTGTGCCCGGCTAGAGTTCTTTTCTTACAAGCAACAAGGATTCTAATTTTTATTTTTTGTTATTTATTAATTTATTTTTTGAGACAGGGTCTCGCTCCGTCACCCAGGCTGGAGTGTGTGCCGAGATCATGGCTCATGGCAGACTTCAACTCCCGTGCTCGAGCAATTCTCCAGCCTCAGCTTCCCAAGTAGCTGAGACCACAGGTGTGTGCTACGACGCCTGGATAATATTTTGATTTTTTGTAGAGATGGAATCTCACCATCTTGCCAAGGCTGATCTCAAACTCTTGGGCCCAGTGATCCCCCAACCTTGGCCTCCCAAAGTGCTGGGATTACAGGTGTGAGCCACTGCACCTGGCCAGGACTCTCATTTGTACATTAAAAAAGAGTAAGGTTACCACAAAGATTTTAGGAGCAAACAGAATATAAATAACAACTGAACAAGTAGATAGGAAGAAGGCCAGGAATGTAGGCAGTAATGAGGCTCCCAGCCCCGGGAACTTTTTGGGGAGCTGCGATTGGATGGTTTAGTTATAACTGTGTGTCTCTGCTTCAGGGCCAAATCATGGGAGAGAATCTGATTGGGCCAGTTTGGGTTGTTTGCCCCATTGCAAATATTGCAACTGGCTGTTCCATCAGACAGCCTAGAAAAGGGAAGAGCAGTTCCCTAAAGGAAAATGGATGCTGGTAGGAGAATAAGAGAGGAAGGATGCTGAGCAGACAGAGCCCATGATAGTCACAGGCTGGAGGGTGCCACCCTGTCTGCGGGGTGCACTATTCCCTTGTGCTGTTCCCATAGCAACCATAGGCCAAGCAAAAGGCTGGAATCAATGAAAATCACTGGGTGCAGAGAGGGTTCAGTCCTCTTGTGTTATAGGTGGATAAACTGAGGCCCCAAGGGGAGAGGCCACTTGTCTGTGGTCACAGCCTTAGGTTTTCACCTGCAGCCAATGTTGATGCTGAACCAGGAGTGCACAGGGTCAAACTGGATCCACAGGCTCTGCTTCTGGTAGGAATTTTCTGTACCAGATGTGGGGTGGGGGTGAGGGTCCATATGGAAGCCACTGGGAGGGGCCACCCTGCCTGTGAAAGGTTAATGCAGATGTTCTGTAAATATTTATCCACCTGCGTTGGGCCCACTGGAGCTGGGAGGTAGAGTCAGCACCCCTCCACTTCTAACACCATGCCCAGGATGCAGGCAGAAAGGCCACTCTCGAGTCCCTGGATCCTGGACCTCGGAGAGGAAAAACTACCTGCTGGGGTGATCTGCCCCCTGCACGCACACAAAAGACAGCCCCTGCTGTCTGTCTAGAGCTGTGTCTAGCTCCTGGCTCCAGTGAAGCTTTGTGAGTGATCCTTGGGGCTCCCAAAGTGACCCTCCTCCTGGGTCTCAGGACAGTCCACTGCAGAAGTCACCAGGCTCAGGCCTCCTTCCAGCCCCCGGCTCTCCCCTGCCAGGCCTAGCCAGATCTTCCCAATCCCAGACAAGCCCTGCCTTAGTGTTTACAGTCTGTGAATACTTGTGGCCATTTCTGCTGCCCTGACGGGGCAGGATGGACTCGCCCATTCCGTCTGCCCTTTTAAGTCAGTCAACTGTCCAGCCTTTGGCTCAGTCCAGCTGTTCTCCTCAGGGCCAGTGCCTGTAGCTGACAACCCCCCCTGGGGCCTCCTCCCTCCCCAGGGTTGGCAGGGTGCCTCTGTAGCCCCTTGGCTTTCTCTCCTCCATGCCACAGTCCCTTGGCATCTTTCTAATCCCCTTTCCCCCAGGAGGTCTTGTTTCAGCCTCATCTGATCAGCCCTCACCTCCCAACCCCTTCTCCTGGCTGTTCCAGCCTCTAGCTTGAGATTCCAGGGGATGGGGAGGGGACAGGCCCTGTTTCCACCACGCTCGGTCTTTTCCTGTCCAGCTGGCATGGGGAGGATCTTCCCTTGCTGGCCTTCACACGCTGTGCCGTTTCCGTCTGCTTCCAGCTCATTAGTGCAGGTATGATGGGAGCCAGACTTGCCTCTTGCCCAACACTGACCTCACGGCTCCTGCTCAGCGACCCCTTCCCGTCCCTTGCCCCAGCTCCCAGTGCTCCCCACCCAGTCTGGAACACTTGGATACAGCACACAGTGTGCAGCCTCCTCCCTACACCTGGCCCCTCCACAGGTTCTCACTCTCTCTCTCAGATTTTCCCTGGCCTGGTTCTCTTTCAGGGTCTGGAAATGGGGAGGCCTTTCTGCCTGGGCAGCCTGTGGATCTAGCCAAACCTTCCTCAGCCAACCCCAAGCCAGGGTGAAAGTCCACTGGCAGGTTTTGTTGGGGCGAGCTAAAGAGGTAATGAACCCCCAGGGCTGGACAGGACCCCCTGAAATCATCTTAGCCCTTCCAGTGTCTTCTGGGAAACATCACAACCATCCCGGACTGCTGAGCATTTACCAGTTTTCTTGGACAACTGACTTCCCCACTTCCCCTTACCTTTAATAAGAAGAAACGTCACGTGAACCGTTTTTTGTTTTTTTTGTTTTGTTTTGTTTTGAGACAGGGTCTCACTCTGTTGCCCAGGCTGGGGTGCAGTAGTGCGATCTCAGCTCACTGCAACCTCCGCCTCCCCTGCTCAAGCGATCCCTACCACCTCAGCCTCCCGAATAGCTGGGACTACAGGGCATGCACCACCACGCTCGGCTAATTTTTTGTATTTTTGGTGGAGACAGGGTCTTGCTGTGTTGTAAAGGCTGGTCTCAAACTCCTGAGCTCAAGTGATCCACCTGCCTCAGCCTTCCAAAGTGCTGGGATTGTAGGTGTGAGCCACTGCACCTGGCCACGATCCTTTTTTAATGCGTAGAATCTCTTGCTGCCCTCATCCCCTGCACATACTCACCCACCCAGCCTGTGTTGCACTGACTTATTTTCCACTGCAGTTTTTGTCAACTCCCCTTGTCTTGTGCTCAGTGTGAAGAATACCGCTCACTGTCTTCTATATGGGACAAACAAGCAAATGGAGAAAACGCCTTGGTATAGGTGAAGATCTGACAGAGCCTGCCCTTGGCCTCCTTTTTCTTCAGGCTGAGGGGTTCCAAGGCCTTTCTTCTGGGGACATATAAACTGCCCATCCTGCTGCTCCTTCATGCCTTACCCTCTTGGTTTGCCCCTAGTTATCCCCACCTCTGTTAAGGACTCCGGCAGCTGAGCCTGTACCTCTAGCCCAGGTGGGCATTGAAATACACATGTGGGTTGTGAAATCACCATAGTGAGTCACAACCAGCATTAAAAACAAAACAGGGCCAGGCGTGGTGGCTCACGTCTGTAATCCCAGCACTTTGGGAGGCCGAGGCAGGTGGATCACCTGAGGTCAGAAGTTCAAGACCAGCCTGGCCAACATGGTGAAAACCCGTCTCTACTAAAAATACAAAAATTAGCTGGGCGTGGTCATGGGTGCCTGTAATCCCAGCTACTAGGGAGGCTGAGGCAGGAGAATTGCTTGAACCTGGGAGGCAGAAGTTGCAGTGAGCCGAGATGGTGCCATTGCGCTCTAGCCTGAGCAAAAGAGCGAAACTCCGTCTCAAAAAAAAAAAAAAGTAATTAGCATGAGTTGTGGTTAAAAGGTTTGAAAGCCACTGCTCCCAGCTGACATGTGCTGCTGGTACCATTTGGTGTGGAAGTGGGAACACAGTCATCTGTGAGCCTGATGGGCCCCAGTGTTTCCTCAGATTCAGGGCATGTGGAAGAAAAGACCAGAGAAGGCAAAACCTGGGACACTCTGTCTCCTGGAACCCAGGGGAGCAATATGGGCTATGGGATGGTTGTTGGTGGAATGGGGGCTGGGGGTGGAGGGGCTGCAGGTCAGATGGTCCCCGGAATTCCTTTTGGCTCTGAGGTTCTGCTGAGGCCCACTTCACACTACCTTTACCTTTCCCCTCCCACATGCTGGGAGAGTAACCTGAGGTCCCTTGGTTCCAACTCCTCCTGCCACGAAATGTAGTATTAGGAAGCAGTGTAGTTCTAATTCCTTGTCACATGGGATGCCCCCTGTGGCTGGGCATGCAGCAGTTCGGAGATCAAGATTGCCATCTGTACAATGGGAAGCATGTACTGTTGCTGTCACCTCCTCCTTCCTCCCCAGCTGGAGTTCTTGTACAGAGACAAGAAAGAAAGATGTTTGACTTGACTTCATGAGGCAGGCTCAAAGCATGCACTTGGCTCTTTTTCCTTCAGCTCTGTTACCTAGCCTGGTTGGCATTTTCCTTGCAGTTTTGGGGCAGTTTCCTCGTATTAATGAATGAGCAGAATGAACGACTGCAAGCTCTGTGAGGGGGCCTGGCGCATAGAAGATGCCCAAGAAATGTTGGCTGGGAGAATGGATTGCCTCTTGTGTGTCCTTTTTAGTGACCAGGCAGCACCGTAGCTTGTCAGGCCCACTCTGGGAGTTGTCAAGGATTCCTTCCCCTTTGCTATGGGTTCAAAGTTCATGTTGGAACAATGCCAGCTGACACAGACCTGGCCATCAGCAGCTCAAGCAGTGCAGAAGCTCCACACAGCTTTCCAAGTTTTTTATTTTTTAAAAACAGGGTCTTGCTATCTTGACCAGTTCTGAAACTCCTGGGCTCAAGCAATCCTTTCACCTCAGCCTCCCAAGTAGCTGGGACTATGGGTGCGCACCACCATGCCTGGCTAGGTGCTTTATATCCTCCTCCTCTTCCTATCTCAGGAACCCTCCACAGAGTTACCATGAACTTCATCTTGTAGCGTCTCCTTCCCACGTCTTATCCCTGGGGAAATGTTGTGTGAGGGTGAGGCAGAGACACAAAGACAGCTGGCCCCACATATTTAAAAAGGAGGACCAGTCCTCCCATGCCATCTCCCTTGCCCTTCAGTCTCTTTCTCCTGGTCTCCCAGGATTACTCAGTTCTCTCCACTGACTTTGGGAAAACCTGCTGTTGTGTGATCACCCACCCCTGGGCTAGCTCATTACTCAAGGGAGCCATCAGAGGTTGAAGGACCCCTACCCAACAGCAGTGAGGTCCTTGGGGCTTCAGGAGGCTGGGCCATTCTGCCTTCCCACAGGTCAAGCTCTCAATGCTTGAGATGAGGAGCCCAAGGCCAGGGGTGGAGAAGAGGTCTTCGGCAAATAGAAGTCATGAAATCTTAGGAAAACCCTGGGCCTTTCACAGACTCATACTCCTTAAAGATCTTCCTTCCATGTAGAAATCCCTTCTACAATGCCTCATCCAGGCTCTCTTTGAATACTATCAGTGTCAGAGAGCTCATTCATTACTCAGCAGTGGGATCTGTCCTGCCGTTGGAGAGCTCCACGTGCTGCATTTACTAGAGCAGAAATCTGTATTTCCATGTTTTTGCTGTTCCTAGTCCTGAATCTGAAACTCTATTGTGAACTCCACTGTGATAAATAAAGTACTATTTTTTTTTTTTTTTGAGATAGATTCTTGCTCTGTTGACCAGGCTGGAGTACAGTGGCGCGATCTCAGTTCACTGCAACCTCCACTTCCCAGGTTCAACTGATTCTTGTGCCTCAGCCTTCCAAGTAGCTGGGATTACAGGTGTACACCACCATGCCTGGCTAATTTTTGTATTTTTAGAAGAGACACGGTTTTGCCATGTTGCCCAGGCTGGTCTCGAACTCCTGGGGTCAAGCATCAGCCTGCCTCCACCTCCCAAAGTGCTGGGATTGTAGGGGTGAGCCATCGCGCCTGGTTAATGGAAACTATTAAGTTTCCATTTTATGTGACACCTCAGTAGCTTTGCCTAGAGTTGGCCACAGTTTCCTTCTTTAAAATGTCTCTTTCATCGGGTTCTATGGCACTTCCCCTTTCCACTTCGGACTTTTCTTCATTATCTCCTTTGCAGGATGTTCTTCTTTCCCCAACCTTGAAGTACGAAACTCCTCTCTCTTTTTTTTTTTTTTTTTTTTTTGAGACATAGTTTCACTCTTGTCACTCGGGCTGGAGTGCAATGGCACGATCTCAGCTCACTGCAACCTCTGCCTCCCAAGTTCAAGCCATTCTCCTGCCTCAGCCTCCCAAGTAGCTGGGATTACAGGCGTGCACCACCACACCCTGCTAATTTTTGTATTTTTTTTTTTTTTTTAAGTAGAGACAGGGTTGTGCCATGGTGGCCAGGCTGGTCTGGAAATCCTGACTTCAGGTGATCCACCTGCCTTGGCCTCCCAAAGTCCTGAGATTACAGGCGTAAGCCACCTCCTCGCCTGCCCGAAATTCTTTTTTTTTTTTTTTTTGAGACAGAGTTTCGCTTTTGTTGCCCAGGCTGGAGTGCAATAGCTCTATCTTGGCTCACCGCAACCTCCTCCTCCCAGGTTCAAGCAATTTTCCTGCCTCAGCCTCCCAGGTAGCTGGGATTACAGGCATGTGCCACCATGCCCAGCTAATTTTGTATTTTTAGTAGAGACGGGGTTTCTCCATGTTGGTCAGGCTGCTCTCCTGACCTCAGGTGATCCGCCTGCCTTGGCCTCCCAAAGCGCTGGGATTACAGGCGTGAGCCACCACGCCTGGCCCGAAACTCTTAACTCTTATAAAAAAAATTATAGAGGCATATATTGTATATCATATAATCTACCATTTTCAAGTGCATAATTCAATTTTTAGTAAACTTACCAAGTTTTACAGCCATCACTATAAATCAATATTGGAACATTTTATCATCCCAATAAGATGTGATGCCCATTTACTGTTAACCCTCGCCCTTAAATACACTTTTTGTCTCTCTCTGTCTCTCTCAGAGACAGAGTCTCTCTGTGTTGCTTAGGCTGGATTTGAACTCCTGGGCTCAAATGATACTCTTGCCTCAGCCTCCTGAATAGCTGAGACTATGGGTGTGCACCACACCCAGCTAAGTTTTAATTTTTTTTGTAGAGATAGGGTCTTGCCAGACCCTTTTGTAGAGACAGAGTCTTGCTATGTTGCCCAGGCTGGTCTTGAACTCCGGGCCTCAAGTGATCCTCCCCGCTTGGCCTCCCAAAGTGCTGGTATTACAGACATGAGCCACCGCACCTGGCTTCTGAGCCCTGGATTCTATCCAAGATGGCACTAGACCTTTAAGGAAGTTGTATTGTTAGTTTATTTTGAACCAGTAGCTACCTAGGCTCTCCCTATTCACTGCTGAATAGTTTGCACCACTGTCTCCCCAAATTTGGGTCATTTCACATGAGCTGGTATCAAAACAAGTATCTCTTTTTTTTTTCTCTTTTTTGAGATGGAGTCTCTCTCTGTCACCCAGGCTGGAGTACAATGGCGTGATCCTGGCTCACTGCAACCTCCGCCTCCCGGGTTCAAGCAATTCTCCCGCCTCAGCCTCCCAAATAGCTGGGAGTCTTGAACTCCTGACCTCATGTGATCCACCCACCTCGGCCTCCCAAAGTGCTGGGATTACAGGCTTGAGCCACCACGCCCGGCCCAAAGCAAGTATCTCTTATCCTTAAGTTAATTATTAATTTATCTGGACCAAGATGTAAGACTTTTTTACTTATCTCTATTAAATTTCTAGATAAGATCAGTTTATATTTTGCTTCTATCATCCAGTTTTATCATTTATTCTTCTAGTTCTATGTCATGTGAAAATTTGATTAAAATTATTTTTCTTTTCTTTTTCTTTTTTTTTTGAGATGGAGTTTTGCTCTTCTTGCCCAGGCTGGAGTGCAATGGTGTGATCTCGGCTCACCGCAACCTCCGCCTCCTGGGTTCAAGCAATTCTCCTGACTCAGCCTCCCGAGTAGCCGGGATTACAGGCAAGCATTACCACACCTGGCTAATTTTTTTGTATTTTTAGTAGAGACAGGGTTTCTCCATGCTGGTCAGGCTGGTCTGGACCTCCCAACCTCAGGTGATCCGCCCGCCTCAGCCTCCCAAAGTGCTGGGATTACAGGCGTGGGCCACCGTGCCCGGCCTAAAAATTATTTTTCTGATCTCAAATTGTGAGAAGTTCTGCGTAGGTTACATCCCTGTCTCATGCATGTTTATAGATCTCAATGACCTCCATTCATTCATCAATGTGGGGAATGGTTGTTTAAACATCTACACATATGCCTAATTGCATTACCATGAGCTCCACATTTTCTCGGCCTATCCACATTGAATATCATTTCCATTTCATCTGAATATCATTAAAAATAGGACAACATTTCTCTGGTCAGGAACCCTATTGAAAAAGGAACTGGGGCTGGGTTCTGTGGCTCACATTTGTAATCTTAGCACTTTGGGAGGCCGAGGCGGGAGGACTGCTTGAGACCTGGAGTTTGAGACCAGCCCTGGGTAACATGGCAAGACCCTGTCTCTACAAAAAATACAAAAATTAGCCGAGCGTGGTGGCGCGCACCTGTAGTCCCAGCTGCTTGGGAGGCTGAGGTGGGAGGATCGCTTGAGCCTGGGAGGCAGAGGTTGCAATGAACCAAGATTGGGCCACATCACTCTAGTAGAGTGAGACTCTGTCTTAAAAAAAAGAAACGGGGTTGAATGGGGTGTGGTTTAGTTTGTGTGAACCTGGCGCTGGTAATCACAGCTTTGCCTTCTCTTCCTCAGCCTTTTCACCTTCTCCTGGCTGAGACATGCCCAGCCTTCCAGCCCCAGCTCAGACAGCATCTTCCCTAGGACCTTCCCTGACCATCCTATGCTCCCAGCCTGGATTAGGTAACCTGTCCTTGTATTCACATTGTACCCTGATCTTATCTCACTCACAGCACTTACTATGATATGTACTGTCTGCCTTTCCTACTATACTGGCAGCTGCTTGAGGGTAGGGACCGTCCTTAGCCTTATTCTTCTTGGCAACTCTGATGCCTGACAAAGGGATACTCAAGAAATAATGGCTGAAATGCACCAGGCACTCCTCAGGTATCTGTTTGATGTCAAGCACATAAGGCTTCTCTATCTATGAAGCAAAGCTATGAGGGAGGCCGAAGAGCAGGTGGGCTTGGAGATGTATATTGTGACACCCGGCATGATATAACTTCAACATGAGCTTATGGGATCAGAGAAGAACCTGAGGCCCAGCAAGAATGAGTGACTGGGGACAAGAGCCTGACTGAGGCTGAGTCCCCAGAGGAACCCGGGGGGTCCAAAGGGAGTAGGAAATTCAGAGAGGGTTTAGAAAAGTGGAGGTAGCTGGGGCAAGGAAGAGACACAGTCTGGCTAGTGGGTCATGGCGGCAGGAGCCCAGGGGCCAGGCCAGAGCTGTTGCACTGGCAACTCCTCACTTTCTAGAAAAGAGAAGCCATGGGGGGATGCAGTGCTGGGAAGCAGGACTGGGCATTGCTTTAAGCATGGCAAATACCTGTCTGGCATCTGTATGACTTTATGTTTAGATGTTTTTTTTGGGGTGGCTTTAGTGGGGGTTGATGAGATTAAGATCATGCTGCTTCCTCCTCACCCGAGTGACCTCCCTGTTAACCAGAAGACATCAGTTTCAGAATTCCAGGTAACTGTCTGCCCACTCTGGGGCCAGCTGGTGGCTTGGATGTGGGAAAAAGATTCTTTTTTCCTTTTCTTTTCTTTTCTTTTTTTTTTTTTCTTGAGACTGAGTTTTGCTCTTGTTTTTACCAGGCTGGAGTGCAATGGTGTGATCTCAGCTCACTGCAACCTCCGCCTCCCGGATTCTAGTGATTCTCCTGCCTCAGCCTCCTGAGTAGCTGGGATTACAGGTGCGTGCCACCATGCCCAGCTAATTTTTTGTATTTTTAGTAGAGACGGGGTTTTGCCATGTTGGCCAGGCTGGTCTTAAACTTCTGACCTCAGGTGATCCACCCGCCTTGGCCTCCCAAAGTGCTGGGATTACAGGCGTGAGCCACCATGCCTGGCCAGATTCCTTTTTCTGAGCGAAGGAGCTCGTTAGAGCTAAGCTCCACATGCGTTAGCCCCAGCCTTCCCCTCCAGCCCCCTCACTTTCCATAACCTTCTTTCTATGGAAACTTCAGCCATACAAGCTTCTTGCAATCCTTCCAGTCACTCAGGATTTGCACGTTCACTGCCTTTGCCTTGGCATGCTCCACCCTTCCCCATATGCTAAACTGCTTCTTAGACTTTAAGATTTAAGTCAGAGGCTGGGCACAGTGACTCACATTTATATTCCCAGCACTTTGGGAGGCCGAGGCGGGTGGATCACTTGAGCTCAGGAGTTCGAGACAAGCCTGGGTAACATGGTGAAACCCCGTCTCTATAAAAAAGACAAAAAGTAGCCAGGCATGGTGGTGTGTGCCTGTGGTTCCAGCTACTTGGGAGGTTGAGGTGGGAGGATCACTTGAGCCCGGGAGGCAGAGGTTGCAGTGAGCCGAGATTGCACCACTGCACTCCAGCCTGGGTGAAAGTAAGACCCTGTCTCCAATTAAAAAAAAAAAAAAAAAAGATTTAAGTCAGAAACCAGGCGTGGTGGCTCACACCTGTAATCCTAGCACTTTGGGAGGCCGAGGAGGGTGGATTACTTGAGCTCGGGAGTTTAGAACCAGCCCAGGGAACATGGTGAAACCCTGTCTCTACGAAAAATACAAAAATTAGCCGAGTGTGCTGGTGCATGCCAGTAGTCCCAGCTGCTTGGGAGGCTGAGGTGGGAGGATCTCTTGAGCCTTGGTTTGAGGCTGCAGTGAACTGTGATTGTGCCACTGCACTCCAGCCTGGATGACACAGCAAAACCCTGTCTCAAAAAAGATTTAAGTCAGAGTCATGACTTTCTGAGAAATGTTCTCCAACCAAGCCCCTCCTCGCACAATTAGCAGTTTTTCAGTGAGTCCAAAAGGCTGTGTCAATTCCCCTATGGAAGCACTTAACATCACAAAGGGAGCGAAGTTGTCCCCGTGCCTAGCACAGTGCCTGACACATATTAGGTGCTCAAAAAATGTCTGTGGAATGGGAGGGCATCATGATCCCAGCCAAACAGGCTGAATTTTAGAAACGGGTGCTTGGAAGCATCTCAGGCAGTGAAAGGAATTCCAGGCTTCACAGAATAGTGTTTCTGAGGATCCCGATACACAACCTGAGACGGAGATTGCGGGTGGGAGGTCTCAGCAGCCAGGCAGGGGTGGATAGTGTGTGTGTGAGCTGCGGGGGGCACTCCATGGAGCAGTGGCTTTATCAGAAATGGGGACCGTTTCCCTTCAACCATCATGGACCCTTCCCTGTTTCTTCTTGTCAGCCAGAGGAGGGAAGCTGCTGACAGCTCATCTCCAATACGCCCTCCGGGACCCTCGAGCCACCCCTCTCCACCAGCAGCTTTGCCACGTACACTCACCATCAGAGATGTTCCCAAGCCCCGAGGCCCTGCCCTGACATGCATAGTGATTCTTGGCTTCCCTGGCCCAGATGGCCAGATAGCTCTCAGCTTCTTGCAGCAGCTGAAAGAGTTGAAAGGCCTGGGAGTCAGGAGGCCCTGGTTCAAGTGCTGGCCAATAACCAGTCACATGACCTTGGGCCAGCATCTCTCCCTCTTTGGGCCTCAGTTTGCCCTGCTGTAAATTGAAGAAATGGGATGGCCTATCTCGGGGAGTCCCCTCCACATGCACATTCTGTGGACCCTGCAGTTCCTTGGATCCACACGCTCTCCTTATCTGTCTGCTGCTCAAATCAAAATCTTAGTGTTGACGGGGAATTTGTAAAAATCTTCTTTTTGTAGATGAGGAATCTGAGGCCCAGGGAGGGGAAGGGGTGTGATCAGAAAGATGTACTAAGGGCAGACGCAGAATTCCAACTGGAGTCTGTGCTCCCAGACGTGATCTGACTTTGGTTTTAACGACTGCTTGGAATGGAAGAATTCTTTGCACCAAAGCTGCCCGTGTGCCTAGCATAGGTTCACATAGGGTATGGCTGGTGCCTCTTCAGCCTTCTGTAGGCAATCAGTTCAGGGTCCATCCTTTTGATCCTGTAGTAGGAGCCAACCAACCTAGACCAAGCCCTGGTGGGGAGACCTGAGCTCTAGCCTTCTCTGTGTAACTGACTAGCTGTGTGACCCTGGGCAAGTCACTCCACCTCTCTGGCTTTATTGCTTTGTGGTTATACGAGCTCCATTGGGCTGTAAGCTCTAGGGAACGTGGACTTGTCTGTTTTAATCCCAGGGCTTGGCTTTCAAAGTAAAGTTTCTTAGTTGAAATTTCAGAGAGAATCTCATTTGTTCAGCAACCAATGATGTCTGTATTTAAGTCAGCCCACAGAAATCTTAGGTCACTGACTGGCCAGTGAAAGGGCTGCCTGTGGCTCAGGTGCTCATCTTTGGTTCAATCCACTGTGGCCTGGAGTGTTATGTCACTGATAAGTACAGTTGCTTTTTCTAGGCATTGTTTAGAAAGGTATCTATTGGATCTCTATTGTCTTGGTGAGGAAACTGGCTCAATGAGTCACTTAGCCCAGGCCACATAACTGGTAAATGATAGTGCTGAGGTTAGAACCACAAAGCCCCATGTTCTTCCCACTACTCCAGGACCCATAGCTGTGGACTAGTCATGCAGAGCAGAGTGCAGTACGTTGAGGGCTACAGGGATTTGGTGGAAGCAGCAAACTTTCCAGATGGAGGGAGGTGCCCAGGAAGTCTTCATGGAAGAGGCGGCCTTTAAAATGGGAGTTTAAACAAACAGGCAGGGGTGGTGAAGAACATTCCAGACCAAGGAAATAATGTCAGCCAAGGTGTTTGGGTGAGGGGATGGGGGAGAGGAAACTGGGTGGGATTCTGAGAGGGTGAGACTGTGCGGAGTGTCAGCATACATGGCTGGGAGGGTTATGAGACAAGCTTGTGTGTCAAACCCAGTAAGAAGTTTGGGATTGATTTGTGAAGTAGTGGGGATCCATTGAAGGTTGTTGAGCAGGTGAGTGACTTAATCAGAATTGGGCTGCCAGAAAATATATGGTTAGTTCCCTATAAGTCTGTTCCTCCTGGGAGGCACAGGCTGTTTCACCTTTGCTGTTGTCTTCAGTCAGAAATGGGGAGGAACGGAGCAGAGCTGAGGAGATGCTGCTGGCACCACCACCGTTAGGCGGAGGACCAGAGGGGGAGTAAGAAGACAGTGGGCAGGGCCAGGCCTTCATGGCAGGTCATGGGGGGTAAAGAGGAGGAGGAGCAGCTGGAGACGACTTTCCTTCCTCTCTTGGCCATCAGCCTCCTCTGGCCTGAGGTCTGGTCTGGTGAGGCAGAGTACAGAGCATGCCTGTGCTGTCTGTGTGAGTTCCTGAGGAGTGAGATCTTTAATTTTTGTCTGCTGAGCCCTGATGGGCGAGAGGCCAGCCTGTGTTACAACCTCTTGGGGGCCCCTGGGCCAAGGCACTCAGACCACAGTGGACGGAAACAAGGAATGAGTCATTCAGACTAGGACTAGCCGGGGCCCACTGGGATCTGCTGCACCTCGCCTGCCCCCTCAGCCTGGTGTCTGTGCCCTTTCCTGGGGATTTGCCGGGTCTGGGTCTGTTCCTGAGGGACTGGGGCCCTAAAGAGGGTATTGGGGGCACCAGGGCAAACATCATTGAGCCCCCACTCTCCATGGATGATCCAGGGAAAATGGACTCAGGGGATGATGGCAGAAGGCATCCTCTTCCTCTCTTTGTCTTGACAATGGAGAGTGAGAGGGAGCTGGCTTGCAGGCCTCCCTGGGGAGAGCTTGTTTTAGGAAAGACCCTACTGTAGACCTTCCTCTCTGCCCCTGCAACCCTCATCCCTCAGGGCGTGAGGAGTGTTACTATGACCCAGCTCAAAGCCAAGGTGGGCACAGGCTGGAAGATGCCAGCGACAGCCAAGGGAAGCTGCTTCTTGTCCTTTTTTGTCCTCAAATTCCTGCACAGCCATTCTAGAAGCCTAGATAGGCCTGCACAGTCCCCCAGCCCACAGGGTTTTCTTCCTGGGGATTTTGAAAGAATAATCCAGGTACATGAGCTCTCCCCATCTGGGTAACTCTCTCCACCTCCAGCAGAGCATATGAAGTCCCCTTGGTCTCACTGGGAGGAATTACAGGGAGGAGGTCTTCCAGCTGCTCACACTGTTGTCCTGCTCAGGTCTTCAGAGACTGTGCTTGAGGAGAAGTTATGCTTCAGGCTCCCCCGGGGGTTTAGAAGATTCCTCCACCCCTCCACCCCCAGCCAGGGACTGAAGGAATTTATGCAGGTAAATAGGAAATGACATCTCAGCTTATAGTGAAAGGCACGGAGCTTTCAGATCAGCCCACCCATGCACCAGAGACTGGAAATGAAGGGAAGCGAAGTGAACTAAGTGATTTGAAAGAGCTGCCCATTTCCCATCATTGCAGGACACCCTGGTGTGAGTGCAGTGTGCTGCAGGGAAAACAGCATGGACTTTGGAGTTGTTCAGACTTTTTAGTTGAATCCTGGCTCAACTCCCAGCTGTGTGGCCTTGAGCAAGCGACTACCCCTCTGGGCTTGTGAAATGGGAATGGCAACACCTCTACCACACAGAGCTAAATAGACATTGTATGTATGTCATTTCTCTTTCCCAAAGAGAAAAGCTACGAGTTGAGATGAGCTCTATTCAGCAACTGCAGACTACTTGATGGAGGTCGGGTGAGTGTGGCTGTGACTTCCTTCCTTCTTCTCTGTGGGTGCGAATCAGATTCACCGCCCTGACTCAGAGCGGACCCCTAGCTGGTAAACAGGCCTGAGGAGCATGGGGGATGCTTGGTGGGGGCTGACCTGTGACCACAGTCCCATGCAGCTATTAGCACCCCCGCCACACCACAAACAGCTGTGCATGCTTCCAGCTCTGAGAAAAACGCAGCTGTCGGTGGTCTCCCTTCCCCTGGAAGCTGGCATTGGTTTAGCATCTGGGACCAGACAAACCAGGAGTGAATCCCAGCGCAGCCACCTACTGGCTTGTGACTGTGGATGAGTCATTTACTTCCCCGAGCCTTCATTTCCTCATCTGCTATGTGGGGAAATAATAGCACTTCCTTCATCAATAGCGCTTCTCATTAAATGAGAAAGTGACTATAAGATGACTTGGCACAGTGCCTGGTACCTTTTGAGTGCTCAGGAAATACCAAGGCTGGATGTGGTGGCTCACACCTATAATCCCAACACTTTAGGAGGCTGAGACGGGAGGATCACTTGAGTCCAGGAGTTCAAGACCAGCCTGGGCAAAATGGCAAAACCCCGTCTCTACAAAAAATACAAATTAGCCAGGCTTGGTGGCGTGCACCTACAGTCCCAGCTACTTGGGGGGCTGAAGCTGGAGGATTGCTTGAACCCAGGAGGTGGATGCTGTGGTGAGCCGAGATCGTGCCACTGCACTCCAGCCTGGGTGACAGAGTGAGACCCTGTCTCAAACAAACAAACAAACAATAAATGAAATATCAGTTGGTAAATGGAGGAGTAGTAATTGACACCTGCCCCTAGCCCCATGACAGGGTAAACAGGGCTGGCTAGCTAGTTTGTCCTGAAGAGAAAAATGGCAAGAACAGCATCATTATCTCAACTTTCAGATAAGAAAGTAGAAGCCAAATGAAGCTCAGAACTGTGCTGCATTCACAGAAGACGGAAATGAGCTCAGAACTGCGCTCCCTTCACAGAAGACGGAAATGTTCACCACATGTTTGTGGGGGGGCCCTTTCCAGCACACTCTGAAATACAGGCCAGCTCACCTTACCTTTGCAGGAACATCCATACCATGGCTATCACCACCAGCCAGCATGTCATACCCACTTGGAGGAGACATGCACCGGCAGACCAGGGCAGGGTGGTTGTGAATTCTTGAGGGGACGCCAGGTCATGGCACCTAAGGTGGAATGGTTCTGGCAGCCTTTGCGGGCCTTAACAACCTCACACAGGAGGGAGTCGGCACCTCTCTGTACGGCCTGCACCTTCCAAACTGGAGGCTGAGGCTGCGCAGTGCTGGGGTCCCAGCTGCCCAGTGTCTGGAGCAGAACATCCAAGCCCATGAGTGGCTCCCGTCTGGAAGGCTGGGGGCCCAATCAAACTTTCCTTCAGCAATTCTGCCCTCTGATTAACCAGGAAATGTGTTATTTGTTCTGAGCAGGGGAACAAGCTCTCCTGGGGAGAGGAATTCAGGGCTGGAGGTCCAGTTACTTCCAAGCAAGAAAAATCCCTGGAATTCTTTCAGGAGTCTGGGTCTCAGCAAAGGGGGCCGAAATGTGGCCCTTGTTTTTGGTCCTTATTTACCAAATTAGCTCAGGTTCTGGTAGACCTCTGGCTGCCAACATTATTCCAGCGAGACATGGAAAAACAGTGAGTTTGCCCTGGGAGTCCAGGAGACTGCTGTCCCTTGCATGGGGCATGTGTCTGGGCAAACCTTTCCCTGCTGGAATCTCTTTATCAACCCTTTAGACTCTCTCTGCAGGGTTTTCCAGAGATGATTTTCCTCTCCAGACCCAAGAGATGGGTGAGTAGGCTTAGCAGCGATCTAATGAGGGAGAAGGCTTTAATCAGGGGGTGGGGAAGTGACACACGGTGAGTCAGCAGCCATGCTGAAAACAGCTTCCCTTCTTTCACTGGGCCAAGAGGATTAAGGGTGGCAGAAAGTTCTGATAACTCCACATCTCCAGGTACATGAGCTCCAGGTACATGAACAGTGGGCTGGCAGGCAGGGAAGAGGGCATTTGGGGATATGCCCTAGAGCTCCTTTGGTGGTGATAGTGGTGGGGTGGTTGGAAAGGTCATGATTCAATTGTGAAGAGGGCTCCAGGCTTACAAGCCCGGGGTGGAGGCAAGGCGGTGTAACCTTAAAAGCTTGGGCTCAGGTGGAAAATGATCCAGGTTTGAATCCTGCCTCTGCTATTTATCAGCTGTGCCATCTTGGGCAAGCCAGTAGCCATTGCCAACCTCAGTTTCCTCCTTTGTATGCGTGGAAATCATAATGCCTCCTTTGGTTGGTTAAATCAGCCAATCGATGTAACATGCTTAGTATGGCGTTTGGACTAAAGTAGGCTCTATCGATTTTGGCAGGTTAAAAAAAAAAGCAAAACTCAAGTGTTTGTGGGACTGGAGATTCTGAAGAGCTGCAATCAGTCCCAGCAGTTAGAGGGTAAGGGAGATATGGGCAGTAAGTAGGTGGCAGGACAGAGTGTGGTGCTGGGATGGGGTAGAAGATGCCAGTCTTTGGAGTAGATGAACTGGGTTATGGTCCCCAGGCAAACAGGGTGGGAACGTCCAAGGACCACTTGTACTCATTGAGGAGTGGAAGGGGCGCCTGATGGTGAGGGAAAGTTGGTCTGCGTGAGGGTTTTGGCGGAGGCGAAGGGTGAGGGATGAATGGGCGGCAGACTTCCAGAAATGCAGACGGAGGAGACGGAGCAGTAATAATGACTTGGACACACAGGAGGAAAAAATAGCTCAGGGACGAAGATGATGCCAAGGTTTCTGGCTTTCGGAGGCCCACGGGGAACTGAGGTGGGTCTTGAGGGATCTAGAGGGGAGCTTCTGAAGGAAGTGGGTAGGTTCCGGGGAGAGGAAGGGAGCCCAGAACTACAGAGGTGGGTGGATATCTGGGCAAGGAGAGGTAAGTGTGGACCTGGGGTTTCCACAGCTGTGAAGGAGCAGCATCCCAGGAACAGAACGCAGCATTCTGGGAACTAAGGGGCATTCATGGTCAAATGCAAGGGGTAGGGTTCAAGGAGATCTTTAGAGCCAGCCCCAAAGGCAGCAAGCACATGAACCTGGATCAGGAGCTGCCACCCAGAACTCAGTTCCTCTCTCTTAAAATGGGTCTAATGATACCAGCCCTCCCCATTTGATGGGATTACTGTGTCCTTCATTCAGTTAGCTATCCATTTCACACATACTTCTTGGCTATTCTAGGTTCTGCAGAAACAGTGGTGAGCAACGCAGACAAGATATCTGTTGCTTTAGAGCTATCATTGTGGTTTGGGAAGTCAGACAAGAAATGATTTTATAGGTTGTTGAATAGGACTTTTCCTCTGCTCTTGGAATATCTGCTGAAGCCACAAAGATAGAACAATGAGGGCTAAATATTCTTGCATTCTGAAGAGAAGTACTAGACACCTTTACTAAAGGCAGAACAGGTTCAACAGAAATCAAACTACATCCCTCAATTCCAGTCTACAAATGAAAGGGATTGAAGAAAGTCACTGAAGCGTAACACTGCTGCATTTGTGGGCAGGGCTGAGATTTCCCCTGAGGGAACTCCCCAACTCAAACCAAATGAAGGGAGCTCCCAGAGAGAACCAGTCATCTGCAAGAAGAGGAGGCTCTGTCCCTATAACTGTCCCCCCACTGATGCTGACTATGTTGCTGGATGTTGCAGGCACCTCGGTGCATTAAACTACAGCAAGACAGTTCATGGGAGAACCCAACATATGTCTTTAGGAATTGAGGACGTACATAAATGAAGAGACTTGTGTGCACTTCCTGTCTGGAGAATTCTGATTGTGGAGCCTCGCTGGAGTGGCCTGTGTGGCAAGGTGAGAAGTGGGCAGGGTGAGGAGTGGCCAACCCACCATTGTTTTGCCTGGCATAGGTGGGACAGTCCTATGAGAGACAGAGGATGCAGGGGTCTGCGAGAGGTTGGCCAGAGAGTAATTTGCTATGGCAACTCAGGGTGGAGGTCCTGTAGAGAACCTCCCAAAAACCCACATATGTGCCCATGAAAAAGCCAGCGCTTGGCACCTGCCAACCAAGGGTACCTGTCACATAAGACTTTGCTACTTTTCCTCTAACACCTCTCTCCCAGCCTTGACAAAGAGGAGCTACAGCAGAAAATGGAGGTCAGGAAAACAGACCACACCCCACTCTCGCCACTGCAGGATCTCTAGCAAAGGGACTGGGGAGAGGAGGACTATTAAATGGGATGTGATATTGATTAACTTGGATGAGATTTTGATCTGGACAGGAGCAGACTTTTTGTGTCTGAAAATGGGTCTTAATTATATTAATAGAACAGTTCTCGTGTCTGGTAGGGATGACCTCTCAAGCCAAGGACTCTGCCTGAGATGTCATTAAGGGTGGGAAAGGGAAATTTACCATAATATGGTTGAAGGTAGTAGTGGAGTAGTTTCTGGATAGTCCCTCTTTAGGTTCAGCCCATTAAAAAATTCAGTTACATGAGCAAACAAATCAATAACAAGATGATGTCAACTGTTTTATGAAGATGAAACAGGGTGGTGTGTTAGAGTCATGACTGGGGTGAGGGAGGGCTGCTCTAGATTGGAGGTCAGGGATGGCTACTCCAGGAGCTGATATTTAATCTGAGAGGAGCAGTGATGAGGAACTACCCTCTAACATCCTGGAGAGGAACCTTCCAGTAGAGGGAAGGGGGCATTCACTTGGCTTGTTCAAGGAGCAGAGAGAGGGCCAAGGCAGCACAGTGTGGTGGGTAAGGGAGAGCAAGAGGCCAGATAAAATCAGAGCGGGGGCAGCCAGCTAGGGTTTGTAGGCCAAGGCCAGGGGTTGAGGCTTTATTTCAACAGTAGGTATTACCTGGGCCTGTCTTTTGTGTGGTGTGGGAGGTTGTGAACTGGTGCCCACATGCCAGCTCCTTCACTCTGCCTCTCTGGGAAATAGGCTGTACAAATGTGCCAGGGGCAGCCCTGTTGATCCAAGCCTTTATGCTGTAGGGAGGGGGCATGGGTGAGAATGGTGTGCTGATTACTGGGGACACGCAGACAGCGGCAGTCAGCATTCCCACACCCCTGCCCGCCTCTCTGCTAACACAAGATGTCAATGCACACACTGGGTCAATCAGGGGTCACCGAATCCCCCTCTGGGAAATTCCCGAGAGAGTGAAGGGCTGGGTTGGGATCCCGGGAATGGATTCAGCCAGAGGTGGGAGGCCTAGATTCCACTCCCCTCTTTCACATGCGCTATCTCCTTGAGTGACTTACTCAAGAGGCTCTGTGTCTTTGCCTCTGTGAAAAAGAGGACCCCTTGGCCGGGCGTGGTGGCTAACGCCTTTAATCCCAGCACTTTGGGAGGCCGAGGCGGGCGGATCACCTGAGGTTGGGAGTTCGAGACCAGCCTGACCAACATGGAGAAACCCCGTCTGTACTAAAAAATAAAATAAAATACAAAATTAGTCGGACTTGGTGGCGCATGCCTGTAATCCCAGCTACTAGGGAGGCTGAGGCACAGGAATCGCTTGAACCCGGGAGGCGGAGGTTGCGGGAAGCTGAGATCGCGCCATTGCACTCCCGCCTGGGCAACAAGAGCGAAACTCCGTCTCAAAAAAAAAAAAGAAAAGAAAGAAAGAAAAGAAAAGAAAAAGAAAAAGAGGACCCCTCTTCTAGCGGCAGCCATCACCGCGCCAGGCTTAGGCGTGACCCTCACGCCAGTGGAAGGGGATTGAGATCCAGAGCGAAGGCGGCGGCGCCAGGGCTGTGCAGCCACGGAGCGCCAGGGCCGCCAGCTCCGCCAGGGGGCGCGCCCGGGACCTCCCTGCGCTCCGCGCGCCGCGCCCCGCCCCGCGCCACCCCCGCTCCGGCCGGCCCTGTGGAGGGCGCCCCCAGCGGCCAGGGCGCAAGCGGAGGGGGCAGCGGCCCTGTTCCCCTACTCGGGCCTCGGCGCCCCTCCCGGCTTCCTTCAGACCTGCGAGGCTGCAGCCTGGGTCACCCGATCCAAAGACGGTCCCTGAGGCGAGGGGCGGGAGAACGATTCGGGGCAGGTCTGCAGTTCGAACTTGCCCAGGGCAGGAGAAAGGCGGCCCGGTGTCCCGGTCGTGGCAGGCGCCATCTGCCCGACCAGCGCCCGGGTCAGCCCCGCGCCGCCCCCTGCTTCGCACGGGTTAATCCCCCTCGCCGCCCGCTCGCCGCCCGCTCGCTTCCCGGTGCCAAAGTGGGTGTTGCTGGAATTCCTCGCTCCCTCTCCCGTAATGAGGGGGCTGAGCTGTCCCTCCGAGGAGGGGGCCTGGTGTGGATAAAAGAGACGAAAAAGCCGGGGGAGGTTTCCAAAAATAAAACCGTCCGGGTCCCCTTCAGACGGCTGCAGGCACGGGGAGGAGGCGCGAAGGTGCAGCAGCCGTGCGAGCCCAGCTGGAGTAGGAGCGCGGACTCGAGGCTCGGGGCGCGCAGCCCTCGTTCCGCCGAGAACCGGGCCCCCAGTCGGCCGCTTCAGGGCCCCCTAGATTCAGAGAAGCTGGCCGCCGGGCGGGGCCGGGAGAACAGCCCGCGGGCGTCCAGCGTGCCGACCACAAAGCTCTTGGCGGTGCCCGCGCGCACCACTCTCCAGCCGCCCCGCGCCATGAGGCCGCGGACCAAAGCCCGCAGCCCGGGGCGCGCCCTGCGGAACCCCTGGAGAGGCTTCCTGCCGCTCACCCTGGCTCTCTTCGTGGGCTCGGGTCATGCCCAAAGGGACCCCGTAGGGAGATACGAGCCGGCTGGCGGAGACGCGAATCGACTGCGGCGCCCTGGGGGCAGCTACCCGGCAGCGGCTGCAGCCAAGGTGTACAGTCTGTTCCGGGAGCAGGAGGCGCCTGTCGCGGGCTTGCAGCCCGTGGAGCGGGCCCAGCCGGGCTGGGGGAGCCCCAGGAGGCCCACCGAGGCGGAGGCCAGGAGGCCGTCCCGCGCGCAGCAGTCGCGGCGTGTCCAGCCACCTGCGCAGACCCGGAGAAGCACTCCCCTGGGCCAGCAGCAACCAGCACCCCGGGCCCGGGCCGCGCCGGCTCTCCCACGCCTGGGGACCCCACAGCGGTCTGGGGCTGCGCCCCCAACCCCGCCGCGAGGGCGGCTCACGGGGTGAGCATGGGAGAGGGAAGTTTGGAGGGTACAGAGGGGAGCCAGGGCTCATTTGTGGAGCGGCGTGCAGGCGAGAGGAGAGGGCGCCGCCCTCATACCCTCGTCCCTCTGTCTTTAGTATTTCGGGAAACAGCCCCGAGGTTCCAAAATCGAGACTGGAAGATTTGATCCGCTTTCGAAGAGTTGAAGGCAAAGATAGATCATCATCCTCATCCTTTCTTACCAACTCGCCCGGAGCCCCGACGTTAAATCCTTTCGCAAGGCGCCTCTCCACTCGCCCGCGTTCCTCCTGCCTGCAACTAACGAGCTCTTGTAGACGCTTGCAGCGCTGCCGGGATCTGAGAGGCAGCGGGGAGAGGGCAGTAGGGTGGGCGCTCCAGGCTCTTGACGCCCAGGGGAGGTTGAGCCGGCTCAGGGCGCGGGTTGGCGGAGGTGTCGGGGGCCCCATGGAGAGAAGGTAGATGCGTCTCCAGGAGGGGAGCTGGCAGCGAAGCTGGTGCGTCGGGACAAGTGTCGTGGGGCGTGGGTCGGCCTGCGCACGGTGAGGGCTGGATGCGGGCGTGGGCGTGAGCTCTGGGCACTTTGGGCGGGAAGCGTGTCCCGATGAGGCTGCGACACAGTGGGCGCGTGGAGAATTGGATCAGTGTGCTCTTGTGCATCTAGGTGTGAGCGCGACTTGGGCGCGTTGCAGGGCTAAGCCACCCCACAACCCTGCAATTTACTTTTTTGCTCCCCCTGGGCACCACCCCCTGCCCGCCGCGGGCGCTGTCGCAGAGTGAGAAGATGCCCCAGTAATCCCCATCCCCAATCGGATCATCATGGCTGCGGGCACGCTCCGCCTTGCCTGGGTATGACAGGTGCCTCTGGAATGGAGGGCACTGAGCCCTGGGCAGTGAGGGGCTGGGTGGGGGCACCATCGGGAAGTCTGGGAAGGGCTTTGGCAGCCTCTCTTTGCCTGGACCCGATTTGCCAGTTGGGTTTAGTCCTGGGGAACAGCATGAAAGACACTTGTACCCCGAGTCCTACTCCAAGGACCTTGCGCTTCGCAGCCTTGGCGCTCTGTTTTCCTTGGCTGGAGCGCTCTTCTCATATTTCAGCAGGATTCAGCTCTGTCTCTTTCAGATTTCTGCTCAGAGTGGCCTTTGGCCACCCGTGCCCCATCCTCTTTCTCCTTTCACCCTGCTTTATGTTTCTTCATAGTACTTATTCTATCTGATATGTTCTATTCCTATTTATGTGTTTATGGCCTGGCCTCCCAGCCCACACTAATGCAAGCTCTATGCAAACAGGGACTTCGTTGTGTCCATTTCTGTGTCTCTTGTGCCTAGAATAGTGCCTGCACTGGTTGGTATTCTCTGGGTATCTGTTGAATGAGTGGATGAACTCCCTGCTGCCCATGGAAGGCCCAGCTTCAAGCAGGCAGAGAGTAGACCCATGCACTGCCAAGTCGCTTACACATAGGATCATTCAACAAGTATTAGTGGAAAGCACCTGCTGTGTTTCAGCGTTTTCCTTTCCTGATCTGTGCAAGTGAATGCATGCTTCCAAGGATCCTGCGTGCAGAGCATGGGAAAGGGGATGGAGGCCCAGAGTCCAAGGCATTGTTCCTGCTGGGAGAGCAACCCAATTACTTAATATCACGTTGAAGAAGTGAACAGATGCTTTCTAGTACTGGAAGGTTCCTGTTAAGTGCAAAGGAGTGGGGCAACTGTAGCTGAAGAATTGAGTAGAGGGGACCTGTGACCTGGGGCCCATGGGGCTCTGTGGGCAGCATGTGGGGAAGCAGAGGGGAGGTGGCAGGAGGGGGGCCTGGAGATGAGGGTGGTGTGCAGATGTTGCACTGCCCAAGGACAAGGGCTTTTTACTGTTGGCACTGGCCCAGGGGTAGCACTGCAGCTTTGGTGTAGGGGAACCCAGAGACATAGCTTGGGCTGGAGCAGGGAGGAGCTTGTACTGCAGGCATTTAGGTGCAGGTGAGGTGCGGGGGAAGGTGGGGAAGTGGAGCGTGGGGGCTGGAGGGTGCACTATTAGAAGTCATGAAATAAAGCGAATTGTCACTACAACAAAGCTGGTGGATGTGAACAGGCATGTGAAGACGTGGGCTGGGTGCCACCTGCTGTACACAGGTGCACACATCACATGACACACTGGTCAGGCTCCTCCCCCACATTGTCTTCTGCGGCTTTGATAAAGAGTGGGTTCCCTGACACTCCAGTCAGCCACTCCATGTCAGCTGGGGAGGACCTGAGGGGTCATCTTGTTTATTCTCTTCCTCCACCGTGGTCCATTCTGGCTAATGGCTTCTAGTCAGGCTGATCAGGTTGGCCATTCATTGCCTTGCGAGCTGCAGACAGCCAGGGACCAAGTGCCACCTCCTGGTGAATCTTGGAACTGCACCACTGCTACTGGAGCTTCTTCATTCATTCGACAAACATTTTGGAAGGACTTCTATACCCAGGCCCTATACTGGATCTTGAGGATATAGCAGTGACCAAGACAGGCAGACTCTGTCCTCATGGAACTTTCAATGTAGAAAAGATTTATTGCACATAATAAAGACTTATTAAGTTTGTGCCAGGCTTGATGCTAGGTATCTGGGGATACAGCAGTGACCAGAGTGGACACCGTCCCTACACTAATGAAATTTACAGTCTACAGGGTTTCTTTTCCATTTCATTTCTTTTCTTTATTCTTTCTTTTTTTTTCTTTTTTTTTTTTTGAGATAGAGTCTCTTGCCCTGTCACTCAGGCTGGAGTGACATGATTTCGGTTCACTACAACCTCCACCCCAGAGGCTGAAGCAATTCTCGTGCCTCAGCCTCCCTAGTAACTGGGATTATGGGCGCGCGTCACCACACCTGGCTAATTTTTTGTATTTTTAGTAGAGATGGGGTTTCGCCATGTTGGCCAGGCTGGTCTCAAACTCCTGAGCTTAAGCACTACACCCACCTTGGCCTCCCAAAGTGCTGGGATTACAGGTGTGAGCCACCACGCCTGGCCTCTACAGGGTTTTTTGAACCAGCCTCACAGCATACCACCTGTATAATATTTTTCTCTCTTTCCCTCTTGTTCTGTTATTATTTTTCTTTAACTTTATATTCTATTAAAATAACAGGATTTTGTGTTTTATCTGTTTTAAAGTATATTATGAAGTTTTATAAATGCACTAAAAGGTATTGAAAATAATATAACATAGTCTAGTTTTATCAAACCTTAATATTTTGGCATATTTTGATTCCAGTTTTTTAGTTGAAATTTCCTCTATAAATTTGCCTCCTTCCCTCCCCAGAGTTAACCACTACCCTGAATTTAATTAATTCCAATAGATGTTTTTACAATATTACTATAGATACATGTATCCACAAAATATACAATGTTGTTTTGCATATTTTAAACTTAGATAAGTGATACCATATTTCATTATTCTTCTGCAATTTGTTTTTCCCCTCCTCATTAGATTTTTGAGATTTAACCATGTTAATATAATTAGCCCAAGTTTATTCATTTTAACTGTTGTATATTATTCCTTTGTCTGAATATTACCACAGTTTATCCATCCTCCTGTTTTTGGACATTTAGATGAATTACTTTTTCTAAAAGTAATTTTCTAAAAATTCTACTGAATTTTTTTGCTATTACAGACAGTGCTTGACTCATTTTTCTCCATAAATAAACTCATAACTGAAAGGGAACTTTGTATCATTATCATAAGTTGAAAGCAGTACCACTTGTTATAAAGAGAAGGTAATTGTAGGAAAATTGAAATGAAAACAAAATGTTCTTAAGTTCTAGTCAGACTTCATTCATTGTCTTAGGAAGCTCAACTCTGTGGCAAGTTCCCTCTATTGGAAGGGGGACTAGCGTGTGTTGAGGGGAGGACGTGGCCTTTTTCACTGACATAATTAGGTTAGAAGGATCACCAAAAAGAGAATCACTTTCTCACCATGTAACTCAGATTGTTGAATGTTGTGATCTGTAAACTTAAAATGCCTTTCCTACCCTCAGTGTGGCTCATCCCACTTTTTGTGAAACTCCAGATTAAATGAAACAAGTATCAATTGTATACCACGTGTTGGGCACTGTGTTAGACTCTAGAGGCACAAGGAGAAATAAGAAAGAAACCTCAAGATACCCAAGACTGAGATACAACCAATGACCTGAGACAGGCAGTACTAAATGATCACAGCAGATGCAGATGGAGAATGAGGGAAGGCTGGGTAGATGTCAGAGGAGGTGGGTTTTGTTTTGTTTTGTTTTGTTTTTTGAGATGGAGTCTTGCTCTGTCACCAAACTGTAGTGCAGTGGCACAATCTCTGCTCACTGCAACCTCCGCCTCCTGGGTTCAAGCGATTCTCCTGCCTCAACCTCCCCAGTGAGTAGCTGGGACTACAGGTGCTTACCACCATGCCCAGCTAATTTTTAGTAGAGACGGGGTTTCACTGTGTTGGCCAGGATGGTCTCGATTTCCTGACCTCGTGATCTGCCCGCCTCAGACTCCTAAAGTGCTGGGATTACAGGTGTGAGCCACCTTGCCTGGCCCAGGGGAGGTTTTATACAAAGAAGGTAATATCTGATCTGGAAGTCTTGGAGTATGCAAAGGATTTTAATCAGTAGACCAGAGAGGGAAGGCATTCTAGGCAGAGACAGCAGCCCAGGCAAAGGCATCGAAGTGAAATCCATAGGGCAACTGGGGAGCAACAAACCTTGTATCCTTGGAGGAGCAAAGCCTTGGCTGTGGATGGTTGTGGAGACAAGGTGGGGGTGATGGGGACAATTAGACTGCACAGGCAAGTAGGCACATGGGTGCCAGGGGGCCTTGTAGAGGCCAGTGGAGAGCTGTGGGAGGTTTTTAACAAAGGGCTAGTGTGATCAGATTTGGCCCAGGTGGAATAGCAGCTCTCCCAGACGGCTAGCCAGATGTGTTCCCTACAGTGATGCTGGATACTGGGCTAATGTGTGCTGAGTGGTGTCAACTGGAAGACTGGACTCAGATGATCTCTGAGAGGTACCTTCTAGGGAGTCAGAGTGATTGAATTATATATCCCAGCTGTTCAGGCTCATTTGCTCTCTCTGCTAGCCAGAGCCCACTGAACTGACAATTCCCAGCTGGTTACCTCCCTGGGCCTGCACCCAAAACTTTAATATTGGCCTGTAGGGATCCTTAGAGACTCTCCTTGGGGACCTGAATCTCTCTTGAGTGCCCTACCAGCCCCAGCCTGGCCTCTCTGCCTGGCAGCCTTTGATTCTGGCCAATCCTCACGTGGCCCTACATCCCTTAGGGCCTACTCTGTGCAGGCAAAGCAAGGTTGGCCCCTGCCCTCCCACAGTCAGCTGCAAAGCCATCCTGAGGGCAGCTGGGGTGACGGCTGGCTCAGGGGGCCTCCTTGGGCTGGGCTCCATGCCATGACCTCCCAGCCAGGCAGGCTCCTGCGTCCGTGCTGTCTGGGTTCCCACAGGCCCTAATTCTTAGAAAATTCCCAGGGCACAGAATCTGTTTCCTCTCAGAGCCCTCCTAGCCCCACGAGAGGTCTTGTCACCACCACAAGGGGTGGTGACATACAAGTGGGTACATAGTTTCCCCTTCCAGTGGGGCACACCCCCAGAAACTCTGGGTCTGACAAGCAGCCCTTTCCCCGACCCCCGTGACATGGGCCGTGATGCAGCCAGGAAGCTGCTAAAGGTAGTCACCCAGAGAGGCTTTGAGGTGGCCCAAGTGGCACAATTCTTGGCTGGTGGGACATTCTGGGAGCTCCCTGGGAGGGAGGCAGTGCCCACAACTTTGGGCCAAAGGGCCAGGAATGGGCCTCCGCTTTTTCAAGCTGCAGGAATTTATTTTGAATTCTTCGTAAGACTCCAAAAACCACATAAGCTTTGGGGTCCACTCAAATGTCAAACAAACTCCTAAGTGGGACCAGATGTCGCCATGCTGGCCGCAGAGATCACAGGAGCGGCCGCCCTGCTCTGTCCTTTGCCTGTCCAGCCTCTGCACTTCTCCCTCCCCTCTTACCCTCCAGTTCCAGTGCCCGGTGATGATTTCCAATGATAAGGATGGAAGCCAGAGCCCGGCCCAGCCTGCCAAGGAGTCAGTCCCTAGAGATCTCCAGGAGAAGCCCTTCTAGGGAGACGCCCTCGTCTAGGCATGTGGGTCTTTAGCTGCAGAGTCAGGGCCGGGTGGAAACTGCTGGTGCTGCTGGAGTGCGCCAGACACCTGGAAGCAAAGTTTGGGGAGCTGAGTGAGTGCCCCAGCACTGTAGGTCAGCGTCTCATGGGGGTGCCCTCAGAGCCAACATCAAGGAGTAGCTGAAGGGCTGGGCGCAGTGGCTCACACCTATAATCCCAGCACTTTGGGAGGCCGAGATGGGTGGATCACCTAAGCGCAGGAGTTTGAGACCACCCTGGCCAACATGGTGAAACCCCATCTCTATTAAGAATATTTTTAAAATTAGCCAGGCATGGTGGCAGGACCGAGGTTGCCATGAGCTGAGATTGCGACATTGAACTCCAGCCTTGGTGATATAGTGAGACTCAAAAAAAAAAAAAAAAAAAAAAAGGAGTAGTTGATGGAAGAACGCTATTTCGCTATAGAGTAAGTCCTGTTTGCCTCTCAAATAAAAATTGTGCCTCCACATAAAAATTGTGCAGAGGCAGCTTAACCCACATCCCCAGCCCCATCCTCCTACCAGCTTGCCACCTCGTAAGCACCTCTTAACCAGGAATTCTAGAGCCCTGTTCCTTCAGTGCCCACTCAGGGCTCAGCCTTCCCACACACCAGACTGCCGGGGGCTGAGACTCCTCAGTGTGCATTCGTTAGCAGGTAACACCTCGTATGACCTTGAGACTGTTTTATGTGTGTCTTCCAGCCTCCCTTGGATCGTCAGCATTGGTAGGGCAACGACCATGGTGTTTTTTTGTGTGTGTGGTTTTTTTTTTTTTTTTTTTTTTCGGTGAGAGGCAATGTAGAGTTGGAGCATGGCTTAGAGTTGGGCCAACCCAGGTTTGAATCAGGCTCTGGCACTTACCTGCTGTGTGGAATTGGCAAGTCACTGAACCTCTCTGAAGTGGCTTATTAGCTTTAGGATCACTGTCATTGTTGCCCCAGTGGACTGCCTTCTTTATGTCAGATGTTAAACATTCTCACCTCATTTAACCATCATAACAACCCAATTAAGCAGCTATTGTTATCTCCATTGTACAGATGGAGAGAGTGAGGTTTCCCAGGGACGTGCAGAGAATGGCAGAGTCAGGATTCAATCTTAGATTTGCAAGTAGAATAGGGACAGCCTTCCCAGCCTCTCCATGTTCCTCCAGGCCCTGCCTGTAGAAGGTGGGACTGTCGGAGGGGCTGTGAATAGTCCCCAGCTCTGAGCATCCTTGTGTTGACTCTGTTTTGGTGACCCCACAGGAGGAATGTCTGCGGGGGACAGTGCTGCCCAGGATGGACAACAGCAAACAGCACCAACCACTGTATCAAACGTGAGTGCCTCCACCAGTAGCAGACACTCTGCTCTATCAAACGTGAAGTGCCATTCCCCACCCTACTCCCAGGGCAGGTCAAGCTTAGGGACTCCAGAACCTGGAGCAGAAGCGTCTTTCCTAGTCTGCGTCCTGAAGATGCAGCCCCTATTTAAAGTGGAGGCAACATCCAGTGGAAGGGAAGAGGTTTAAAAATGCCTCTAGCTGGGGCCGGGAGGGGTGGCTCATGCCTGTAATCCCAGCACTTTGGGAGGCCAAGGTGGGTGGATCACTTGAGGTCGAGAGTTGGAGACCAGCCAGGTCAAGATGGCGAAACCCTGTCTCTTCTAAAAATACAAAATTAGCCAGGCATGGTGATGGGTGCCTGTAATCCCAGCTACTCGGGAGGCTGAGGTAGGAGAATCACTTGAACCTGGGAGGCAGAGTTTGCAGTGAGCCAAGATCACACCACTGCACTCCAGACTGGGCGACAGAGCGAGACTCCTCAAAAAGAAAAAAAAATGCCTCCAGCTGGACACAGCTTCTCAAATCAGATCACTGCTTGTGTTTTCAAAGTTTCCTGCACTCCCTCCTGCTGTCCTACTGTGTTGGCCCCACTCACACTGCCGGCAGGGTCTCAGGAGACTGCATGCACCTATGTTCTGCAGAACATGCTTGGCCCAGAGCCTCCGCATCCCACATTTCCAAGGGCACCATTCATGTAGCATGTGATGAGAATCCACCTCTGCCCTGGCCCCTGGCCCAATGGCCCTGGCCTCTGTTAGCCACTCTACCAGGATGGTCAGATAACACTGTGACCCATGCCTGGAGCCGTCTCCCCTTGGACTGCTCTGATGCCTGGCAGGCTGGCTCGAAGGAGAGAAAAGCCATCTTATTTTGTGGAAACCAAGGAGTGAGTTAGGAAGAGCTAGAGCCTTCACACCTGAGCCTCTTCCACTGATGGTATCAGGAGCATTAACAACAACAAGAGCCAGTACCTTCATAGCACTCACTTTGTGCAGGGTGCACTTTAAACATCCTCTGTGGCTGGTGGATGAGGAACATGAAGCACAATCAGGTAACTTGTCCAGGGTCATGTAGTCAGGAAGCGCAGAGCTAGGATTTGAATCCAGACAACCTGACTCCAGGGTCCCTCTTCTTAATACCTGTACCCTGCTGCCAGGTATCTTACCTTCATTTCTGGGCCTCACTTTCTGCATCTGTGAACTGGAGGTGATGGTACTATTGCTGTCACTGCTACTGCTACTGCTACTATTAGCTAACAACTGAGTATGTACTAGTGCCCCACACTGCGCTAAGCTCTTCACATGCATTATCTTAGTTCGACCTGTCAATCATCTTATGAAGTAGGTGTGTGCTTATCATCATGGCTTACAGAGAAGGAAGCTGAAGCTCGGGTTGCTTGGGAAACACGGCCAAGCTCCGCTGCTGCAAGTGCTGAGCTCGGGCTGGACCCAGGCAGACTGACTCCAGAACTCCAGGCTCCGATCTCCTGGGCTTCGTTCACTCCTGACACCAGCGAGGCCTGGACATTCCAGAGTGTGGAATCCCCACAGACCATAGCAGATATGGGAATCTGAGGGAGCCCGTTGGATGTTTCTCCTTCCTCCCACAGGCCCCTCTTGGGTCCACATCAGCTCCCGAGGAACTCCACCTGACTATCCTTCAGGTGACTGCCCCTGCCTCTGCCAGTCCCACGCCTGGCTGCAAAGCCTCAGTCTCAACAGCTCCCTTCCTTCAAGGACCAGTCCCAGGCCCTTCTCGGTAGGAGGGCTTCACAGCTAATAGTCCGGGTGTGTGAAAAAACATATGATGTTCCCAGCATGATGGATGCCTTCATCTGGGAACATCATACGTTATTCTATGATAACGTATGATAACGTGGTTGTCCTAACACCCCACTTGATGGGATGCGATGCGATTGCTCCCATTCCCGCGAGGCTGGAGATATGGGTTCACCAAGCTCTTGGCTTCTGCCTCAGGCCTCGTGGCCCTGACCCTCTGCCTGTTTGAAGATGCAGTTCAGGCAGAATCTTGGGTCCCTCCTAGGACCTCCAAATAACAGAACCAGAGCCAAAAACTCAAAAACAAACAACGAAGCAGATCTGCTTAAACACCCTTTCCTTTTCAGGGAACGTGGATGCCTGGGGGCACTCAGAGGTCAGGCCCTCAGTGGTCACGGGCACCGGTGGGGAGAAACGCTTGTCCCTCATTATTTTATTTATTTAATTAATTAATTAATTTTTTGTAGAGACAAGGTTTTATCATGTTGGCTAGGCTGGTCTCGAACTCCTGGCCTCAAGTGATCCTCCCACCTCACCCTGCCAAAGTGCTGGGCTTACAGGTGTGAGCCACCACGCCCAGCCCCTCATAATTTTAAAGAAGAAAGTGAGCCTCAGAGAGGTGGTGACTTGCTCAAGGCCACACACCTTATTGGAAAAGAACCTGAGACTCAAAATCAGCTCTGAGCAACTCCTCTGGGTAGAGAAGCCAGGGATGTGGGCGGCCAGGTGGCTTTATGCTAAGCAGAAGCTCTGGGGCTGGGGCCTGGCACTGTTATTTTTTTAACAACATCCCAGGTGATTCTAGGTGTGGTCAAAAATCACTGAGCAGAGTTGGGGGTCAGTCATAGGAAGATCTGCCTTGGGGGCCCTCCTCAAACTTGAATGTTCCCCCAACCCTCTAGGAATCACATCAAAGAGAAGATTCTGATTCAGCAAATCTGGGGTGGGGCGGATATTCTATGTTCTAACCAGCTCCCAGGAACGCTGATGCTGCTGGCCCAGGGACCACACTTTGAGTAGCAGGGCCTTCCAGGACTCAGGAGGCCTGGGCAGGAGGGATTGGGACTTGGAGGTGGGGAAGAGGGTTGGTATGTTTGAGAGAGCTTAGCCTTTGCTGGGAGGCAGCATTGGCTGATGGAGAATGTTGCTGAGGTTTGAGCTGAAGCTGCAGCGGGTGGCTTCATAGGGGGTGGGCTTTTCCCCAGCTGCCTGAGGGGTCTGGGCATAGGTCTCACTTGGGCCCTCCAGCCCTGGAGGTTCTCAGTTTCCTAACTTGCTAGTGATGTTCCAGTGTTATTCTCTGCCAAACTGGAGTTTCAACCCTAGAAACTCAAGGTTGAGTGAGTTTGCATACTGTTACAGTACCAGTGCATGTGTGTGGGGGCATCCTTGTGCCCCAGTGGGTGCTGCGCCAGGATGCTGAGGTAGGATGCTGCCAGTACCTTCTCCCCTGGTATTTCTCTCCCTGGCCGTCTCACCCTGCTGCCCCCGGTCATCCATCCTGACCCAGGCATACAGGCCAGCTGCTCTCCTGAAGGGGGTTGCCAGTGGGCAACAGCCTCTCCCACTTGAAGTTGGCTCGCCCGTGGCAGGGCTGTGTGCTCATTAACTGGTCCCTGTGCTGTTTGCTTGTTGCTATTTGGCTGCTAATAAGCCTAATGAGAACCCACGCAGGCGGGCGGTGGGGTGTTGGCACTGGATGGCTTCATCCAGAGCTCCGCGGAAGGTGGGGCTCTTGGCTCCACACCCCGTCAGCTGGCTCTCCCTCACCCCTGTGGCTCCGCACCTCCCTCTCCCCTCCCAACAGCTGCCCTCCTGGCTGGGGCAGAGACTGCCAATGTTGGGGAATGTTCATGATTCTGTCCTAGCAGTTTCACACATGAAGGGATGCCTTCCTGGGCCAGTGAGAGATGGGGGCCGACATCCCCCACTGCCAAGAGTAAAGTCTAGTGCCAGAACCACGGGGAGACTCAGTCTTTCCCGGATATCTGCGGGCCCAACCCACTGCCCATGCTCAGGGAGTGCTGGCTCCTGCTCAGTTGCCCTCTCTTGCCTCTGGCAGAATCAATCCCAGGTCACTGTCACACACCAGTCCATCTCCCGGGCCTGCCCTCCTTCCGCCCTGTTCTGCAGGTGCGCATTGCTGGAAGCCCAGCCCCTCCTTCCACCTTGGCGGGGGCTAGAGCTGGGCCGCCATCTCCTCCTCCAGTCTTGGTATCTGCCTTTCCTTCTGTAGCTTTGCCAGCTCTCTCTCGGGACTTATGTGTTTATGTATTTGTGGAGGCAGCTGACTGCGGCCTGCCGGGCCCTGCCCAGCAGAGGGGAAGAACTGGAGGGTGTGGAGTGACAGTGTCCTGTTTATAGTTGCAGCTTTTGGAAGACTGTCCATTCTTCCCAGACTGGCTCCCGCCCAACCCCACCCCAATTGGGGAAGGGGATTTGAATACTCCCTAGATTTCTCATTTTATCTCAGCCTGGACGCACAAGGGCAGGGGCTGCTTTGGGGAGGACAGAAGAGAATCCCTGCAGCTGTCGAGGAGGGGGCAGGCAAGTTACTCTCCCACTCCTGCCCCCAGCAGCGAGGCTCGAGATTAAGAGCATGTACTTTGGATTCTGGCACCAGATCCCTGGAGACGTGTTTGGGTCCCAGCTCTGTGTCCTGGGGCAAGTGACTGGCCCTTTTCTAGCCACAGGGCCTCGTCCATAAAATGGGCATAACAATCTATATAGAGTTGGTTTTGGGGATGAATGATATGAACGCGATAGCTCTTACTGTGCACCAGGTACCATTCTAAGCACTTCATATTGTTCATTTTTAATCCTCACAACAGCCCTATAAGCTAGATTGGATTTTTATCCCCATTTACAAATGAGGTCAGCTGTCTGTCCGAGTCATGCCTCTGAGACTCAACAGAGCCCAGACATGAATCCAGGTAGCCTGGTTCCAGAGTGCAAGGGCTTAGCTCTGTGCTTTCTGATAAATGAGTAAATGTGTGTAGACAGCCTGGTGCAGGCTAAGTTTAGCTGGTATTTTAATGCTAGATCAGGAGACCATGCTGGACTGCCTGGGTTTAAATGTCAGCTCTCAGCTCCACCACGTGGCTGAGGGGCTATGGGCAGGCTGCTTAAAGTTTTTGTGTCTCGGTTTCCTCTTCTGTAAACTGGGATCAACATTGGGCCCTGTCTCCCAGAGTTGTAAGGAACAAACACCGTCACTTAGGTCAGATGTTTAGCTCAAGGCCTGGCATGTGCGATGCACTCTATACACGTTTGGCCTTGATTTTGAGGGCAGGGACTGTGTCTCACCACCCTCAGCAGGCAGCACGCTGGGTACAAGGTAAAGGGTCCATAAGTGTATACTGAATAATACAGGGCCTATCCTGGCCCTGTGCCTGAGAGAGCCCTTTCTGTTGCCCAAGTTCTATCAGCCCTTCCAGAAACTCCCCATGGTGTTCACGGGATCCTGGGGATGGTGACGCTGGAGTGGGCCTGAGCATTTCTCTGCGTGTATCGCGTGGGCAATGGAATGGCATTTCCCCAAGTCCCCATCTCAGTCCTACGAGAACCCTGTCTCTCCTGATCTGAGCTCCTCCTTGGCTTCCTTGAGGGAGCCTGTTTGCCCCATTCATGACAACCACATCCCAAAGTGGAAGACTGTGGCAAGGTGGCTAAGAGCCCCAGCTTTGGAGTCAGGCTCCCTGAGTTCAAACCCTTGCTCCATCACTTACTAGCATGGTGATCTTGGGCAAGTTGTTGATGGTTCTGCCTCAGTTTCCCCATATGTCAGATGGGGATGAGAGTAGTACCCAGTGTAGTTATAAGAATGAGATGTTTATGTGAGGTAATACATGTAAAGCAGTGAGCGCAGCACCTTGCTGTGGGAAATGCTTAACAAGCCTTAGGAAAAGGAGTAAGGGCAAGGGTAGGATTTTCATCTTCACTGACTGGTTAGCACCTGCCAGGAGCCAGGAGCCAGGAGCCAGGAAAGTCTCATCTCCGGATGAACCATCCAGTGGGGACTCTGAAGTTGGCAGGGAGTGGTGGAGAGGAAGGTAGGAGGTGGCGAAGGGTAATAATTATATGACCTCAGTGGAACCCAGCTGATATGTAGGGTGCACTCTCATCAAGAGACCCTGTCCATTTCTTACCTCTGCATGGGGGTACCCTTCCTGGGGAGATCTTCCTGGGGAGCAGGTTACCCTGAGGCTCTTTGTCCAATGAAGTGATTAGGAGATGTCCTTGACTGGGAGCTTCCTGAAGCCAGGTGCTGTGTCCTGCTGACACCAGTGGAGTGCCTGGCCCTCTCTCCACACCTGTGTCCTTTGTACGTGCTTGAGACCTGTTTATCAAAGAGCTGAGTGGGGAAATGATGGCATGGGTGGCTGGCAGTTTCCTCCCTCCATCCCCAGCTGCCTCTTCTCAGTCTCCTTCACTGGCTTCTCCCTCTCTACCTGACGTCTTAATGTTGGGCTTCCCCAGGACTTTCCCCAGACCTTCCAAATCCCTCACCCCAAAGAGGGAGGCCATAGGAGCCAAGCGGAGCATGAACTGCCCCTGGGTATTGAGTGCCAGCAGGCACTGTGCCCGACAATTGACATGCAATACTAACAGTAATGCCCGGGGCTCACTCTGCCTGGATGTGCCAAACACTGCCATCTTCCTTCAAACCCTCATGGTGTTCTCTGTCCTGGTCCCCTCCTGTGTCCCTCGCTGCTGCTTCTCCTCTGCTCACTACTAAACTGTGGGTTTCCCAGGACTTAGTCTGGGGTCTTCTTCTTTTTTTGTCTTTGCATTGCTCCTGGAACGATCTGCTGCCTTCTCATGGATGTAAACATCATCTCTGGGCCAATGACGCCCAGATTCACATGAATCCTCTGCCAGGCCTCTCGTCTGACCTTCAGTCTTTCGCATCTGCTGCCTGCTCAACATCTGCGCTTGATGTCTCCCAGACATCCTCATCCCAACTTGTCTAAAATGAACTCGTGACTTCCCTTCCTCTGAGCTAACTCCCCCGTGCAGGTCTTACTCACTCTGTTAACTGGCACCCCCATCGACCTGACTGCTAGAGCCAGCCACCCAGGGGCTACAGGGACACCTTCCTCTCACTCAGGCTTTGACATCAACCCATTACCAAGCCCTGTTTGTTTTACTTCCTCAGTCCCTCGTGGACCTGCCTGCTTCCCTGCTGCCTCTCTGGGCCAGGGCCCTGTCACAGCTCTTCTGGGTGATACCGCAGCCTGCTGCCCGCTCTCCCTGCCGCCCTCAACACATCCCACCTGAAACTTCCTGCAGCGGCGTCTCCGCACTCACCCAGCTCCCCGAGTGCAGCCTGGGCCGCTGGCCTCTCGGCTGGTGCACATGCTGCTGCCTCTGTGTCTGCTCCCCGTCATCTCTCTGTGCGGCTGGCCTTTGTCATCTACCCAGTCTCTGTTTTGAGGTGTCCTCCTCAGAGGGGCTGCCCTGGCCACTCTTGCTTGAGTGGCCCCCACCGGCCTTGTTCTTCTGGATCTTGGGCCCTCGACTGTCTCCTCCATCCCTCACATACCAAGTTCTGCTCCACTTCTTTGTTTTTAATTTTTATTTATTTATTTATTTATTTTTGAAGCAGCGTCTGGCTCTGTCACCCAGGCTGGAGTGCAGTGGCGCAATCTCCGCTCACTGTAATCTCGGCCTCCCGGGTTCAAGCAGTTCTCCTCCCTCAGCCTCTCAAGTAGCTGGGATTACAGGTGTGTGCTACCACGCCTGACTAATTTTTGTATTTTTATAGAGACGTTTTGACTAATTTTTGTATTTTTGTAGAGACGTTTCATCATGTTGGCCAGACTGGTCTTGAACTCCTGACCTCAGGTGATCCACCCGCCTCGGACTCCCAAAGTGCTGGGATTACAGGCATGAGCCACCACGCCCATCCTGCTCCACTTCTTTGTTTACCTATTGAGTGACAGTCCCTCTGACTAAATTGTAAGCCCCAAAAGGACAGTCTCTCTTGTTTGCCATCCTGGCAAATTGTGCGTTTGAATGCATTACTGTTTTCTAGAGAATAACACTGAGGCTCACAGAGGTGATGAAACTGGCCCCAGGTGAGATCCCACAGTCAGAACTCAAACATGGGTCTCCAACTGCAGGGCCACACTGTCCTTCATGCCCCTGCCCTGGCCTCTCTGATTTGTCAGTATTTGGGGTGGTGTTCTCATCCTTCCCAACCATCCTGGGCCTGGGCGCGGGGGGCTGGTGCTGTTGTGGGAGGATGGCTGGCTCCACTCCAGCCTATAACTGTCTCCCCTGGAAGCTGCTTCTCTGGAAAAGACTCATCCCCGGGGACCCCTCCCAGCCTGTCTCACCTCTGGGGCCCCTCTGGCACTGAGGCTTCCTCCCAGACAAGCCTTGGGACTGTGGGGATGGACAGGCAACTCTTCTCTGCTTTGCGGCAGCAGCTGGAGAGGAGCCTAGGCCTCTCAGCCCTGGGCCATGAGCCGGGCCCAGAGTCTTCCTCCTCATGCCTGCTGGAGCCTGTGGGATTGGGGCTGCTCTCTGCCCCAGCCCCTGGCCCCGTGGCTCCCCGGCCCCGACCTGGCCCAGTGTTGCAGCATTTGTTAATGCAATTAACAGGGCGGTCCATGCTGAAGGGCTGGGGGCCAAGGTCTGACTCACACCTCCCCTTCCTCCCCTCCAGCCGCCAAACGGTAGAGGCCCGCTTGGTCTGCCAGACAGCGTCTGCAGAGAGCAAGTGAGGGGCCAAGAACGGCATCTTTCTCTCATTAGGAGGTTTTATGCGAACACAACTGCTATTTTGGAGCCGGGCACTTGGCCGGCCCCTGAGCCCCAGTGCAGTTTCCAGCCGTCCTGAGCCGTGGCCCTGGCACAGCTGTGTGGGAGCTGGGTGAGCCCCTGAGGCCCTGACTTCTCCCACAGCCTGGGGGCTCGGGTCCTCAGTCAGGGCCTGGGAGACACAGCCCCTGGGCAGAGCTTGAGAGTGGAGAGAGCGATTCTGAGGTGGATTCCGAGGGTGGATTCCGAGTATGCGTGTGAGCCAGACAGGGATTCCCTGGGCTAGGGGATCTCTGACATCAGGGTCCCTCTCCTTCCTATGGAAACCAAAAGTCAAGGTTGTGGAGAAACAGCTCAGGGCCACAGGTGGACCCCCCAGTAAGCAGATTCCAGGGACAAACTGAGGTCTCCAGGTGAGGGTCCCAAGTCGGATGCCCAGGGGTGTCTGAGGTAAATACTGTGGATGAGGTGCAAACTGTCCCGTCTGCGAAGGCCTCTAGCTGTGAAAGGGGACAGGGCCCCGGCCTGAGGAGGGGATCGGGTGGCTCAGTGGATAGGGTCTTAGCATCCCACTGGCACAGATTTTAGGGAAAATGGAGGTTTAACCTGGGAAGCGGCTGAACTTCAGGAATGGGGGGCTGGGCCCAGAGTCTGGAGTTGAAGTTCTTCCCCCAGACCAGAGCGGGTGGCACTGGAAGCCACTGAGGAAGGGAGAGGCTAGAGGGGCCCACCCTGAAGTTGGTGCCTCCTCTATCTAACGGGTCATAGATGGAGGGCGAAGGTGTCTCTGGGGCCCAGGAGAGAGAGCCAATGACAAACGCCTTGCCCGGGGGGTAGGGTGGCAGTGGGGAGGGGTCTGGCTATATTTGACACCTAGAAAGCAGTCCCCACCCAGCACCATGGCCCTTGGTTGTTCCTCTCTGTAACCAGGGCCTGATCCCTGGAGACGTGTTTGAGTCCCAGCTCTGTGTCCTGGGGCAAGTGACTGGCCCTTTTCTAGCCACAGGGCCTCGTCCATAAAATGGGCATAACAATCTATATAGAGTTGGTTTTGGGGATGAATGATATGAACTCGATAGCTCTTACTGTGTGCCAGGTACCATTCTAAGCACTTCGTATTGTTCATTTTTAATCCTCACAACAGCCCTATAAGCTAGATTGGATTTTTATCCTGAGGGCCTGAGTTGACATTGCCCTTTCCTGGGGAAAGGGTCATAGCCAAGAAGCTCAGAGGCCATCTGGCCTCTGGGGGAGTGGTTAGTTTTGTTGTTGTTTTAGGCTTTGCTGTGCTGGCCAGTGGAACTTCCTGTGATGATGGAAATGTTCTATATCTTGCTGTCCAGTGTGGTAGCCGTGAGCCACATGTGGGTGTCGAGCACTTGAAATATGGCTTGTGAGACTGAAGGAACTGAATTTTAAATTTTATTTAATCTGAATCCATTTAAATTTAAATAACCACATACAGTTCGTGGCTACAGTGTGAGACTCTCTTGAACAGCACAGCTTTAGAGAGTCCAAAGTACACCCACGTCCAGGTGCTCAGCTGACACTCACAACAGCTCTTTGAAGTAAGAATTATCAGCCCCATATCGTGGACGAGGCCACTGGAACACTGGTGGAGACATCTCAGCGGGATGACATGTGTCCAAGGTCGTGCAGCTGAGATGTAGCAGAGCTGGGGTCAAACCAAACCAATCCTCCTGCCCCCCACCCCGTGTTCTTGCTGCTACCCAGTAGCCAATGAGCAGGGGCTCTGAGCAGATGGTAGGAGCAGCCTGCATGGGTTGGTCAGGAGGGGCTGTTTCTAGAATCTCTCCCAGGCCTGCCCATTCTGAGTTCGGTCCCTTCCCAAAAGTAGGGGTTTTGTGTGGAAAATCTGAGCAAACCTCTGTTGACTGTTCTGGGGTGGAGTGAAGGGAGAAGGGGCTCAGCTAGGAACATGGGGGGATTAGGGGAACAATGCCTTTTATTTCTTGCTTTTAAAGCAATTTCAGGAGTTTTCTTCCTCTTTTGGCGTCCTGCTGACTCCACAGAGCCGAACACCCAAAGCTGGGACTTTCCACCTCTCTAATGCTCAGTGAAGAGCAGGCCAGGGGGGTGTGGAAAAGAAAGGGTCCTGGAGGAGCCCAAATTATGAATGGCTAGAGACTGGCATTGGCAAGCGAGGAGGCTTCGTCACAGTGTAGTCTTCCGGTTGTCCAAGGGTACTGTCCCAGGGGCTGGGGGGTATTCCGTCTTCTGCAGATCAACTCCCACAGGCTAAATGTGGACATCGCGGTATCATGCTTGATAAACGGACCAGTAATCAAGTGGAGATTCATTAGAACCACATAACCCATACTAGGTTGATTTCTCAAGTATAAGGCCTGGTCTGTTGCCCAGGCTGGAGTGCACTGAAACCATCATGGTTCACTGCAACCTCAAACTCCTGAGCCCAAGTGATCCCTCCCACCTCGGCCTCACAAGTAGCTAAGACTAGAGGTGTGCACCATCACACCCAGCTAATTTTTAAAGTTTTTTTTTTTAGAGATGGGGTCCCACTCTACAAAATATATAAGTATAAGGCCTGGTCTGTTGCCCAGGCTGGGCAACCCTTGGACTAAGGCAATCCTCCAGCCTCAGCCTCCTAAAGTGCTGGGATTACAGGCGTGAGCCACCGCACCCACCTCTAGGATCTCTACTGTTGAGGAAAAATTGGAGGCATCAAACTCCAAGGACAAAACATGAAGACTCGCTGGCCCACCATGGATGGAGGTTTTCTCTCTTAAAATTCCCACAGCACTGCATGGAACTGCCTCTCCTGGGACCTCAGCGTTTCCTTCTTTGCTCTAAGCAATAGCCTCTGCCACTGGAGATTCTGAGATGGCCGATTTCCTTTTGGATATTTAAGTTTTGAAATCATGCTCATTTGGCATAGGAATGTGTCACTTCAGTCTCCTTTAAACAAAAGGACACACGACCACGATTGCCCCTCCCTCCCGAAGGGTCACTAGACTTCATGCACCAGTAATGTTTCCAAAAATATCTTAAGTACCAACATGCAGTGGCCAGCTTTTCATTTTTCCAAGTGAAGCCATCAGGAAAAAACAAAAAACAAAACTAATTACCACTTGTCATCACCTTTAATTAAAAAGAACATTTTAACTCCAAAAATGTAGAAAAGACATCATCTCAAAAGACACTCTTTAGATGGGAAAAATATAGCCTATGAAAAAGAAACAACCCAGGAAGGTGTTTCTTTTCCTGACTTTATGGCAGACGGGTAAAAACTGTCAGAACTGTCCCATTCATAGACAGGCACTGGAAGCCACCATCATGGACCATTTAGGGGTGACTTTTGGGGGAGTGGCGAGAGAGGAGAGGAGTCTACATACTCCAATCCCATAATGCAAACACTCAGCTCAAAACACAATGCTTGATTTCTGTGAGGAAGCCAGGTAGTTCCAGGCATCTTGCTGAGACTTGTGAAAACAAGAGAGGATGCGAGTGAAGCCGGCGAGAGCTGGTTCTAAACCTCCAAAAACCTGAAACTTGTTGGAGGCTCTGCCTCAGCAGATTGGGCCTCTGCACAGCATCCTACATGGTTAATTCAGAAGGGTTACCTTCCTGAGGGGATTTTTCCCACCAACACGTCTGGCTGGTTTGGAAGCCTTTTAGAACTTGATTTACTAGGCTATTATATACTAAATGCCATTTCCACAGTTCCCCCTAACCACTCATTTCCCATGAGCTGTTTGTTCATTGTACCAACCAAAGTTTTCCAGCCCTAACCCTCACTGAGGACCTAATTCCCTGCTTGGAAAATGGTTTCTAGGAATGTGGGAACCCCCACTGGCCAGGGCTTCTCCTTCTGCAGGGCCCAGTCTTGTTCACCTTTCTGGCCTCGGCACCCAGTCTGATGAAGATAAGGTGCTCACTACATGTTTTCGGAATGTATTATTAGCAAGCGAGGCAGAACCAGAGCTAAGTGAGTCGTGGCGTGCCGTAGGGGCTTGGCTTACAGGGTTTGGGGTCTTGGATTTCTAGACAGTGAAAGATCTTCTTTTATATATATATTTAATTTCAGTATCTTTTGGAGTACAAATGGTTTTTGGTTACATGGATAAATTGTTTAGTGGTGAAGTCTAAGACTTTAGTGCACCCATCACCGGAGTAGTGTACATTTTACCCAATATGTAGTTTTTTTTCTGCAACCCTTCCCACTCTTTCCCTTCTGAGTCTCTAAAGTCCATTGTATCACTCTGTATGCCTTTTCATACCCATAGCTTAGCTCCCACTTGTAAGTGATGACATGTATTTGGTTTTCCATTCCTGAGCTACTTCACTTAGAATAATGGCCTCCAGCTCCAACCAAGTTGCTGCAAAAAGACAGTATTTCATTCTTTTCTATGACTGAGTAATATTCCATGGTGTATATATATGTCACATTTTCTTTTTCTTTTCTTTTTCTTTTTTTGAGGCGGAGTCTCACTGTCGCCCAGGCTGGAGTGCAGTAGCACGATCTCGGCTCACTCCTGGGTTTAAGTGATTCTCCTGCCTCAGCCTCCCGAGTAGCTGGGATTACAGGCACCTGCCACCACACCTGGTTAATTTTTTGTATTTTTAGTAGAGATGGGCTTCACCACATTTTCTTTATCCACTCATTGGTTGATGGGCATTAAGTTGGTTCCATATCTTTGCAATCGTGAATTGTGCTGCAATAGACATACACGTGCGGGTGTCTTTTTGATAGAATGACTTCTTTGCCTTTACTCAGTAGTGGGATTGCTGGATTGAATGGTTGACCTACTTTTGGTTCTTTGAGAAATCTCCATACTGTTTTCCATAGGGGTGGTACTAATTTACATTCCCACCAGCAGTGTATAAGTGTTCCCTTTTCACCATGTCTGTGCCAACATCAATTGTTTTGTGACTTTTTAGTAATGGCCATTCTGGCTGGGATAAGGTAGTATCTCATTGTGGTTTTAATTTGCATTTCCCTGATGATGAGTGATGTTGAACATTTTTTCATATATTTGTTGTATGAAGGATCTTATTGTTAATGTGAAGGATGGGCTGTTCTCAGGGCTCAGGAGGGGAAGGATGGAAGCTAGACTGTTTTCCAAAGGCCATCCTCGGGGCAAGGACCACACACTCAGAGGTGGAAGCTGCATGACCTTCCTCTCACCCACGCCGGGCTTTGGGTCTCTGTGGCAGAGAGGTGTGGGTCCATGTGGGAGATCACTCAGGCCTTCCCATTCTATTCCCTCCCTAAAAAAACCCCAAGGCCGAGACCTGCCCTGGGCACATCTGCTTCCTCCATGTTCACTAGCACTGGCGTGGCTGCTGGGCTGGCCCCAGCTGACCATGTTTCCAGTGGTGGTGGTGACAGGGGCCTGGCAGGTAGTCAGGTGGGGACTAAGTATGCTTGGGCAGATGGAGGGGTGGCCAGGCCAAAATCCTGCCGTAGTGGCAGTTTGTGTTTGGGGAAGTGCTCTGGGTTACAATTCTCTGACATGGTTTTACCTAGAGGCCTGGAGCCTGCCAGGAAGAGGTGCCTGGGCATGAAGAAAAATGCTCTGGCCTCAGAGCCCAACTTGGGGTTGGAATGCTATTAAAACCTGTTATTTCCCGTGCTCTCTGCTGATAGACTGGTCTTGAGTGCCCTTGGTGCACAATGTCCAATTTATTCATCCTTTGTGTCTCTGGTCAGCATCACCTCCTCCAAGAAGCCTTCCCTGACTTTCCCTACTCCCTGCCTCAGCCTGGGTTAGAGGGTCCAGCTGACATAGCACTTGTCATATAACTTGTGTGTTCTACTTTCCGTGTCAGACAGTGTGCTGGAGACACTATCACAAGCTTCACACCCAGTGAGTGCTCTACGAATGCTCATTGGATAAGCCCATGAGATGACGTACATCCTCCATCATTATTTAAAAATTCTGTGTGGGCTTTGGAAGGGTGTGTGGTCCTGGGGTCTCCACTGTCAGGGCCAATTGGGATGTGCGGTTTCTCAGGGCAGAGTTCCCAAGGGTGCATTTGGTGGCTGACTTGAAGCCAACAGATCCCCTTTATTTCCTTATCAGCTCTGGGCCAAGGCTCAGAGATAGTAGAGAGGAAGAGGAAGAACCATGCCCACCCTTCTGGGAGTCAGTGGGGGTGGAAAGAGCCTGGGCTTCTCAGTCACACAGAACTGGATTTGAATCCTGGCTCCACCATTAACTAGCTGGGTGACCTCAGGCAAGTCTCTTAACCTCTCTGAGCTTCAGCAGCATTATCTGTAAAATGGGAATCATAGTCACACCTGCTGCATAGAATTGTCGAGAGGCTTCAGTGAGAGCGTGTATGCAGAGCACGGTGCCAGGCCTATTGTCACACTCATCAGACAGTAGCTGCCATAATAAAAATAATAATGATCATGTTATTGTTAGGCATATGTTAGGAGCTAAAGTTACAAAGAGGTGTAAGAGACAGTCACTGCACTTCAAGGGGCTGACTATATGAGTCAGGAAATTGAGACACATGCATAAAAAAACTAATGGCAGTGGCCTCGCGCGGCGGCTCACGCCTGTAATCCCAGCACTTTGGGAGGCCGAGGTGGGTGGATCACCTGAGGTCGGGAGTTTCAGACCAGCCTGACCAACATGGAGAAACTCCGTCTCTACTAAAAATACAAAATTAGCAGGGCATGGTGGCGGGCACCTGTAATCCCAGCTACTCGGGAGGCTGAGGCAGGAGAATCACTTGAATCTGGGAGGCGGAGGTTGTGGTGAGCCGAGATCGCGTCGTTGCATCCAGCCTGGGCAACAAGAGTTAAACTCCGTTTCAAAACAAAAACCCAAAAAACAAAAACAACAACAACAAAAACTAATGGCAGTATGCAGGGCATGCCCAGTGAATGGCAAACACGACAAGTGTTTTTCCTGTTAATCAAAGGAGGGAGCAGCTGCTGAGAGGTGGGTGTCCAGCATGGGGAAGTGGGTCTTGAGGGAACAGTAGGAGCCAGGTAAATGGAGAGCAAGTGGGAAAGAAGAGAGGACATAGCACATGCAAAGACGGAGAGAAGACAGAGCAGAGGCTACCTGGGGCCACAGCCAGCAGGCCAGCTCGGCTGGAGCACGTTGGCTTAGAGGAATGTTAGAGGGGATGAGACCAGGAGGGTCTTCAGTGCTCGTCTATGGACTTGAATCCTGAAGACATCAGGGAGCCATTGAAGGTCTCTGTGACATGGGCCAGGTGGAATTTTGGAGGTGTTTATCCCGGCCAGCCCCTGGTTTGGATTCTGGTACTCTTCTCAGAAAGGAGAGTTCAGCTCACAAAACCCAGGAACCTGCTCTGGGTAGCTGTGCCTGGTAGTTTCACAGGTGCCCTTAGGATCCCTGAGATGACAGGGTCTGTGTATCTGCCTCCTCTTCCTCACTGACCTTGCCTACACCTCCTCCGCCACCAGACCCTGGCCTTCCTGGGTCTCTGGCAGCTCCTCGAGTACGCCACGTTCCTTCCAGCCTCCACAGCCTGGTCTTCCCCTCGCCCTCTGCTTGGGAGACTG